>NC_090322.1:119595851-120220851 GCF_040869045.1 Eurosta solidaginis | reverse complement strand
TTGTTTTTCCGCTCGTGTCATAGTTGATTCAGCATTCAATACCAACACAAATACATCGGCATTAATGCAGTGATTATCAATCCAATCATCCAAATTGGCTGACACATCTACACCGGGTGAATCTACGAAAACAACATCATCACGCAATAAACTGCAACGTTCCCTAGGCCAAAAAATTCGTACCAGTGAGCTTTCGCTGAGCTTTTCTTGGCACAGCGCGTTCGCCAATTGTTTGATATTCTTAAAAAAAAAAACGTTATTAAGATATGAATATACCTAATTATTTGAAATAATGTAAACCTACCACTACGTTAAGTTTCTCATCCGAAGCTTCTTTCATCAAATATGCTTCTTGTCCATCACAGCCCTCTACCTGACAAAAACAGTTTGTTGTATGTCCTATACCACTCGGTAAAATTTTTTCACGCAACATAGCATTTATTACTGAGCTTTTGCCGTTGGATGTACGCCCAAAAAACGCAACCTTCATGTGATCCCTGGTGAGAACCTCACGTATAGCCGCCACTTTATGAACAAAACTTTCAAAAAGCTCTCGTTCAGCTTTATCCACGATTTCCGCTTCCGCATGCAAAACTAATTAAATATGAATATGAATTATAAATTAAAATTTCACAATAAAAGTTACGAGTAGACTTACCATTAATAAACTGTGTAGTTTCGACAACATATTCTTCGATTTCCCCATAGATGTCATTGATTTTCTTTTTAGCTCTAACAAATACCTGCAAGGGTGATTTGTCAGCAATTGCGTTTTGCATAGTGCGATTTTCCACCATCAGAGCATTTGGGTTATAGTTGGATGTGGTTGCGCCCGCATTTGCATTAGCGTTGGCGCCATTTCCAGTTACCATCGAAATAGTGCGATTCAAATAGGCCGCCATTATTACGAAAATAAAATTTCCTTTATATAATCAGTGCAAATACGGTTCTGTTTTATCAACGTTCAAACCACCAAGTGAATATATTTATGTATGTACACATGTATAACAAGGTGCAAAAAAAATTATGTAGCAAATTAGGCAAAGAAAATCTATATCCCAAATAAAATGATATCTGATAAAACAGTAACAATCAATGATTATCAAATTGTCAAAGCTGAACAGTTTTTCAAAGCTACGTAATGCAAAGTACGTCTTTTTTAATATGTATATATATATGTATCTTCGATCCTGCAGGTAAAGTAGATGCTGAGCGATAACAAATCTAAAATGTTGCAAAAACTCAATCGATAAGATGCTGAAAATCAAACAAATAATACAAAAAAGGTATCAAAATTATTATAACTAAATTAACAAAACAAAATTGTGCAATAAATAAAGCAAATACAAAAAACACCTAACTAATTTTGGTAATAGTCTAGTTGAGGGGTCGACTGCTAACACGCGTCAAAAAATATCGAGAGAAGTGTCCAAACGACGCGACATCAGTATTAATAATCCGAAAGGGGAACATAAAAATTTTAACTCGTTCAAAAGATATTAAGGAAAAACCGAAAAAAGACCCGCGGCTACCTCCGAAACCGGGGGTGGGATCCATAGTATTTTTATGTTTATGTTTAATTTATTCAGTCTATGATTAGAAATATTCTTACAGACTAGAATACAAAAGTAAATTAAAAACTTAAAACAAATAATTAACTGAAAACCACAACGAAAAACGTAAGTAACATGACTAGCGAAAACAAAAAACAAAAAGCTATCGCAAGTTAAGATTAGAGGTACTCTTGCAGAGTTGACTTGAAGATGTTTCTCGACAAAGACAAATCAATAAAAAACCTCCCTGAGAGTCTATTAAATTCAGTTAGTGCCCGAAAAATTGGGTCAAAACTACCATAATTAGCCCTGCAAGCACGCGTGTAAAATGGAAAAAATGTTCGAAGACTCCGATTAGGTACATTAAATTACACCTTCGCTAAGAGAGCTGGGCAATCAAGAGAGCCAACTATTAGATCACAGACGAACATTGTCAGATGTTCTACCCTTCTGGATTCGAGAGGTTGGAGATTTATGAGTAAGCAGCGCGAGTAATAGGATGGAATTGGGTCATCAAAGTTGAGTGAAAATAGACAAAAACGAATAAATTTTCTTTGAACCCTTTCAATTCTGGCAGCATAGCAGCTATAGATAGGATTCCAAACAATTGAGGCGTATTCTAGTTTTGAACGAACGCGAGAGGTATAAAAAAGAGCCTTCCTTGTATAAGGATCCTTAAAGTCTTTTGCATATCTACGAAGAAAGGCAAGGTTTCTGTAAGCCTTGGTAAGCATATAAGAGATATGATTGACAAAAGAGAAAGAGGAATCAAAAACAACACCTAAGTCAATAAATTCATTAACCGAAACCAGTCGAGCACCTGAGATATCGTAGAGGGTAGAATGTAAGTTAGATGATTTAGTAAAGGACATGTGAAAACATTTATTCACATTGCGGAAGAGATTATTGGCCTTACACCATTCGATAATATTATTTAGGTCATTTTGTAGGAGTAGGGAATCCGACTCGCCATTAATTCTATGAAATAACTTTAAATCATCTGCATATAGAAGGAAAGAGGACGAAAAAACACAGGAACCAATATCATTTATAAAAAGCACAAACAACAAAGGCCCGAGAATTCTACCCTGAGGAACTCCACACGCTGCATAAAAAGGGAGGGACTTGCAGCCCTCGATTTCAACACATAGAGACCGGTTCGACAGATACGATTTTAACCAAGATAAGAATACAGAATGAAATCCAATACACTCAAGTTTAGATAGTAAGATTTGATGTGAAACTTTATCAAAAGCCCTTGAGAAGTCAGTATATATGGTATAAACCTGGCAGTCATCCTTAAATGCAGAGATACAGAAATCAGAAAACGACCCTAGATTAGTAACAGTAGAGCGACCAGCAACAAACCCATGTTGACGCGGGTCAATCAACCTTTTAATGATAAAAGACAACTTCTCCTTTATGATTTTTTCGAAAAGCTTTGAGCATACTGTGAGTTTGGCAATATGCCTATAGTTAGAGATGTCATTTTTATTACCGGATTTGAAAATAGGACAAATTGAGCTCCTTTTCCATCTATCGATAAAAGTTCCAGAGGACAGAGATAAATTGAAAATATGGCAGATGGGGGCGCAGAGAGTTAAACTACAATGCTTCAGTACAAAGGCGCAAAGGCCATCAGTGTCACAACTTAGCGAGGGTTTAAGGGAAAGCATAGCATTGCGAACATCATCCTCGGAGATAATGAGGGAGCCTGATCACAAAGTCCCGAGCGCGAATGAGAGCCAACCAAACCTACATTGGCATCATCAAAGTTAGATTTAAAGAATTCCGCAAAAAGCTCAACTGTTTCAGTTAGCGACTGGGAGCTTACCCCATTAAAGGTCATGCAGATCGGAATATTCGTTGAACCACGTTTGGACCGGATAAAGTTCCAAAAGGTTATTGGATTTTCTTTAAGCTCATCTTCGAGCCTACGCATGTAGCGATTATACAGAAATTTGTCGAGAACATTAAACTGCCGCACACTATTAAAGTACTGTTCCCTAAGAGAAATGTTTTCCTTAATTGCCTTATATAATTTATTGAATTTGTTACGCTTGTTTTTCAACCTCTTAAGAGTTATGTTATACCAAGGTAATTTATGCAACCTAGGCCTAAAACGAGGCACTGTACTATGAAATATCTCAGACAACTTTGATAAGAAAAGATCATAACACATGCTGACGTCATTAGAAAGAAATATATTTGCCCAGTTAAGTGCAAGTAAGACATTGTTCAATTCACTGAAATCAGTAAGTCGAAAGTTAAAAGGTGAGTTATCCAATGGCGTTAGCGTAGGTATAGCAGCAAAGATATTTAATTGAATGACAAGCGGTAAGTGATATCTATCGGATGGACACACAGGAAGAGTACTCTCAGAGAGATCAAATATTAAATTCTCATCGACAAACACAAGATCAAGCAACCTCGAAATAGTATAAAATAAATTATTGATTTGAATCAAATTGCAACTTTATTTGCCCAGAACACCTTTCTACGTTGGCGGCCTTCGGCCGCGCTTATAAAAATTACCCTGGGTGGGCTCAACACCGGTTTGTAGAGCAAAACGATATCCGCGCAAAACACTTATGATCACAATTTTTTTTGTGGGTACACAACACAGCAACAACCACATGGAAATCGCCAACTTCAACTGCAAATATCTCCGGACGGAGATAAAATTTTTAACAACATAATTGAGATATTGGACATAGGCATACAACAAAGAGCCACATAGCTTTGGCATTTATTAAAATAACTTAAGTCAAACTCCGCCAAATATCAAAGTTTATTATGTCGACTTACGAAAAACCCGAAAATGTTCGTTATTCCCCCCAGCGGGTTAGGGGCTTAGAATATACCAGCGGCAAGTATGCCTGTCGTATGAGGCGACTTAAATACCAAATCGATTCAAGGGGTTGTCAATGTAATTTCCAACCAAATTTTCAACCTCATCTACCCGCGATGGTCGCTGTGTTGTTGTTATATAGGACATTCCCCGAAGGCCTTGGGGAGTGTTATAAATGTTGATGGTCCTTTGCGGGATGCAGATCCGGTACGTTCCGGTATCAAGCCCGACCATCTCGGGAATGCTTCCCAAGGCCGTCGGTTCTATGTACCCGAGCGACTCGGGATTTTTCCCGACCAAGGACTGCCATTTCAGTGTAACCCCATTTAATTTGTTGCGTCCCTCCCACAAATTGTCATCCTCCCAGCAGCTCCTTGCAGCGGGACTGCTCCATATTCTCTTGCTCCGGGAAGGTATCGAACCCAATCCGGGTCCGTCTCCTGACCCCGGTCCTGAGAAATGGTTTTGCTGCATCTGCCGGAAAAGAATCTTTTTAGGACGGTCATACTCTTGCCAGTGTGTCTCGTGTAAGGAATGGTTGCATCGGACAGGTTGTTCTGGGCTAGATCTCAAAACCAGACGTCCACGTAATTTCTATAAATCTTTTGTGGCTCCTTGCTGTTCACGCCCTTCCCTTTCCTTTACAGACAACAGCTTTTCTGCCCTCCCTATCCCAACTGATGCCCGCCAAGGGGAGCGTGCTTTCCGCAAGGTCATTGAATCCGCCTCGGCTCGTTTTATTCCCGACGGTAGAATTCCCGAAATTCGGCTTCACTTCCAGGCGGAAACTACAAATTTAGCGAGAGGACGTGACCTTATAAGACAGCTCGAACCCATCCCGCGGTATGTAAGCCTGTCGTAAGAGGCGACTAAAATACCAGATTCAAGGGGCTGTGTAGCGCAACCCTTCAGGTTGCCAGTGCAATATATAGCTTCTCCAAACCCAATTGTCAACCACACCTATCCGCGACGAATCCTGTTTCACTAACAGACGAGGCTCTGGCGACCCCAAGCTCCTCATGGAACTTGGGGTGGGGAGGGAGGGGATGGCCTGAAGGTTTAATTTGGCCACATAAATCGTTCCCGAGATGGTCGGGCTAGCACCTTAATGGTGCTGTGGTACCGGAGCGTACCGGATCTGTATCCGGCAAAGGACCATTACATCGATAACACTCCCCAAAGCCTTCGGGGAGCAGCCTTATCGCTACACCTAAGCGGTTGTAACCTCTCTGCCGGTGTAGGTAAACTTTGGTCCACCGTAAAGTCCCTATCGAGTCCGTCTAGGCACAATGACAAAGTTTCCATAGCCTTTGGCGATAAAGTGCTGTCGGTTGCGAAAAAATGCGCGAGCGCTTTCTGTCGACAATATATAATCCACGGTCGACAAAGATAGAGGGAGGGCCAACAGACGCAAACAAAAACATAAAATCATCGCGTCACCAATTACCATCACCTCCAAAGAGGTTGAGGATGCCATCGGTCATGCTAAACCATCCAAAGCAGTGGGCCCAGACGGCATAGCCATGCCGATGCTTAAAAGCCTAGGGAAAGAGGGTTTCAAATATTTAGCACATGTCTTCAACCTGTCTCTTTCCACCTTTAGTCATACCCGAAAAATGGAAAATGGCCAAGGTAGTCCCGCTACTAAGGCTGGGAAACCAGCTAACATAGGAGTCATACTACTTCAAAGCAAATTTGCAGCTAGCCTGCCATCAGCCTGGCTTCAGAAAACTCCATAGCACCACCACCGCGCTAAATGCCATCAGCACCCAGATAAATTGCGGTTTAAATCAAAACCCCCACCATAGAACAGTACTCGTAGCGCTAGACCTATCAAAAGCTTTTGATACGGTCAACCATGGCACGTAACTGCAAGACCTGGGAGAGTCTACCCTTCCCCCACGTCTTAAAAGGTGGACCCAAGATCGATGAACTTTGCAACAGAATAAACGGCTACCTCCCTGATCTCTCCAAATGTCGACTATTTTGAACATCCACGTCGATGGCACTACGCTACCGACTGTGCTACACCCTATAATCTTGGGTAGGACGTTTGCACGCAGCCGCAATTGTACCGGAAATCCAGAGCCGTGATAAAATCCTCAAATCCCTTGCTGTCAGTACTTGGAGAAAAGACAAAGAAACTCTCGTTACAACTTACAAAGCAATTGGCCAGCCGATTGCATGCTACGCGTCCCCATGGTCGCCAAGCCTAAAAATACCCACTGGAATAAGCTACAGGCCTACCAAAATACTGCGCTCAGAACCGCCACGGGCTTTCTTCTTATGTCCCCAGAACACCATCTACATAATGAGGCGAGAATACTCCCCATCAGGGAGAGAAATGAGATGCTAATCAAACAGTTCCTGTTGAATACCCAGAAACCTGGGCATCGCAACAGACATCTGATTGACGAGCCAACACCGCCTAGGGGCTTAAGGAGTCATCTCCGTAAGCATTTTGAGGAAATACGCACCTGATAACTCAGCCGTATGAAGCAATAAAACACAAACAGGTCCTTGGTGAACTCTACAAACAGGTGTCGGACCTTTATGCCGGGAATTGCCCGGTGAATCCAGTACTCAAAGAACAGTACCCAAAACTTGCGGAAGAGGAGCGCATGCTCCCCAGGGAAACGCGAGTCACTCTAGCTGAATTTCGTTCTGGATACTGTAACAGGTTAAACTCTTACCTATCCAGAATCAACCCCGACATACAAAATGTATGCCGCGCTTGCAATGTGTCCGCACATGACACCAACCATCTCTTTAATTGTAATGTGGAACCAACGCCTCTAACACCCCTTGCATTATGGTCCACCCCTGTTGAAACAGCAAGTTTCATTGAACTCTCGTTAGAGGATATTGATAACAATTTGTGATGGGTCGTAGCTATTAGGTGGGGCGAAGCATTTCTACAACAACAACAACAACCATCTCGGGAACGATTTGGTATGACCACATGCGACCTTCTATGCCTTCCCCAGCGAGTTAGGGGGTCGGAATATACCCGCGGTATGTATGCCTGTCGTAAGAGGCGACTAAAATACCAGATTCAAGGGGTTGTGTAGTGCAAGCTTTCAGGTTGCCAGCGCAATATATAGCTTCTCCAAACCCCATTGTCAGCCTCACCTATCTGCGGCGAATCCTGTTTCACTAACAGACGAGGCTCTGGCGACCCCAAGCTCCGCATGGAAGTTGGGGGTGTGGAGGGAGGGATTGCCTGAAGGTTTAACGTGGTCATATAAATCGTTCCCAAGATGGTCGGGCTAGCACCTTAATGGTGCTGTGTTACCGGAGCGTACCGGATCTGTATCCGGCAAAGGACCATCACATCGATAACACTCCCCAAAGCCTTCGGGGAGCAACCTTATCGCTACAACAACAACCTTCTAGGCCATACCGCCCTACCACCCCCTAGATCAATTGGGAGTTCGGCTCGCCACAGCCTCGGTCGTTAATGAAACAGGATTCGCCAAGGATAGATGAGGTTGTCAATTTGGTTGGATAAGCTATATATTGCGCTATTTCTATTTTGTATTTTAGTCCCCTCTTACGACAGGCATACCTACCGCGGGTATATTCTAAGTCCCCTACTCCGCTGGGGGTCGCCCTTGCGCCTTTATGGTGCTTGTTACCTGAACGTACATCTATTTCTGTCAAAGGACCATCAACATCGACAACACTCCCCAACACCATCGGGTAGTGTCTTTTTCGCTACAACGACAATAACTGCAAACCTGCCTTCAGTATTGGGCTTTAGTAGCTTCTTACAACTGGCCAACGACAAAGTGGTTCACTAGTTTTCGCACATGGCCCGTGGTTTCAAATGTGCATAATGTAATGAACCATTGAAATGTATCCAAAGTTATTTCACTTGATACACTGAAATGACAGATCGGGAAAAATTCCGAGTCGCTCCGCTACATAGAACCGGCTACCTTGCGAAGCGTAATGTATGTCCTGCTTGCAATGTGTCCCTACATGACACCAATTGTAATATGGAACCAACGCCTCTAACAGCCCCCTCACTATGGTCCACCCCTGTTGAAACTGCAAGTTTCCTTGGACTCCCATTAGATGATATTGATGACAATTTGTGATCGGTCGCACCTATTGGGTGGGGCGAAGCACTGCTACAACAACAACAGCAAAATCTCGACTGTTAACTAGTTATGCAGTTATCGCACAAATCACTAAAAACAATCACAAAAAAAAATGTAGTTTCTGCTTTCGGATTCTGAATCTTGACGCAAATGCGCGTCTTTTGATACCGCTATCGACATGTGCGACCCGAATTTTAAGTGCAAGACTTAAGTTGAAATTTTACTAAATTTGGAAATTAAAAGGCTTATATTTCATAAACTAAGAGTTTCCTAGAGTTGTGGATGATAATTTTGTGATTTTTAGGACCCCCGCCCCCCTCGAAAAAAAGAAAAGTTGGAAAATCGTTGCACCTCATTCTAAATATGCCCCCAAATAATACGTCCTTGGAAAAGCAAAAACGCATGTACATCGAGAAAGTCGTCAGATAGTCAACGTCACATTTGTCATACCACAACAAAGTATATGGTAATGTTGAACTTAACTAACCTGATTGTTTTCAGTCATTTTAGGCGCGTCCTTCACTCATTCACTGCTGTATATACTAGCTAGACCGCCTCTAAGTTTAGTTCCGTTTTTCAATTTTTTATTATATTTTCGACGACTTGTAAAAACTACGATTTTCACAATATCCAAATGATGTAACCAAAAGCATTCACAATGACCAAAAGCCTCCTTCAAACGGTTGCCAGATCACATTTTTATTACGCTGCGCGAAGATGTAGCGGCAGCGGCGCTTCACAGTACGACACTGTTTGGTAAAGCACACTAAGCGGCATTCGAGCGTCACATTGCTGCAAAAGTTTATGTTTATTTTTGTTCGCAATGATACAAATCGTTAAATGTCAATACACATGCATAAACAATTTTACATATCGCTTTGAAAATATGAACTGATGCGACTTGGCTTCGTTTTCAAATCGGTAATTCATATCCCCAGATGGTTAGAACGACTGTATAAACACATGGTAATAGTCTAGAACAGGGGCCGCTGCTAATACGCGTCCAAAAATATTGAGAGAGGTGTCAAAAGACGCAAACAAAATTTTTTTTTTCTTTATTGACAACAAAATTTGATTTGCTTTACAACAATTTTCTAAAAAAAAAACAATGTTTTTGTGCGAGAAGATAGCTTATCTCTTATGTAATACTATTTGCCATCAATATTAATGGGGATACATAGAGAGTGCAGCAGTAAGAAAAATAAATTAAAAGAAAAGAAATTAGTTTAGCTGTGAAATAACGTATTATAAGTAATGTTTGATTTAAATTTGTATGATTTAAATAAATAAATAACTTATTACAAGTATGATTTAAATACCATTTCCGTATATCAGTAAAAGTAAGAGAAAAATTAACAATTACATTTTACAGCTGAATATTAAAATTATAGTTTGCAAGAAGTAGGCGTTTGATTTCAGTTTTAAAACTTTGCAGATTTCTTGCATTCTTAACTTCATCTGGAAGTTTGTTGAATAATTTTACACCATAGTGTTTGTTATGATTTTAGTTGGCTTTAAAAGTCCGCGTCCGTGGAGTCACCCATTTTTTATACCTGCTCACTTAGACACCGTACAAGACACCGTGAAAGGTTGTGATATCCAATACTAATACTAGTAATGAATGTACAATGACAATTACATTTTCATAAGAGAGAAAAAAAAAAAAAAAACAAAAACAAAAACGGAGAGCTGGATGGTTGAGGTGAAGCATCAGAAAATTTTCTGCCTTCTTTTCCGATTTGGATGCTACTGGTGTAAAGTTGTTCTCGTCATGAGAAAAAGGTTAAATCATTGTGCATAAAAATAATTGTTACACGTGGAAGACATAAGGTCCATATGTACCATTAGGATAAACCTTCAAAAGGATCTAGTTTTGGGTCTTCCCAACGAAAATTCTTTCCGGCTATCAGAAGGAAATCAGAAACATCCGAAATGTTCCCGATCTGAGCCAACCCTCCTAGAAGTGTGAAGCGGTGACCATTTTGGAAACGTGTTAATAATTATAAGAAATTAAATTATAATGGAACCATATCGATGGTATATAGGCATTGTATACCTAGTTATTAATTGGAAGTGACTTAATATTTAAATCTGTTGAAATTTAGAGAAAAAAAAACCATATTTCTGGTATACATACATATAGTCCTTAAAGGAAAGTGGCTAAATATTTAAACGTAATATTTAAATTTAAAGGCTGCTTTTGAACGAAGAAATCGTAATACTATGAATTTCCGTAAACGAAACTGAGAATTTGGCGAATATTAAAGATGTATAAAACAAAAAAAGTAACATAAAATAAAAAAAAAAAAAAAAAAAAAACAAAAAAGGAGTTTATTAAATACTTAAATATATAGGTGAAGAAAAGTATATACCTACATAAATAATTATATTTTGTAAAGGTATAAATTTTTAAGTTCTGTTGCCATATACATACATATATAGCGTGTCATAAATTCATGCAGCGTACTTCGTGCATCTTATCGCCTGGCCAGCCGAGGGATACCACGTCAAAATCATGTAAGTGCAAAATTTCATATTTTCGTTTTCTACACCAAACTAGGTACTATAGTGTGTATATGCTAGATAGAATTTGCAAATTTAACTTAACCTATATATAAAAATATCAGTTTGAATTAGCTGTAAGAAGAGGAGAAATTATTTTGAGAATTTTCATTTTAAACTGAATTACAATTAGAATGCATAAATATTCAGAAAATATACATATTAAGCGTTAATACTTAATTATATCATTTTCATAATTACATACTTTTCATGTCACATGATTATATCCTTGCAAAGTCGTAAATTCCAAAAGAAGTTAGAACATAAATTTTGATATCTATGGTGAGATAAGTGCCCCACTGTACCCATGTATACAAGCAAATACGGTACAGTGCTCACGAGAAATTTTAACTCGCCTCACACTTACGTATCATAAGAGTTTACCGTAGTTTTGCATACCGTGCTCATTTAGTAATAGAGCATCTACATACAACTTCTCATTGAAAAAAAAAAAAAATCAAGCGACATATAAGCGCAGCCCAACCAACCATTATGTTCATTATGCCAACACATTGTTACCAAATCTTCGGGTAAATATTAATTGTAATTCTAGGTATATATACATATATAATTTGAAGTAAATAAATTTATATTCGATTGTAATGTGAACTTAATCACGGGTTATTATTATGAAGTGCTAAACTAGTAAAGTAGGGTTTGAGTAACCGAACCTAGCATTAGGGTGTTTTCAATACATAGTTTTTGGTGCCGGAAACACAAGGTAGGGAGGGCATACCCGGAGTTTACCATCTCGTCCGGAGGAAAATCATACGTACGCGAGTATTCATAGTGTCCGATATCTACATTAGGGATGTAATAGTGGTTTTGAATTTTAGTTAGAATGTCTACAAAAGCACGTAGATTTTTGTTGTTGGCGATATTAATCCAAGTGATGTGACAAGGATTCCATCCCATTCCGACGAGCTAGATCCGAACCAGTACGTGCTGCAGTCTCCTCTCACTGTGGATAACATACCATCATTTTATAATTGCAACAATAAATGGCGCCCAACGGTGTGGGGCCCCAAAACAACGTGTGACTACCGCAGCTGTTAAAGGTAAAGAAGGTACTCATTACTTCAGCAGCCTGTGAGAGAAAAAAAAAACAGTCGAATTGTTTAAGCCCTCGATAAATTCGTAGAACTTTTATTGCTTTTAGGTGAACTATATTGGAATTGCTATTGCAATTGGTCAACCATATTGCATAGACCGATAGCTAGCTTAATTCGCAATTGAAGGCCTACAACTTCTTACCGGTTTTATTTAATGTCCTCTTGGATGGTTGCTAACAGAAGGTTGTGGAATTGAGTTTTATCTTTCGGAATTGCGAAGATTGGAAGTTGTTTTGATTTTCGACCAGGGAAAAGTTCAATCACCGGCAATACACCTTTCGTATCAAAATTTGAAATATTAGCATCTATCCAACCCACTTGTTACAACTTACGTATGCTATGATTTTCTTAATT
Source organism: Eurosta solidaginis (assembly GCF_040869045.1). Lineage (NCBI taxonomy): Eukaryota > Metazoa > Arthropoda > Insecta > Diptera > Tephritidae > Eurosta > Eurosta solidaginis. The sequence continues at coordinate 120,208,313 of NC_090322.1, read as the reverse complement.
AGAGTTTTAGGTTCGGTATTGATACTCAGATTAGCCCGCTTTATACATATATCTATCTGTTTAGTAGATTTCATTATTGTTTTCTTATTTTTACCATTTTTGATAAAAAAAAGTCGTACCATGTCTGTAGTGCATAGCAATGAGAATTTGTTAGATACAGCTAGTATGGCAGGTGAAACTTGTGCTGTATGTGTTCAAGGGATGGATCGACAATCACCAATAGTCCGAACACGATGCCAGCACGATTTTCATAGGGATTGTCTAGTCCAATGGTTATCTAACTCTAAAACGTGTCCTCAGTGCAGAAAAGCATGTACAAAGAACAGCTTACTTGATATAACGCATATGTCAGAGAAAAGCTTACCGACCCAGACATCACAACAGTCATCAACGGGAACTGTTCCAAGAATTATTCCTTCCCGACGAGGAAGAGGCAATCTCAGCAGAGATCAACCCCATTTAGGACTCCCTCAGTTAGTTCCACATACGAATTCCCCAAATCTTAACTTATCTTTTCCGATGATGTCGCACGATACCGCCGTTAACCCTGTGCAAGGACAATTGCCACATGGTAGTATCCTCGAAAAGCGTATATCCAACATTGAAGTAGATTTACAAAATAGGTTTGAAATGCTTACGCAGACAATTCAGAACTTGACCCGACAGGTTAGTCAGATAAATGTTAGGGTTATACCACAACCTGAATCGCCTCAAAATGAACCGATAAATGATACCGCTTTTGCCGCGGAAGCGAATAGTAATAGCCAATCACGAATGGATGGACAAAACCACCTTATTAACAATCGAGAAAGAATTTCTATTGTTCCGCATAGTGTGAACAATAGTGGTAGAATCGCCCAGCTTATTCTAAGTTGGAATGTTACATTTAATGGTAGTGCAGAAAAAATGCCGGTTGATAAATTCATTTACATGATTACGTCACTGACAAACGATAGTTTAAACGGAGATTTTAGGATCCTGTGTGAACATTCACATATTCTGTTCGTAGGAAAGGGACGGGATTGGTACTGGAGGTATCGCCGATCTGTTTCTCACGTAGATTGGGTAGCATTGTGTGACGCGCTTCGTTCACATTTCCGGGATCATCTCACCGACAGTGATGTTCGTGAGCTAGTGCGAGAACGCAAGCAAAAAGAACATGAAAGTTTCGATGAATTTTACTCTTCAATTTTACATTTGTGTGACAGACTTCGCTATCCCATGCCAGATCAAGAACTCTTAGAAGTGTTGAGAAGGAATTTGCGCCCAAAAATAAGAAATGAACTTTTCTATAAAACTATAACTTCAGTAGCTCATTTACGTTACCTACTCCTTCGTAGAGAATCTCTTCTAGAAAATGGTGAAAGCGTACCAAGTCGACCTGTAAGACGACAAGTAAATGAACTCCAATCGAATACTAACGATCTAATAGAGAAAGATGTACTAGATATCGCGGAGATAGGGAATACCCAGCTACGTTGTTGGAATTGTAGAAAGGATGGCCATCGGTACGTAGACTGTTTAGAGGAGCGTACTATATTTTGTTACGGATGTGGAGAAGCCAATGTCATGAAACCCAAATGTGTAAAATGTAAGGGTTCGGGAAACGTGCAAAGGAGCGTGGAGAATTCTCGTCTACGCTCGCCTCAGAATTAGTTCAACCCTCGCAAGATATAGTTACTAAAACCAAAGACCAACCACTTCATTTGTTATTAAATTCTACACGTACCAATATTGGTACGACGACACCACGATTTCATCACATTTTGCCGTATCATAGAAGACTTTCAAACTATGAAACCATACGTGCACGATTGTTTACTGAAGCTCTTATCAAATCACCTAACAAAACCGCAAGAGTACCAATAAAACGGTCAACAATGCGATTAAAATTATTTTGGGCTAGAGTTAAAAGAAACCGGAAAAATTACGGGAAGTTTTTGTCTTCCATTACTTTGAGTCAAAACGATAACCGTCCCTATGTCAAGATTTCATTCTTTAATATGGACATTTACGCACTTTTGGATTCAGGGGCAAACATTTCCTGTATAAGTGGAAAAGCCGCAAAAGATTTTCTAGATAAAAATTATCCATTCAAAGTTTTGCATGAACACATAGAAACAGCTGGAGGAAAGAAATATAGGATAATCGGTAGTGTCCTATCTAAAATAACCTTCAACGGAGCGAGTAAGGAATTAGAAATTTTTATAATACCCGACCTAAAGCAAGACATGTATTTAGGAGCAGATTTCTTTCACGAGTTTAATTTAATGAATAAAATCTTGGAGACATTTTCAAAGGAAGAAAATGAGATTCTGGAAAGTCCTGAAATGCATACCTTGAGTAGTACTGAACGCAGTCAGTTGTCAAAGGTTGTCTCTCTTTTTCCATCCTTCGAAAAGGAAGGATTGGGTAAAACCCCTTTGTTGAAACACACAATTGAGATTATTAAAGATGTTAAGCCGATAAAGCAACGGTATTTTTCAGTGTCACCTGCTGTAGAAAAGAAGCTACATGCGGAAGTTGACAAAATGTTAGAATTGGGTGTTATCGAGTTAGCTCCCCCAAATTGCTCCTGGAGTAGTCCCGTGGCTATTGTGCAGAAGGAAAACAAGACCAGACTATGCTTGGATGCACGCAAGTTGAACAGCGTCACGGTCAAAGATGCTTTTCCCTTGCCAAAAATCAATGGTATATTCAGCCGTTTGCCGAAAGCCAGGTATATGTCTTCTCTTGATCTCAAGCATGCCTTCTGGCAAATAGAATTAAGCCCTTGTTCCCGTGACTACACAGCATTCACCGTACCAAATAGACCCTTATACCGATTTTGTGTAATGCCATTCGGGCTTTGTAATGCACCTATGACCATGAGTCGCTTAATGGACATGATGATACCACCTCATTTAAAACATTGTGCATTCGTTTATTTGGACGACCTTCTTTTGTTCTCAGAAGACTTTGATTCTCATCTTTTACTACTAGCTGAAATAGCGCAACTGTTAAGGAAAGCCAATTTAACAGTGAATATCAAAAAATGTAAATTTTGTGTGAGTGAGGTACGATATCTTGGCTTTATAGTTGGAGATGGTGTCATTAAAACTGACCCAAAAAAGGTGTCTGCCATAAAGGATATCAACCCTCCGAAAAGTGTTCGAGAGATGCGACGATTTCTAGGCCTAGTCGGCTGGTACAGGCGTTTCATCGACAACTACGCTAGTCTGACAGCGCCTTTAACGGATTTGACATCCAAATCTCATTCTTTCAAGTGGACAGACGAGGCCCAAGCCGCCTTCCAAACCCTTAAGGAAAAGCTGTCATCAGCGCCTCTCCTGATAACTCCTGATTTTTCACTTCCTTTCATCATACAGTGCGACGCTTCCGGAACTGGTGTCGGAGGAGTGCTTGCTCAAGAAGTCGAAGGAGTCGAACGGCCCATAGCATATTTCTCTCACAAGTTAAATCGCGCGCAACGGAATTATTCCATCACCGAATTAGAGTGCTTGGCAGCGGTACTAAGTATCTACAAATTTCGGGAATACGTTGAAGGACATCCCTTTAAAGTTATAACAGACCACGCCAGTTTGCAGTGGTTAATGCGACAACCCGACTTGAATGGGCGATTAGCGCGATGGTCATTGAAGTTACAGGGATTTGATTTTGAAATACAACATCGAAAGGGTAGTCTTAATGTCGTACCGGATGCACTTTCGCGATTAGAAGAGATTTCGAGAGAAGTTACAGATGATGAAACACATCCCGTTCCATTAGTTGACTTGAATTCTCCTTATTTTCTGACAGGCAGCTATGAAAAACTCCGAAACAGTATTCTAGAAAATCAGAATAAACTTCCGGATATACGAGTAATAGACCAATTTATCTATAAACGTACCGATTTTGCTAATGGCGATGCTGTAGTGGAAGCTTTAAGCTGGAAATTGTGGATTCCCGAGGAATTGAGAACAGATGTTATAAATCGTGCACATTGCCCTAGTACGGCCGCGCATGGAGGCATTGCAAAAACTCTGGAGAGGTTAAAGAGAACATTTTATTGGCCAAAAATGGCAGCAGATGTACGAAATATTGTTTCTAAATGTGATGTTTGCTTACAGTCGAAAGCCCCTAACTCAATCTTGAGACCCCCGATGGGTGATCAACCAAAATCTGCTAGACCGTTTCAAAGAATTTACCTTGATTTCTTAGGTCCTTATCCTCGGTCAAAAGGAGGAAATATAGGGATGTTCATTGTGTTAGATCACTTATCGAAATTTCCTTTATTAAAGACCCTGAAGAAATTTTCTACCGGTACTATATGCAAATTCCTAGAAGACAACGTATTTATGGTTTTTGGAGTACCCGAAGTGGCAGTAACCGACAACGGTTCTCAGTTCAAATCAAATCAATTTAACAACTTTCTATCTAAATATGGAATCGTTTACTCATATACTGCCATATATTCTCCTCAATCCAACGCCTCCGAGAGAGTAAACAGATCCGTAATATCCGCTGTACGTTCATATATAGGCAAAGATCAACGAAGTTGGGATTTACATTTACCAAAAATTGCAGCGGCACTTAGATGTTCGGTTCACAGCACTATAGGTTATTCACCATATTATGTGCTATTTGGTCAACATATGATTACTCATGCGGAGACATATGCGCTGTTAACTAAGCTATCCTCCATCGAAGTTGGTGAAGATATAGCTAGAGACGACATGTTACAAATGGTTAGATTAGAAGTGCAAGAAAATATGCGCAGGTCCTACGAGTCCAGCAAGATTAGATACAACTTGCGATCCGCACCTATACACCTACTTCCAGGTCAAGAAGTATATCGCCGAAATTTCGCGCAAAGTAATAAAGGAGCCAATTTCAGCTCAAAGTTAGCTCCGAAATTTATAAAGGCTAAAGTGGTGAGGAAAGTAGGAAATTGTTATTTTGAGTTAGAAGATGTCAATGGGAAGAGTAAAGGAATTTTTCATGGGAAAGACATCCTAAGAACACGTTAAAATCCACCAAGCAAAAAAAAACAAAAAAAAAAAAAAAAAACAAATCGAAATATCATTCTCCAGTAAATTTGGAATTGGCAGGCCCTTCCAGAATTCCCTGTTTTGTTATGATTTTAGTTGGCTTTAAAAGTCCGCGTCCGTGGAGTCACCCATTTTTTATACCTGCTCACTTAGACACCGTACAAGACACCGTGAAAGGTTGTGATATCCAATACTAATACTAGTAATGAATGTACAATGACAATTACATTTTCATAAGAGAGAAAAAAAAAAAAAAAACAAAAACAAAAACGGAGAGCTGGATGGTTGAGGTGAAGCATCAGAAAATTTTCTGCCTTCTTTTCCGATTTGGATGCTACTGGTGTAAAGTTGTTCTCGTCATGAGAAAAAGGTTAAATCATTGTGCATAAAAATAATTGTTACACGTGGAAGACATAAGGTCCATATGTACCATTAGGATAAACCTTCAAAAGGATCTAGTTTTGGGTCTTCCCAACGAAAATTCTTTCCGGCTATCAGAAGGAAATCAGAAACATCCGAAATGTTCCCGATCTGAGCCATCCCTCCTAGAAGTGTGAAGCGGTGACCATTTTGGAAACGTGTTAATAATTATAAGAAATTAAATTATAATGGAACCATATCGATGGTATATAGGCATTGTATACCTAGTTATTAATTGGAAGTGACTTAATATTTAAATCTGTTGAAACTTAGAGAAAAAAAAACCATATTTCTGGTATACATACATATAGTCCTTAAAGGAAAGTGGCTAAATATTTAAACGTAATATTTAAATTTAAAGGCTGCTTTTGAACGAAGAAATCGTAATACTATGAATTTCCGTAAACGAAACTGAGAATTTGGCGAATATTAAAGATGTATAAAACAAAAAAAGTAACATAAAATAAAAAAAAAAAAAAAAAAAAAAAACAAAAAAGGAGTTTATTAAATACTTAAATATATAGGTGAAGAAAAGTATATACCTACATAAATAATTATATTTTGTAAAGGTATAAATTTTTAAGTTCTGTTGCCATATACATACATATATAGCGTGTCATAAATTCATGCAGCGTACTTCGTGCATCTTATCGCCTGGCCAGCCGAGGGATACCACGTCAAAATCATGTAAGTGCAAAATTTCATATTTTCGTTTTCTACACCAAACTAGGTACTATAGTGTGTATATGCTAGATAGAATTTGCAAATTTAACTTAACCTATATATAAAAATATCAGTTTGAATTAGCTGTAAGAAGAGGAGAAATTATTTTGAGAATTTTCATTTTAAACTGAATTACAATTAGAATGCATAAATATTCAGAAAATATACATATTAAGCGTTAATACTTAATTATATCATTTTCATAATTACATACTTTTCATGTCACATGATTATATCCTTGCAAAGTCGTAAATTCCAAAAGAAGTTAGAACATAAATTTTGATATCTATGGTGAGATAAGTGCCCCACTGTACCCATGTATACAAGCAAATACGGTACAGTGCTCACGAGAAATTTTAACTCGCCTCACACTTACGTATCATAAGAGTTTACCGTAGTTTTGCATACCGTGCTCATTTAGTAATAGAGCATCTACATACAACTTCTCATTGAAAAAAAAAAAAATCAAGCGACATATAAGCGCAGCCCAACCAACCATTATGTTCATTATGCCAACACATTGTTACCAAATCTTCGGGTAAATATTAATTGTAATTCTAGGTATATATACATATATAATTTGAAGTAAATAAATTTATATTCGATTGTAATGTGAACTTAATCACGGGTTATTATTATGAAGTGCTAAACTAGTAAAGTAGGGTTTGAGTAACCGAACCTAGCATTAGGGTGTTTTCAATACATAGTTTTTGGTGCCGGAAACACAAGGTAGGGAGGGCATACCCGGAGTTTACCATCTCGTCCGGAGGAAAATCATACGTACGCGAGTATTCATAGTGTCCGATATCTACATTAGGGATGTAATAGTGGTTTTGAATTTTAGTTAGAATGTCTACAAAAGCACGTAGATTTTTGTTGTTGGCGATATTAATCCAAGTGATGTGACAAGGATTCCATCCCATTCCGACGAGCTAGATCCGAACCAGTACGTGCTGCAGTCTCCTCTCACTGTGGATAACATACCATCATTTAATAATTGCAACATGTTTTATTGATTTGCACATCTTTCTGTTCGAAAAAGACGTAGCTTGATATTTGTTCGAGTTCTAAGGGCATATTCTGGGGTTTGTTCTTCTTGTATGTTCAAATTATGTTTAATTACATTATTTTTTATTTTGTAGAACGCTATTAGCGTCTTAGAGATGCAAAGTTTGCGAATATCTAGCCTATTACAATATAGCAGCTCACTTGATGTTCTCCGCGGTAAATTTAAAATGTTTTTAATTACTTTATTTTGTGTTCTTTGTAATTCATTTATAAGTTGCTCTGAGCAAACATTCCATATTGGATTCAAATAGTTAATATATGACCTGAACAAAGAGTTGTATAGAAGCCATAGTTGTATTTTTGGAATTAGTTTCCGATTTCTATATATCGAGAAATTCAGTGATATTAATTTCATTTTCAGCTTGTTTATGTGTTCTCACCAATTTAGCATCAAACCAAATGCCAAGGTATTTTAGACTCTCGACCCTCGTAATAAAACTACCATCTAGATGAATTCCCTTCAGATCGTTCATACCGGGAATATTTTTATAGTTGTTAAATATTATAAAATATGTTTTCGAGATATTCATTTTCAGCTAATTACGTTCAAACCATTTCGAAAGTTTCTTTATATCCGTTTGGATATTGACTAATAGTTCGTCTAGAGTATCAATAGCATACAAGAATGCCCCGTCATCGGCATAAAATTGCGGTTTTCCATTTAACTCGAGTTTAAATATATTGTTGATGTATATTACAAATAGAGTTGCAGCTAATTTAGATCCTTGTGGAACACCAGTTTTAATAGTTTTAGTTAGACTTTTTGTATCTTTTATTTGGACAAATTGCTTCCTATCAATTAAAAAACTTTCGAAGAGTTTAATAGCAGTGCCATTAACTCCCAACTCTCTAAGATTTTGTATCATTATGTAAAGATTTACTAAGTCAAACGCTTTGCTAAGATCAATCGCCAGCATAGCAACGTATTTTTTTTTCTATCTAAATTTTCATATAGAAATTCTCTACCAGTGATGCATGCGGACAAAGTACTTGAGTTTTCTGTAAATCCAAACTGATTATCGCTAATTATGTCATTACTTTTAATGAATTCTTTCAATCTGTTTAATAAAATACTTTCAAATACTTTATCAATTGTACTTAACTTCGTTATAGGTCTATAATTTGAACAGACTTCCTTGCTTCCACTTTTGTGAATTGGAACTACTGATCCAATTTTTAACTCCCCTGGATACTGACCACTTATAAAACATTCATTAGTAAATTTTGCTAATGGACCAGACAGTTCGTCTTTATATTTCTGTACCAGTCCCGCAGAGATTCCGTCAGGTCCGTTGGCCGACTTTGGGTTAAGACTACCAATTGCTAAACGTACTTCTTCGGTATGACACTGAGATAATATAAAAGGGTGTATTATTCCATTTACCGGTTCAGGAGATTACCCCGGGTCCCTCCGAAACCGGGAGTGGGATCCACAGAATTTTTGCGCAGAACACCTTATAAAAAATTACTCTGGTCCACCAATGGGGTGAGATAAAAACTAAATGATGCAAAATCGCTTTTTTTTACAGTGCACAACAACATTACAACATACCCAACAAAATTGCCCACTTCAACAGCAAATATCTGCGGACAGAGATAAAGTTTCTTTTCCGCCTTCGGATTATTGTTGTCGAGGCCAATGCGTGTCTTTTGACACCTCTACCTCTGTTCTAGACTTTTACCAAACACTTTTCGAATTCAAAGCGAATTGAAACTGAGTTCTCTGGCACAGTTTCGTCATTTCTGTAATTCTTTACTTTAGCTCATAACTGCCAAAACTCGCCCAAAAATAATGGGGGAACTAACAATGGTAATTCCGTCGGTTAGATTTTCCAAAACTAAAATCTACTATTCCGAACATGTGAAAGATAATCTTTTGGTATGCATTGGTTAGATATTACGTCAATATAATAATCTACATTTTCAAATTAATTCCAAAAATTAAAAGAAAAAAAAGCATACGAAAAATCAAATAAAAGTTAAAAATTAATCTTTAAATTATTTCAAGTCATGGCAGACAACATGGTCTGATATTGAAAATTTTCCAAAAATGGCAATTCCAATTAACGCACAAATAAACAAAAAAATAAATACCTAAAGCACTGCATTGAGTATGGTCAACAAAATGTTCTGGTTAACAGCTGAGCGAATGTCGAAGCTGTTGCGATTCCAGCGAACATCACAACGTCATCTTGGTATAATTCGAAAAATGTAATGATAAGAATGTTTATAACCGAAATGTATGATAGATTCACTACGGTAAGAGGTAAAATAAAATCGAAATGAAAATAAAATATATATAAATAAAAAAAAATAAATGTAAGGCGCGATAACCTCCGAAGAGATCTAAGGCCGAGCTTCTCTTCCAATTTGCGTCGTGCTCCTCTTGATTTTTCCCTACAAATTGGCCGGACGGGACCTACATGTTTTATGCCGACTCCGAACGGCATCTGCAAGGCAGATGAGTTTTCACTGAGAGCTTTTCATGGCAGAAATACAATCGGAGCGCTTGCCAGACACTGCCGAGGGGCGACCCCGCTTAGAAAAATTTTGTTCTAATTGAAAAATCTTATTTCTAAAATTTTGATATTGCTTTACCCGGGAGTTGAACCCAGGGCATACGGTGTGATAGGCGGAGCACGCTACCATCACACCACGGTGGGATCTGTAAATATTAGGCCCCACGTTGGGCGCCAAAAATAATTTATTATCTGTAGCATGCAACGTTTTGTAGTAAGCACAATGTATGCAAAAAGTAAGGAGCGGATGCACGTCTTTAAATCCGGCTATGGCTCGTCGGCTACCGGGGTGGAGTTCTTGCTCTTACCTTTCGCTGTAAGCTCACATTACAGTACAATTATTTTATTTAACGTGCCAAGGAATAAAAAAAAGATACCTAAAGGAAAACGGATACCTACGTTGACTTACAAGTTTTGATGTCGCATTGGTTTCAGTATGGGGCATGTTGCATGGTGTTGATGCAACAATCGCATTCCCTACCATGATTTCCGTAGTCTCCAACTAAAACAAAACTAACCTTGAAATCCCTAACACTTCCCATACTTATCTAATATCAGGCCAAGGAATCAGATAATAAAAGTTTAGTAAATCATTTTGAAATTAACAATATTTATTAAATAAACCAAAAACTTAAATTTAACCATAATTAATCATAAGTGAAAGGCTTCACTATTTTGAAATAAAAGCTTATGTTGCAACTAATATTCAAAAATTCTTTAAAAGGAAGCATTTTAAAGTTATCGAAAAAAATTGCCTTTTGACTTTTGTTCACAGAGTTAGAATTCTGATCAAAAAAAGAATATATATATTTTACGGGCTAATTCGGTTGCATAAACCTATGAATGTCTTTTTTTCAAACTAATATTATTTAAACATCTTCATATTTTTTTCTTTTGAAATTTTAATATAATCTTCTAAGAAAAATAAAAAAAACTAACATAATTTACAAACCTACGTATTTAAGCGAATTTCTGTCTAATGTGGTGGTTTTATTATCACTCTGCATGATTAAAATGGCGAGCAAAAAAAAAATAACATATTTAGGTACTCTTTTGTACGAATCTGGCAATGTCAACTTTATCTAAGTTAGAAAAATTATGCGAAAAGAGAAATGAATAATGTTTATATCATGCGCTCACAAACTCAGCATAACCAAAAAATATGTGAGAGAAATAACAAAAACAAAGTTAACTCACCACTTACGGCTCTAACGTTGAAAGATCTTTCAGCAGAGGACCTGGATTAAAATGTATGCTGGAAATCGAAAATTATTACCATTTAAACTTGTTGTTTTCGTTTGATATGTTAAACAAAAAAATATTTATTTCCCTTTCTTGTGTAGTCTTCGAACTACATTGTTTATTAAAAATCACTTTGAGGTGAAACTGTACCCATTCTATGAGAATTATATCGCATCCGAAAATTCGCTTGCGATTTTCTTTTGAATCACACTTCATCGCGCATTTAATAATGCAAAGTTAATGTATGGAACACAAACAAACTATTTAAGCAAATCCATGATTATTTGACTAATATTTATTACACTTTAACTCTAAATTACATTTTCATTTACTTTTTTGAAAATTTATTAAAATAATTTCTAAATATTTTCTCTCTAACCAAAATCTAGTTACACACTAAAAATTCTCTCACTGATATAGGTATGCGCTAGTATACATACTTATATTTGTATACTTTGTGAATATTTAGGTAAATATATTTTATTTCACATTATTTTATGTATTTTTAGTTTTTAATGATTTTTTGCACAAATTTTGGAAGCTAATGATTTAATATGTATTTTCTAACCCTCTTTTTTTCAAGAGGAAATCAAAATTTAGTTTTATTAATTTTTTCCTCAACAAAATAATTAATACATCATTACTGCTTCTTCTGCTTCTTTATGAGAGAAGAGGTATAGACACCAATATGTGTAATGATTAAATGTATGTACACCTTACATATATATATTAATTTTTCCACATTTTTAGCAAAAACTAAGAATTATGGAATTTTCTTTTCTTTTTTCATTAGATTTAAATTTTAATTAAAAGTTTTGGAAATAAAACAATATTTCATATTCGAAAAAATTTGTTTTTTTTTTTTCAAAGCTAAGTAAAAACTCGGCGGTGAACTTCACTGTTTTATGCACTAGGGAATATGCCGCATCGAAAGTGAAGAGATGAAATGAGGGAAAATATCCACAGGAACTCGTTCTCAGAGGATGATGAAACTGCATGCCGGATTTCGGGAACCTTTCAGTTTTTGAAATTTTAGTATATTATAATTAATTTCGTTGATCAAAATATCGCGTATTTTATGAATTATTTTATTTCGATTATCGCGAACATTTCGAAGCGACTTTTAAGTTTAGCTTTCGATTTTGAAAAAGCCATGGGAGTCACACTTTAGACTCAGAAATTTCGCAAGGAATCGAAGCTCGAACAAGAAAATGAGATCCTCACTCTTTGAAAGATCAAACTAAAAAAGGCCGAACCACCGTGTCCTCAAGCTTAGCTTACCGCAACTTTTTTTGTTCTTGCTTAATCATCGTGAGTGGCGTGATTTTCAAGATCTTAAAATACATAATGATAAATGTCAGTGTAAACATTATTATTTGCCGTCTTTCAGTGAGTTTTACAGCTCCGGCTCATGCTCAATTCTCACGGGAATGCTCTGGATCATTGAGAGACTTGAGAAGCAGATGTCGTGAAATTTTCGCACACGTGAAATGTGATAGGCAGATGTCGCCGCTGTTTTTCATTTAACTCATACGGCAAAAGGCTAAGCAGCGACATCTATTTTTGAAAAAGTAGGTATATTCAAGGCCGCGTTGCCAACCTAAAAAGAAGTAATTTACAAATTATCTGGCTCACAAATTGCACCAGACTTCTATCTGGATTTATTTGGCTCAAATCGTTGTTGTTGCATTTACATGCAAAATTATTTATCTGGCTCAGGATTTTGCCACCGAATGATAGCTATTGTTTACAACAACCCTACAAGACAGGTACCCGTTACCTAATCGATTACTTAATCGTCACCAATAACTTGTTCACCAATTATCGTCTTAATGACTTTTAAGGGAAGGCCACATTAGGCTGCACTACGCAGCACTGCACTGCACTACAAAATATTCTTTGCATGTATTCTTATGAGGCAATTTACACCTAGCGTCAGCAGCACTGCGCGACCCGGCACAACGCGGCAAATTTGATCATCTAGGCAAAAAAGCCGCGTTGGGAAGTGTCGCGCAGTGCTGCTGCCGCTAGGTGTGAATTGCCTCATAAGAATACATGCAAAGAATTTTGCACCATCTTTTTTCAATCTGGGCAAAAGAGTGTGGAACTTTCCTTCCTCATATATTGAGGATGAGATCTCTTGGACCCATAGCCACGACCTTTTTCTTTTCCTTTCCTCTTCTTCGCACAAAAATGAAATAATTACAGCTTCAAAAACTGTGTCGTCCATTTTGCAAACAAAAATAAACACAAACTTTTGCCGCAATGTGTCGCTCGATTGCCGCTTAATGTGAATTGCCAAAATATGTCGCTTTGTGAGGCGCCGCTGCCGCTACGTGTCGCGCAGCGTAATGTGCGCGTATCTTTACATTGCTGTCGTGAAAAAGGTAACGCATGCGCTCTCTCAAAATAGTGTACGTGTGATTCGCTTTCTCGCTCTTACCTATTGTGTTTTCGACATTCCTTCTTGCTCGATGTTATTTACATTTTTAAGTTACTTCATCAGTTATGTTTTCGTTATCGCTAACCAAAACATATGCAACAACAACAACACGGGTAACTGGCCTATCGGTTACCCGTATCGGTTACCTTCTGTCAAATCGCTTTTTCATGAATGAAACGCGTCCTTTATAATCAGATAATATTTAATTATAAATAATTCATATATACAATGTTTTTTTTACAATTTAAATTATTCCCTTATTACTCTAGTTAACTTTACATATGTGTATATTGATATGTACAAGCTAATTAAGTACAATAACGTCTATTAATAGCTGTGCCCTTTCTGAAAGTTTGGAAGCTCAGTGATGATGCCCAATTTTTCCTGCGCTGGTGGTGTTGTTCAACATCAGTTTGCAGAGCCATATGAGTTTTGTAGGGATAATACCGGAAGCCCCAATTCGTGCTATCAAAGTCGATTTACAGGTGAAATTGATCCTTTGGTCTTGACCCTTTCCCATAGTATGCTTGTTAGCGCCTTATCTGTGGTACTAAAAAGGCGGGGGGATAATTGTCGCAGTTTTCTTATAATTTGAGCTACAGCTGAAATATTTGGAATATTGCTATGCGTACATCGTCAAAATCAAATTACCTAGAATGAGAAAGAAACTAATATCAGTAAGGATAGATTAAAGTTTTTAATATATTTAACCCGAAAAGTGTTCTATAAATAGGGCTCCACAATTAGCTCTTTTCTCGGAGGTCAAAGGCACAAGGGACTCAAGGAGATTTCAGATAACTAGAATCAGGGGTACCCGAAGATACTTCGCTGCTGCATTCATAGAGAACACAACATTATAACAAGGGATAATTGATTGATGTTACGAAGGAAATTAGACGTGCTACAAAAACAAACAAATGTTGATGAATGACAACAACAACAACAACAACTGTTTAATTCATTACCCGAAGTTCTTGTATGGACGAGCAGTATGAAAAGTGCAAAGTACTGCTAAAACTGTTTTCCCCGAGTAACCCGGGAACGATTTGATGTGACTACGCCTATCCTTCTTTAGCAGCAGGGTCTAGAACCAGTTCCCTGTTGGACAGGAAAATAAACCTTTGGTTATCTCCAAGTTATCTCATATGCTATTACAGAATATACTCGTTTGCTGCATCCGACCAGTACATCCAACTTTCCCAGATTTTCTGGGCTCAGCAAGGGTATCCTCCTGAACGGTGCATTTGTTGCACGCTGCTGCCTACCCGCTTATCCAACAACACAAGACACGACGGAACTTTCCTTGGGACACCCAAGGTCAGTCACTAACGCTTCTCATGGCTCCAGCGGGTTAGGGGGCTTAGAGTATACCCGCGGTAGGCATGCCTGCGTAAGAGGCGATTAAAATACCAAATTGGTTCAACCTATCAACAACCAGGACATGTTATAAAATAACTCCGTCCTCTTGACAAATACCAGAAGCTTCCTAGAACTTAAGCCACTTGCTTGCTTCTAGATCTGACAGCTGTCAGCTGGAGTCTTAGGCTGGCAAGCGCAGGGCACGAGCACAGAACGTAATCGATCGTTTCCTCCTCCAACCCGCACTTCCTACATCTGCTATCACTGACCAAGCCTAATTTAAAGGCATGCGACGCCGGAAGGCAGTGTCCAGTAAGAATACCCGTCATGAGTCTACAGTTTAATGATAATGAAAATATAAGAATCGGTGTTTATGAATAACATATTTTAATTAATCCTTACAACAGCGTGATTGGTGGCTACATCGCCATGTAGATAGTGTGGTGTTCCACCTTGTATAAACGTAGGTACTGTATGTGCTCAACCGTGCAAATGGACATAAGCAGTAACATTATTCACATAAACATAGCTTGGTATTTGTGCAGCATCAATATAGCATACATTGGTCCAGTTCGGTGTGCACCAGCCACTGGTACAAACACTTTTGAATGCATAGCTTTCATATAGGATGGATGTCCAGCAGTGCTCCGGTTGTGCCAATATGTAATGGGCTGCTCCGTCTCTTGGTACGGCTGTATAAGTATAGGCGGGTGCAATGTATTACTAGTCTGCTCAAGATCGTATGGTACATAGATGGCTCGAAGACGCCAGAGGGGATTGGAGCCAGAGTTTTCGGACCCAGAGCCAAATTATCAGTACCTCTAAAAGCATATCCGAGCATTTTCCAAGCGGAAGTATTTGCCATAAGTTAGTGCGCGAAGCTGAACCTTCAGCGCTGATACCCCAATGAAACAATTGCCATACTCAGTCAGACAGTCAGTCCACACTAAAGGCATTTGCGGCGTTCGAAATAAAGTCAGCCCTGGTCCTTCAGTGCGTAGAAAAGTTGAATCAATTAGGAGCACACAACGTAGTACTGTTGCCCTGGGTCCTAGGCCACAGGGGAGTGGAGGGTAATGAGCAGGCGGACTCAGTGTTTAATTTTTTGCGTCTCTCCCCCAAATTGCCAACCTCCCAGCAGATCATTGCAGCGGGTCTGCGCCATACTCTCCTCTTCCGGGAAGGTATCGACCAAAATCCGGGTCCTTCTCCTGACCCCGGTACTGAGAAATGGGTTTGCTGCGTTTGCCGGAAAAGAATCTTTTTAGGACGGTCATATATATAAGGGCCTGAAATATTTCAATGAACTTCCTAATTACATAAAAAGTAGTAATAACTTCAATACTTTTAAAAAAAGTTTATTGGAGCATTGTAAAATCCTTCCAATAAGATAAAGTTTTTCGCCTCTTATTTTTTACATGATATATTCGATACTGGAGCGCGAAAAGGGAATGGTAATATTGGAAGCAGCAAAATACAATGCATCCGGCCCTATGGAAAAGAAAATCGGTCGCCACCTGTAACTCCAAACAGTTCCAAAAACTAATTTCACTGGAATTCGGTATTTTCAGCCGATATTTACTGTTGCTGATCGGAATCACTCGCATTACATTATTAGGAAATACGGCAACTGAGAATACAGCCGTATGAAGCTAAAAAACACAAGCATGTCTTCAGTGAATTCCACAAACAGGCGTCGGACCTCTATGCCGGTGATTCCTGTACTCAAAGAACAAAACTAGCAGAGGAGGAACGCACTCTCCCTAGGGAAACGCGAGTAGTCACTCTCAACTTCGATCTGGATACCGTAACAGGTTAAACTCTTACCTATCCAGAATCAACCCCGACATACAAAACATTGTCCTGCTTGTAATGTGTCCCCACATGACACAAACCATCTCTTTAACTGTATTGTGGAACCAACGCCTCTAACACTCCTCTCATTATGGTCCACCCCTGTTGAAACAGAAAGTTTCCTTGGACTCCCGTTAGAAGACAGTGATGACAATTTGTGATCGGTCGCACCTATTGGATGGGACGAAGCACTGCTATAACAACAACAGCAGGCGGACAACCCGGAAAGAGAGGCAGCAACTGCATGACCCATCGATCCCGAGCCGTTCCTGGCAGTTGGCTCACTCAATAAATGCCCCTAATAGTAGAAGGGAGGTAAAAGAGAGAACACTGGCGCAATATGCCAGGGCTGAGTCAATCTAAGTTACTGTTAGGGGGTTACAGCACAACTCGATATAGGGCATTCATAGGCGTCTCAAAAAGATAACCTAAGAATCCTAACGGCTATTATTACAAGACACTGTAGACTGAACAGTCACATGCAAAAGCTGGGTATAATATCGAACAACACATACCGATTTTGTGATGGATCAGTAGACGGCGGACCATATCCTTCTAGATTGCGGCGCAATTTCAAGACGTACGGCTTATGGGCTCATCATGGCCAGAGCATTCCCACATTTAATCCCTCAAGCCAAGAACACTGCTGGGGTTCATCAAGGAAGTCGGCTAGGATGAGGTGCTGTGAAGGAGATGTGCAACTCACTGTATAAATTATCTATCTATCCACGTTCCGGTAACAAGCACCATTGTGATACTAGCCCCACCATCTCGGGAACTATTGACATGACTACATTAAACCTTCTAGGGATTGAATATTAATAATGACCGCAATGCGAAAGTCTGCTAAAATGTACCATTCTCCATGGAATGCTCGATATATAACTTTCCACGTTTTGAAACAGTGATGAAAAGAGCAAAATTTACTAAAATTTTAACTGGCTGTGGGTAGTAAGCTGTTGATGTCCTCTGTTAACGCAATATAATGACAACTGCGACGCAGGGAAAATGACAAAAATCTTGTAAATCTACTGATAATAATTAATTAATTCCCCCCCTTCTATGCAGTTCTATGCATACATACATATGTATTTTTCTCCCCAAACGCTAATTAAAAAAATTAATTGGTTTTCACATGAACTTCGAACTCTGTCGTATTTGCATTCTTCAATTGATTATCAACAAAAGCATGACAAATTATTTAATTTACTTACCATTACTGGTGCGATGATTCCTGGACATTCGGGCCTGACTAGACGCGATTTTTTCTGCCTTAAGAGAGCGTGCTTAACGCGAACCATATCATGTTATGGCACACCTTTGATGATGCAAACATTCAGACATTTCTGCTTCTAATGCTTCTAGGAGAGCAGCAGCAGCTCCCGGTGGCACCACATAAATAACAGTTGCATGCCGATCACTTGCCTTTTTTGCTCTGGCTACCTATTCAATTTTAATTCACAATACATTATTTACTATTGCAATTTTTAATCAATACAAATCAATATAAATTACCGAAGCAAATACTGGCAAACCAAGATGCGTAGTTCCCCCCTTTTTTAGGGAAATACATCCAACCAGTTTGGTACCGTATTTGTTATGGAAACGCATTTACAAGGGAAGCAGTAAGGAAGGCGGTCGGCATGATGTGTTGATGCACAGTGGCTAGTCATTGTCGGCTGGGGCGGGTCCTTGCCAACCTTACTGTTCCTGCGCCATAAACAGAAAAAAATTCCTATCATGCCTATCAAAACGAGCAGCTGTCAAATTCAAAACAAACTGACAGAAGCGCAGAGACCGACTCAAAACGCTTATAATTCAAATCAAAACGACATCCGGTCGAACCGGATGCCACGGACAACCCGTTAACATTCCAACATCTAAAAATTCAAATTCAAAAAAAAGACTGACGCAAGAAAATTTACCGAACCGGACATGGCCGGTTACTGCTCTGAAATCAAATAAGAAAAAAAAAAGCTGAAAAGGGAAAATAAACAAAAAGGGCCGAATATACCTAGGGGGCGCCGCGGGTGGTGTTGCGACGCCCGGTGCTTATCCCACCCTCAAAATCCATGGCCACCGACGCACCTAAAATTTCGGTGGCCCCTTACCTGTTTTACCTAAGTGCCTTCTAAGTAAGTGGCGACGCCAGCATTCCCATTTTAAATTACAATTTATTTATAATTCATTATTAAATTATAAATACATTATTAAATTCATTACAAAAATTATTACAATGTTATCGTAGAACTCAGTTTTGAGTGTAACCTAATATCGAATCGGTATAATGCTAATGCGCATAGTATAATGCTAATAATATCTAATATGTACAAAAAAAAGTAGTTACCAAAAGCAATAAAGATAAAACTGCGATAGCAATATGTATTACGAGCACGTAAGTCACTTTCGTCTTGTTGTTCGAAAGATAATGCCCGCAATAGGGATTCATATGCATATATATATATACCTATATATTGCATTTGAAAGAAAAAAAAATTTTGAATTCAAAATCCTTTTGCCAATTCGTGTATACTTGACAATCGACGAATGGCTGCTGTCGCAAAAAAAATCCGTTAAATCTATGGTTAAGCTTCCAAAGTGAATCGCTAAAACGTTTCAATGTATAGAGCTAACTTTAAACATCTTAAGGTGACAAAATATATATTCTTAAAATGATCGAAAAAAATATATGCTTTTTCTTTTTTATGTAAAGCTAATGCTTAGGTAGGTATTAGGTAAATGGAATCATACTAGTGAATTGCTGAATACAATTTTAGTCATAGTTAAAGAGTTTTGTTTGATATATTATATGTAAGATGCATTCTCAAATAAACGGCGTATGTTGAAATTAGTGTTAAGCGTTCTAACAGGTAAGTGCTGCTTGACCTGACTGAGACAAAACTGCCTGTTTATTTGTGAACAAACCTTTAAAACGTGTAAATAATTTTGGCATATTAAACTGTGGTTGCATTCTTTAATATCTTGTCAAGTTGCAGAACATAAGTGTTCATATAGTAATTCTTTTGGTTAGATAATCAATACAGCTAAGCTTAAATAGTGGCAATCAGTTATGTGTAACTTTTCTTCTATAATACATTAAACTATCCTTGCATCTTTTATGTTGATAATTCTTGAAAAATGTCGTAATTTTGACAAAAAAAAATCGATCCTTGTCGAATGGTTTACCCGGGGCTATATAAAACCCTCTAAGTACCACTTGGAAGTTCTTTTAACCACCCTGCAAAAATGCTCTCGTCATTCCACGCCGTTTGACTATTTACTACACAGTCATAGGTTATGTTCTTAGTCACATTTGCATGGGCGTGGGTAAGTTTCGTGACCAGAATTTTTTTGTAGGGTAATTAAGTCTAAATTTATACCGTGCTGGTACTTACATGGCCGACAGAGTACGTACCATGGGTCTCTGCCGGCGTGTTGTCGCTGGTGGAGTTGACCTTGCCGGTGAAGTTGACTCTGATGTTGGTTGTGGTGCGCGGTCTTGGGCGCGATGTGCTGGTACTGTTGATGGTTGTTGCGCTCTGATCCGAGGTGTACCGGTGGTGGCTGTTCTTGTTGCTACTGTTGATTTGGGCGTATTCCCTTCTCACCCCCTTTCGTTTGAAGGAACCTAGGAGGATCTTTGAAAGACCGCTTCCCTTGCTGTTGCTGCGTCTTCTCGTTTTATTCATCAGCGTAAATACAAGTTAATGGACATATTTATTGCGAAAAGTCCTCTGCTGTCAAAATTTTTCGTTTTTCTTGGTGGGTCTGCGGCCGGAACGAGCGAATAAAAATTTTTGTTCTTCAACAATGCTCTCTCTAATATGTGCACAGCACGGCGAGGATGCTTTGCGTTGAGTTAAATATAGCCGTGGATGCAAGCAATAGTATTCATCAAGCAGGACAAATTCTTGCGTTTTTTTTCCCGGCCGGACAACTCGTGGCCTTTTCCTTTTTTATCCTTCTTCCTTTTTGGTGTCGCCACGACCGGAAACTCGTGCAAATTTTTTTCTTCTTATTTCTTGACAAATTTTTGTCTTTTTTCTTCTTGGTGTCTATCCGGCCCGAAACTCAATCTAAAAAGGAAGATTTTTTTCGTAGTGATGGCCGGTCTGTCTTTTTTCTTGTTTTCGATATTTTTTTATCGCCACTTTCGCCACATCGCTAGGTGTGTTCGCGTGACACGCTCCCAAGTGGGTCGTAGCCGTAGACCGTAGCAGCAGACCGTAACATATTCCAAAATGTTATGTTTGCCAATTTTAAATACACGAGTTGATTTCTATAACATAACTTTATTAAATATAATTTATATACAAAACGTGGAGGGTAAAGTGTTATACGTATCTTTTTCTTTCGGCGGTCAAATCGAGAAGAAACAAAAGAGGTTGTCCGCTTTTTTAGCTGTCATTGACAGTTCTTACTGTTAGTGTTGTAAAGTATTAAAATACATGTTAATTTGTTTAGATACATATCACACCTCCCCCTTTAATTTACAATATTAAAAGTTTTATGTGGATCTAAAATCTGGAGCCGTGAAACGGTTCACCTGTTTTCGGGAACGGCTGCTTTTGCGAATTGGCATACCTGCGGTTGGCGTTGTTGGCTGCTCGACTAATGAGCTAGGAATAGTTTGCGGTGATAAGTTCTGCGAATTGCTTGACTGAGAAACTGGCTGTTCTTTACTGGCTGAACTATTTTCGGTGTCTTCCAAATTCCTTTCTGAGCTAGCTTGGTGTTGGTTGTCGGATAACCCTAATTCAGGTGTATTTACCAACGGCGGAGGTAAGTTGGAACCGGGTGCCTGATCAGAATCCGTTTTCGATCTTGGTTTGAGTTGGTTAATATGACGCTTGATTTTGCCTGTTTTGGTGTTTACCATAAACATCATTCTACCTATCGGATGAATTATGGTGCCTTTGATCCATTTGCCCCCTTTTGCATAATTTCTGGCATATACTAGTTGATTTGGCTCAAATCTGTGTACGTTGGTGCTTGCACGTTTTTTCTGAGCTGATGTCTCAAATAATTGAGTTAACATTGTTCTAACCGATCTGCCATGCAGGAGTTCTGCAGGCGTTTTCCCTTTAGCATTTGGGGTAAAACGATAAGTTGCCAGATATTTTACTACGGCGGTTTTGATTGTTAGGCCGGCATTTATATTTTTTCGGACAGCTGCTTTAAAGCTTTGCACAAAACGTTCAGCAAGCCCATTTGACGCAGGGTGAAATGGCGCTGTCGTTATGTGAGTGACACCATGTTCTTTGCAAAATTGTTCAAAGCTGTCGGACGTCAGCTGTGGTCCATTGTCGCTAACAATAGTCACCGGGAAACCTTCAATAGCAAAAATAGCTGTTAGTGCAAGTATGGTATTATCCGTTGTAGTCGACGGTAATTGTGTTACATATGGAAATTGCGAATAAGCATCTACACAGATAAGCCACATTGAATTAAATATTGGGCCGGCGAAATCAATGTGGACTCTTTCCCAAGGACCTTTTGCTTCTGGCCAGCTGAGATATTCGCGTGCAGGCGCCGGATTAGCCATTTTGCAGATGTCGCATTCCCGTGCTACCTTTGCAATGTCATCGTCTATTTTTGGCCACCAGACGTGATGTCGAGCCAGCTGTTTCATTCTGACGATTCCCCAGTGTCCCTCGTGTAACAATTGCAAAATTCTTGATTTTAAAGTTTTTGGAATGATAATTCGATTTACCTCACTGTTTAAGCACAACAAATTTTTGTAGATGGTTAACGAAAACCTACGCTGAAAGTATGGTTGGATGTCCGTATCCCTCGGAGATAACTTTTCAGGCCAGCCCTTTTCGACAAAGTTACGGACTTTTGTAAGGGTGCCATCTTGAATTGTATGCTTTCCAATAACATCTGCATCGATTGGTGTTTTAATTTCTGAAATATTATGGCAAGCTTCACTTAAGTCGAATTGTTCATCGGTACTCACGGGTAACCGAGAAAGTGCGTCGGCATTACCATGTGCATGTGTGTTGCGGTATTTGATGCTGAAATTGTACGCCATTAAAATTAAAGCCCAACGTTGTAAACGGTGCGACGTCATTTGTGGCAGAATTTTACTTGGATTGAAAATATGTACAAGTGGCTTATGGTCAGTAATGAGGACAAACTTCCGACCATACAAGTATTGGTGAAACTTTTGAATACCATAAACAATGGCGAGACCCTCCTTCTCAATTTCACTGTATTTAAGTTGGTGCTTATCCAACGTTTTCGACGCGAAAGCAATCGGACGTTCGCTTCCATCCGGGTTGATGTGCGATAAGACAACGCCAATTCCAAAAGACGATGCATCCGCGGCAAGGCTTAGTGGTAACTTCTCATTAAAATGTGCTAACTGTGTAGCATTGATAATATGTGCCTTCAAGGCAGTAAAAGACTCTTGCTGTGTAGTACCCCACACAAATTTCACATTTTTACGACGTAGCATGTTGAGTGGTGCTGTTAGCTGGGAAAAATTCGGTATGAAGTTGCAATAGTAGTTTATTTTACCTACAAAAGCTTCTAATTGCGCCAAGTTACTAGGCGGTTTCAGCAATTTAATAGCTTGTACCCCTGAGTCATCTGGGAGTATTCCCTTTGCGCTAATTTTTCTACCCAAATACTCTATTTCTTCCTTCAAAAAGAAACATTTCTGCTTTTTGCATTTTATGCCATTGTCTTTTAATACCTTCATTACTTGCTCTAGGCGACCTATGTGTTCTTCAATTGACGGTGCGGTTATAATTATATCGTCTAAATAATTACCACATCCTTCAATGCCATGGAGGAGTTGTTCCAGATAGCGCTGAAAAATTGCGGGCGCACTGGCGATGCCATATGGCAGTCGTTGGTACTGAAAGAGGCCTAAAGGAGTGTTCACTACCATCATTTGCTTTGACTCTTCATCTATTTCCATTTGTAAATAGGCATCTTTCAGATCTATTTTGGAAAAATGAGTGCCCCGACGAATGGTGTGTAACAACTCTTCGCGTTTTGGCAAGGGGTATTGTTCAATTTCTAATTGCGAATTAACCGCAATTTTAAAATCACCACAGATTCTCACTGAGCCATCAGGCTTTGGTGCTAATACAATTGGTGACGCCCAATTGCTAAATTTGATGGGTTTCCAAATACCTGCTTTGATAAGTCTATCAGCTTCTTCACGAAACTTTGTTACCTGTGCGAATGGTACTGGCCTGCTTTTAAAAAATTTGGGCGTAGCCGTAGCTTTCATTTGAATCGTTGCTTTAAAGTTTTGTATCGAACCTGAGGTAGTATTGTCAAAAATATCGTGGTATTTCTTACACAATTCGTTTATTTGTTGTGAATAAGCTTCCATTTCGGAAACGTTGGCTATTTCGGTAATCTCAAAACCAAATTCTCTGAAAAGGTCTAAACCAAAAAGATTGTAAGAATTTTCTACATTTGCTACTATTATCACAATACTTTTCTGCTTGTTTCCACACCTAGCTTCAGTGTCTAATTCAC
Source organism: Eurosta solidaginis (assembly GCF_040869045.1). Taxonomy (NCBI): domain Eukaryota; kingdom Metazoa; phylum Arthropoda; class Insecta; order Diptera; family Tephritidae; genus Eurosta; species Eurosta solidaginis. The sequence continues at coordinate 120,184,155 of NC_090322.1, read as the reverse complement.
CCAAAATTGGAATTGGCTTCTGCCCAAATGCGTACAAACTCTTGGTGCACTCTACCAATTTTGGTTGGTTCAATAAATCGTATGTTTTTCTATTTATTATTGACACAGTAGCCCCTGAATCTAATTGAAACTTTATTGTTTTGTTTTTAATTTCCAATTCGATCATTTTCTTACTTTGTTCAGATTTTATTATACCTGTAACTGCATTCACTGCATCTAATGTGTCAATACGATGTTCATTTTCTTTTTTGCCTTTATCGGTGTTTCTTTTCTTACTCATTTGTTTTGTTTGCTTTGACATGCAGACTGCTGCAATATGTCCCTTTTTGCTGCACTTGTTACAAATGACATTTCGAAATTTACATTGTTCTCTTGAGTGAGAATGGACACAGCCTGAGCACGATTGAAATTTCACTTGCTTTGTTGAGTGCTTATGTACCTGTTGTTCATTCTTATTACTTTGCTTATTAGCTTCATTCCTCCCGACTTTGTGTGTTTGCATAGCGTTTACTTGCGCTAGGGATGATTTATTATTCTCTTTGAGTGTCGCTACCGTTTTAGTTCTTGCCTCAAATGTTTCGGCAATTAAAAGCACATCTTCTAATGACGGCTGAAGCTTTTGTAGAGCGGCGGTACGCACTTGATCAAAAGGGGTACGAACTATGATTTGGTCACGTATCAGTTCATCAACAAAATTTGCTGTACAATTGGTTGCGGTACAAATGAATTTGCATTCTCTTGCGATACCAGGTAGGTCGGCAACCCACTCTCTGTGCTTTTGAGTGTTTTTCATTTCCCGCTTGAAGAACTCGTAGCGAGCTGCCACTACATGTCTTTTTGAGTGGAAGTGTTCTGTTAATTTGGATGTTAATTCCTTGAAGGTCAGCGATTGGAGATTTGTTACACCAAACAAATTCTTCAATAACTCAAACAATTCCGTACCAATCCACGATAGAAAAAATGATTTTTGCTTATCTGGACTGCTTACCGAATATGCCACGAAATGTTGCGAAAGCTGCTCCAAGTACGACTCCCAATTTTGTTGGTCTTTATTAAACGAGTGAAATGGTGGGACCACTGTCGCTTCTCCAGTGCGACTTGACTCATTCGCATTAAAAAACGATTGCTGCATGGCCTGCATCCACTGCTTTTGCTGTTCGAGCAATGATGTTGCAAATCTTTGCTGCTGCTGGATTATTTCCTCAATAGCTTGCTCGTTTGCCATTTTACTTTATGGAAACTTTTCTTTTTTTTTCCCTCGTCGCCAGTAATGTTATGTTTGCCAATTTTAAATACACGAGTTGATTTCTATAACATAACTTTATTAAATATAATTTATATACAAAACGTGGAGGGTAAAGTGTTATACGTATCTTTTTCTTTCGGCGGTCAAATCGAGAAGAAACAAAAGAGGTTGTCCGCTTTTTTAGCTGTCATTGACAGTTCTTACTGTTAGTGTTGTAAAGTATTAAAATACATGTTAATTTGTTTAGATACATATCACAAAACATGTTGGTTGTAAAGTACCTTGTATCCTTGGCAAATGACACGTGAATCTGCATTTAATTGTAGATTTCCTCTGATTTTGGCATATTCTGAGCTGCATCGCAACCCGGCGGAGATGCTATCTATTAGAATAATATAACATTTTTTTTATTATTTAAAAATGCACATACGTATGAATGAAAATCAGAAAGTAAAGGTAGTAGTGCAGTTTACGGTACCCACCCTAAAGTTGGGCCAAGATTTTCGAGTGAGGTATCAAAAGTCGCATATTAATCTCGAGAACAATAATCCGAAGGCGTAAAAGAAAAATTTTATCTCTGTCCGGAGATATTTGCAGTTGAATTTGGCGATTTTAATGTGGTTGTTGTTATGTTGGTACCCACCAAAAAAATTGTGCATCACCGTGGCGGTAGCCACGGTTATACTACACACCCGGACTTGGCATGGCGTAGCCCAGGGTTAGTTTTTATAAGCGCGGCCGAAGGCCGCCAACGCAGAAAGGTGTTCTGCGCAAAAATACTATGGATCCCACCCCCGGTTTCGGAGGGACCCGCGGGTCTTTTTTTGGTTTGTCATTAATATCTTTTGAACGGGTAAAAAAAGTTAACTTCCGCTTTAGGATTCTTGATCTAGACGTGAATACCCGTCTTTTGATACCTCACTCGAAAATTTTGGCATACGGTGGGTACCGTAAACTGCACTATTACCAAAGTAAATAATGTTGTTGTTATTGTAGCTATAAGGACACTCCCCGTTATCGACTTTGGGTAATAGTTTAGTTGAGGGGTCGACTGCTAATACGCTACCAAAAATATCGAGAGAGGTGTCAAACGACGGGTATTGTCATCAGTATTAATAATCCGAATATTAACTCGTTCAAAATTAACGAAAAAATACCCGCGGGTACCTCCGAAACCGGGGGCCGGATCCATAGTATTTTTGCGCAGAACACTTTTCTGAGTTGGCGGCCTTCGGCCGCGCTTATAAAAAATAACCCTGGGCTACGCCATGCCAAGTCCGGGTGTGTGGTATAACCGTGGCTACCGCCACGGTGATGCTCAATTTTTTGTGTGGGTACAAACACAACAACAACCACATGGAAATCGCCAACTTCAACTGCAAATATCTCCGGACAGAGATAAAATTTTTCTTTTCCGCCTTCGGATTATTGTTTTCGAGATTAATACGCGTCTTTTGACACCTCACTCGATATTTTTGGTAGCGTATTAGCAGTTGACCCCTCAACTAGACTATTACCCGAATTTGTTGGTCCTTTGCCGGATGCAGATCGGGTACGTTCCGGGAACAATTAAGGTACTAGCCCGACCATATCGGGAGCGATTTAGTATGACATGAAACCTTGTAGGCCATCCCGTCGATTCTATACAACTTAATATGGTAACGATTTAAAAGACGATGCACCACCTAATTTTTATCAAAAATTATCAAACGAGGAATCAAAAGACGCGCCTCGAGCTCCGTTTTTATTATTATTTGATATTTTTAAATTAGGTGGTGCACCGTCTTGTAAAACGTTACCCTTAATATTATTTTGGGGGAAGGCCGCAACGCAAAAATATGGTCTCTGCAACAAAATTTTTAATTTCCGTCACATGTCATAACTAAAAGCCAGGCATGCTTAACCAACGAACCGATGTCATTTCGTTACGATAATTAACATTAATAAACGAAACAAAGTCATTTCGTTTCGTTTATTAACGTTAAGAACGTCAAATTAACGAAATGATTTTGTTTCGTTTTCTGCCATATCAAAACGAAATCAAATCGTTTATGTTGATTATTAATTTCAAACTATGCTGGCAAAGCTGATTGATGCCGGAGTCATTAAAGGTGAAAGCATTAGCCAAGCTGATTGCAACTTTTCTCATGAGTTTTGACAGTACGAACATTTCTCAGAGTATTTTTGACATTACCACCAACGAATTACACAAACAAATTACATGGAGTTTGTGTGTGTATGTCCGCTCGCTGTTACCACTTTACGGCTTCACCATGGCTATAGCATTGCCAGCACAATTCAAACATAAAGTATCACGTTTTTGTTAACGTTTTTAACGTTAACGAAAGCTTTTCGTTTCGGTTAAAAACGAAATACAATTTATCTTGATAATTTCTTTATCGATAATATTTCGAAGTGTTTCAACAGAAACGGTGGAAATTTTTTGATAAACGCATTAGCTTAACGTTAAGGTGCATCCCTGCTAAAAGCACAAGATATTTTTCTTTTTTTTTCGAGATTTGGTTGCATGGATGAGGACCTTCTTATATTTGAAAGCCCCAGTTCCAGGTTATTGTCCAAGGTATGTAATGATTAATTACTGGATTAACTTTCCAATGTGTATGTGTAACTTTGGCTCCACTAGTACACAAAGGTAATACCATGATACAAAAAAGAAGGTAGTTCCACTCAAAAATTTTTGACGTATTTGGAGACTTTTGAAGTTTCATAATGTTTGTTGTTTTGCTAGAAGCGTTGCCATACCGTTACTATTTAAGGCGAAATTGTGGATTTTCGGGATGAGGATTTCCTTCAGTATGAAAACGCAATGTTAATTTGAGACAATAATAATATGCTTTTTGGATATATATATATTGAAAATGCTGTGAAACATGTAATTTTACTTAGAAAAAAAAAATGGATAATGACTCATAAATACGTTTTGTATACTTACTTTCATGGCAGCCTGACAGTAATTTGAAAAAAAAAAAAAATGTATGTACTCGTATGTGCGTCTTTATGACCTTTTTATTCAATAAATTAAATACTTGACAAAGATACAATCAAGTTGTGATTTTTCTCATTTTTTTATTTTAATAATAAATTTTAATTTCTTTTAGATGTAAATTTAAATGGCGAAGACGAAAAAAGGTTCTCCTTAAAAAAAAACATTTAACAATTACGTGCAGGTCATGTATAATTAGATTAAGCAGGGATGCACCTTAACGTTAAGCTAATCGTTTATCAAAAAATTTCCACCGTTTCTGTTGAAACACTTCGAAATATTATCGATAAAGAAATTATCAAGATAAATTGTATTTCGTTTTTAACCGAAACGAAAAGCTTTCGTTAACGTTAAAAACGTTAACAAAAACGTGATACTTTATGTTTGAATTGTGCTGGCAATGCTATAGCCATGGTGAAGCCGTAAAGTGGTAACAGCGAGCGGACATACACACACAAACTCCATGTAATTTGTTTGTGTAATTCGTTGGTGGTAATGTCAAAAATACTCTGAGAAGTGTTCGTACTGTCAAAACTCATGAGAAAAGTTGCAATCAGCTTGGCTAATGCTTTCACCTTTAATGACTCCGGCATCAATCAGCTTTGCCAGCATAGTTTGAAATTAATAATCAACATAAACGATTTGATTTCGTTTTGATATGGCAGAAAACGAAACAAAATCATTTCGTTAATTTGACGTTCTTAACGTTAATAAACGAAACGAAATGACTTTGTTTCGTTTATTAATGTTAATTATCGTAACGAAATGATATCGGTTCGTTGGTTAAGCATGCCTGAGATTAAGAATACTTGCTGGCATGTTCATTTCAAAATTATAAAATATGACTGCTTGCAATTTCCACGTAAAGACCGCACCATAGTGACCTGAACCTTTCGCGATGGGGGCAAACATACGTCATTTTTTCGATCAAAAGCCCATTCTTCCCGGACTTTCATCTCATCAAATGACAAAACACACAGCTTTTCTTCGGATGGTATATCACATAACTTCATATGCGATAGTATTTGCAGTTGCAACCCCGGTTCTACACATAACTTCGATGCCCACCTGCGCGAAGTTGATGTAGATGGTAAGGGAAGAGTTTCTTTCTTTCTTAAAAGTCGATAACAGCGAGGACCTGCAGAATACATGCATATTGCCAATGAGATCTGCTCCAAGTTGTAGCGCGGACATTTTGAATTGTTTTCAAGACTTTTCTCTACATTCATAGTGGACTTGCATTTACTGCGGAGCTCGCTATAAATAAGTATATATATATATACATTTCATATTTTTAGAGGCAAGTTCATATATGAGCCGTTTTTTTTGAAAGTAGTATAAATCATTTCCAGCTATGCATTGTTATTTCTGAAAGAACGCATATATAGATCGTTCTACTATTATAAACTAATAATAAGAATTGCATCTTTTGGCTACTGGACTCTAACAAACAGGAAGCGAGCAGAGATACAATCAATTACCCCTGAACTTAAACGACATGAAATGAATTATGCCACTTTCAAAATAAACGGCTCGTATGACTGTGACATCATATCTAGGGTCAAAATAACACGAGATTTCTAAAAAAGGACAAAGCAATGCACTCGTAGTATATAAAAATGTTATCATACCCTGTTTTTGTGCTGATTGTGGTTGTCTTGGTTTGCCTTGAAATAATAATGGAAAGGTTAAAATATGTGTATGTATATAATTGAAACTGATCAAAGACTTACCCTTCCACAAATTCAATATACTCATCTAAATATTCTCCCTGTTCGAAAACTTCGCCACAGTCTTGACTGGAAAAGAATGTACACATTATTTAGTACTTAACATTTCAAACCATAAAGGAATGTTTTCCATACCGTTCATTTCGCGGTACTGCACTTTTTAAAAGAACAATTTTATTCCCACTATTACTTATGTCCGTTGGAGCAAAATGTTCGGAGCAAACGTAAGGACATTTGGGAAGGGTTTCTTCCCTTACTTCGCATGCTTCGAGCCATTGTTGTTTTATAAGCGGAATTTTTGGAAACTTGAAAAACGAAATACCTTTTTTTTTGCATTGGTATTTTATATTTGCGCATTTCCAATGCGCACAGCTCATTTTTTCGCGTTTATTTAAAAAAAAAAAAACAACTAAAATATTTGACTAGTATATGTTGATTTCAAATCCATCAAAATCACAAAAAATTATAACATTTTTCAATCTGGTAACTAGACTTTTATGAAATTGTCACGGTCATAGATTAGATTGATACGAATCTTTTGTTTACGCTCTCATATTTTCGCTCTCACGAGGGATTTATCTTCTAGTTGTTGCTGGCAACAATCACAGATAAATCCCTCGCGCCAGCTGAAGCGGGTGCCAGAACAAAAAATGTGCCAGCCAAAACGAAAAACGTGCCAAAACTTTTGGTAAACTTTAGTTTGACCTACAACTGTAGAATAGCGTTCAAAAATTATGGGAAAAAGGATAAAAATACTTGTTTTAGTGTAAATATTATTAGTTCGAAGGCGGAGGGTAGATATTATTTCCCATTCAAAAGTTATCACTAAAAACAGGTTTTGTAAATATGAACTCCCGATGCAACCAGTTCATTTTGATCACAGAACCTGGAACGCCAGACATGTAGGATAAGCCCTATCCATTAAATAATGTTAACTATTATATCATGGGTCCGATTTACTGAAATTTCAAAAGAATATATGGTTTTCACTGCGAGTTAAATGCGTTACAATATTTGACTAATTAATTTAATCGAAATATTAGTTTTACTTAGATTTGCTTATATTTAACTCTAACTAGTCGTATTATTGTAAAATAACTTTAAGGAAATGAATATTTTACGACTATCATTTTATTAAATGATTGAAACTATAATCGCCGAAATGTATGTCAAAAATCCCCATTTTCAGATCTATTCATTTTTGTTTGGAGTAGCATCATTGATAAATGTTATAAAAAATGTGCATTTTGACAGCGCTCTCTCGAAACAAAGAGTTGCAAATCCATTCATCTATGGTCACGGTCCCCGCAAAAGTCAAGTGGCTAATGTAACACGAAATGGTACTACCACCATTTTTTGTATCATGGGTAATACCATCGAGGCCAGAACTCTGTGTAGCAGCTTGCTATTTGTACTATTTCACAATGAGCGTGTTGATGATTAAAACCAATGTAAAATGTATTGATTTTGAGATCCACAGGGCGTTGTAGATGAAATGAATGCAAAATGTATTGCTTGGTGATTTATATATGTGTTTTCTCCTTTATGTACTTGTTTGAATTCAGCTGTTAGTGTTATGATGAATGCAATGAGGATTGCAGTTGTATGAAAGGTGCAATGACCCTTTGCGTTCTTTGATGATTGCAATGACAATTGCAGTTATTTGATGATTGCAAAGAAAAGATGCATTTTGATGAATGCAATGAGAATTGTAGTTAATGATGAATGCAATGAAGATTGCAGTTTGAAATTTATGTAAAATTGTTTCGAATAGTTTTATTCATAAAAAAAAAAAATTATGAGTAAGGTGGAATCGAGATTTGTGTACAAAAAACATAAAAACATATAAGACGAACGTAAAAATATAAACAAATTAAAAGTTTTAATGTGTATTTATGATAGCTGCTTTTATTATTATTGTTTTAGATTTTTTTTTTTATTTATATTAATTTATTTTTCAAAATTTAAGATCGGCTTTTTGGAGAAAATTTACTAATTGAGTGATTTTGGCGTTGTTTTTGTTTTTAAAGACTTCCTTAAAATTATGTGCTTCATTAAAGACATTGAAGGTGACTCTAATGTTGTTCAAAAGTGGACAGTGAAAGGTTTGATGCTCATAGCAATCTGTATCACCGCAGCGACATAGAGACGAGTTTGTAGCTTTGATCTTGACTAAATATTTCCTATCATATGTATGTCCGGTTAGTATACGGTTTAAGGTTTTGATATCTTTTGGGTTAAATTTAAAATTTTTGAACCACGCAAAATTCCTCCTAGAACGGAAGATGGTGGCATACAGATTTTGGTTTGTATTGGAGTAATTTAAAAAATTTTGAAAAGACTGGTCGTATATATAATTCTTAATACGTTTGCAAGCTTCATCTATCGTAAGTTTTACTCTTTTACAAGAGCTGTTTATAATAGCTGATTTGGCTATAGCATCCGCTTTTCGTTGCCAAATATGTTTTTGTGACTGGGTATCCATCTGACATATACATTGTTGAAGTTGTGATTTGAAATTATATTAAGAATTTTAGCTGCAATGCTATTCGTAGATGTATGTTTTTTAAGTGTTTGGCATGCTATTAGGCTATCTGTAAAAATAACGACGGATGAGTAGTTGTTTCGTATTGAAATGTCGATGGCTTCTTCTATTGCTAGTAATTCTCGAAAAGCTGAGGATGATTTAAATGGAATATGGAAAGAGTGTTCGGTGTCTGTGTTTAGTAAATAAATTCCACAGCCTGTTTTATCTTCTCATACTGAGGCATCTGTATATATTATATTGAAATTTGTACTTCTGTATTCTGCCAGCATTGATGAGTGCTGGGCAAGAATTTCTTCTTGTTTCATGTTAGATTTTTTAGTATTGGTAGTTTTTTCAAAAATGACAAGGTTGGAGATCGGGGGATGGGGGTGAACCGCATCAATGTCATCAATGACGTTGGAGAAAGTGTTGTATGCAATTGCGTAACTGGTATTGAGGTGTGAGTTAGATTTTATAGTTTCTGCTATTGGAATGCTAAATGCAATTAGTTTCACTACTTCTTTGGCAACTAGCCATAGGGCTCGTTCATTGGGAAGTAGTTCATTAGCTAAAGCATATATTAATGGTATTGGTGTTGATGGTGTTAGACCTAAACATCTTCTCAAGATTTTGTTTTGTAAGACTTGTATATTATGAAATGATGCATTGGCACTATTAGCAAGTGTGGTACTGCAATATTCAATCTTTGATCTGACCATTGCTTTGTAGATGTTTAATGCCTTTTGTGGGTGTAAACCTGATTTGACATTGGTAATGTATTAAAAAAGTTTTAAGTTGTTTGAAGATGATTCTATTACTTTTTGATAGTGTGCTTTTGCAGTTAAAGAAACGTTTATGACTCTGCCTAAGATTGTTGCTGATTTTGTTTGTTCAAGTGTTGAACCATATATGGTTACATTGACTTCCTTCGTTGGACCTTTGGTTATATGCATGACTTTAGTTTTGCTAGCATTAAAATTTAGATTAAGAGTGTTGAAATTTGATGCAAAGGAGTTAAGAAAGTTTTGAAGATTGGATTTTGCATTTTCGAATGTAAAACCTGAGGATATGAAAAAGAAATCGTCAGCAAATTTGTATACTTGAATATTTTCATCTTGAAGATCATGGAGTTTGGCAGTGTATATATTAAATAAAAGTGGTGAAATGCAACTGCTTTGAGGAAGACCATTGAAAATTTCAGTTGTTTTATCGCCAATTTTGAGAATCCTATAGCTAAGAAAGTTTATTATCCATTCAGTATACAACTTTTCTAAGCCGATATCAAAAAGTTGATCTTTTAAAATATTTATATTCACACAGTTATATGCATTTGAAATGTCAGTTGTGCAGAAAATTACATGTTTATTAACACTTTTGAGTAGAGTGATTTGATGTATTATGTGATTTAAACAGGTTGATGTGGACATGTTTTTCTTGTAGGCAAAGGTTGTGGGTGGGAGTATTTTGTTGTTTTCAATGTATAAGTTAATTCTATCTTTAAGACAGGAATTTATTATTTTAAGAAAAACTGTTATTAAGGCTACTGGCCTGAAATTTTCAAAATTGTTAAGATCTTTACCTTTTTTGGGTATAGGTACTACTTTAATTTGTCTCCAGTTTTCTGGAATGGTATTAGAAATAAAAATGTCATTCAAACATGTTTTGATGTTGTTTAAGGTTATATCAGGAAGTGATCTTAACATCCTGTACGATATTTTATCAGCACCGGCTGCTGAGTTTATGTTCTTTTTAAAAAGCGTTTCTTTTATTTCCTCAAATGAAAACGTGAGATTGGTATTTGGTTCTACTTCATTGTTAAGAGGTAGTCTATGAACCAGAACTGGTACTTGTTGATTAAGCATATTTAAAAAATTTTGGTTGTTGGCTTCATTCCACATGCCTACTTCTATTTGATTAAAATCTCCCCTTAATGACTTGACAAAGCGCCAAGATTTCCTTCCCATATTGGTATTTATTTCTTCTATTTTTTTCTTGAAATTTTCTTTTTTGGCCTTTTTCCATTTCTTTCTCTCAGCTATCATATTATCCATATTTTCCGGACTCGGTAAAGCTTTTACTTTCTGATTTGCTATTCTGAGGAAGCGGTAGCTCTTGTCAAGACCTTCGTTCCACCAAGGTTTTGGTTTTCTGGTGTTATCAATCGTGTAAGTTCCTTTTCTAATTTCATCTTGGATTTTGTTTTCTAAGTCCGTGATTGTAGTGTAATTTTCAAGAACTTCTAGAGATTGTAAAAGTTTATTTCTAGCTAGAAATACCGTTTTTTTGATTGCACTATGGTCAGTTTCAATTAAGATAGGTAGATGGTGACTGCCTCCTATTCGTGTTGTGTCAACTTCCCAGGAGCAGTGAAAGGTGCAGTTTGTAAAAGAAAGATCTAGCACAGATGTGTTCATGGTGCGTGGATCTATTAAGAAGGTATGATTGCCATTATTTAAATGATGAAAATTGGATTCTTGAATCATACTAACAAAATGTATAGTTGTCAATTCTATCACCAAACAAAGTAGCTCTTGCATTGAAATCTCCAAGAATGAAGGTGTTTGAAAAAGGTTCTAGAAATTCCAAAAGTCTGTGAATTTCTAATTTAAAATTTCCTATAGTGATATTAGGAGGAAGGTAAATTGAAACTATTGTGATATTAGGTTGAATATTTGATGTTGTTATTATTAAAATATCGTAGTCAGTATTGTAAGTTATTTTTTTGAATTTGATATATTTCCTAAGGGCAATGGCAACGCCACCGTACCCATCGTTTCTATGTTTTTTAATAATATTAAAATTTAAAAGTTTTCTATGTGTTGATTTTGTTGAAAAGAAAATTTCGCTAAAAGCTGCAATTTCTATATTATACGAGTTTATATAATAATCTATTGTATCTATCTTTGCCTTAAGGCTTTGACAATTATATTGCATCATCTTCATGATTAGAGTAAAAAGAGTTTAGAGATTGTATGTTAGAATTTTCGCGACTCATTACTAGAGCCTCGAAAGTGCTTTTTGATTTTTTGAATTTCTTGTAAGGTACCAGAGCTACCTTGTTGTTGTGAGAGTTTTTGAGTGATATTGATAATTTCACTCTTTTCATATTGTTTAACCAAGTTTTTTTGGTAATGAAAAGAGTTAAAAACAGGAATGATTTTTGGTTTTGGATTTACCGTTTTGTAATTTTCCCTTTTTGGTTTAGCCGGACTATTCTTCTTTACTATAGAGCTATATGATTTTTTAGTTAAATGCCTATTTATATTGTCACGGATATTAGCATCACTAAGTTATCCCATCACTAAGGCGATGCTAAAGCCCCCATTACTGATACTTAGCATAGACTTGACTTGACTTGGCGTAAACTTGGCAACTTAGCCACGATTATACTCCACTTGGCGCAAAAATCTGGCATCATAATCAGCGATGAAATTTATTTTTAAATAAATGTCAATTTGTATGACAAAATGTCAAAATGAAATGGAAACAAACAAATGTCATCTCAAAATGTAAACGTCACTTAGAACTTACATAGAAAATCAAAATTCAACAGACTTCTAAGTCAAGTTAAGTTTTAAGTAATCAGTAACATGCAATGTTTATTTAACAGAACTGTAAGTGACAGTTCGCAAGCCAAGTCAAGTCTATGCTAAGTATCAGTAATGGAGCCTTAAGGCCATGCCAAGCAGTATTTACGTTAATAATCAAATCAAGTATACACATATATAAGGCAGCCCAGAGAGATGTCACACACAGATGCATTTACTTATACGCCTATGTGCGCGCGAGAGACTGTAAACTACAAACATTCACATCAATAATTCAATCTTTATGTATATACATAAACGAATAAATAATTGCGTCTACACATACATATGTACCATGTACGAATACGAGCAGCGGAGAGTCAATGCGCAAACACATGCATATATCTGAGAAGTTTGAGAGCTACTGGACTAGTAGATTTTGGAAGCGCCTAAAAGATGTATAAAATTGGGCAATTTTAGTTATAGCTGAGAAGTTTGAGAGGTCATGGACAATGCTAGTACATTCTGGAAAAATGCGAACGAGGAAACCAAAGGGTATAAAAGGCAACAGATGTAGAGGCGCTGCAATTCAGTTTGAGTTGAGCACTCAATCAGTTATTGATTAACACGCGATCTGGCGGCCAATAGTAGAGCTTAATTTGAGTTATCAATCAGTTTGGTTATTAAGCCAGCGAGTAGCAAAGTAGAGGTGTTATTGTGAAGTACTTTAATAAAGGCCATTTTTCCATTATTCAATATTGGAGTTATTTATTCAACAGTTTAGTGATTCGAACTTAGCAGAGGAATTGTTGAATAAATTCCGAGGATTGGGAATACAATTTGGACATGGCAAAGTTCAGTGAATTGAAGATCCAGCAACTGAAGAAGGAGTTGGAGAGCCGTGGATTGAATACAAGCGGCGTTAAACTCGAACTTCAGGCACGGCTACGAGAGGCAATGGAAGCAGAAGGAATTGATGTGGACGAGTATGTCTTTTATCCTGATGAGGACGAGACAACAGCAAAAATTGAAGAGAAAAATGAAACACCGCAGACAATGGCGAACACAGACCTGAACATGATGTTGGCTGCAATATCGGCACCAATAACAGAAATGTCATCACAAATATCCACCAACATGTCATCTCAGCTGGAATCGCAGGAGACACGCATAACATCCAAGATTGAAGCACAAGAAACGCGTATGGCAGAAATGTCGACACAGATTACATCAAAGATGGAGACACAACTGAAAGAACAAGAGGCACGCATAACAGTACAACTCGAAGCGCAAGAGGCGCGTATATCATCAAAACTCGAAGCACGTATGGACGAGAAAATAACGCAGTTTGAGGAAAAAATCGAAGCCGATGTAGATGCTTTGAGAGGTCGTATACAAGAGTTGCAATTAAACCGCCCAGCTGTTTCAGCAAGCAATACAAAGGTAAAAACACCATCCTTTGACGGTTCTGTTCTTTTCTAGGTCTTTAAGCTACAGTTTGAGAAGACCGCAGCAGTAAACAACTGGAATGCGGAAGATAAAGTTGCTGCACTGTTCGTGGCATTGAAGGGGCCAGCAGCGGAAATTCTACAGACGATTCCCGAAGGAGAGCGGAACAATTATGAAGCATTGATGGCTGCTGTAGAACGACGTTATGGAAGCGAGCATAGAAAACAGATATTCCAAATTGAGTTGCAGAACCGCTACCAAAAATCAAATGAGACATTGCAGGAGTTTGCTTCAGATATTGAAAGATTGGCTCATCTTGCAAATGCGGACGCACCCGTGGAATACACTGAAAGGGTAAAAATCCAGAATTTCATAAATGGCATACGGGACGTGGAAACGAAGCGAGCTACATACGCAAACCCAAAGCTGACATTTGCTGAAACGGTATCACATGCATTGACTCAGGAAACGGCCTCACTATTGAGTAAACCAGCATACAAAGCTCATCGTGTAGAAGTGGAAAGACCAGATTGGGTAGAAAATATTTTGGAAGCACTGAAGGGATCACAACAGAAAAATGCCGGAGTTATTAAATGTTTCAAGTGCGGCAACCCACGTCATATTGCACGACATTGCAGCAGCGGTCCCAATAGCTCCAACAATGTGGGTGGTCGTAAACGCAGAGCAGAAGGTGATGAGCAAATATCCAAGACCACTCAATCGTTAAACTAAATCGAGTCAGCCGCAAGGGGCGACAGCTGGCTCCCGCAATTGAATGCCCCATAATCTCTATCTCGCAGATTGGAAGAAGATCGAGCAATCTTACTGTTGGAGGACATGTGGACGGAAAGGAACGGTTACTGACTGTAGATACGGGTGCATCTCATTCCATCATTCGAGCGGATTTAGTCAACAAAAAGATAAGACCATTGCTTGGAGCCACGGGAGAGGACACCCAGGTAATTGGAGAAGTAGAATGTGAAGTCGCAATTGGGAACGTCACGGTAGTACACAATTTTATAGTGGCAGAAATTGTTGATGAAATCATAATTGGAGTGGACTTCTTAATCGACCAGGGCATCAAGATCGACATGCAAAGCAAGACGATGCGATATAAAAACATGGATGTACCACTTAATTTCGGCTACGAGAGAGGCTACAGCAGTAAACGAGTGCTGGTGGAAGAGAGTCAGCAAATACCACCAAAATCCGAAGCAGTCATCTGGGCAAAGGTTGATGGAGATTGTGGGACAAACAAATTGTGGGTTGTCGAAGCAGCAAACAAATCAGCACTAAACATACTTGTAGGAAAAACCCTGGCTATGACAAATCAAGATGGACGTATTCCGGTAAGAGTACTCAATGAGTTCAAATCACCACTCAAACTAAATAAAGGAGCTATTTTGGGAAGATGCCAAGAGGCTGAAGTAGGTATTAACTGTGAACAGCTCCAGGAACACGTTTCAGCTAGTAATACTGACCTTTCAAAGGACATAACGGCATGGATGCAGGGGCTAGAGGAAGCATATCAGAGTAAGGCAAAACAACTGCTCCTAAAGTACGCGAACATATTTGACCAGGATGATTCTAAACCAGGCCGCACCAACGTTGTGAAACATCAAATTGACACTGGAGATGCGAGGCCGATCCGTCAAGCTCCACGTAGTGTTCCACTGGCGAAGCGGGAAGTTGTGAGTCAAATCATTCAAGAAATGAGCGACAGCGGCGTCAATGAACCATCAGCTAGTCCATGGAGCTCACCGGTAGTACTTGTAAAAAAGAAGGATGGAAAAATGAGGTTTTGCGTGGACTACCGGAAGTTGAATGACGTAACGAAAAAGGATATCTACCCATTGCCAAGAATTGACGACACTCTGGACTCGCTATCTGGTACGAAATGGTTTTCCACGCTGGAATTGAAAAGCGGCTAGTGGCAAGTGGAGGTGAAGGAGGAAGATAAAGAGAAAATAGCCTTCAGTGTCGGTGATGGTCTTTGGCAATTTACAGTGATGCCTTTTGGACTTTGTAATGCACCAGCTACTTTTGAGAGACTCATGGACCAGGTACTGAAAGGACTACATTGGAAAACATGCTTGGTGTACCTGGACGACATCATCGTATTGGGCAAGAACTTTGATGAACATCTTAAGAACTTGGAGGAAGTTTTCCAGAAAATAGCTGGCGCTGGTCTGAAATTAGGTCCCAAAAAGTGTGCGCTGTTTAAAAAGGAAGTCAATTATTTGGGTCACAAGGTAACGACAGAGGGCATCTGCACTGCGAACGAAAAAATAGAGGCTGTAAAGGATTGGCCAAGACCACAGAACCTACATGAATTGAGAAGTTTTCTTGGGCTGTGCACATATTACCGCCGATTTGTACCAAATTTTTCCAGCGTAGCCCATAGCCTCCATGAGCTTACAAGAAAAAACAAAGCTTTTGAATGGAAGAAGGAGCAAGAAGTGGCTTTCCAAACATTGAAGGAGCGTTTGTGCACTGCCCCAATGTTGGCATACCCGATTCCAGGAGCAACGTTTATTCTAGATACAGATGCGAGCGGATATGCTATAGGAGGCGTTTTATCACAACTGGTCGATGGACAGGAGAATGTAGTTGCATATTACAGCCGTTCGATTGGAAAACCAGAGAGGAACTACTGTGTTACGCGGAGAGAGCTGTTGGCATTGGTAGAGTGCATTAAACATTTTCACAAATACCTCTACGGCCAGCGATTCCGTGTCAGGGCAGATCACGCAGCGTTGAAATGGCTTCTGCAGTTCCGTAATCCGGAAGGACAATTGGCACGGTGGATCGAGCGAATACAAATCTATGACTTTCCATTGAGCATTGAAAAGGTAGTACCCATGGAAATGCTGATGCAATGTCACGAAGACCATGTGGTCTGGAATGCAAGCACTGTTCAAAAGCCGAGGCTAAAGAAGACATTATAGATGTCCGGCTAATGAATATAACATGTACAGATGAATGGGACAAGGAACAGCTAAGAAAGTGCCAGCTAGAAGATGCAGATCTGTCACGTGTTATGCAAGGGCTCGAACGAAATGAAAGACCAAACAGAGAATAGATGTCAGCAGATAGTCCCATTGCGAAGTCATATTGGGCACAGTGGAACAGTTTAGAATTGATATCCGGTTGCCTTCATCGAGTATGGGAGAGTGAGGATGGTAAATCCAAGAATAAACTGATAGTTGTTCCCAGAAAGAGGATTCCTGACGTGCTCAGCGAGCTGCATAATGGTCCAAGCGGAGGTCATCTTGGAATCACGAAGACGCTCGAGAAGATTAAACAGAGATTCTATTGGGTTGGTTGTTGTCAGTCGGTCACTGAGTGGATTGCGAACTGCGAGGTTTGCAGCAGAGCGAAAGGGCCCAGAACACGAAGTCATGGCCAGATGAAGCAATATAACTCAGGTGCGCCATTTGAAAGGTTCGCCATGGATGTCGCAGGTCCATTTCCTACTAGCAACCGCGGAAACAAATACGTACTGGTGGTTATGGATTATTTCAATAAATGGCCAGAGGTATACCCAATCCCAAACCAAGAAGCAGAAACAGTAGCAGAAGTGGTTAAAAACGAATGGGTTGCAAGGTATGGTGTACCAATGGAGTTACATTCTGACCAAGGCAGGAATTTCGAATCAGCTGTGTTCAAGGAAATGTGTAAGTCATTGGGCATTCGAAAAACACGGACAACTGCATTGCATCCTCAATCCGATGGTATGGTAGAACGATTCAATAGAACATTGGAGGAGCACTTAAGGAAAGTAGTAGACAAGTACCATAAAGAATGGGATACCCGCATACCATTATTCTTGATGGCTTACCGATCAGCAGTGCATGAGACAACGGGCCAAACCCCTGCAAAAGTAATTTTTGGCAATGACCTTAGACTGCCAGCTGATTTGAAGTTTGGGATAGATGCCAATGCGGAGAGAAATGTCAGGAAATCCACTAGTGATTTGGAAGAAGAGCTAAGAGAAATACATGATCTGATAAGGCAACGAACAAAGATTATGAGTGACAAGATGAAAGCCAGATATGATAAAGCAATTAATTCAGAAGGTTTTCAGGATGGAGATTTGGTGCTGTTATACAACCCACAACGTAAAAAAGGTTTGTCCCCGAAATTGCAGTGTAATTGGGAAGGCCCATACAAAGTTGTAAAACGGATCAACGATGTAGTGTACCGCATACAAACCATCGGTAAACCACGAACCAAAATGAAAGTGGTCCATTTGGAAAGGCTGGCAACGTTTAGATCGAGAGATTTGTCTGATCGGGACGATCAGACTTAGGTGGAGGGCAGTGTCACGGATATTAGCATCACTAAGTTATCCCATCACTAAGGCGATGCTAAGGCCATGCCAAGCAGTATTTACGTGAATAATCAAATCAAGTATACACATATATAAGGCAGCCCAGAGAGATGTCACACACAGATGCATTTACTTATACGCCTATGTGCGCGCGAGAGACTGTAAACTACAAACATTCACATCAATAATTCAATCTTTATGTATCTACATAAACGAATAAATAATTGCGTCTACACATATGTACCATGTACGAATACGAGCAGCGGAGAGTCAATGCGCAAACACATGCATATATCTGAGAAGTTTGAGAGCTACTGGACTAGTAGATTCTGGAAGCGCCTAAAAGATGTATAAAATTGTGCAATTTTAGTCATAGCTGAGAAGTTTGAGAGGTCATGGACAATGCTAGTACATTCTGGAAAAATGCGAACGAGGGTATAAAAGGCAACAGATGTAGAGGCGCTGCAATTCAGTTTGAGTTGAGCAATCAATCAGTTATTGATTAAGCACGCGATCTGGCGGCCAATAGTAGAGTTTAATTTGAGTTATCAATCAGTTTGGTTATTAAGCCAGCGAGTAGCAAAGTATAAGTGTTATTGTGAAATACTTTAATAAAGGCCATTTTTCCATTATTCAATATTGGAGTTATTTATTCAACAGTTTAGTGATTCGAACTTAGCAGAGGATTGCAAATAAGAGGATTTGCAAGTAAATTCGTTACAATATATTTATTTGTGTCTAAAATGTCATTATCCTGCACTAAAATAGGAAACTCTTCTTCATCTTCACTTAATATATCAAAACGATTTATATTTCTTGGGAAGTATTTATCTAAAACTTCCTTTCTGGACAATTTTTTAACCGTTTTGATGCGGTTCACCTCCAACTCCTTTTGCCAATGTGGACAATTATTTTTATTTTTGGCTGTGGAGAATACAGGTGTTATTGTTACATTCGCCATTCTTACACTCACTTTTTCCGCATTGAAGACATCTTTCTTTGGATTTGCATCCAAATTTGGTGTGTCCTAATCTGCCACATTTGTTACATTGTCTCAATGTAGGTACGTAAAACTCGACTGTTAGGCGAGTATATTCGAAAATGATTTCTTTGGAAATTTCATTTCCCATAAAACCTATCTTTAAAGTGGAATCGCTATTGGGATCTTTGCGCGTGAAGCGCCGTACTGATAATATAGGTACCGAAGAGATTGAATTTTTGAGTATATCATATTCTGTGTAGCCTTGTGGAACCCCACGTACTACTCCATATATTTCCAGTGCAGTCCTGGGAATGAAAGGTTTTAGTCCACGTTTTCTTACTCTATCATCGATTATGATTATCTGTGGTGTCCACAAGTACAAAAATTTCTCCGCGAAAATTTGGCGGGTATGTTATTGTTGGTTTTACCGCTTCTTTTTTTTCCTCTTCTTTTGACTGAACTTTTTCAGCCAAATTGGAATTCACCGTTATGTTTACTGTATCATTTGCCGTCTCCATGTCGCTGCTTTGTACAGTTACATCGGTTGCGAATTGGTCATTTTCCATTTTTTTGATTTCCACTAAACCATTTGGTGATAATTCATAAAACCTGTCACATTGGTGTTCTCCAATATTTAAGGCTTTTTTACCGTAGTGGCTTTGTCTTTATCTTCACTAGAAAGTGACGCCACCGACTTTTGTGCCGGCGACGCCATTTTCCGTCTTGTACTTTTCGGCAGTGCTAAACGCACTTTATTCCTCTTTTTTGAAGGCAATATGCAGCCTTTTTTTTTTCAACACTAGAAATGATTTGTCAGCAGTGCTTAAGGCACTTAATGCCGTTTTATTAAGCACAAAAATTCTTTAAGGGACGCCAAAATCACTCACCTGATTGCAGCTTTTGTTATTTCTGGAAAATGCATTAATTAATGCGTTTATATTTAATATCAGAATTGCCGTTAGATTAGCACCATAAATTTGCACAGAACACTAAAATTTTTAATCACAAAAATAATGCGCGCTCGAGACCACACAGACTCGTGTCCAAAATCAGAATGAGATATTTTTCGTTGTAAACAATGATATTTTTTCTCCGTTTCAAAGTTTCCCGGAATAATTAATGAACTGTCATTTCGATGACAGCATGAAACTTCGATGTGTTAGTGGAGAGCGAAAAAAGCTTTGAATGTGTGGGTGAACTAGTTACCTACGTCTTGTAGGGAAGTCGCAATTCCTAGCTTAGCAAATGACAAAACCGGAAGTTCGAATTTTTCGGAATGAAAATACTTCGAAATTCGGTACTTCTAATTAGAATTTAACCTTTTTTTTTGGTTAGGTTTAATGTCACGGACGTTAATCCATAAAGCCAGGTTGAATCTCAGGTGGTTATTTCTTTTGATTGTTGTAAAACAGTTTATGTGTAATGTTGGCTTCACTAATACACAATGGTATACCATAGCGGCCAGAACCATGTGTAGCAGCTTGATGTTTGGTATTCATTCTTGTAATTGTTCGTATTTTCAAGTATTATTGGTTTTAATATGGCGCCACGCCAGGTTCTATTCAATTTGATTGGTTTTTGAATCGCACCACGCCAGGTTATATTCTATTGTGTTGGTCTTTTAGATGGCACCACGCCTGGTTATATTCAGTTTGGTTGGTTTTTGAATTCGATTGGGTTGGTATTTTAGATGGCACCACGCCAGGTTATATTCCATTGGGTTGGTATATTAGATGGCACCACGCCAGGTTATATTCAATTTGATTATTTTTTAACAGATTGTGAAGCTCTATATGATGACTATAGCAGGGCATTAACTGCCCCTTTAATTGTTCCGTTTGTCTTCTGTGGCATAATATATTATTGGTATTTCATATTTTTCAAGATTTATAGTCAAATTTGATACTATGTAACTTTTTGGTTGTAACACACATATGTATCCTCGCAACTAGTCCAAACTTTGGTAATTTCAATCTTCAGTTTTAAGTTGTTTTATTTAAGTAAGAAAATTTTCGTCGTAATTGGTTTTATATTATAACACGTTTATGTGGATTGATTATATGTACATGACTGTACATTTATGGTGGGTTTTTTTCTATACAGTTATATGTTCCGTTTGTCCTCGGTGACATTACATATTTTCCAAATCGGTATGAATGTACATAAAAAGATAGTTTTATGTATGTTTAAATTTACATTGTTTTAAATTTATTATTTTAACATTATAATGATTGAATTTATTATGTCGGATATTTGCCCGATAGCAATTGTCCGTGTTTGCCACTGAAAAGTGTATAAAACGAAGGTTTTATACATATGTATTTGCACTCCCCATGAGGTTTATTTTTTCATTTGAATTTTTTGCCCGATAGCACATGAATATCTTTGCACAATTTGCATATTTTTCTTCGCGACGAAATGATAACGCGAACTGATATTTAGATATATTATGATTTAATGGTTTACTCCACGTACGATAATTTTTAATTTAATTTTTTTCATTTCGATTCCCGCACTATCCTCCATTTTATTCTCAACCGCATGAATAGCGTCCTTTTTTTTGCACACGGTTGAGTTGTGGGGAAAAACGAACTTGACGCGACGACGTTACAAATTTGGATGCAAACGATACATCGATGTTTTTAAAACATCGATAGTATCGGATGAAAATCCGATGTTTAACATCGATGTTTCAAAATTACTCAATATCAAAAAATTGCCGATACATCGATGTCAACTTTTACGATGTTTCGAACATCCACATCTCTAAAGTTGCATTTATTTACTCCATTCTTTTTTTTTTTTGTTAAGTTGCTGCAAACTGATGTAAAAATGGTAAGTAATAATAATAATTGTTTTAAATTATGGTATGACTTCTAATGAATATTTTATACTAAATAAATAGGTGAATATCTTAATCGAAAGTGCAGTATGGCCAGTGCAAAGGCAGCAGGGAAATATGTAGTATTCCGGGCTTTTTAGAAAAATTTTATTATGTGGATAATAATTAATTTTTACATCGCCTTTGATTACCTTTGGTAACAGTGTAATAGTTTTTATTTTCAGCTACTTTTACCAACATTGCTTTTATCTAATAATGGGCTGCTTTTTGATTACCTTTAAAAGGAAGTTGCTTGCACTGCTATCATTTGTAATTATAATTATTAAATTAAAGCAAAATTGCACATTTTTAATAATTTCTATTTTCCACCAGCTTCTTGCCGAAATCAATATGCCGAATAAAAGTAAGGTGTGGCGCTATTTTAAAAAATTAAGTGCCAACTCCGCAAAGTGTCTATTTTGACTTTGGCCGGTAACTGCATACATATATAATAAAACCTCTGCACATTGTAAAGGGGTCTTTAAAATACATTTCTGGTCGAATTTTCTTTAAAATTCCTCAATTTCGGGGTGTGTGAGCTAATGTTACAAACTAGGCGACTATAAATATCACCCCACCCACTAGAGCCACGTAGTTATTCCAAAATTTAATTCTACTAAAAAAACATCGATGTATCGATGTTTTTCTTCCGATGTTTTTTATCATCGATGTTTATTTTGTTGCTCCTCAAAAGTTGCATTCCTAGTTACAAACCGAAGTGTCGAGAATTTAACCTTAATGAGGTAAAGTAATTTGAAATATATTCGCATGTAGGTATGTACATATAACTAAATAAGAACTAAAATCATAGAACAAAATAATAAAGATAAAGCAGATATAGTAGGTATAAATAACATGGTTTTAATTAGTAATAATTGCATCGATATGGTAGGTATATACAAAAATGTAGATATAGTTGCACTAAAATTCAACCCAATATTTTGATTGGAAGCTTATGATCGTAAAATATGCATTCTATTAATCTTATGCAAAAAAAATTAGTCTGCCAAGTAGAATTATAGTTAATGTGAGATAGGAATGTTAATTCGGCTACAAGCGCCACTACACCGCTCGCTATCTATTGAGGTTTTAAATGTTGCTGTTTACATCAATAGTTTGCTGTAAGTTTTGTAATTTTTCGTAGAAGTTAACACGCGCCAGTTGCCCTTATTGCAACATTCCCACGTATGGCCAGTACACGTGCGCTGAGTCTGCAAATTATATTTCTCACAACATACGGCCGCGCATAGCAACAACACCTTAATTCAAGGCCATAGTTAGTGACGGCAACTAATACTTATGCTACGGAATTACTCCAGACGCACAGTCAGCAAAATTATATTGCACATAATTGTGAAATATACGCATACGGCACCTGTGGAGGCACCTCGCCGCTGGATGTTGGGCTATATAGGGGAGCAGTTTCGGCAGAGCAAGCAGTCGAGTTCGGGACGGAATAGCGTTTAGTAATAATTAGCTTTACGTTTAATTGTAATTTTAAGTACATTGAATATACTTAACCATTATTATTTAAACTTGTGTTGTGTAGTGTTGTTCATTGGGCAAGTTGGCCCAACAAATTAATTTTTTTGACAATCAAAGACAATTGTCCTTTGACTGGCGCCCGAGCAGGCACCCAGGAAGTGAGAGAAACTGTGCAAAAAATTCTAAAAGGAAAAAACTGGCTAAAGAATTTGTTTAAAAAAAGAGAAACTGTGCAAAAAATTTCTAAAAAGAAAAAACTGTCTAAAGAATTTGTTTGAAAAAAGAGAAACTTCGGAAAAAATTTTAAAAAGAAAAACCTGTCTAAAGAATTTGTTTGAAAAAAGAAAACTGTGTAAAAACAAAACTGAAGGAAAATTTTCTGTCAAGATCATCAGCATTACCTACTGCAGTCATTACCTACTAGTGGAAGTTCCTAAAGTGCCTGGACGCACTGCAACGTAATTGTGGTCACTAGTGAAAGTTCCTAAGAGCTCCTTGATGCACTGCAACGTAGTTCTTATATAATACGAATGATTTATCTCATCACGTGAGTATAAAAAAAATCGAAGGTAAAGTAAAATAAAAATATTCCCACAAAAAATGGAAGATATAAGAACCACTGTGACAAATTTGACTGGGGCCGTAAACGCCCTTCTTGAAAAAATAAATTTGCTAGAAAGGCGGGTGGCTCGCGTCGATTCAGCTAGCTCTTCATCTACAGCGGCCACTACTCCACTGGTTGAAGAAGTGGTGGCTCGGCCACCCACTTCTGAGGCTGAGTTCAAAGATATCTGTAGGCTCCCTGATTGTGTCAAGGAGCTACAAGTGTTTGACGGTAACCCTGTCCAGTAAATTTCATGCGTTCACTCTGTGGAAGTGATCCTTTCAGACTTAGCGGTAATGAAGGGAGAGCCCCTTTACCGAGCGATTCTCCAACATATTAGTCAGAAGATACGGTGTGCAGCTGATTCTGCACTTATTTCCTACAACATATTCGATAGTAATTAGGGAAAAAGTAAGGGATGTCTCTCCCTGCACTACGCAGATAAGAGAGATGTTGGTACACTCGAACACCAAGTGCACCAGCTATAGCAAAAGGGAATGAGAATTAATGAATTCTACGCCAAGGTGAATCATCAATTCTCCATTATTATTAATAAAATGAAATCTGAATCCTACACACACGGAAGACGATGTTAAAGTTCTGGTAGAAACCTACTTTATCGTGCCCTGGACGTTTTTATACGTGGGCTTAACGGCGAAATTTCGCGAATGCTTCTTATACGACGTCCTAAAACGTTACCAGATGCATATTTATAGAAATTAATCATTTTCTATATAATTTTGAATAATTTATTTAAAGTTTATTTTTTAAAAGATATTTGTGATGACTGAAAATATTTAAAATTTTTGATAATTAACCATAAACAATCTTAAAATAATAAACCTTTAAATTTAACAAGGTATATTTATTATAAGTAGATAACCCTACATATACTCCCCCTCCAGTGAAACGAACAATTTATTTTTTAATGTTAATTTACAGTGTATATTGATTACTATAAGTTGTTATTGTTGTTAGTGTTTATTTGTTGTAGTAGTTTTATGTGAATAAATATTAATTATTTATAATATAATATATGTATTTTGATAAAATTTAGTAGGCTTGAATCATGGTGGAATAACCAGGCGAAGTAAGCCTTCAATTGTCTCGCTCTAAATTCTTCTTTGTTCTGTCATTCGGCTATCTGAAAATTTTTCACGAATGTTGTCCCCGAAAAAGTGTTGTTTTTTGCATTTTTCAGAAGTAAAATATGGTAGTTTTAGTACTTTTTTCACATAAGCTACTAGGTGAATATCGATGGAGCTTTACTGGATTTAATAACAGAGATTCATATTTGGATATCTTTGGTGCGCGCTTCCATAAGTAAGGTCGTGCTTAACTATTGCGTTCATATTATTGAATATGACTTATCTTGTTTGGTTGATTTTCCGACAGGGTGGATAAATGATGTATATTGGAACGATTTTCCGTCATCCCTTGTCAAATTTGGTTTTGAGACAAATCGGTTTCGGCGTTGTGCCATCATCAGTGTCGATTTTCGTTCTGATCTGTTGTTGTCGTTTGTACTGTATTTATAATTCGTAGGTATATGAGCAGGTATTGTCAAATTGATGCTTGTGTATATTTAGTTATGTGTATGTGCTGTGTGTTCATTCAGAACCGAGGGTGGTATTAATCGATTTGTGTGGCTGACTGGGGTAGGTAGAAATCTGTGATTTTAGTCGTTTGACCTTCTTTGTCGGTTTTTTGTTTTGGTGTGTTAATTGTTTTGTGTTTATTTGTTGTTGTGTGTTTGTCTGTTGTACCTGTGTGATTAAGTTGTTTCCTGTAAACAAGTTTTAAAGGCTCGAATATTGTGTCAGAAATTGTGTTTATCTGTTCGTTTATTATTCTACCGTCGAATGTTTTCTGTTTGTAGATTTCCATGTTTTCGAGTACTTTGAGATGGCCCTTTTC
The DNA here is from genome assembly GCF_040869045.1 of Eurosta solidaginis. NCBI lineage: Eukaryota > Metazoa > Arthropoda > Insecta > Diptera > Tephritidae > Eurosta > Eurosta solidaginis. The sequence continues at coordinate 120,158,470 of NC_090322.1, read as the reverse complement.
CTGTATGTGAAGAACCCTAACTGTTTTATTGATGTTTGCTGGGGAACATTCATTCTCGACCATGTGATTCGCGAAGTTAGACTCGGGTATAATATTTGGATTCCGTATTTTTTTGTTGTAATCTCTAATAAGTTCTCTGAACCTCGTTCTTATTTGCCGTCCTGTTTGTCCTATGTAACTATGCTGGCATCCGCAGGTAAGCTTGTATACGCCGTGGCTGCTAAACGGATCCTCTGAGTTAATGTTAGTTCTTAGTTTTCGCCCTAGATTGTTCGATGTTTTGAATGCTGTGTTAATGTTGTATCTTTTAAAGAAGTTTGCCAATTTATATGTTGCTTTTCCAGTATATGTCATAGTCGTCCAGTTATTATTTTCCTTTTCATTATTTCTTTTTGGTTCTTCATTTGTCCTTCTGAGCTTATCTACTAGTGCTTTTTTATATCCGTTGTTTGCAGCGATATTATATATGACCTCAAGTTCTCTCTTATATGCCTCTTGTGTAAGAGGTGTTCTTTCAAGTCTATGTACCAAGTGACTTAATGCTGCATTTTTATGCTGTTGAGGGTGATTTGAGGTATTGTGTATTATTGTGTCGGTGGCCGTTGACTTTCTATATATGTCATCGTTAAATCTTTGGGCTTCTTTATCAATATTTATCGTGAGGTCTAGATAGTTGATTCCTCCGTCTTTTTCGGTTTCCATTGTAAATTTTATATTTCCGTGCTGCTTGTTGAGGTACTCCAGTACAAGCTCTTCGTTATTAGTAGTTAAAACGCATATTATGTCATCAACGTATCTAGCATAAAATGACACGCCTAATTTGGACTTCAGCTCCTGTATGTACTTTTCTTCCAGATTTTGCATGAACACTTCCATAAGAATAGCTGATGTGGGGCTTCCCATTCCAAGACCGTTTGTTTGTCTATATATTTTATTGTTGAATTGAAAATAGTTTTGCCGTAAAGTGGTTCTTAGCGTATTTGTGATTTGCATACTTTTCACTTTGTTTTTTGTGTTATGAACTATTGTTGAGCTAACTATGTCCAAAGTCTCCGATAGTGGTATAGATGGGTATAAATCGTTTATGTCAAAAGATACCAATTTGCTGTTTCTTGTTAGCTCTACTGTCTTGAGTCTCTCTATTAGTTTTGTTGTGTTAGCTATTGCATATTCGTTCCTTAGCTCCAGAGTATTTATCAATATCGTTTTTAAATATTTGGACAGTTTGTAACATGGTGCCGATTTAAAATTAATGATGGGCTTCATTAACGTGTCCGGCTTGTGGATTTATTTTATTAGTAGTTAAAACGCATATTATATCATCCACGTATCTAGCATAAAATGACACGCCTAATTTGGACTTCAGCTCCTGTATGTACTTTTCTTCCAGATTTTGCATGAACACTTCCATAAGAATTGTTGATGTGGGGCTTTTCACTTTGTTTTTTGTGTTATGAACTATTGTTGAGCTAACTATGTCCAAAGTCTCCGATAGTGGTATAGATGGGTATAAATCTTTTATGTCAAGAGATACCAATTTGCTGTTTCTTGTTAGCTCTACGGTCTTGAGTCTTTCTATTAGTTCTGTTGTGTTAGCTATTGCATATTCGTTCCTTAGCTCCAGAGTATCTATCAATATCGTTTTTAAATATTTGGACAGTTTGTAACATGGTGCCGATTTAAAATTAATGATGGGCCTCATTGGCGTGTCCGGCTTGTGGATTTATGGTAGCGCAACCAGTGGAGGAGCCGAAGGGTTCATTTGGACCAATCTATGTGCCATGTTAGAATCTACTATATTGGTTGCATTTTTTATAGCAACTTTGATTTGTTTTTGATATTCATCTGTGGGATCCTCTCTCATTCTACGACATTTCATTTCCTCTATGAGATCCTCGGTTTTGGATATATATTGCTCTTTTTCGATTAGCACAGTGGTGTTTCCTTTGTGCGCTTTCGTTGTGACAATATTGTTTTTCCTTAGTTTATGCCGTAGATTCTTTATTATTTTCTCCTCTGTATTCGATTTTTGTCCTTCCTGTGCTTTCACCTCCTTTTTTATGATTTCCCTGCACATGTGTCTTGCGTGCTCTTCCTGTGGTATCAATGATATTGCGATCTCCGCATCTACAATCGCTTGCTCCGTTTTTCTTACTGTATTCTGGTCCATGATATTGTGCTTCAGGCCCTTTTCGAGAAGTTGTGCCTCTTCCTTGGTAATGGCCACTGTTGTGAGGTTAACGAACTTGTCATGAAACTGGTGAGTGTTTTGGTTTTGGTTACCTTCTCGTCGTCCTACCAGCTTGTCCAATTTTCGGTTCAGCGACCTGTACTTTTGTTGTAGTTCCTGATCGACCTCTGTCTTAATGCGGTCGAAACATTCCATTAATGCAGTCGTAGGTAGTTGTTCTTCCAATCTTAAATGGATAGATAATAACTCGGTATTTATCTCATCCTTCTTCGAGTATAAGCTTTCCAACTCATATTTTAAAAAATCCTTTTCCGCTTTTCTAACTGTTTTCCTGCTAGATTTGGTATTTGCCTTTATTGTTATTTTTGCGAATTACGGAGTAACATTCAATTCCAGGCATTGTTTGTTGAACCAAATTCTCGCCTTTGTTTTATATATTTTCAGTAGGCGTCGCTTGTAAATTGTAAACACTTTTAAAAGTATTACGATCACTTCCAAGTGTGAATGTAAAACTTTTCATCAAACACGAAACCCATTTAAGTGAGCAAAGTTCCTACAGTTCAACTATATAATGGACAACACCTCTCCCACTTATGTCCGGTTTTTCGATAAAAGCTTCAACTGGAGTTGAGTTTACTTTAGACGCATTATTGAAATTTACTACTCATCGCAGTTTAAGTTTTTAATTTTATTCGATGCCTAAAGTAATATAAGCTCGCACTGGTCCAGTGTTTCCCTTTTGTATTAGCTTTACGTTGCACTGATATGTTGAAAAAAAAACAGTCTGTAATGGCTTTCGTAGCAAGGCATTTTTTTCTACTCCTACTTTTCCAAAGCGGGTAAACATTTTACCCTCTTCTGCCGTTGAAAATACATCCCTACTGTTTCAGGTAGCGTACATCTTCTATCTCTTTTTTTTTTACTTCACCTGGTGATTCCACCATAGACTTTAATGTTGCAATTAATTAGATTAGTTCAGCTGAAAGGTTTGTTTTATATTCATAAATTTTAATTTTGGTCGATATTTCGACTTCACTCTGAAGTCATCATCAGGGCTGAAGATAAAACAATAACAATAGTTAATTACACAGAACATACATATGAACACATGAATAACAAAATATGACTTACACATGTATGATCGACTGATTGGGAATATGACCAAAAAATTACAAAGAGGTCGAGAAAACAAAAGAAGAAACCAAAATATAAACAATTTGGAAAAGTCCTGTAAAAATAAACAATTTTCATAAACAGTAAGGGTAAACAAAAATTATGTATACAATAACAACATTGATATGACAACTAGACTTGGCTTAACACATATGTATGTACGTATGTATGTACATATTTCATCCCATTTAACTATTTGACAATATTTCAAATGACCGCCTTGTGGTGTTGTTGCTTCAAAATTAAATTCCTGTAAGACTGCGCACAATTGTCTGTGTCCATTTTGAAGTTCATTCTTTTTTCATTAGGGGTGTTCAAAATATATAGCATTTCTAAAGTGTATCGTTTGCTGTAATGTTTTTCATTGTCCAGTATAGTTACATTATCGAAGTCGGAGAAGTGCCCTGTGTCCTTGCAGTGGGATGTTAAAGCCGTCTTGTTGTCCGAAGCATTATTCCTTAATTTAATGTTAGATCTATGAGCGGAAATCCTTGTCTTGAGTTTTAATTTTGTTGTCCCCACATATACTTTCTCGCATACGTGGGACCCGTCGCCGTTGCAAGGAATTCTGTAAATAACGTTAGATTTCTCCAGTTTTGAAATTTTGTCCTTAGTTTTGCTGAAAACTTGTTGCAGTGTGTTATTGTATGTAAAGGCTATTTCATATTTTTCTTTGTCATATATATTCGACATCTTGATCCTCTCTGAGGTTCCGGGAACATAGGTGATTGACTTGTATATTTTACAATCTTTCTCCTTTTTCAAATGTTTTTTTTTATTATTGGCATGATAATTCTGGACCAACTTGTTAATTAAGTTTATGGGAAAATCATTTTCTTCTAAAGTTTTCTTGATTATCGCAATATTTTTGTTATGAAACATTTTATCACTTATCGTGAGTACCCTTCTAATAAAGTTTTTCGCAGTATTTATAATGGTTTTACGTTCATGCTTTGAATTATAATTGATAATTCTCCCTGAAGCCGTAGGTTTTTTGTACCAATCAATATATATTTTATTATTTTTCCTAATGATTAGTGTGTCCAGATAGGGGAGTTCGTTGTCCGTTTCCACCTCCATAGTAAACTGTATGTTTTTGTAATACCTATTGAGTCGTGCAAGCATGGTTTCTATTTCATCTGTTTTGACGATGGCAAATAGGTCATCTACATATTTGGTCAACAGGCGTGGCTTGGTTGTTGACTGTTCCTCGAATTCCGTTAGCAGTTCTTCCAGAACTATGTCCGCTATGACTGGGGAGGCTGGTGAGCCCATTGGCATTCCTGACCGTTGTTCGTTTTGTCGTTATATTTAAAATATCTATTTTCTTTTACGCAAAATTTAAGAATATTCAGAAGTAACTCTTTAGATAGCAACGTGTATTCTTTGATATCATTCCACTTCGAGGAAATGATTTGGATTGCAATATCCACGGGTATGCTGGGGAACAAGGAAACCACGTCAAAAGACACTAAGCTGTCATCATCGTAAATATATGTACCTTTGACTCTTTCCTTAAACTCTGTGACATCTTTCACATTGTATTTGGACGACTTTGTAACATTTTTCAGTATGCCAACGACATATTTACACAAAGTGTAGGACGGGGAATCAAAACATGAGCATATAGGTCGAAGGGGAATGCCTTCTTTATGTATTTTTGGCAACCCATGAAAAACATTACAGCAAACGATACACTTTAGAAATGCTACATATTTTGAACACCCCTAATGAAAAAAGAATGAATTTCAAAATGGACACAGACAATTGTGCGCAGTCTTACAGGAATTTAATTTTGAAGCAACAACACCACAAGGCGGTCATTTGAAATATTGTCAAATAGTTAAATGGGATGAAATGTGTACATACATACGTACATATGTGTTAAGCTGCAAATATGCACCGACGTGTGTCGTACGTACGGACGTTTGTCGTACGAAATGCGTTTGACCGAACCCTCAAGCCCGTAGGAATCAGTGTGTGCGTATGTGTACATGTACATATCATATTTGTGTGTGTATTGTTTACAGCAAAGCACTGTTGCAATTGACCAGTTTGCATGCATGCTTATGCAAACATCAACTTTCGGAATTACAATTTTTCATGGTGCAAATGGCAGAAACAAATACTGAATAAGAATTTCTAGTTCATTTATTTGTAACCTCCAATTTTATATAATAATTTGAGGATATTTCAACAAAATTTTAAACAATCATTAGGCCGTTTTGTATAATAACTGCAATTGGTCCAAACATAGCACACAAAATATTTAATAGGCAACTCTGTCTTGTGTGAGAGCGATCAGCTGACACGTTCTTACGGAAAAAATCAAAATTATGCGGCAGTTACTCACGAACGTACGTACCAAAAACGTGTCAGCTGACACAACCTATCTTATGAGTGTACAATGTAAACGAAAACTCACCGACGTGCAACGCCCGTACGTACGTAGCCCGGAACGTAGAAATCAAAACAATTTTGATTTTTTCCGTAAGAACGTGTCAGCTGATCGCTCTCTCACTAGACAGAGTTGCCTAGTAAACTTTTGTGCCCTAATTTTTGACCGTTTGCAGTTTTATGCAAAAACACCTAATTAAAGTTTGAAAAATTTTGAAAATAATTTGAAATAAATATGATTATAAATATTTAATCTATTTATACTTATTTAATATGTATTCCGGCCTTTTACAATATCAAAAATTAAATTGGAAAAAGTTGATGTTTCTATAAGCATACATACAAAATGGTCAATGGCAACAGTGCTTATCTGTAAACAATACACACACAAATATGTTATGTACATGTACAGAGACGCACACATTGATTCCTACGGGCTTGAGAGTTCGGTCAAACGTGCTTCGTACGACAACCGTTCTTACGTACGGCACACGTCGGTGGGTAACTGCCGCATTAGTTTGATTTCTACGTTCCGGGCTACGTACGTACGTGCGTTGAACGTCGGTCATTATACCTTTCATGAAAATGAAATGGTATATTAATTTCGTCACGAAACCGAAAATTGTAAGTCCTTAAAGGAAAATAGATAGACCCACCATTAAGTATACCGAAATAATCAGGTTGAAGAGCTGAGTTGTTTTAGCCATGTCCGTCTGTCCGTCTGTCCGTCTGTCTGTTTGTATGCAAACTAGTCCCTCAATTTTTGAGATATCTTGATAAAATTTGGTGAGCAGGTGTATTTGGGTGTCCGATTAGACATTTGTCGGAACCGACCGGATCGGACCACTATAGCATATATCCTCCATACAACCGATTTTTCAGAAAAAGAGGATTTTTGTAATATCTTACCCAATTTAACAGATTGAAGCTTCAAACTTCACCATATACCTTCGTATATTGAACATATTGTTGCCTGAAAAAATTTATGAGATCGGTCGTATATATAGTATATATCCCCCACAACCGATTGTTCAGATAAGGAACTTTTCGTAATTACTGCCCTATTTTAAGAGCTAGAGGCTTCAAATTTCAGCGAATGCTTACGTATATAGCATATATTGTTGTCTGAAAAAATCATAAAGATCGGTGGTATATATAGTATATATATGGTGGTATATATAGTATATATATAGTATATATATATATATTTTCGCAAATTTTAGCCCCATTTTAACAGCTAGAAGCTTCAAATTTCACCGAATATTTACTTATATAGCATATATTGTTTTCTGAAAAAATCATAGAGATCGGTTCTATATATAGTATATATCTCATAAAACCGATTGTTCAGATAAGAAACTTTTCGCAATTTCTACCCCATTTTAACAGCTAGAAGCTTCAAATTTCACCAACTGCTTACGTGTATAGCATATATTGATGTCTGAAAAAATCATTGAGATCGGTGGTACACATAGTATATATCTCATACAACCGATTGTTCAGATAAGAAACTTTGCGCAATTTCTGCCCCGTTTTAACAGTTAGAAGCTTCAAATTTCACAAAATGCTTACGTATATAGCATATATTGTTGTCTGAAAAAATCATAGAGATCGGTCGTATATATATTATATACTTCATATAAACTGTCATTTTGACCCCTTTTTTACGGCTAGAATCTTCAAAATTCATGAAATTTCATCAAATAGTTACGTTTTCGTCATATATTTTTGAAATACGTGATTCGTAGTCATAGTTTTTACACGCAGACCACAAAAAACCTGAAACTTTGCATCCTCACACAAAGTACCTACCTGTTTTTATACCTTTCATGAAAATGAAATGGTATATTAATTTCGTCACGAAACCGAAAATTGTAAGTCCTTAAAGGAAAATAGATAGACCCACCATTAAGTATACCGAAATAATCAGGTTGAAGAGCTGAGTTGTTTTAGCCATGTCCGTCTGTCCGTCTGTCCGTCTGTCTGTTTGTATGCAAACTAGTCCCTCAATTTTTGAGATATCTTGATAAAATTTGGTGAGCAGGTGTATTTGGGTGTCCGATTAGACATTTTTCGGAACCGACCGGATCGGACCACTATAGCATATATCCTCCATACAACCGATTTTTCAGAAAAAGAGGATTTTTGTAATATCTTACCCAATTTAACAGATTGAAGCTTCAAACTTCACCATATACTTTCGTATATTGAACATATTGTTGCCTAAAAAATTTATGAGATCGGTCGTATATATAGTATATATATGGTGGTATATATAGTATATATATGGTGGTATATATAGTATATATATATAGTATATATATATAGTATATATATATAGTATATATATATATATTTTCGCAAATTTTAGCCCCATTTTAACAGCTAGAAGCTTCAAATTTCACCGAATATTTACTTATATAGCATATATTGTTGTCTGAAAAAATCATAGAGATCGGTTGTATATATAGTATATATCTCATACAACCGATTGTTCAGATAAGAAACTTTTCGCAATTTCTACCCCATTTTAACAGCTATAAGCTTAAAATTTCACTGATTGCTTAGGTATATAGCATATATTGTTGTCTGAAAAAATCATAGAGATCGGTTCTATATATAGTATATATCTCATACAACCGATTGTTCAGATAAGAAACTTTTCGCAATTTCTACCCCATTTTAACAGCTAGAAGCTTCAAATTTCACCAACTGCTTACGTGTATAGCATATATTGATGTCTGAAAAAATCATTGAGATCGGTGATATACATAGTATATATCTCATACAACCGATTGTTCAGATAAGAAAGTTTGCGCAATTTCTGCCCCGTTTTAACAGTTAGAAGCTTCAAATTTCACAAAATGCTTTCGTATATAGCATATATTGTTGTCTGAAAAAATCATAGAGATCGGTGGTATATATATTATATACTTCATATAAACTGTCATATTGACCCCTTTTTTACGGCTAGAAGCTTCAAGATTCATCAAATTTTCTTCAAATAGTTACGTTTACGTCATATATTTTTGAAATACGTGATTCGTAGCCATAGTTTTTACATGCAGACCACAAAAAACGTGAAGCTTTGCATCCTCACACAGATTACCTACCTATTTTTATACCTTTCATGAAAATGAAATGGTATATTAATTTCGTCACGAAACCGAAAATTGTAAGTCCTTAAAGGAAAATAGATAGACCCACCATTAAGTATACCGAAATAATCAGGTTGAAGAGCTGAGTTGTTTTAGCCATGTCCGTCTGTCCGTCTGTCCGTCTGTCCGTCTGTCTGTTTGTATGCAAACTAGTCCCTCAATTTTTGAGATATCTTGATAAAATTTGGTGAGCAGGTGTATTTGGGTGTCCGATTAGACATTTGTCGGAACCGACCGGATCGGACCACTATAGCATATATCCTCCATACAACCGATTTTTCAGAAAAAGAGGATTTTTGTAATATCTTACCCAATTTAACAGATTGAAGCTTCAAACTTCACCATATACTTTCGTATATTGAACATATTGTTGCCTGAAAAAATTTATGAGATCGGTCGTATATATAGTATATATCCCCCACAACCGATTGTTCAGATAAGGAACTTTTCGTAATTACTGCCCTATTTTAAGAGCTAGAGGCTTCAAATTTCAGCGAATGCTTACGTATATAGCATATATTGTTGTCTGAAAAAATCATAAAGATCGGTGGTATATATAGTATATATATGGTGGTATATATAGTATATATATATAGTATATATATATATATTTTCGCAAATTTTAGCCCCATTTTAACAGCTAGAAGCTTCAAATTTCACCGAATATTTACTTATATAGCATATATTGTTGTCTGAAAAAATCATAGAGATCAGTTGTATATATAGTATATATCTCATACAACCGATTGTTCAGATAAGAAACTTTTCGCAATTTCTACTCCATTTTAACAGCTATAAGCTTCAAATTCCACCGATTGCTTACGTATATAGCATATATTGTTGTCTGAAAAAATCATAGAGATCGGTTGTATATATAGTATATATCTCATACAACCGATTGTTCAGATAAGAAACTTTTCGCAATTTCTACCCCATTTTAACAGCTATAAGCTTCAAATTTCACTGATTGCTTACGTATATAGCATATATTGTTGTCTGAAAAAATCATAGAGATCGGTTCTATATATAGTATATATCTCATAAAACCGATTGTTCAGATAAGAAACTTTTCGCAATTTCTACCCCATTTTAACAGCTAGAAGCTTCAAATTTCACCAACTGCTTACGTGTATAGCATATATTGATGTCTGAAAAAATCATTGAGATCGGTGGTACACATAGTATATATCTCATACAACCGATTGTTCAGATAAGAAACTTTGCGCAATTTCTGCCCCGTTTTAACAGTTAGAAGCTTCAAATTTCACAAAATGCTTACGTATATAGCATATATTGTTGTCTGAAAAAATCATAGAGATCGGTCGTATATATATTATATACTTCATATAAACTGTCATTTTGACCCCTTTTTTACGGCTAGAATCTTCAAAATTCATGAAATTTCATCAAATAGTTACGTTTTCGTCATATATTTTTGAAATACGTGATTCGTAGTCATAGTTTTTACACGCAGACCACAAAAAACCTGAAACTTTGCATCCTCACACAAAGTACCTACCTGTTTTTATACCTTTCATGAAAATGAAATGGTATATTAATTTCGTCACGAAACCGAAAATTGTAAGTCCTTAAATGAAAATAGATAGACCCACCATTAAGTATACCGAAATAATCAGGTTGAAGAGCTGAGTTGTTTTAGCCATGTCCGTCTGTCCGTCTGTCCGTCTGTCTGTTTGTATGCAAACTAGTCCCTCAATTTTTGAGATATCTTGATAAAATTTGGTGAGCAGGTGTATTTGGGTGTCCGATTAGACATTTGTCGGAACCGACCGGATCGGACCACTATAGCATATATCCTCCATACAACCGATTTTTCAGAAAAAGAGGATTTTTGTAATATCTTACCCAATTTAACAGATTGAAGCTTCAAACTTCACCATATACTTTCGTATATTGAACATATTGTTGCCTAAAAAATTTATGAGATCGGTCGTATATATAGTATATATATGGTGGTATATATAGTATATATATGGTGGTATATATAGTATATATATATAGTATATATATATAGTATATATATATATATTTTCGCAAATTTTAGCCCCATTTTAACAGCTAGAAGCTTCAAATTTCACCGAATATTTACTTATATAGCATATATTGTTGTCTGAAAAAATCATAGAGATCGGTTGTATATATAGTATATATCTCATACAACCGATTGTTCAGATAAGAAACTTTTCGCAATTTCTACCCCATTTTAACAGCTATAAGCTTCAAATTTCACCGATTGCTTATGTATATAGCATATATTGTTGTCTGAAAAAATCATAGAGATCGGTTGTATATATAGTATATATCTCATACAACCGATTGTTCAGATAAGAAACTTTTCGCAATTTCTACCCCATTTTAACAGCTATAAGCTTCAAATTTCACTGATTGCTTAGGTATATAGCATATATTGTTGTCTGAAAAAATCATAGAGATCGGTTCTATATATAGTATATATCTCATACAACCGATTGTTCAGATAAGAAACTTTTCGCAATTTCTACCCCATTTTAACAGCTAGAAGCTTCAAATTTCACCAACTGCTTACGTGTATAGCATATATTGATGTCTGAAAAAATCATTGAGATCGGTGATATACATAGTATATATCTCATACAACCGATTGTTCAGATAAGAAAGTTTGCGCAATTTCTGCCCCGTTTTAACAGTTAGAAGCTTCAAATTTCACAAAATGCTTTCGTATATAGCATATATTGTTGTCTGAAAAAATCATAGAGATCGGTGGTATATATATTATATACTTCATATAAACTGTCATATTGACCCCTTTTTTACGGCTAGAAGCTTCAAGATTCATCAAATTTTCTTCAAATAGTTACGTTTACGTCATATATTTTTGAAATACGTGATTCGTAGCCATAGTTTTTACATGCAGACCACAAAAAACGTGAAGCTTTGCATCCTCACACAGATTACCTACCTATTTTTTATTTTATATTTATCTTAAAAATCGTTTAGATATGTTCAAATTTCACCAAATGCTTACGTGTATAGCATATATTGTTGTCTGAGAAAATCATAGATACCGGTGGTATATATCCCATACAACCGATTGTTCAGATAAGAAACTTTGCGCAATTTCTTCCCCATTTTAACAGTTATAAGCTTCAAATTTCACCGATTGCTTACGTATATAGTATGTATTGTTGTGTCAAAAAATCATTGAGATCGGTGATATATATAATATATATATGATGGTATATATAGTATATATATATAGTATATATATTTTTTTTACGATTTCGGCCCCATTTTAACAGCTAGAAGCTTCAAATTTCACCAACTGCTTACGTGTATAGCATATATTGATGTCTGAAAAAATCATTGAGATCGGTGGTACACATAGTATATATCTCATACAACCGATTGTTCAGATAAGAAACTTTGCGCAATTTCTGCCCCGTTTTAACAGTTAGAAGCTTCAAATTTCACAAAATGCTTACGTATATAGCATATATTGTTGTCTGAAAAAATCATAGAGATCGGTCGTATATATATTATATACTTCATATAAACTGTCATTTTGACCCCTTTTTTACGGCTAGAATCTTCAAAATTCATCAAATTTCATCAAATAGTTACGTTTTCGTCATATATTTTTGAAATACGTGATTCGTAGTCATAGTTTTTACACACAGACCACAAAAAACCTGAAACTTTGCATCCTCACACAAAGTACCTACCCGTTTTTTATTTTATATTTATCTTAAGAATCTTTAAGGTCTGTAGATCTGTTCACTATATATTTCTTATCTTATACATCCGATTATTCGGAGATTACGAACGGGATACGATTATTGTTCAGCCCCATTCATGAAAGGTATGAAGACAGTCCCGTTCTTTCTTGTTTTTCGTTTACATTGCACACTCAAAAGTTAGGTCGTATCAGCTGACACGTTTTTTCTACGTACGTTCGTGGGTAACTGACGCTTTAAGCTAAGTCTAGTTGTCATATCAATGTTGTTATTGTATACATGATTTTTGTTTACCCTTACTGTTTATGAAAATTGTTTATTTTTACGGGACTTTTCCAAATTGTTTATATTTTGGTTTCTTCTTTTGTTTTTCTCGACCTCTTTGTAATTTTTTGGTCATATTCCCAATCAGTCGATCATACATGTCCATATGTGTAAGTCATATTTTGTTATTCGTGTGTTCATATGTATGTTCTGTGTAATTAACTATTGTTATTGTTTTGTCTTCAGCCCTGATGATGACTTCAGATTGATGTCAAAATATCGACCAAAATTAAAATTTATGAGTATAAAGCAAACCAAAAGGAAGTTTTATTCATTAACCGCGGCCTTTCAGCTCAACTAATCTAATTAATTGCAACATTCAAGGCTACTAAATTTTATCAAAATGATCAAAAGGAGAGCACACCAAAAAGACAACAACACTCATAATGTGTATAAAACAATCAAAGTCAAGTATAACACTCCGATAAAACGATCAATTAAACGCTACCAACAAACCACACAACAAATTACACGACTGACGGAATCGACAAAATTTCTGGAGAGGTGCAAAAGAAGCGGGTTGGTTCCCAAATTTATTACAAATGCAACAAAAAACAATGCATACACCATAAGCAATAACATCATCAATAAGAAAATTCCAAGTAAGTTTAATAATGTCGTGTCAACATATATAGATACTGTGCAAACGAAACTACTAAACCACCTCATCCGTATTAAACATGAGCTTAGAAGACAAAAAGAAAAGGACAAAGGTATACTGAAAATAGATATAACAAAAAGCCTAGACTCTCATCACTCATTTTTTGAGAGCGAGGATGTACTCAAAAACAAACTTGCTAAAAACATTAGAAAAATACAAATAAACAAGTACGTACGAAAAATTGAAACAAAAAGAAAAAGAAAAGCTCAACATTAGGGTAGTACCAGAATTCTTTCACAATGCCATACATTTAGACATTCCTAAAGAAATTCAATGGCTCTTATCTCTAGGTCCGAAATATGTTATGCCATTTAAAGAAGGAAAATTCCCACTTCTCAAATTCATAGCTGACGGGGAAAATATTGTCCAAACAATAAAAAATAAAGAAAGGCAGGAAATTGAAAGAAACAATCTCACGGCACTGATACATGAGCAATTGAAAAAGAAGACGACCCCAATGCGTGACAAATATTTATGTGCGACTTTACGCTCCACCAAAAAGTTCCTCAAAAACAATAAGCAAGTGCTGATATTTAATGCTGATAAGGGCAATGCCAATGTAGCGATGGACAGAACAGAATATTCTGTAAAAATGCAAACCATGGTGAACGATATTTCAGCTTATAGAGTTTTAAAGCGTGATCCGACCAACAAGTTACAGGATAAGAACAACGAAATTGTAATGAAGATGTTCAACAATGGCTACATTGAGGAAAAAGAAAAGAATCTTCTCATTTGTAGAAGTGCAAATCCACCTAGGATTTATGGGTTGCCAAAAATACATAAAGAAGGCATTCCCCTTCGACCTATATGCTCATGTTTTGATTCCCGTCCTACAATTTGTGTAAATATGTCGTTGGCATACTGAAAAATGTTACAAAGTCGTACAAATACAATGTGAAAGATGCCACAGAGTTTAAGGAAAGAGTCAAAGGTACATATATTTACGATGATGAGAGTTTAGTGTCTTTTGTCGTGGTTTCCTTGTTCCCCAGCATACCCGTGGATATTGCAATCCAAATCATTTCCTCGAAGTGGAATGATATCAAAGAATACACGTTGCTATCTAAAGAGCTATTTCTGAATATTCTTAAATTTTACGTAAAAGAAAATAGATATTTTAAATATAACGACAAAATCTACGAACAACGGTCAGGAATGCCAATGGGCTCACCAGCCTCCCCAGTCATAGCGGACATAGTTCTGGAAGAACTGCTAAAGGAATTCGAGGAAGATTCAACAACTAAGCCACGCCTGTTGACCAAATATGTAGATGACCTATTTGCCATCGTCAAAACAGATGAAATAGAAACCATGCTTGCACGACTCAATAGATATTACAAAAAAATACAGTTTACTATGGAGGTGGAAAAAGACAACGAACTCCCCTATCTGGCCACATTCATCATTAGGAAAAATAATAAAATATATACTGTTTGGTACAAAAAACCTACGGCTTCAGGGAGACTAATAAATTATAATTCAAAGCATGAACGTAAAACCATTATAAATACTGCGAAAAGCTTTATTAGAAGGGTACTCACAATAAGTGATAAAATGTTTCATAACAAAAATATTGCGATAATCAAGAAAACTTTAGAAGAAAATGATTTTCCCATAAACTTAATTAACAAGCCGGTCCGGAATTATCATGCCAATAATAAAAAAGAACATTTGAAAAAGGAGAAAGGTTGTAAAATATACAAGTCAATCACCTATGTTTCCGGAACCTCAGAGAGGATCAAGATGTCGAATATATATGACAAAGAAAAACATGAAATAGCCTTTACATACAATAACACACTGCAACAAGTTTTCAGCAAAACTAAGGACAAATCTTCAAAACTGGAGAAATCTAACGTTATTTACAGAATTCCTTGCAACGGCGACGGGTCCCACGTAAGCGAGAAAGTATATGTGGGGACAACAAAATTAAAACTCAAGACCAGGATTTCCGCTCATAGATCTAACATTAAATTAAGGAATAATGCTTCGGACAACAAGACGGCTTTAACATCCCACTGCAAGGACACAGGGCACTTCCCCGACTTTGATAATGTAACTATACTGGAAAATGAAAAGCATTACAGCAAACAATACACTTTAGAAATGCTACATATTTTGAACAACCCTAATGAAAAAAGAATGAATTTCAAAATGGACACAGACAATTGTTCGCAGTCTTACAGGAATTTAATTTTGAAGCAACAACACCACAAGGCGGACATTTGAAATATTGTCAAATAGTTAAATGTGATGAAATATGTACATACATACGTACATACATATGTGTTAAGCCAAGTCTAGTTGTCATATCAATGTTGTTATTGTATACATGATTTTTGTTTACCCTTACTGTTTATGAACATTGTTTATTTTTACGGGACTTTTCCAAATTGTTTATATTTTGGTTTCTTCTTTTGTTTTTCTCGACGTCTTTGTAATTTTTTGGTCATATTCCCCATAGCGGAACGATACAAGGTGGCAGCGTGGTGACATACCTACAAACATAAATAAAAATTTCATCTACTTTGTTTTTGTAAATTCGATGGACAAGTGTCAAAATCGTACTACGCCGGAAGTTGATGTATCAAATCAAATAAAAAAAAGTTTAAAATCAGTTGTCCCATGCTGCCACCTTGTATCGTTGCGCCATGATATTCCCAATCAGTCGATCATACATGTCCATATGTGTAAGTCATATTTTGTTATTCATGTGTTCATATGTATGTTCGTTAGGGCGGGTCGATTTAAATATTGCTCATTGCTCCGTGAAAATCGTATTTTAGGGATCAAAATAAGAAACTTTGCCGAAGAAACCATACCTCTAAAACGAATTCTGATTCCCCCCCCCCCCCCCCTTTGGATCGAACTTTTTGGTAGGGGAAATTTCAATTCTACCTGCTGTGTCTTGTGGTGGCTTAAACAAAAACAACACAAGCAATTTTACGATCTGCAATTGTGTCACAGTGATACCTTCATTTTTTTAAAACGGTTGAATAAAAAACCCACACAACTATGTTTACGACATGCAAATGCATCACAGTGATGCCTTGGTTTTAAAAGGGGGTTGTAAAACGCTAATTTCTAATAATTTTTTTTAATTTCTTTTCTATTACTAAGTTAAATTCATTTTTTCATTTACATATGTTCTGACTAAATAAATTTCTAAAGAGAAAAATAAACTCCAAAAAGAAAAAACATAGGCATTTCAAAGTGGGATTTTTCAAAATTTGCCCCTACGACCCAAAGGGGGGATATCAGAATTCGTTTTAGAGGTATGGTTCCTTCGGCAAAGTTTCTTATTTTGATCCCTAGAATATGATTTTCACAGAGCAATGGGCGATTTTTTTGCCTCCCCGATTATTGCATATGTTCAACTCCCGTAACACCAAGTTTAGTATAACTTTCGAGAAATTGAAGCGATTCAGTCAATGTTTCGAGAAGATTTTTAGATAAATTAATGTATGTATCTAATATGCTCCTCTGATGCCGTTTGGAATACCTCATCAAGCATTGTTGAAAGATATTGCATTGTCACATTAAATGTGTGTGTATTTCTCATTTTGTATATATCGGGAAATATTGCATTCTCATTGCAGTCGTCAGTTGGACGACGTGGGCTATTCAAACTATCTGCCATCATGTTATATGAACTATTTGGTATAAATGAAATTGCCGATGATGTCGATTAAAGAGAATTTGTATCACTTTGATAAAGATGTTGTTGTTTTTCGATAGACGCACACGACGTTCACGCAATGTTCATAGAATACGCGTAGTATGGATTTAATCGGATTGCTGTCGATTTGTAAGTTAACTAAATGTGCCAAGGAGGTCAATGACAATGGTAGATTAGTTATTGAATTATTTGTAAAATCAAGTTTTATTAGATTATTTAACAGCGAAATTTCATCCGGGATTTTCGTAATTTTGTTATCGCGTAAATCGAGAATAGGTCAGAAGGTCAGAAGGATCGTTGGTAGGATCGCCAGATATAGAAATTAATAATTTTCTATATAATTTTGAATAATTTATTTAAACTTTATTTTTTTAAAAGATATTTTTGATGACTGAAAATATTTTAAATTTTTGATAATTAACCATAAACAATCTTAAAATAATAAACTTTTAAATTTAACAAGGTATATTTATTATAAGTAGATAACCCCAATATTCAGCCTGTTTGGAAATTCAAAATGTGGATTTCCGCAATTTTTCCGTTCATACGAACAATTTCAATAACCGTGTGGCTGTTCCTGTTAACAATTTGCCAAGTACCTCCTAAACCTACTTGGCGCAAGTAGGAAAGCATCCATATGTAAGGAGTGATCGTCCGTCAGGTCGATTTGGAAATGCCACCGCCCCTCTACATTCGCCTGTAGAGAAAATGGACGTAGACCCCTCAGTGCAGACACGCAATGTTAACTACATGAATCGCCCAAACCCGTTTAAAAGAAGCGCAAGTTCGGAAAATCTACCACGGAAGCAACAAAGGGTGTTCCATACTACACCCGAGGAGAGTGAAGAGAGAGATGTGTGCCCGAATACCTAGAATATACCGTGTCTGATGGTCGTGTGTTAGATTTCCTTTTGGATAACGGCGCAAATAAGAATTTCATTAAAAATGCTATTGCAACGAAAACAACTCGTGTAAACAAATTATTCAATGTAGCTTCGGTGGGGGGTAGCGTGTGCCAATAAAGGATAAAGTAAAACTAAAATTATTTGAAAGTGTGGGTAACTCCACCGAATTTGGTTTCTTCGTTTTACCGACTCTTAGTGAATTCCGCGGAATCATTGGGGACGATACCCTGAGGAAATTAGGCGCGATAGTATATAGGAAGAATAATCTCCTTGGTAAGGATAATAACAAAATCCCCCTGAAAGGCAGAAAATCTCTCGATGTGAACTTTACATTAGGAAATAACCTACCTCTTGATATTCATGGAAAAGTCAATTCACTATTGAAAAAATACTCTGGTCTTTTCGAACCACTTAACGGTTATGGCGTGTAAATACAAATGTCCGTGCAGAAATAAAAACATCAACTGCCGAACCGGTATATAGTAAATCCTACCCATACCCAGCATGTATGAGAGATGAAGTCGAAAAATAGATACATGAGCTCCTAGACGAAGGTGTTATCCGGCCGTCAAAAAGCCCATACAACTCTCCAATTTGGGTAGTTCCTAAAAAGCCTAAGGCGAATGGGGACAAACAGTATCGTATGGTCATAGACTATAAACGGTTGAACGCTGTAACTATCGCCGATACTTACCCAATTCCCGATATAAACGCGACTCTTTGTAGCCTTGGCCAAGCCAACGACAATTGATTTGACGTCCAGATTTCACCAAATACCCATGAAGGATTCGGACATCCCAAAGACAGCCTTCTCCACAATGAATGGCAAATACGAATTTCTTCGGTTGCCATTCGGGTTGATAAATGCGCCTGCCATTTTCCAAAGGATGATAGACGATGTCCTCAAGAAGTACATCGGAAAAATTTGTTACGTCTATATTGACGATATCATAGTATTTGGCAAGGATGCAGAGGAACACCTTGTTAATGTTGAGAAGGTTTTTGCAACACTTTGGGAGGCGAACCTTAAGGTCAATTTGGAAAAGACATGCTTCTTTGAAAAATAAATCGAATTTCTAGACTATGTTATTACTCCCGATGGAGTACGCGCTGACCCAAAAAAGGTAGGAGGTGTATGCGGAAGAAATACGCCTATTAAAAGCAGGAACTAATTTGCCCAAATCGAACCACTTAAGCCCGCTAACACCATTCATCGAAAATGGCGTACTTAGAGGAAAAGGAAGAATCGACGCCGCGTACTGTATCCCAATAACTTCACGACGTCCAATCCTCATGCTACAAAACCATTCGGTTACGAACTAGAAGGTGTCACATTATCACCAAAGGAGGCATCATCAAAATGACAGTCTTATATCATTAACGAAATTCGGCAAAAGTTTTGGGTGTCTCATGCACGTGTTGTACTACAGCGCATCAAGAAAAATTGCCCCGTTTGCATAATAGCGCGCGCCAAACCTGCTGTCCCGCTCATGGGCCAATTACCGCCAGACCGTTTAACACCTTTCGTCCGCAATTCATGTTGCCGTGGGTCGCCGTCGTGAGAAGCGTTGGATAGCGTTATTCACTTGTTTAACGACACGCGCGGTTCATTTGGAAGTCGCTGAAGACCTGTCAACGGATGCCTTTTTAATATGCCTGCGAAACTTCATGAATCGTCGAGGGACGCCTGTCAAAATCCAAGCGACAACGGGACCAATTCTATCGGCGCCCAAAAAGAATTGACCACCGAAAACCGACTGTTTGACATCAGTGAAATTCAACGTAACATCGCTAAGGAAAATAAATGGACTTTTAACTGCCCAGCCAATCCAAATGCCGGTGGCTGTTGGGAACGAATCGTGCAGTGCGTGAAACGCTTATTGTCAAAGGTATTGAAAAAGGAAGCGCCACGAGTTGAAACCTTTCGTAGTGTTATAATCGAAGAGGAAAACATTATAAACAGTCGCCCTCTGACTGAGCTGCCATTGACCGCCGAAGAAGATGAGCGACTGACACCCAATCATTTTTTATTGGGGTGTCTCAACCCTACTCAAACGCCGGCTGAAGAAGACGCTAAGATATGCTTGCGAAAACAGTGGCGAATTGCACAAGGCTTGAAAGACATACTATGGAAACGCTGGACAAATGAATATCTGCCGCAATTACTGCAACGCTCTAAGTGGAGGGGTCAGGTACCGCCACTGAAGCCAGGTCAAATAGTAATAATTTGTGAATCCAATATGCCGAGGAGCCAATGGCGCAAGGGCATCATCAATAGAGTATTTACATGCAAAGATGGTCAAGTACGCACCGCCAAAATTCGTACCAACCACGCTACCTTACGTCATCCAGCCCGTAAGCTAGCCGCTTTGGAATTTGGTGAATCTCCTCGAGGATTTACGTGGGGTGGAATGTCGGCAACCCTATCCACAATTCAATCACCAAAACTGAGTGGCAACGTAGCAACTTGCAACACCCCTGGCAACATCCACGACGAACATTTAAAAACGAGTCACTTGAGAAATGAACGCGAGTAAAACACCTTAAATAAAACAAATCGGTGCGGATCAGCAAATCAGCAAACATAAACCAAATCAGCATTGAAATCACACTTTCTTTAAATTAAATCTATCATCAGATTCAATAAATATTAAATAAATATTTAACAGCAAAATAAAGAACGTTTTTGTATTTCTGTGCCGATAGAATTATATCTACCTATATGGTGAATAAAAGGAATAACAACAAAGGCAATACTTAGAGACCAATTGCAAAGCGAGCAACGGGGCATTCATATGGCTGAGTGGTTAAAGGTATCTGCCTTTACACTGGTATGAATGTTGGAGATTTGAGTTCAATACTCAGCACAGTTTCGTTTTAAGCAAAAATAAATAATTTGAAATAATATGAAAGTTCAGGCAATTCAAAACACTACATTTAAAAAAAAATGTGCTAAACATATTGTGACGAATATTAGTGACACTAAGTGATACTCACATCACTAGTCTGTAAATGATGCTAAGTAAATGAAGCCACAACAACAATAAAGCAGACAGTCACTTGTATCTACATAAACGAATCAATCATTATGTCTACACATATGTACGTACACGCAGCGGAGAAGCAACGCACAACCACATGCATATAGATACTCCCGAAAGTATACAATAATTGCGCAAGTATCACTCACATATACACGCGCATGAGCTATAAGAGAAGCTATAAAATCGTGCATCTGTTGTTATAGCTGAGAAATTTATAGCTGATAACTAACTAGTAAATTCTGGAAATAGAATCGCCTAGAAATATGTCGGCGAGGGAAACCGGACAGTATAAAAGCGGCAACAGTAGAGGCACGACAGTCAGTTTGATTTAAGCACGCTATCTGTCGAGCAATAGAAGTGTTATTTTGAAAGTAGTCTAATAAAGACCATTTTGCATTATCGAATATTGGAGTTATTTATTCAACAGTTTAGTGATTCGAACGTTAGCAGAAGATTTGAAATAAGCGGAATTGCAGTAAATTCGTTCCAATTGGTGTCAGAAGAGGAATTGTTGAATAAATTCCAGATGAAAACAAGGACATGGCAAAGTTAAGTGAATTGAAGATCCAGCAACTGAAGGAGTTTGAGAGCCGTGGATTGAATACAACCGGCATTAAACTCGAACTTCAAGCACGACTACGAGAGGCAATGGAATTAGAAGGAATTGACGTGGAGGAGTATGTCTTTCATCTTGATGGCGATGAGACAACAAAATTGGAGGAGAAGAATGAAACACCGCAGACAATGGCGAACACAGAAGTGAACATGATATTGGCTGCAATATCGGCACAAATGTCCGAAATGTCATCACAAATATCCACCAACATGTCATCGCTACTGGAATCGCAGGAGACACGCATAATATCAAAGATTGAAGCACAAGGAACGCGTATTTTAGAATGTCGACACAAATTACATCCAAGATGGAAACTCAACTGGAAGAACAGAAAACATATATGACAGCCCAGTTGGCTGAGCAGTTGAAAGCACAGGAGGCCCACATATCATAGGAGGCATAGGATATAAAAATTGTACGGTTTGAGGAAAAAATTGAGACCGAGGTGGATGCTTTGAGAGGACGTATCGGGCAGTTGCAACTAAATCGCCCAGCAGTTTCAACGAGTAATCCAAAGGTAAAAACACCATCCTTTGACGGTTCTGTTCCTTTCCAGGTTTTTAAGTTACAATTTCAGAAGACCGCAACAGTGAACAACTGGAATGCTGAAGATAAAGTTGCTGCATTGTTCATGGCATTGAAAGGGCCTGCAGATGAGATTTTACAAGCGATTCCAGAGACGATACGGAACTGAGCATAGGAGACAGATATACCAAATGGAGTTACTAAACCGCTTCCAGAGGCCTGGTGAAACATTGCAAGAATTTGCGTAGGATGTTGAAAGGCTGGCACATTTAGCAAATGCGGACGCACTCGTGGAATACACTGAAAGGGTAAATATTCAGAGCTTTATCAATGGCATACGGGACGTCGAAACAAAGCGAGCTACATACGCAAACCCAAAGCCAACATTCACAGAAACGGTGTCACAAGCTCTGATTCAGGAACACGCAGATCTGTCACATGTTATGCAAGGGCTCGAACGAAACGAAAGATCAAACAGAGAAGAGATGTTATCAGAGAGTCCCCTTGCGAAGTCATATTGGGCACAGTGGAACAGTTTAGAATTGATATCCGGTTGCCTTCGTCGAGTATGGGAGAGTGAGGATGGTCAATGCAAGAAGAAACTGATAGTTGTTCCCAGAAAGATGATTCCTGACGTGCTCAGCGTGCTGCAAAATGGTCCAAGTGGAGGTCATCTTGGAATCACGACGACGCTCGAGAAAATTAAGCAGAGATTCTATTGGGTTGGTTGCCGTCAGTCGGTCATCGAGTGGATTGCCAACTGTGAGGTATGCAACAGAGCCAAAGGGCCCAAAACACGAAGTCATGGCCAGATGAAGCAGTATATTTCATGTGCACCATTTGAAAGGATCGCCATGGAAATCGCAGGTCCATTTCCTAATAGCAACCGCGGAAACAAATACGTACTGGTGGTTATGAATTATTTCAGTAAATGGCCAGAGGTATACCCAATCCCAAACCAAGAAGCAGAAACAGTAGCAGAAGTGGTTACAAACGAATGGGTTGCAAGGTATGGTGTACCAATGGAGTTACATTCTGACCAAGGCAGGAATTTTGAATCAGCTGTGTTCCAAGAAATGTGCAAGAAGTTGGGCATTCGAAAAACACGGACAACTGCATTGCATCCTCAGTCCGATGGTATGGTGGAACGTTTCAATCAGGGATGCACCTTAACGCTAAGCTAATCGTTTATCAAAAAATTTCCACCGTTTCTGTTTAAACACTTCGAAATATTATCGATAAAGAAATTATCAAGATAAATTGTATCTCGTTTTTAACCGAAACGAAAAACTTTCGTTAACGTTAAAAACGTTAACAAAAACGTGATACTTTATGTTTGAATTGTGCTGGCAATGCTATAGCCATGGTGAAGCCGTAAGGTGGTAACAGGGAGCGGACATACACACACAAACTCCATGTAATTTTTTGTGTAATTCGTTGGTGGTAATGTCAAAAATACTCTGAGAAATGTTCGTACTGTCAAAATTCATGAGAAAAGTTGCAATCAGCTTGGCTAATGCTTTCACCTTTAATGACTCCGCCATCAATCAGCTTTGCCAGCATAGTTTGAAATTAATAATCAACATAAACGATTTGATTTCGTTTTGATAGGGCAGAAAACAAAACAAAGTCATTTCGTTAATTTGACGTTCTTAACGTTAATAAACGAAACGAAATGACTTTGTTTCGTTTATTAACGTTAATTATCGTAACGAAATGATATCGGTTCGTTGGTTAAGCATGCCTGGTTTCAATAGAACATTGGAGGCGCATTTAAGGAAAGTAGTAGACAAGTACCATAAGGACTGGGATACACACATATCATTATTCTTGATGGCCTACCGATTGGCAGTACATGAGACAACGGGCCAAACTCACGCAAAGGTAATTTTTGGCAATGACCTTCGACTGCCAGCTGATTTGAAGTATGGCATAGATGCCGATGCGGAGAGGAATGTCAAGAAATCCACTGGTGTCTTGGAAGAAGAGCTGAGAGAGGTACACGATCTGGTAAGGCAGCGAGCAAAGATTA
Source organism: Eurosta solidaginis (assembly GCF_040869045.1). NCBI lineage: Eukaryota > Metazoa > Arthropoda > Insecta > Diptera > Tephritidae > Eurosta > Eurosta solidaginis. The sequence goes on along the minus strand of NC_090322.1, from coordinate 120,134,028 downwards.
TGAGTGACAAGATGAAAGCGAGGTACAATAAAGCAATTAATTCGGAGGGTTTCAGGAAGGAGATTTGGTTCTGCTATACAACCCACAACGAAAAAAATTGCAGTGTAACTGCGAAGGCCCATACAAAGTTGTAAAACGGATCAACGATGTAGTGTACCGCGTTCAAACCATTGGCAAACCACGAACCAAAATGAAAGTGGTTCATTTGGAGAGGCTAATACTGTTTTCACACAGAACCTTAATGATCTCATTTCACCTGCTAATGAAATCGTAAATTTTTTGCTTTCACACAGAAGTAACTGCTCGATTAGTATGAAGGATGAGACAGACAATCATGGCGGAACGATACAAGGTGGGAGCATGGTGGCATACCTGCAAACAAACAAAATTCCATGTACTTGTAAATTCGATGGACAAATGTCAAAATCGTACTGCGCCGGTAGTTGATGTATCAAATCAAATAAAAAAGGTTATAATCAGCTGTTCGATGCGCCCACCTTGTATCGTTCCGCCATGCAGACAATGACATTTGCTTTGAAAACTAAGAAGCGGAAACGGAAGCGGAACGCTGCCAACAGAGTTGCATTGTGCTTTTGACTTCATTAGGCATTCGATTAGCTACTAATGAAATAATAATAGATTCGAATTTTGTAGGGAAGATTGAGCTCAATTGAGCCTTTATTATTCAATAAGCCGTCTGTGTGAAATTAGTATAACAGCGTTTAGATCGAGAGATATGTCTGATCGGGACGATCAGACTTAGGTGGAGGGCCGTGTAACGAATATTAGCAACACTAAGGGTACTGTCATCTCTAAGCCGATGCTAAGCAGTGACGTGAATGCACATCCATAATTCAATCATTATGTCTACACCATGGTACAATTACCAGGTAGAAGCATTAGCAAAAATGCAACCCTCCCGTGTATTTTGTTGTTGCCGCTGGAACATAAACTGTCAATCGGTCTTTCAATTTCTGCTGTCAAAAGTGATGGAAGAAGAAATGGCATTTGTAATTTTTGTCAACAAACCGAAAACTAAAACAGAAAATTAACTAGTAAAAGTTGGTTTACTGATATAGGAGCTCTTTGCCGCTCACGAAATATATTCTTTCACACCGACGCAGCACACGCAGTTGGCAAAATTCCAATTAATACAATTAACATTGATTTAATGTCAATATTTAGCCATAAATTATATGGTCCAAAGGGTATGTGGGCACTTTATATACAGAGTGGATCTGGACAAGAGCGTGGTATACGTAGTGGTACTGTACCTGTACTGATTTGGTGCTGCATGTAAGCTATTTGCCTTAACAATTTGTAGTTATCTTTCTGATATTTGTTTTGGTTTTTTAGGAAAACGTGACCTACTGGCCGAATTGTATTCGGATTTAAGCCCAAAATATATTGGATTTACAGCATCCCAACAGGAACTGGTGCTGCATATAACGGTAGCGAAAGTGATGGGGGACTTCAAACAAGAAGTACACGGCGCCGCGAATTGCTTATACATACTACAAGTCCAGATATAGGCGGTAGCGATAGTGAGATTTTGACTGATGCAACGACTACGTTATTAGGACCTGTGAGACGTACACGTAACCAGGCAGTATCGCCGACTACATTAGCTGTAGCAAGTAAAAAGTTTATAAGTCCTATTGAGAAATTACTTGTGCGAAATGGTTCTGCGGTACTCTGCGAAGATACTATAGACAAAAAATTAGCTAACGATTTAGATAGTATACCTACAACGTCAATGATTGGTAATATCGAGTGTGAAAGCGAGTTAGAAAAATTAAGAGGTGATTCACAAAATGAAGACTGCACTAGAGCTGATATTGAGTGTATAAGCACGGATAATGTGACGCAGGTAGAACAAAAACAGGAACATATGCAAAGCATTATTGCCGGGGGAAACAAAACAGATTTATCTTTTGACAATGGGGTATCTCAAATTGCCTTCAAGGTAAAAAATGAAATAAGGACTGACGAAGAAAATGGGAACAAATACTTACAGCTGCACATATCATTTGTTCACGTCACAGCACAACTAACAAATCAGATGCTCATGTCAATGTTAATTGGTGCTTTATATGCGTCGGAGGTGGGCAAGTTATTTGTTGTGAAACATGTCCGACTGCTGTACATGCCAAGTGCTTAAATATTGCATTGGATCCGAGTGAAGGTTACATTTGTGAGGAATGTGAATCGGGGCGGCTGCCTTTATATGGTGAAATGGTGTGGGCCAAATTTACATTATTGGACCATGGTCTACACATATGTACGTATACGCAGCTGAGAAGCAACGCACAAGCACATGCAGATATTTTATCTGAAATGCTCCTAAAGGTATGCAATTGTGATTGTGGAAGTGTCGCTCACATATACAAGCGCATGGGGTATGAGAGAAGCTATAAGAATTATACATCTGTAGTAGTAGCTGAGAAATTTATAACTAACTAGTAAGTTCTGGAATTAGAAAAGCCTAGAAATATGCAACAAGGAGGTCGGACAGTATAAAAGTGCGACAACAGTGGAGGCGAGAAGTCAGTTTCATTTGAGCTATCAATCAGTTTCGTTATTAAGCAAGCTATTAGTTGCAAAGTATAAGTGTTATTGTGAAGTACTTTAATAAAGGCCATTTTTCCATTATTCAATAGTGGAGTTATTTATTCAACAGTTTAGCGATACGAACTTTGAAAAAGGGCAAACAAGAGGATTGCAGTAAATTCGTTACAATATTATATCACCTTAAGTATCATCTGAAAGGCTAGATCTTAACAGGAAGTTGAGAAACATATTTCATACTCCAAAATAGTAAGGGAGTTTTTTGATAGCACATAATAATACACCGTTTATAATTGTACACCACTAGATCTACGGGACAGAGAAATGTCTATTTCTTTTGAAATCAGGAAATTGAGATTTGTAACGTTTAAAAAGGATGTACTTTAACAGGGAAGGATTTCCTGTGTTTTCTACCGCCTTCGGGTTACTGTTGTCGAGGTCAATACGCGTCTTTTGATACCTCTCTTGTTACGGTCTGCTGTTATGGTCTACGGTTACGGTCCACTTGGGAGCGTTTTCGTGCGAACACACCTAGTGACTAGTGATGGGACCAAAAAGTTGCGATGCAATAGTATCGAAACAAGAAAAAAAAAGACCGGCGATCACTAGCGAAAAAAGCCACGAGTTTCCGGCCGCAAGTAAAACGAAGAAGACGTGGAAAAAATTGAGAAAAAGAAAAACAAAAGGATAGCACGTTTTTCCGGCCGGGAAAAAGTAAGAGTTGGCTTTTCTTTTGCGCAGTTAACCGGAAAATTTTATAAACCAAAAAGGTTTATTGTAAAATTATTCATTTAAGGCTGTTATACAAACGAGAAGATTTGTGATTTGCTTCAGCCTAAATTTTGGCGGCCTTGCGATTATACAAAAGGATCGTATAACATTTGTTAACACAACTCCAACAGCAAAGGCGTCAAGCACAGCTCCTGCTTCATTAACATTATTGCTTACATCAACTGGACATCCCCAACTATATTCAACTCATCGCAAAAGACCCTCGTTGTGCTGTGCAAATATTCAAGCGAGTTTTGCTGAAAAGCCAAAAGACTGCAGCGAGGAATCGCAGGCCGATTCCTTTACCCAACTACTAAAAGAACAAACAGGTGAATGCCCAGAAACTAGGAAGAGTCGATAGCGCAAAGTACCGACACAGTCCATTCCGACAAACCTGGTTTCTACTCGTCTATTTTGGGTGGTAATAAACCTTACAACGGTTGTGTTGTGGTGACACAAGCTCCACGTATAGAATACCTAGTTGAAGTAGGTCGGCGTTTCACAGTCACACCTAGTGAGGAAGGTTCTAGTGATTCCGATTCGGACGGCAATAAACTAATTGGGGAGAACCCTTGTTATCCGAAGATAAACCCCTTTCTCTACGTTTACGAAGTACACTACCACCTTCGGAAAAGCGTCCGACACCACCTCCGCCTCCAGGGCCAGCAGTACGCTGCAGCGTAATACCACGAACGCCAAAATTAGCACCAAGTCATCCAGATCGTAAAGGTCAACACGAAGTTTTATTGCCACCAGGTTCACTCGATCATCTCGGACCAGAGCGCAACAACCACCAACAGTACCAACACAACGCGCCCAAGACCGCGCGCCATAACCAACAACAGCGACAACTTCACCAGCAACAACCACATCACCAGTAACCACGCCGGCAGAGGCCCATGGTACGTTCTCTGGCGGCTATGTAAGTACCAGCAATGTATAAACTTAGATATAATTAGTCCAAGAAGCTTCTAAGTAATACTCAGAGAGTTTTATACAGTCCGGTTAAACTATTTGACAAGGGTCGATTTTTTTTGTCAAATTGTAGTATTGAATACTTGAAATAATTAGCTTTACAACAAGGGGCATACATTTTTTTTATCATTTTAATAATATTTCATTGCTTTAAAATGATTAAAGTTAGCTCTACAAGTTTTTATTCATACAAAGCGTCTTTATCATTTGAAAAGTTTTAGCGCTCCATTTTGGAGCTCAACCATAAATTAAAAAAAAAAAAAATATTTGCGAAAGCAGCCATTGGTCCATTATGCACGAATTGGCTAAAAGATTTAAACTTTTTTCTTATATCATACAAATACAATATATATATATATATATATATATTACTTGCAATATCTTTCGAACAACAAGAAGAAAATAATATACGTGCATATAATACATAGTGCTATCACAATTTCATCTTTATGCCATTATACCAAATTGATATTTTGTTACACTCAAAAATAAGTTCTATTACAACAACATAATAATTTTGTAAAAGAGCCCCAATTATCGGAATTTGTATCCAAACTTTATAGCCCTAAAATATGTTTTGTGAATGAAAAAAAAAAGTATGCAACCAAATTCTTACTTTGTATGTAGTATATTTACTATACATAAGTACATTTAATTACATATTTTTTCTCACACAAAGCGTTTATAACGATTATCAAAAAAAAAAGGAGACATAAATATATGTATAATTTGAAATATTACGAGCAAAAGTAAGAGAAAAGAAAGGAATCCCCAACAGAACAAGCTTAGCCAGACTTAAATATTCATATTAGATTTCGTTTTCGATTTCGGCCCAATAAAGTGTGAACTGTTGGATCATTTTTTTTCTCTCACTTTATATACTACACACACTTACATACATTTTCATAGTGTAAATAGCTATTCATAGTTCAACATTTTTTTTTTCCTCGTTCTGAATTTGTCTTGGGACGATGCTATAAGCAGCCTTGTTTTGGCTTTGGAGCCTATGCTGTAGCCCTGGTTAAGAAACCTGCACTATCTTATTTTTTTAGTTGCATACATACGTTAATAGAAATGAATTGTCAATAAACTGTGTATTCTAAAATGGGAATGCTGACAGTCTTTCTGATTTAGAAGGCACTAGGTAAATCAGGTAAGGGGCCACCGAAATATAGGTGCGTCGGTGGCTATGCTTTTTGAGGGTGGGACAAAGCACCGGGCGTCGCAACACCACCCGCGGTGCCCCCTATATATATTCGGCCCTCTTTGTTTATTTTCCTTTTCGTTTTCTTTTAATTTTTCAGCAGTTTTTTTTTGATTTTTCAGAGTTAGTAACCGGTCGTTTCCGGTTCGGTTAGTTTTTTTTTTTTTGAACAGTTTTTTTTTAGATTTTCGGTTTCTTTGAATTATAAATTTTTTGAATGTTAACGGTCTGTCCGTGACATCCGGTTCGGCCGGATGTTGTTTTATTTTGTATTGATAAGCATTTTGAGTCGGTCTCTGAGCTTCTGTCGGTTTTTTTTTTTTTGAATTTGACAGTTGAGTTTTGAATAGGCATGATAGGAACTTTTTTCTGTTTATGTCGCAGGAACAGTAAGGTTGGCAAGGACCCGCCCCAGCCAACAATGACTATCCACTGTGCACCACTACATAATGCCTAACGCCTTCCTTACTGCTTCCATCATAGATGCGTATCCATAAGAGATGGCGCCCAACGTGGGGCCTGAGTCGCTGGTCGCGAGGGTCAGTCGGGTCAACCTGTGAAGTTGACCATCCCACAAGTCCGAGTGAGCAGCCACAGGAGCTGTCACCTACGTTGCGGTGGGATGGTTGGACGGATCAGGTTGTCCGGGCTGGTCATCGATGGCAGTGGCCGAAGGAGCCACGAGACTTAACGTCGTGTCCTCCGGAATTTTGTATTCACCCGATGAGGCAGTGCTGCACGCACTTTATATATTTTTTTTTAAGTGGGATTTTAGTTTGCCGGATGTTGTCCGTAGTCGGCTAGGAATAATTTTGTCCGCTAATTGGGATTTTTTTCTTTTAATGTTAAATTTTTTTTTGCCGAATTTGTGTTGTTAGTGTGAGTGCGTGGGTGTATGTGGTGAAAGAACCCCAGCTCATCCCACGTCCCAGGTGGTAGTTTAGAATACCACCTGGATTGTAACGGGTTGAGCTGGGATTCAAAGTGGCATTCCTTCCTGTCCCACCAGACTGGGGAGCGGCTCCAAAACCGCTCCACCCATTGCGGCGGAGGCAGGAGGGGTGTCCAGAGAGAATGGACGGGAGGCCTCAGCACCCCCAACCAGTCCCAGGGGCGAGCCCCTGGAGACTGCCACTGCGTTGCGGCTGGGCGTGTTGAGACCAGCCCGTGTGTGCCTGGAGCGGACCCTAGTGGCCCCAACCAGTCTCGGAGGAGGGCCTTAATACCCCCTCGCATTGCGGTTGGGAGCACTAGGAATATGTATGAATGTATCTGTGTGATTTTTTTTTTGTCTGTAGCCCGAGTGTCTTCGGGAAGGGGATGTCAGCGTTCCCATTGAGTACTCAAGATACACATAACCGATAATTATATTTCTGTTTTCAGCTGATTTTTTTTCTACAGCAGTTATTCTCGCGAATTTTTTTGCAAACTTTTTTTTGTATAACCATTTTTTTATACCGTTCAACGTTTAGGGTATAGGGTGAAAGGGGGTGGATTTTAGCTTTTTTTCCTCTAATCCCTAACTGCCTTACGTGGCAAAAGTTTTTTTCGATCTACTACTTGCCCACTTTTTTTTTTTTTTGAATATGTCGCGCGACCAGTCTTTTGGGCAACCGGGCCGGAATACTCCGTTCGGGAGTACGCGGAACTTTAGAGGGCACCAGAACCGGGCCGGAAATAATAGGGGGGCTTTTCCAAAGGCTAAGCGACCCTTGGTGGTGCACACCCCAGTAGGGGGGCAATACGGAGATCCCGCGGGAATGAACATGGGCTCGGACCTGAATGACCCTCGCGATAAAATGGACATACCTGTAAGCACCAGTAATCTTAGTGCGCCCCTATTAAACGCGCATGCTTTCTCGGGGCTAATGACCAATGTGTCGACTTACGCACCGGATGGAGCTGGTGTCTTACCATTACACCAAGGAGTTGGAAACTTTAGAGAAGCTGCAGGGGACCGGGCGAATACCCCAGGAATGCAGAACGAAGCTACTCGTGGAGACTCGTGGGTGGAAGTGCTACAACGACTGTTCCAGGCTTCGCAGGAGGAAATGGGGAGGGAGATGGGGTCAATCAGAAACAATATGGACCAGCTCAACGCCGCTCTCGAATCTGCGCAGCAATCAATTCATCAGAACGGGAACGCAAATAGGATGGACCGTAACCCACTTCCAAAAGTAGTACCACCAATGTACCCGGCTCCGAGCAGCATAGTAGTGAAACCGCAGGAGTGGAAAATCTCGTTCGACGGCACTGGGAGCGTAGCAGATTTCGTTTTTAAGCTGAACACATTGTGTGAGCAAACACAATGCACGGACGAACAAATAATGGCTAGTTTCCACCTGTTTCTTTCCGGGAGGGCCGAAGAATGGTACTGGCTGTTCACGAAACAAAACCCAAATGCGACATATGCCTTTTTGTGCTACTCATTGAAAAGAGAGTTCGGTACTTTGAAAACGGACCACGAGATCATGATGGAGATCTCCATGCGCAAGCAGAAAGCAAGCGAGTGCTATGACGTGTTCCACACGGACATAATTTCCTTGAACGCGCGCTTAAGAGAACCCATGTCGGAGCTTCTACTGATTGACATAATAAAAAGAAACGTCAACAGTAGCCTTAAGCTGATGGTTTTCAACGCAGATGTAAGGACCCTTCATGATCTACGCGATGTAGCACGCAGAGGTGAACAAGTGCTGAAAGAAAGCAAGCTGTTGGGAGCCACTTACCCAGGACGGCATGTAAACGAACCACGCGTGACAACCCCAGACATGAGGATGGAGGCGAGGACGGCGAAATGGATCCGCAGATAGAGGCGCTGGAATATCGACGCAACAGGAGACCGGACTATTCGGGAATCCAATGCTGGAATTGCCAGGCAATGGGCTCCTCATACATATACTGCGATATACATATTTACTCCTAAATGCCCTAGGGACCATCGCAGGCAGGGAAACCAGTACCCGAGCGAGAAGGCGGGGGAACCTCGTTCGGCATCATAGCTCCCACACCAGCCAGTGCTCGAGGCGTCGTCCCGTGCACTGAACCAGAGGGTGGATCTCTCGCAGGTACCGAGTTGCATAGAGGTGGTGAGCTTCCGAGGTGCAGTAGTACCCTGGCAGAAAAACCCTCAAATGTGATAATAACTTACCCTGGCAGTACGGACAATTCGGACAATAGTTCTGAATCCGAGAGTCAAACGTCCTCATCCGCGATGGGCGAACCGACCAGAATTCTATAACACCAGCATAGGGATGTCGCTTGCCAAATTCAATTTTCACCAAACCTAGAAGAAAGGGAACATAGGTATGAGCAAATAAGACATACGATTTTTGAACAATACCCGGTATTGGACAATATTTTGAAGTGCAGGAAGAGATACCACCGGAGAGTACAGGAGCGCAGACCACTGCAAGCCACCACGTTAACGCTTACAGAGGATGAAAGGCCCCTCGTAAAGGCTAAGATTAAGGATAGTTTTCTTGTAGGGTTGTTGGACTCGAGAGCCAACGTCTCCATCTTAGGGAAAAATGGATTAGAATTCCTAAAGGATAACGGCTTCGATTATCAGCCCTTACATTGGTTCGTATATACCGCGGGCGGCAACAAGCAAACAATTTTAGGCTCAGTATCTCTACCGGTCACCTTCAAAAATATCACAAAGGTTATTCGTTTTTACCTTGTTCCCTCACTGCTCCAAGAAGCGCACTTCGGGTTAGATTTTCGGAGAGCATTTGTGCTAGCTCCCGAAATATTCCCAAGGGTAGAGTGCATAGAGATTAGACTTGAAAAGGAAGAGGAACTTAACCTCCATGAATTGTCACCAGCCCGGAAATTAGAATTGCAAAAGGTCATCGAGACGTTTCCTTCGTACGAGAATTTGGGCCTAGGGCAAACTAAATTAGTGGAGCATCACATTGACACCGGTGATGCAGTTCCCATAAAAAGCAAACATTTCCCTCTTTCGCCACCGAGGCAAGCCGAAGCTTTTAGCGAACTAGACAGGTTACTCGAATTAGGAGTTATAGAGGAATCAAACTCTCCGTGGTGTAGCCCTGTAGTACTGGTCCGGAAACCAGGTAAAGTTAAGCTGTGCATAGATTCGAGGAAGGTCAACGCGGTGACTAAGAAGGACTCATACCCCCTGCCTCATATCAACGGCTTGTTGAGCAGACTGAAGGATACGCATTTTATTAGTGGCATTGATCTGAAGGACGCGTTCTTCCAGATCAAATTGACAGAGTCCCCCAAGGAAAAAACAGCATTCGCAGTTCCGGGGAGGCCTCTGTACCACTTCAAGGTAATGCCATTTGGTCTGTGCAATGGACCGCAGACTATGAGTATGCTGATGGACAAGGCAATCCCTTCGCGTCTGCGAGAGAACGTCTTTGTCTACCTGGACGACCTGATGGTATGCAGCACTAATTTTGAAGACCACCTGAAATTGATAGCGGAAGTGGCCAAATGTTTGATAGACGCAGGGCTGACAATAAACGTGAAGAAAAGTAAATTTTGTCAGAAGGAAATACGCTACTTAGGGTACCTGATAGGCAGCGGGTGTTTAAAAGTGGATCCGGGAAAAATAGAAGCAATGCAAAACTTCCAGATCCCTAAATCCCCTCGGCAAGTGCGTAGGTTTGTGGGCATGGCGAATTGGTACAGGGCGTTTATTACCAATTTTGCTGACTTGGCAGGTCCCTTGACCGACTGTCTCCGTAAGTCATCAGGCCCGTTCAAGCTTATCTCTGAAGCTATAGAGGCCTTCGAAAAACTAAAAGTAGCTTTGAGTTCCGCTCCTGTCTTGGCCCAACCAGACTTTTCCAAGGAATTCGTAATACAATGTGACGCTTCCAAAATAGGTGTTGGCGGAGTGTTGTTCCAGGTCGATGACGAGGGCGCTGAGCATCCAATCGCGTTTGTGTCGAAAAAGCTGAACAATACTCAACGCAATTATACGGTAACCGAGCTGTAATGTCTCGCCGCCATAATCAGTGTGAAGCGCTTCCGACCCTATGTTGAGGGATTACCGTTTCGAATTATCACGGACCACTCCAGTCTCAAGTGGTTAATGACACAAAAGGACTTGAGCGGGAGGTTGGCGAGGTGATCGCTCTTACTGCAAAGATACGATTTTAAGATGGAACATCGTAAGGGCACCCTGAATGTAGTGCCTGATGCGCTTTCGCGGTTTGATGCTAATAAGTTAACTTTCACTACCGCACCCGGGGAAATAGATTTAGTCTCTCCCGAATTCAGCAGTAACGAATATTTAGACCTGATTCGGACCATCACCGAAAATGAGGAATGGCTTCCGGATTTACGAGTCGTGGACGGGGTAATTTTATTTAAATTTCGTAAGGGGGTGGAAGGGGAAAAGCCTCGCTGTGGCGATTATGGTTGCCGAAAGGGTTGACTGGGGAAGCAGTGAGATTATCACATGACGCTAACCGGAGTTACCATGGCGGGTGGCAGAAAACCTTAGAACGTGTTAGGCATAAATACTTCTGGCCGCACAGGCTAAGGGCGTCCGGGACTACGTCCAGCGTTGTGATACTTGCAAATCGGTAAAACCTACTAACCAACAGTCGAAACCACCTATAGGGAGTACCTTCGAATCCGAAAGGCCATTTCAGCGATTATATTGCGATTTCCTACAGCCGTATCCGAGATCTAAGCGGTGCAACCAATTTATTTTTATAGTATTAGACCATCTTTCAAAATACGTTTGGCTAAAGCCCATGCAGAGAGCCACCACTGTTAACGTTATAAATTACTTCGCTTCCTAAATTTTTCCAGTTGTAGGGGTCCCTGAATTCATTCACAGTGACAATGGTAAGCAGTTTATCTCGAAGGAAATGAACCAATTTTTTGCAAATTACGGGGTGACGCACGTGAGGCGGGGTTATATTCTCCCCAAGCAAACGCATCCGAGCGCGTTAATATAGAAATTGTTTCGAAGATTATAATTTTCCTCAAAGATAAACCTGACCATACCGATTGGGATAAGCATATACCCGAGATTTTATCACTTTTGAGAATTGATTTTCATACGGCGATTCAGTGCTCGCCATACTCTGCATTATATGGCCAAAATATGGTCCAACATGCCTCAACGCACAAAATTTTAGAGAAGCTCGGCAGCCTTCGGGAAGACCAAGTTACTATAGTAAATAGAGCTGACTAGTTGACCAATATTCGTGAGCAGATCCGTAGGAATTTAGATAAGGCAAAGGATAGGGGGATAAACACCTATAACAAGCGCTCTAGACAAGTTAACTATAAAGAAGGTCAGGAAGTTTTTCGGAAAACTTTGCCTTAAGTAACTTCAAACAGGGCATTAACGCCAAATTCCTGCCAAAATTCCTGAAGTGTCGCGTGCTTCGAAAAATAGGCAATGCACTGTATGATCTCGAAGACCTAAACGGGAAATTGATAGGTCGCTTCCACGCTTCGGATATTCGTCCGCAATGAACCAGAAAGAACGTTTCTTTGCCAAATTACAATTTGATTTTTTTTATATCTACCTACCAATCGGACTTTTTTTTGTCTGGGCGTTTTGGCGGTCGGGGACATCTCGCCCAGTATTCCCCCGAGCACTGACCTCATAGGATGTTCACGTGCGTACTCACCGAGGACCGTGAACACCCTGGCAGTCCACGCTTAGGTCGGACTATCCTTTCGGAGTTTGGACGAGTTCTCCTTACCAAAATGTCTACTCCTTTTTTTTCGTTTTGCCTTTCTGTGGGGGCGATAACCACTAGCAATCATCTTTCGGAGTTTTGACGAGTTCTCCATAACAAATGTCTAATTGCCGCAAAGCCCTTTTAAACTAGGTAACAGAATTAATTCCCAATTTGACTTAACTTTTTTTGATGGACCTATGTTGCCCGGCTAGCTTCGTAGTAGGACTTTGAGTCTCTTATCTCAGGGGTGAGTCGTGCCCCACGTTGATCGGCATCGGAAGTCCCTGGCAGTGGCTTCCCACAGATGATCCGGTTTCCTGTTCGCTTCATCGTCAGGTCTTCAAAGCGAAGCAGGTTTGTTACGGTCTGCTGTTATGGTCTACGGTTACGGTCCACTTGGGAGCGTTTTCATGCGAACACACCTAGTGATGGGACCAAAAAGTTGCGTATCGTAGTATCGAAACAAGAAAAAAAGACCGGCGATCACTAGCGAAAAAAGCTACGAGTTTCCGGCCGGAAGTAAAACGAAGAAGACGTGGAAAAAATTGAGAAAAAGAAAAGCAAAAGGATAGCACAGTTTTCCGGCCGGGAAAACCAAGAGTTGGCTTTTCTTTTGTGCAGTTAATCGGAAAATTTTATAAACCAAAAAGGTTTATTGTAAAATTATTCATTTAAGGCTGTTTTACAAACGAGAAGATTTGTGATTTGCTTCAGCCTAAATTTTTGCAGCCTTGCGATTATACAAAAGGATCGTATAACATCTATTACCACAACTCCAACAGCAAAGGCGTCAACCACAGCTCCTGCTTCATTAACATTATTGCTTACATCACCAACTATATTCAACTCATCGCAAAACACCCTCGTTGTGCTGTGCATATATTAAAGCGAGTATTGTTGAAGAGCCAAAAGACTGCAACGAGGAATCGCAGGCCGATTCCTTTACCCAACTACTAAAAGAACAAACAGGTGAATGCCCAGAAACTAGGAAGAGTCGATAGTGCAAAGTACCGACACAGTCCATTCCACAAACCTGGTTTCTAATCGTCTATTTTGGGTGGTAATACACCTTACAACGGTTGTGTTGTAGTGACACAAGCTCCACGTATAGAATATCCAGTTGAAGTAGGTCGGCGTTTCACAGTCACACCTAGTGAGGAAAGTTCTAGTGATTCCGATTCGGATTCGGACGGCACTAAACTAATTGGGGATGAGAACCCTTGTTATCCGAAGATAAACCCTTTTCTCTACGTTTACGAAGTACATTACCACCTTCGGAAAAGCGTCCGACACCACCTCCGCCTCCAGGGCCAGCAGTACGCTGCAGCGTAATACAACGAACGCCAAAATTAGCACCAAGTCATCCAGATCGTAAAGGTCAACACGAAGTTTTATTGCCACCAGGTACATTCGATCACCTCGGACCAGAGCGCAACAACCACCAACAGTACCAACACAGCGCGCCCAAGACCACGCGCCATAACCAACAACAGCGACAACTTCACCAGCAACAACAACATCACCAGTAACCACGCCAGCAGAGGCCCATGGTACGTACTCTGGCGACTATGTAAGTACCAGCAATGTATAAACTTAGATATAATTAGTCCAAGAAGCTTCTAAGTAATACTCAGAGAGTTTTATACAGTCCGGTTAAACTATTTAACAAGGGTCGATTTTTTTTGTCAAATTGTAGTATTGAATACTTGAAATAGTTAGCTTTACAACAAGGGGCATACATTTTTTTTATCATTTTAATAATATTTTAATGCTTTAAAATGATTAAAGTTAGCTCTATAAGTTTTTATTCATAAAAAGCGTCTTTATCATTTGAAAAGTTTTAGCGTTCCATTTTGGAGCTCAACCATAAATTAAAAAAAAAAAAAAATTTGCGACAGCAGCCATTGGTCGATTATGCACGAATTGGCTAAAGGACTTAAACTTTTTTTTCTTATATCATACAAATACAATATATATATATATATATATATATATATATATATTACTTGCAATATCTTTCGAACAACAAGAAGAAAATAATATACGTGCATATAATACATAGTGCTATCACAATTTCATCTTTATTGCTTTTGTAACAAATTTTCTTGGTACATATTACATATTATTATCATTATACTATGCCATTATACCAAATTGATATTTGGTTACACTCAAAAATAATTTCTACTACAACAACATAATAATTTTGTAAGAGAGCCCCAATTATCGGAATTTGTATCCAAACTTTATAGCCCTAAAATATGTTTTGTGAATGAAAAAAAAAGTATTCAACCAAATTCTTACTTTGTATGTAGTATATTTACTATACATAAGTACATTTAATTACATATTTTTTCTCACACAACGCGTTTATAACGATTATCAAAAAAAAGGAGACATAAATATATGTATAATTTGAAATATTACGAGCAAAAGTAAGCGAAAAGAAAAGAACCCCAAATAGAACAAGCTTAGCCAGACTTAAGTATTCATATTAGATTTCGTTTTCGATTTCGGCCCAATAAAGTGTGAACTGTTGGATCATTTTTTTCTCTCACTTTATACACTACACAGACTTACATACATACATTTTCATAGTGTAAATAGCTATTCATAGTTCAACATTTTTTTTTCCTCGTTCTGAATTTGTCTTGGGACGATGCTATAAGCAGCCTTGTTTTGGCTTTGGAGCCTATGCTGTAGCCCTGGTTAAGAAACCTGCATTATCTTATTTTTTTAGTTGCATACATACGTTAATAGAAATGAATTGTCAATAAACTGTGTATTCTAAAATGGGAATGCTGACAGTCTTTCTGATTTAGAAGGCACTAGGTAAATTAAGTAAGGGGCCACCGAAATATAGGTGCGTCGGTGGCCATGCTTTTTGAGGGTGGCACAAAGCACCGGGCGTCCCAACACCACCCGCGGCGCCCCCTATATATATTCGGGCCTCTTTGTTTATTTTCCTTTTCGTTTTCTTTTAATTTTTCAGCAGTTTTTTTTTGATTTTTCAGAGTTAGTAACCGGTCGTTTCCGGTTCGGTTAGTTTTTTTTTGAACAGTTTTTTTTTAACTTTTCAGTTTCTTTGAATTTAAAATTTTTCGAACGTTAACGGTCTGTCCGTGACATCCGGTCCGGCAGGATGTTGTGTTATTTTGTATTGATAAGCGTTTTGAGTCGGTCTCTGCGCTTCTGTCGGTTTTTTTTTTTTGAATAGGCATGATAGGAACTTTTTTCTGTTTATGGCGCAGGAACAGTAAGGTTGGCAAGGACCCGCCCCAGCCGACAATGACTAGCCACTGTGCACCACTACATCATGCCGAACGCCTTCCTTACTGCTTCCATCATAGATGCGTATCCATAACACTCTCGATATTTTTGGCCGCGTATTAGCAGTGTCGTGCTGTCGCATAGAATCACCAAAACTGATTCCTGTTGGCGTGGTATTTGTTTTTTTTTTCAGTCACAGTCACGGTTAAAAGCCGCTGTGACTGAGAGGTCACAGTCACAGAAATTATTGTTCCTCAAAAATCACGGGATCGGTCAACATTAATTTCTCTATACTATAGTATGTATACCAAGGCGAATCCATACCAGGTGGTGGCAAAGCGAATTCAACCAATTCGCCGTGCAGAAGAATGTCAAGCAAGGCGAATTCAATAGAGGTGGTTCCTGCAAAAATTGTTGGATTACGTGTTCCATTTTCTTCATGTTGGAGTACTCTAACAATAGCCGTGTTTTTTTTACACGCGTATACGTTTCGTTTGCGCGTGAAAAAACGCCTATCCTCGCTTAGATAATGCTTAAGAGACCCATCTAGCGGCAGTGGTTAAACAACTAGCTACAGCAACAGGGTGTACCGAAAAGCGGAGACACAACGCTCTGATGGCCATAGGGTATAACATATAGCTGAATCAGTTGCGATGAATTGTGGACACACATAGAATACATAGAATTAGTGTAGAGGGTGAAACAAAGACACATATTTCATTTACATATGAGTATAATGCGTATTGAAATTTAGTAGGACAAAATTGTTATGGAATCGCATTTTTGGTGGAAGCAGTAAGGAAGGCGGGCGGCATGATGTGGTGGTGCACAGTGGCTAGTCATTGTCGGCTGGGGCGGGTCCTTGCCAACCTTACTGTTCCTGCGCCATAATCAGAAAAAAGTTCCTATCATGCCTATCAAAACTGAAAGCTGTCAAAAATCAAAAAACCCTGACAGAAGCGCAGAGACCGACTCAAAGCGGTACCTGGTAACCTTACGTGCCTTCTAAATGAGCCAGAACACCTGCATTCCCATTTTATTTACAAATTTTATTCAATACTCATTTCTATTAACGTATGTATGCTACTAAAAAAAATACGATAGTGCAGGTTTCTTAACCAGGGCTACAGTATAGGCTCCAAAGCCAAAACAAGGCTGCTTATAGCATCGTCCCAAGACAAATTCAGAACGAAAAAAAAATGTTGAACTACGAATAGCTATTTACACTATGAAAATGTATGTAAGTGTGTGTAGTATATAAAGTGAGAGAAAAAAAATTATCCAACAGTTCACACTTTATTGGGCCGAAATCGAAAACGAAATCTAATAAGAATACTTAAGTCTGGCTAAGTTTGTTCTGTTGGGAGTTCTTTTCTTTTCTCTTACTTTGCTCGTAATATTTCAAGTTATACATATATTTATGTCTCCCCTTTTTTTTTTTTGATAATCGTTGTTGTTGTTGTTGTTGTTGTAGCAATGCTCGCCCCACCTAATAGCCGCGACCGATCACAAATTGTCATCAATATCCTCTAACGGGAGTCCAAGGAAACTTGCCGTTTCAACTGGGGTGGACCATAAGGAAAGGGGTGTTAGAGGCGTTGGTTCCACATTAAAATTAAAGAGATGGTTGGTGTCATGTGGGGACACATTGCAAGCAGGGCATACATTTTGTATGTCGGGGTTGATTCTGGATAGGTAAGAGTTTAACCTGTTACAGTATCCAGAACGAAGTTGAGCAAGAGTGACACGCGTTTCCCTGGGGAGTATGCGTTCCTCTTCTGCGAGTTCTGGATATTTTTCTTCAAGTACTGGATTCACCGGGCAATTCCCGACATAAAGGTCCGACGCCTGTCTATGGAGTTCACCAAGGACCTGCTTGTGTTTTTCCGCTTCATACGGCTGGGTTCTCAGGTGCCGTATTTCCTCAAAATGCTTACGGAGATGACTCCTTAGGCCCCTAGGCGGTGCTGGTTCGTCAATCAGATGTCTGTTGGGATGCCCAGGTTTCTGGGTATTCAACAGAAACTGTTTGGTCAGCATCTCATTTCTCTCCCTGATGGGGAGTATTCTCGCCTCATTATGCAGATGGTGTTCTGGGGACATAAGAAGACAGCCCGTGGCGATTCTGAGAGCAGTATTTTGTTATATGTTGATAATCGTTATAAACGCTTTGTGTGAAAAAAAATGTAATTAAATGTACTTATTATAGTAAATATACTACATACAAAGTAAGAATTTGGTTGAATACCCTTTTTTTTCATTCACAAAACATATTTTAGGGCTATAAAGTTTGGATACAAATTCCGATAATTGGGGCTCTCTTACAAAATTATTATGTTGTTGTAGTAGAACTTATTTTTGAGTGTAACAAAATATCAATTTGGTATAATGGCATAGTATAATGATAATAATATATAATATGTACTAAGAAAATTTGTTATAAAAGCAATAGAGATGAAATTGAGATAGCGCTATGTATTATATGCACGTATATTATTTTCTTCTGGTTTTTCGAACGATATTGCTAGCAATAGTGATTCATATGTATATATATATATATATATATATATATATATATATTGTATTTGTATGATATGAGAAAAGAAAGTTTAAATCTTTTAGCCAATTCGTGCATAATCGACCAATGGCTGCGGTCGCAAATTTTTTTTTTTAACAATTTATGGTTGAGCTCCAAAAATGGTCGCTAAAACGTTTCACGTGATAAAGACGGCTTATTATGAATAAAATTTATGGAGCTAACTTCAATGATTTTAAAGCAACACAATATATTATTACAATGATATAAAAAATGTATGCCCTTTGTTTAAAGCTAACAATTTCAAGTATTCAATAATAAAATTTGACGAAAAAATCTACCCTTGTTAAATGGTTTAACCGGGCTGTATAAAACTCTCTAAGTACTGCTTAGAAGTTTCTTTTAGCTAATTATATCTAAGTTTATACTTTGCTGGTACTTACATAGCCGCCAGAGTACGTACCATGGGCCTCTGCCGGCGTGGTTACTGGTGATGTTGTTGTTGCTGGTAAAGCCGTCGCCGTTGTTGGTTATGGCGCGCGGTCTTGGGCGCGCTGTTTTGGTACTGTTGGTGGTTGTTGCGCTCTGGTCCGAGGTAATCGAGTGAACCTGGTGGCGCTAAAACTTCGTGCTGACCTTCACGATCTGGATGACTTGGTAATTTTGGCGTTCGTTGTATTACTCTGCAGCGTACTGGTGGCCCTGGAGGCGGAGGTGGTGTCGGACGCTTTTCCGAAGGTGGTAGTGTACTTCGTAAACGTAGAGAAAGGGGTTTATCTTCGGATAACAAAGGTTCTCATCACCAATTAGTTTAGTGCCGTCCGAATCCGAATCGGAATCACTAGAACTTTCCTCACTAGGTGTGACTGTGAAACGCCGACCTACTTCAACTGGATATTCTATACGTGGAGCTTGTGTCACCACCACACAACCGTTGTAAGGTTTACTACCACCCCGAAATAGACGAGTAAAAACGAGGCTTGTCGGAATGGACTGCGTCGGTACTTTGCGCTATCGACTCTTCCTAGTTTCTGGGCATTTCCCGGTTTATTCCTTGGTAGTTGGGTTAAGGAATCCGCCGGCGGTTCCTCGTTGCAGTCCTTTGGTTCTTCACAATACTCTCTTGCAAATATGCACAGCACGCGAGGGTGTTTTGCGATGAGTTGAATATGGTTGGGGACGTGCAGTTGAGGTAAGCAATAGTGATAATGAAGCAGTCTCTGAGCTTGACGCCTTTGGTGTTGAAGGTGAGTCCTAGATGTTATACGATCCTTTTGGTATGGTCGCAGGGCCGCCAAAATTTAGGCTGAAGCAAATCACAAATCTTCTCGTTGGTATAACGCCTTATAGGAGTAGTTTTGCGGTAAACCTTTTTGGTTTTATAAAAATTTCCGATTAACTGCGCAAGTAAAAAGCTAATTCTTGTGTTTTTTCCCGGCCGGAAAACTCGTGGCTATCTTTTCTTTCCTTTTCTAAAATTTTTTTACTCCTTATTGTTGTTTCTACGGCCGGAAACTCGTGGCTTTTTTTTCGCTAGTGATCGCCGGTCTTTCTTTTTCTTGTTTCGATACTATTGCATCGCAACTTTTTGGTCCCATCACTAGTCATTAGGTGTGTTCACACGAAAACGCTCCCAAGTGGACCGTTACCGTAGACCATAACAGCAGACCGTAACAAACCTGCTTCGCTTTGAAGACCTGACGACGAAGCGAACAGGAAACCGGATCATCTGTGGGAAGGCACTGCCAGGGACCTCCGACGACAAGCAACGTGGGGCACGACGCACCCCTGAGATAAGAGTCTCAAAGTCCTACTACGAAGCTAGCCGGGCAACATAGGTCCATCAAAAAAAGTTAAGTCAAGTTGGGAATTAATTCTGTTTCCTAGTTTAAAAGGGCTTTGCGGCAATTAGACATTTGTTATGGAGAACTCGTCAAAACTCCGAAAGATGATTTCTAGTGGCTATCGCCCCCACAGAAAGGCAAAACAAAACAAGTAAGGAAGGTTAAGTTCGGGTGTAACCGAACATTACATACTTAGTTGAGAGCTATGGTGACAACCTAAGGGAAAATAACCATGTAGGAAAATGAGCCGAGGGAAACCCTGGAATGTGTTTGTATGACATGTGTATCAAATGAAAGGCATTAAAGAGTATTTTATGAGGGAGTGGGCCATATTTCTATAGGTGGACGCCATACAGGGATATCGCCATAAAGGTGGACCAGGGGTGACTCTAGAATGCGTTTGTACGATATGGGTATCAAATGAAAGGTGTTAATGAGTATTTTAAAAGGGAGTAATCCTTAGTTCCATAGGTGGACGCCGTTTCGAGATATCGCCATAAAGGTGGACCAGGGGTGACCCTAGAATTTGTTTGTACAATACGAGTATCAAAAGAAACGCGTTAATAAGTATTTTAAAAGGGAGTAATCCTTAGTCCCATAGGTGGACGCCGTTTCGAGATATCGCTATAAAGGTGGACCAGGGGTGACCCTAGAATTTGTTTGTACAATATGGGCATCAAACGAAAGGTGTTAATGAGTATTTTAAAAGGGAGTGGGCCTTAGATCTATAGGTGGACGCCGTTTCGAAATATCGCCATAAAGGTGGACCAGGGGTGACTCTAGAATGTGTTTGTACGATATGGGTATCAAATTAAAGGTATTAATGAGGGTTTTAAAAGGGAGTGGTGGTTGTTGTATAGGTGGTCGAATTTTCGAAATATCGCCATAAAGGTGGACCAGGGGTCACTCTAGAATTTGTTTGTACAATATGGGTATCAAAAGAAAGGTGTTAATGAGTATTTTAAAAGGGAGTAATCCTTAGTTCCATAGGTGGACGCCGTTTCTAGATATCGCCATAAAGGTGGGCCAGTGATGACTCTAGAATTCGTTTGTGCAATATGGGTATCAAACGGAAGGAGTTAATGAGTATTTTAAAAGGGAGTGGGCCTTATTTCTATAGGTGGACGCCTTTTCGAGATATCGCCATAAAGGTGGACCAGGGGTGACTCTAGAATGAGTTTGTACGATATGGGTATCAAATTAAAGGTATTAATGAGAGTTTTAAAAGGGAGTGGTGGTAGTTGTATATGTGAAGGCGTTTTCTAGATATCGACCAAAATGTGGATCAGGGTGACCCAGAACATCATCTGTTGGATAACGCTAATTTATTTATATATGTAATACCTGCCAAGATTTTAAGGGTTTTTTATTTCGCCCTGCAGAACTTTTTCATTTTCTTCTACTTAATGTGGTAGGTGTCACAACCATTTTATAAAGTTTTTTCTAAAGTTATATTTCGCTTCAATAAAACAATCCAATTACCTTACCATGTTTCATCCCTTTTTTCGTATTTGGTATAGAATTATGGCATTTTTCGTAATTTTTGATATCGAAAAAGTGGGCGTGGTCATAGTCGGATTTCGTTCATTTTTCATACCAAGATAAAGTGAGTTCAAGTAAGCACGTGAACTAAGTTCATTAAAGATATGTCGATTTTTGCTCAAGTTATCGTGTTAACGGCCATGCGGAAGGACAGGCGGACGACTGTGTATAAAAACTGGGCGTGGCATCAACCGATTTCGCCCAAAGAGTTAACGTCATAAAATCTATGCCCCTACCAAATTTCAAAAGGATTGATTAATTTTTGTTCGACTTATGGCGTTAAAAGTATCCTAGACAAATTAAATGAAAAAGGGCGGAGCCACGCCCATTTTGAAATTTTCTTTTATTTTTGTATTTTTTTGCACTATATCATTACTGGAGTTGAATGTTGACATAATTTACTTATATACTGTAAAGATATTACATTTTTTGTTAAAATTTTACTTTAAAAAATTTTTTTTTTTAAAGTGGGCGTGGTCCTTCTCCGATTTTGCTAATTTTTATTAAGCGTACATATAGTAATAGGAGTAACGCTCTTGCCAAATTTCATCATGATATCTTCAACGACTGCCAAATTACAGCTTGCAAAATTTTAAATTACCTTCTTTTAAAAGTGGGCGGTGCCACGCCCATTGTCCAAAATTTTACTAATTTTCTATTCTGCGTCATAAGTTCAACTCATCTACCAAGTTTCGTCGCTTTA
This sequence comes from Eurosta solidaginis, assembly GCF_040869045.1. Lineage (NCBI taxonomy): Eukaryota > Metazoa > Arthropoda > Insecta > Diptera > Tephritidae > Eurosta > Eurosta solidaginis. Next base: position 120,111,932 of record NC_090322.1, on the reverse strand, counting down.
TCTGTCTTTTGTAATGAATTATCGCAATTTTTCGGTTTTTCGAAATTTTCGATATCGAAAAAGTGGGCGTGGTTATAGTCCGATATCGTTCATTTTAAATAGCGATCGGAGATGAGTGCTCAGGAACCTACATACCAAATTTCATCAAGATACCTCAAAATTTACTCAAGTTATCGTGTTAACGGACGGACGGACGGACGGACATGGCTCAATCAAATTTTTTTTCGATCCTGATTATTTTGATATATGGAAGTCTATATCTATCTCGATTCCTTTATATATGTACAACCATTCCTCTATATATGTCCAATCAAACTTATTATACTCTGTGAGCTCTGCTCAACTGAGTATAAAAAAAGGTGTAAACATTTTGATATGGAGAACTCGTCCAAACTCCGAAAGGCTAGTCCGACCTAAGCGTGGACTGCCAGGGTGTTTACGGTCCTCGGTGAGTCCGCGTGTGAACATCCTATGAGGTCAGTGCTCGGGGAGAATACTGGGCGAGATGTCCCCGACCGCCAAAACGCCCAGACAAAAAAAAAGTCCGATGGGTAGGTAGATATAAAAAAAATCAAATTGTAATTTGGCAAAGAAACGTTCTTTCTGGTTCATTGCGGACGAATATCCGAAGCGTGAAAGCGACCTATCAATTTCCCGTTTAGGTCTTCGAGATCATACAGTGCATTGCCTATTTTTCGAAGCATGTGACACTTCAGGTATTTTGGCAGGAATTTGGCGTTAATGCCCTGTTTAAAGTTACTTAAGGCAACGTTTTTCCGAAAAACTTCCTGACCTTCCTTATAATTGTCTTGCCTAGAGCGCTTGTTATAGATGGTTACTCCCCTATCCTTGGCCTGATCTAAATTTCTACGGATCTGCTCACGAATATTAGTCAACTTGTCAGTTCTGCTTACTATCGTAACCTGGTCTTCCCGAAGGCTGCCGAGTTTCTCTAAAATTTTGTACGTTGAGGCATGTTGAACCATATTTTGGCCATATAACGCAAAGTATGGAGAGCACTGAATCGCCGTATGGAAATCACTTCTCAAAACTGATAAAATCTCGGGTATATGCTTATCCCAATCGGTATGGTCGGGTTTATCTTTCAGGAAAATCCTAATCTTCGAAACAATTTCTCTATTAACGCGCTCGGATGCGTTTGCTTGGGGAGAATATAACCCCGTCCTCACGTGCGTCACCCCGTAATTTGAAAAAAATTGGTTCATTTCCTTCGAGATAAACTGTTAACCATTGTCACTGTGAATAAACTCAGGGACCCCTACAGCTGGAAAAATTTCGGAAGCGAAGTAATTTATAACGTTAACAGTGGTGGCTCTCTGCATGGGCTTTAGCCAAACGTATTTTGAAAGATGTTCTAATACTATAAAAAGAAATTGGTTGCGCCGCTTAGATCTCGGATACGGCCCTAGGAAATCGCAATATATTCGCTGAAATGGCCTTTCGGATTCGAAGGTACTCCCTGTAGGTGGTCTCGACTGTTGGTTAGTAGGTTTTACCGATTTGCAGGTATCACAACGCTGGACGTAGTCCCTGACGTCCTTAGCCTGCTGCGGCCAGAAGTATTTCTGCCTAACGCGTTCTAAGGTTTTCTGCCACCCGCCATGGTAACTCCGGTTAGCGTCATGTGCTAGTCTCACTGCTTCCTCAGTCAACCCTTTCGGCAACCATAATCGCCACAGCGAGTCTTCTTCCCCTTCCACTCCCTTACGAAATTTAAATAAAATTACCCCGTCCACCACTCGTAAATCCGGAAGCGATTCCTCGTTTTCGGTGACGGTCCGAATCAAGTCTAAATATTCGTTGCTGCTAAATTCGGGAGAGACTAAATCTATTTCCCCGGGTGTGGTAGTGAAAGTCAACTCATCGGCATCAAACCGCGACAGCGCATCTGGTACTACATTCAGGGTGCCCTTACGATGTTCCATTTTAAAGTCGTATCTTGCAGTAAGAGCGACCACCTCGCCAACCTCCCGCTCAAGTCCTTTTGTGTCATTAACCACTTGAGACTGGAGTGGTCCGTGATAATCCGAAACGGTAATCCCTCAACATGGGGTCAGAAGCGCTTCACGCTGATTAAGGCGGCGAGACATTCCAGCTCGGTTACCGTATAATTGCTTTGAGCATTGTTCAACTTTTTCGACACAAACGCGATCGGATGCTCAGCGCCCTCGTCATCGACCTGGAACAACACTCCGTCAACACCCATTTTGGAAGCGTCGCACTGTATTACGAATTCTTTGGAAAAGTCTGGTTGGGCCAAGACAGGAGCGGAACTCAAAGCTACTTTTAGCTTTTCGAAGGCCTCTATAGCTTCAGAGGTAAGCTTGAACGGGCCTGCTGGCTTACGGAGACAGTCGGTCAAGGGACCTGCCAAGTCAGCAAAATTGCTAATAAACGCCCTGTACCAATTCGCCATGCCCACAAACCTACACATTTGCCGAGCGAATTTAGGGATCGGAAAGTTTTGCATTGCTTCTATTTTTCCCGGATCCACTTTTAAACACCCGCTGTCTATCAGGTATCCTAAGTAGCGTATTTCCTTCTGACAAAATTTACTTTTCTTCATGTTTTTTGTCAGCCCTGCGTCTCTCAAACATTTGGCCACTTCCGCTAGCAATTTCAGGTGGTCTTCAAAATTAGTGCTGCATACCATCAGGTCGTCCAGGTAGACAAAGACGTTCTCTCGCAGACGCGAAGGGATTGCCTTGTCCATCAGCATGCTCATAGTCTGCGGTCCATTGCACAGACCAAATGGCATTACCTTGAAGTGGTACAGAACTTCCAATGCTGTTTTTTCCTTGGAGGACTCTGTCAATTTGATCTGGAAGAACGCGTCCTTCAGATCAATGCCACTAATAAAATGCGTATCTTTCAGTCTGCTCAATAAGCCGTTGATATGAGGCGGGGGGTATGAGTCCTTCTTAGTCACCGCGTTGACCTTCCTGGAATCTATACACAGCCTAACTTTGCCTGGTTTCCGAACCAGTACCGCAGGACTACACCACGGAGAGTTTGATTCTTATATTACTCCTAGCTCGCTGAAAGCTTCGGCTTGCCTCGGTGGCGAAAGAGGGAAATGTTTGCTTTTTATGGGAACTGCATCACCGGTGTCAATGTGATGCTCCACTAATTTAGTTTGCCCTAGGCCTAACTTCTCGTACGAAGGAAACGTCTCGATGACCTTTTGTAATTATAATTTCCGGTCTGGTGACAATTCGTGGAGGTTAAGTTCTTCTTCCTTTTCAGGTCTAATCTCTATGCACTCTACGCTTGGGAATATTTCGGGAGCTAACGCAAATGCTCTCCAAAAATCTACCCCGAAGTGGGCTTCTTGGAGAAGTGAAGGGACAAGGTAAAAACGAATAACCTTGTGATATTTTTAAAGGTAACCGGTAGAGATACTGAGCCTAACATTTTTTGCTTGTTGCCGCCCGCGGTATATACGAACGAATGTAAGGGCTGATAATCGAAGCCGTTATCCTCTAGGAATTCTAATCCATTTTTTCCTAAGATGGAGACGTTGGCTCCCGAGCCCAACAGCCCTACAAGAAAACTATCCTTAATCTTAGCCTTTACGAGGGGCCTTTCATCCTCTGTAAGCGTTAACGTGGTGGCTTGCAGTAGTCCACGCTCCTGTACTATCCTGTGGTATCTCTTCCTGCACTTCAAAATATTGTTCGATACCGGGTATTGTTCAAAAATGGTATGTCTTATTCGCTCATACCTAGGTTCCCTTTCTTCTAGACTTGGTGAAAATTGCGTCTGGCAAGCGACATCCCTATGCTGGCGTTGCAGTATTGACGTTTGACTCTCGGATTGTGAACTATTCGAATTGTCCGTACTGTCAGGGTAAGTTATTATCACGTTTGAGGGTTCTTCTGCCAGGGTACTACTGCACCTCGGAAGCTCACCACCTCCATGCAGAGATTCACCCTCTGGTTCGGGTACTGGCTTCCCTGCCTGCGATGGTCCCTAGGGCATTTTGGAGTTAATACTCCCCTATGGCCGCATTTGAAACAAAAAGGATTCCTGATGGGTTCCTCGCAGTATATGTATGAGTGGCCCATTGCCTGGCAATTCCAGCATTCGATTCCCGAATAATTCGGTCTCCTGTTGCGTCGATATTCCAGCGCCTCTATCTGCGGATCCAATTCGCAATCCTCGCCTTCCATCCTCATGTCCGGGCTTGTCACGCGTGCTTCGTTTACATGCCGTCCTGGGTAAGTCGCTCCCAACAGCTTGCTTTCTTTCAGCACTTGTTCACCTCTGCGTGCTACATCGCGTAGATCATGAAGGGTCCTTACATCTGCGTTGAAAATCATCAGCTTAAGGCTACTGTTGACGTTTCTTTTTATTATGTCAATCAGTAGAACCTCCGACATGGGTTCTCTTAAGCGCGCGTTCAAGGAAATAATGTCTGCGTGGAACACGTCATAGCACTCGCTTGCTTTCTGCTTACGCATGGAGATCTCCGTCATGATCTCGTGGTCCGTTTTCAAAGTACCGAACTCTCTTTTCAATGAGTAGCACAAAAAGGCATAGGTCCCATTTGGGTTTTGTTTCGTGAACAGCCAGTACCATTCTTCGGCCCGTCCGGAAAGAAACAGGTGGAAACTAGCCATTATTTGTTCGTCCGTGCATTGTGTGCGCTCACACAAGGTGTCTAGCTTAAAAAGGAAATCTGCTACGCTACCAGTGCGCGATTTTCCACTCCTGCGGTTTCACTACTATGCTGCTCGGAGCAGGGTACATTGGTGGTACTACTGTTTGGAGCGGGTTACGGTCCATCCTATTTGCGTTCTGGTTCTGATGAATTGATTGCTGCGCAGATTCGAGAGCGGCGTTGAGCTGGTCCATATTGTCTCTGATTGACTCCATCTCCCTCCGCATTTCCTCCTGCGAAGCCTGGAACAGTCGGTGGAGCACTTCCACCCACGAGTCTCCACGAGAAGCTTCGTTCTGCATTCCTGGGGTATTCGCCCGGTCCCCTGGAGCTTCTCCAAAGTTTCCAACTCCTTGGTGTAATGGTAAGGCACCAGCTCCATCCGGTGCATAAGTCGACACATTGGTCATTAGCCCCGAGATATCATGTGCGTTTAATAGGGGCGTATTAAGATTACTGGTGCTTACAGGTCTGTCCATTTTATCGCGAGGGTCATTCAGGTCCGAGCCCATGTTCATTCCCGCGGGATCTCCGTATTGTCCACCTACTGGGGTGTGTACCACCAAGTGACGCTTGGCCTTGGGGAAAGCCCCCCTATTATTACCACCCTAAAATTCCCCGCACTCCCGAACGGAGTATTCCGGCCCGGTTGCCCAAAAGACTGGTCACGCGACATAGTTAAAAAAATGCAATTTGTCAAATCCTAGTGTTCAAACCACACTTCTGTTTCCAGACGATGGTTTGTTGAAGAAAAAAAATTTATATATCTATAAAAAAAATGCACGAGAATAACTACTAGTTATATATATCTATATTATGTAATCAATGGGAATGCTGGCATCCCCTTCCCGAAGGCACTTGGGGTACAGGAAAATACAAACAGAAACAACACAAATACATTCATACTTGTCCCTAGTGCTCCCAACCGCAATGCGAGGGGGTCTTAAGGCCCCCCTCCGAGACTGGTTGGGGCCACTAGGGTCACTCCAGACACACACGGGTTGGTCTCAACACGCCCAGTCGCAACGCAGGGGCAGTCTCCAGGGGCTCGCCCCTGGGACTGGTTGGGGGTGTTGAGGCCTCCCGTCCATTCTCACTGGACACCCCGCCTACCTCCGCCGCAATGGGTGGAGCGGTTTCGGAGCCGCTCCCCAAGTCTGGTGGGACAGGAAGGAGTGTCACTCTGAATCCCGGCTCACTCCGTCACAGTCCAGGTGGTGTTCTAAACTACCACCTGGGACGTGGGATAAGCTGAGGTCCGTACCACACGCACACACACACTCACTCCAGACAACACTAATTCGGCTAAAACAAAAAAAACTAAAAAAAAATTTGTACAAAAAAAAATCCAAGCCGACTAACGGACAACTTCCGGTAGCAAAAAAAAATCCCAATTACAAAAAACTAGGTGCGTTCAGCACTGCCTCTTCGGGTGAATACAAAAATCCGGAGGACTGACGTGAAGTCCGGTGGATCCCTCAGCTACCGGAGACGATGATCACTCCGGACACCCTGATCCGTCTAACCATCCCACCGCAACGTAGGTGGCAGCTCACTCGGACTGGTGGGATGGTCAACTTCACAAGTTGACCTGGAGAGACCCTCGCACCCGGCGCCTCAGGAACCACGTTGGGCGCCGTCTGTTATGGAATCGCATTTTCGGTGGAAGCAGTAAGGAAGGCGGTCGGCATGATGTGGTGGTGCACAGTGGCTATTCATTGTCGGGTGGGCGGGTCCTTGCCAACCTTACTGTTGCTGCGCCATAATCAGAAAAAAGTTCCTATCATGCCTATCAAAACTGAAAGCTGTCAAACATCAAAAAACCCTGACAGAAGCGCAGAGACCGACTCAAATCGCTTATAAATTCAAACTAAAACAACATCCGGCCGAACCGGATGTCACGGACAGACCGTTAAACATTCCAAATTTAATTTTGTTGCGTAGAGAGCTGCTTCGGCCGTTGTTTGGTATTAAAACCAAATTTATTGTTTTTTCATACCTACGCGTTTCGACGCAACAGCGCCATCCTCAGGGTATTCTGTTTTTATTAACAATAAACATGAATATAGCAATTAGTTATAAACACACTTAATAATTTTCTCTCAATATAATATTTTTTCATTGCGTGTTGACTCACCATGTAATGGTATTTGCAAAAATATATAGCTAAATCCGTAAGTTTCTCCTTACTTTGTACATGCTATTCTAACATAACAAAAACATTAATACATATAACATTTCTAACACCAGTACATTAAACATTAATTTAAAAATATATCACAGTTCTTTTCCATTTTGAGTCAAGTTTATTAATTTTATTTTATCACCGCAGTATATGCACTATTTGTGTTGTTTATATCTTCTTTGAAGTTTATGACACTTTCGAAGCAAAAAGAGAGACTCAAGTTCTTACTATGATGTAAGGAGTATGGCATTGTGCCCCCACACCTACAGGGCAAGACGAGAAAGCTCAAACATTGCTTTAAGTTAGACACCAGTCAGCGTGAATTAGAAAAATTAGAAGAATATTTCCTTTCGAAAATCGTCAATTTAGAAATTAAAGAAGCAAATATAAGCATCAAAATTATTACAAATACTAAAAGACCGGCAGAGAAAATATTACGTAATAGACTGGGAGAAGCAGATTTTGAAAAAATATTGAAAAATCATAATAAATTTTCCAAAACAATTGCCGCTAATACTCAAAAGACACATAAGAACAAGCTGAAAACGCAAGTTTGGAAAAATATTAGTAAATTTGGCATCAGATACAATGAGGAGTGGTTCATAAATAAAACTAGCATCGATGTACCACAAGAGTCACGCATGTTACTGTCTCTTGGAAACAAGTTTGCACTGCCCGTATCAAGGAAGACTTTTTCCCTGATACATATCGTTGCCGATTTAGAACAAGGTATACAAGAAATTGACGATGAAAGAGAAAAAGATATGGCTAGGAGTAATCTCGCTGCAAAAATTAACACATACCAAAACAAAATCAGAAACAGTGCAAAGGAAAAATTTTTACTAAAGATATACGCCGACACCCAAAAATTCATTAGACAACACAAGCATGACATAATAGTAACAAAGGCAGACAAAGGCAACAAAACTGTATTAATGTATAAAAAAGACTATGAACAGAAAATGGGGCAATTGCTAAATGACAAGCAAACGTACAAAACTATAAGAAGTGATCCCACCCAAAAGTTACTGCGGAAAAATAATTTAATTATAAATGACCTGTTTAAACAGAAAAAAATCAGCGTAAAAGAGAAATACAAATTGACATCATCAGCCGCCAACGCACCGAGATTGTACGGACTTCCTAAGACACATAAACCAAACTTACCTCTTAGACCGATTTCCTCGTCCACGAACGTACCTTGTTTCAGTTTATCTAAATATATTGGAAATATTTAAAAAAATATAGTATCGGAAGATTACAACCTAAAAAGCACTTTCCAACTTAGAAATCAAATAGAGAACATTCAAATTCTAGACGACGAAATGCTAATCTCTTTTGATGTTATATCCTTATTCACCAACATTCCAATACACCTAGCCATACGCACCATCATACAAAAATGGAATAAATTAGAAGAGCATACAAATGTTGAAAGAAAGCAATTCCAGAAGATTCTTGAATTTTGTCTTCAGGACAACAACTATTTTACATACAATAATACTTTTTACCATCAAATTTATGGGTTGCCCATGGGTAACCCATTATCCCCAACGATAGCTGATATCGTACTTGACAAAATTTTGGACGACAGCTTAGCTGAATTGAAAGGCAAAAACATACATGTAAAATACATAAGAAATATGTTGATGATGACATATTTGCAATAGTAAAGATAAAGGACGTGGAAGACATATTGAATACTCTAAACGCGCAGCATACCAAACTACAGTTTACGAAAGAAGAAGAGAACAATGGCAAGATTGCCTTCCTAGACGTAGAGATACATCGGAGAAATAGAAAGATTGCATTGAATTGGCATGCAAAAACTATTGCATCGGGTAGAATAATAAACTACCACTCAAACCATCCATGGAAACAAAAAACAAATACTGCAATTAGCCTAATTCGGAAAATGAAGATTCTAAGCGACAATGAATTTACAGCAGAAAATTATGAAAAAATAAGAAATATTCTTTTCAAAAATAGCTACCCGACTGCTCTCGTAAAACGGCTCATGGAAACGACAGTAAATCATATTAAAAGTTCGAATAACAATGAAAAGACACAGCAAGAGAATTCAACAACAAGAAAATATATTGGCGTTACATACGTACCAGGGTTGACAAACAATCACACACTAAAAAGAATTGTAGAAAAGGAAAACATAAGTTATGCTCTCAAACCACATAGCACACTAAACAAAATATTTACGAAAACTAAAGATAGAATTCAAAACGAAGATCAGAATAATGTGGTATATGAAATAAAGTGCAAAGGCAATGAAAATGATCAATGCAACAAGAGCTACGTTGGCACTACAAAAAGAGCGTTGGGTATAAGACTACATGAACATGAAATGGACGCCAAAAATAAAAAGGATACAGCAGCACTTGCAAAACACCTGTCAAGCAACAATCACACAGCTGATTTCACCAACGCTAAAATATTGGACATATAGCGAAAAGAAAAATGACGACTAACACTGGAAACCTTACGTATACAACAACAGCTGAGAAACGTCATAAACTTCAAAGAAGATATAAACAACACAAATAGTGCATATACTGCGGTGATAAAATAAAATTAATAAACTTGATTCAAAATGGAAAAGAACTGTGATATATTTTTAAATTAATGTTTAATGTACTGGTGTTAGAAATGTTATATGTATTAATATTTTTGTGATGTTAGAATAGCATGTACAAAGTAAGGAGAAACTTATCAATTTAGCTATCAGACCAATTCTAAATATTCTCGCGGAATTTTGTTCTCGCGGATTTTTTTATTCCCGCGGAAAAATTCCTCCAATTCTGTTCTCCTAGGGAGAACAATAATTGGGGAACAGGAATTTCGAATTTTCGAAGTCAGCTGTTTTGTCAATTGAAATTTCGTTGCACATTTCTTATTTTGTTTAAAAGATTGAAAAGTTTAATTATTGTTGCAAATTTGTTGGAAATTAAGAAATAAAATATAAACAATGCACAGTATTAATTGCATTTCATGTGGTATTCACTGAAATTAGTAATGAATTGGCTCCACAGCAACATCAACAGCGGAACATAAGAAGAAGACGGCCGCATAACACAAAATCTGCCGGAGTTGCCTGCTTTCGTTCAGCAAAGCAATTTTCTGGCGGCCAAGTTGAGTTGAATTCCTACTTCTTCATATGCCAAAATCCATTTAAGCCTTATTAAAAAATCCTTGCACAATTTCTGGATGGCTGCATCAAATATGTATACCAAGAGCTCTACCGTTGCTTATGACATACTTTTCGACTTAAAATAAATATTGTGGTTGTTGTTGTTGTTGTATTAACAGTGAGAATATTGGGGTAGAATGTAAAGACATATTTTAGCACAAGTTTGTACAAATAAGTGTTCTTTCTTAAAAGAACCAATTTCCTTTAACTGTTTTGATGCCACCGTGGTGTGATGGTAGCGTGCTCCGCCTATCACACCGTATGCCCTGGGTTCAACTCCCGGGCAAAGCAACATCAAAATTTTAGAAATAAGGTTTTTCAATTAGAAGAAAATTTTTCTAAGCGGGGTCGCCCCTCGGCAGTGTTTGGCAAGCGCTCCGGGTGTATTTCTGCCATGAAAAGCTCTCAGTGAAAACTCATCTGCCTTGCAGATGCCGTTCGGAGTCGGCATAAAACATGTAGGTCCCGCCCGGCCAATTTGTAGGGAAAATCAAGAGGAGCACGACGCAAATTGGAAGAGAAGCTCGGCCTTAGATCTCTTCGGAGGTTATCGCGCCTTACATTTATTTTTTTTTTTATTTATTTTGATGCATTCCCTTTAATTTAACTAGTGAAAAAACTCTTATGAAATGGTAGAGAAATCTCCCTCTCCCTCACATTCATAATACCTACTTTTCTCCCATAACCGGTTTCCGCTTTTTCGAACATTGTTCAGAATAGGAGGAAAGGGAGAAGTGAAAAAAACTCACAAGGAATTTTTATTTAGAATACGAGGAATGGGAGAAGGGAAAAAACTCGCACGGAATTTTCTTTTAGAATTGGGCTGTATATATTTTTGCAAATACCATTACATGGTGAGTCAACACGCAATGAAAAACAATTATATTGAGAGAAAATTATTAAGTGTGTTTATAACTAATTGCTATTTTCATGTTTATTGTTAATAAAAACAGAATACCCTGAGGATGGCGCTGTCGCGTCAAAACGCGTAGGTATGAAAAAACAATAAATTTTTTTTTTATTACCAAACAACGGCCGAAGCAGCTCTCTATGCAACAAAATAAATCAAGATTTTAAAGCAACACAATATATTATTAAAATGATATAAAAAATGTATGCCCTTTGTTGTAAAGCTAACAATTTCAAGTATTCAATAATAAAATTTGACGAAAAAATCGACCCTTGTTAAATGGTTTAACCGGACTGTATAAAACTCTCTAAGTACTGCTTAGAAGTTTCTTTTAGCTAATTATATCTAAGTTTATACTTTGCTGGTACTTACATAGCCGCCAGAGTACGTACCATGGGCCTCTGCCGGCGTGGTTACTGGTGATGTTGTTGTTGCTGGTGAAGCCGTCGCCGTTGTTGGTTATGGCGCGCGGTCTTGGGCGCGCTGTGTTGGTGGTTGTTGCGCTCTGGTCCGAGGTAATCGAGTGAACCTGGTGGCGATAAAACTTCGTGCTGACCTTTACGATCTGGATGACTTGGTAATTTTGGCGTTCGTTGTATTACGCTGCAGCGTACTGCTGGCCCTGGAGACGGAGGTAGTGTCGGACGCTTTTCCGAAGATGGTAGTGTACTTCGTAAACGTAGAGAAAGGGGTTTATCTTCGGATAACAAGGGTTCTCATCACCATTTAGTTTAGTGCCGTCCGAATCCGAATCACTAGAACTCTCCTCACTAGGTGTGACTGTGAAACGCCGACCTACTTCAACTGGATATTCTATACGTGGAGCTTGTGTCACCACCACACAACCGTTGTAAGGTTTATTACCACCCCGAAATAGACGAGTAAAAACGAGGCTTGTCGGAATGGACTGCGTCGGTACTTTGCGCTATCGACTCTTCCTAGTTTCTGGGCATTTCCCGGTTTATTCTTTGGTAGTTGGGTGTATCGGCCGGCGGTTCCTCGTTGCAGTCCTTTGGTTCTTCACAATACTCTCTTGCAAATATGCACAGCACGCGAGGGTGTTTTGCGATGAGTTGAGTATGGTTGGGGACGTGCAGTTGAGGTAAGCAATAGTGCTAATGAAGCAGTCTCTGAGCTTGACGCCTTTGGTGTTGAAGTTGTGTTCTAGATGTTATACGATCCTTTTGGTATGGTCGCAGGGCCGCCAAAATTTAGGCTGAAGCAAATCACAAATCATCTCGTTGGTATAACGCCTTATAGGACTAGTTTTGCGGTAAACCTTTTTGGTTTTATAAAAATTTCCGATTAACTGCGCAAGTAAAAAGCTAATTCTTGCGTTTTTCCCGGCCGGAAAACTCGTGGCTATTTATTTATTTATTTATAGTGATCGCCGGTCTTTCTTTTTCTTGTTTCGATACTATTGCATCGCAACTTTTTGGTCCCATCACTAGTCATTAGGTGTGTTCGCACGAAAACGCTACCAAGTAGACCATAACAGCAGACCGTAACAAAATTTATGCGCAGCAATTTCAGAGGTGTATTTAAAGTTTGTCGCTTAGCAGTCCATATAAAGTTTAAGCGTAAACGGATATACGCGTGTTAAAAAACACGGCTAATACTCCTTTGCAATGCGTTTGCGGACCACCGTCAGCCGATCATTGCTCGTTTTTTAACGACAGAGATCACGACACGATGTTGATCGAACAGAGTTGCCAAAAAGAAAATATTGCATGCAAATAACTGATAATAAAATTTTACTATGGCAACTCTGATAAAATGCAACCGCGCACTGGTTTTATGTATACATTCTATAGTATGTATAGAGAAATATTAGTTTCTTTATTTACGCAAATGCTAAATATAAAAGTTGTATTGCCGCTCTTCATTTACTTTCATTTTAAATTAAATTCACTTCGGCATATGAACCTCTGTGGGTGCTCCACGGAGTACTACAGTGAAAGTACTTTGGAAAGTACTCTCACGTATGTACTCTGGGATCATCTACTCCTCTGCTAGGACATCGCAATGTTGATTGGAGTACATTTTTTGTAAGCATACAGATTAGTTTTGGAACACTCCTATACTCCCAAAGGAGTATTCCTTACATTATTTATGGGTACTCGTGTTTTTTGAAGGGGTGTTATCCCAACAGCTGATTGCTTCTCCTTGATAATTTTCCATACACCACCTTGTACTGCAACATGTCAGTTAATCGAAATCAATGAAAATTTTCTTTGGTCTTGACATTCTTCTGCACGGCGAATTGGTTGAATTCGCTTTGCCACCACCTGGTATGGATTCGCCTTGATGTCAAGTCAAAATAAAATTTTCATTGATTTCGATTAACTGACATATTGTTGTACAAGGCTTTGTATGGAAAATTATCAAGAAAAACAATCAGCTGTTGGAATAGCACCACCTCTACTGAATTCGCCTTGATGTATACATAAACGTCGTGTTACATTGGTACATGAACCATATACGGATAGAGATTTAATATGCAAACGCAACAGCAATGTGCCATATGGATCAAATCGTTGTTGCATTTGCATGTTAAATATCTATCCGTATCAGGTTCATGTTCCAATGGAACACGAGGAAAACCAGTTGCGCGGTTGAATTTTATCGGAGTTGCCATAGTAAAATTTTATTATCAGTTATTTGTATGCAATATTTTACTTTTGGCTACTCTGTGAAATCGTCATCGTGTCGAGGCTGAGTAACACAGCACTGTGCTGTGTTATTGTGTTAACACTCAGTAATGTGCGGCACGCACACGCACACTTATCGATTAATTTATAGCACAGTGGCACACTCGATGGCACAAAGCTGACTGTGAAATGCCGCTCAAACTGGTAAATGCTCATAATACAATAACACGCTCTTTAGCACAGAGAATGACACTCAGATCGTAAGTGCCCATACATACATATTCCATTGTGCTTGTGTGTTGATTGTATTGCTTTCCAATGACACTTCACTCAAAACATATTTATACACATGATACAAATATTACAAGGTAAAACCGGTGAGAGGGTAATGACATTTAAAAAGATTTTAAAATTATCACTGCGCTCTCATAATTTTTATTTTATTTTGATTTTTTCATAAAAAAATGGTGTCCGCAGGGGCACTTACTATCCTCTTGATCAGATGATATGACTTTGAAAAATTGGAGTATGAAAGAAGATAAATGTTGCCATGATTTACTCTTCTAAATGGCGTCAAACGTGGCGTTAGAGGTAAGTAACACAGTACTGTGCTCTGATATTGTGCCTACACTCATATCGACTTTCGATAATCAGTTATAACACAATTGTGTCAACACAATGTGTTAACACTGCAAAGTGTGCCTGTGGTACTGTGTTAACACTCAAAAAATAGTGTCATTACCCACCACTATTTCAGGGAAATCACAAACAGAAGATTAGGCATTGCGCATGTAAAAAAAAAATCAGCTGTTTTTGATGACGTAGCAATTGCTCATTTTCATTTAGCCGCTCTTTGATATACGTATATTTGTGAAAGTTTTAACTAATAATTATATTAATAATGCATTGTTCTGTGTTTGGGTGTGATAACAACAACAAGAAAACCAGTGAAAACAAATGAAGATTTTTCCATTTCCCAAAGGATGCAGTAGTGGCTAAGAAATGGCTTCATTTTTTGGCGCCGAAAGGACGTATTGAATCTGAAAACAGCATGCATATGTGAAGTGCATTTCACTCCCGAAGATTTGGAAAGAAATATGCAATATGAATTAATATTTTATAATTATATAATATAATTACTTATAGCAGCCTAAAATACATTTGATACATGTTATGATTATTAATATATCTAAATCTTTTTATAAACACCACTATACGTTATGGAGTCTTTATTTCCGGTGTTATTCAGATGGTGTCCTTCAATTCTACGTTCTGTAAAAATTAAAATGGTTATTAAAAGTGTATAGGGCATTAGTAGACCTCTCGAGAGATAACCTAAGAATCCTAACAGCTATTCTTACAGGACACTGTAGACTGAACAGTCACATGCAAAAGCTGGGTATAATATCGAACAACACACACCGATTTTGTGATCGTACTGTAGCCAACTTCATTTCCCAATTCCTCGCCCATTTCTGAGCTATAGGCGCTGCAACCCACATGGCAGTTACACGTCTAGGTTGTGTAAATCAGATTTGTAATGTTGTCAATTGTGAGCGAAGTTTCGGCGATATTTGTTTAGATATGTCAAAATTATATTTGACCAATAGGAACGATTCATTTACGGTTAAATTCATTATAGTAAAACAATTAAATTAATTAAAATAAAATAAATATACACAATGCTCTTGGATTTTGCAATCAAAACAGCATATCAGCTGTTCGCAGAAGTCAACTGTGACGTAATGCGAAGAACGAAGTAATTTCTAACTCATCAATGCGCAATCTTGTATATTGATTTGTGAATGTATACAATTCGTCTACCGGGTTTTTCAAATTCGCTCGAAACGGTTAACGAAATGTCAAATCTGTGGCGGTGACACGTTTCATTTACGCCATTTGTAAGAATCCGTTATAACCGTGTTTTGGTGGACCCTCCACAATTATTTTTATTATTACTGAAAAATTAGAAACACATCTCGTGTGGCGTGTTGGAAATATGGCCGAAAATCATAATCTTCAACGCCTCGAAGATCAATTATACCGATATCGTCCAGAATTGAAACGCGACAGTGAAGACGTAAAATCAGAGCGACGTAAACGTCTGTGTTTACAACTACACAAGGGGTACCCGGTAGTACAACTTTCGAAGTTAGATGCAGTATCCTCACTCGTCGACATAAAAAACCGTTTAGAAAAGTGTAAGGATAGTATTCTTGATCCGATTGATGATTGTCGCGAAATGGTGCTGGCTTCACCATCAACGTCGCTATTTGAGTCTAGTGGAGATGAGTTCCAAATATCACAAAGGCCACGACGAGCTCCACGAAAACGAAAGTCTGTATCATCATTCCTTTATGCAGATTTTATAGAATCGAGGAAGGAACACAAAGATGATGCGCCTCTTTCCGTTTCAATATTAATACCACAAGTAGTGCAATGCTCAGGTGACATGGAAATTTCAATTGATTTAGGGGGGGTGAATGCTTCACAACGAATGTATAACAGCCGTCTGACTGGATTAGTGCACAATCGTTCACTCAGTGGTAGCAGTGTCATAGAAGATTTGCCCATTGAAGATAAACCTAGCACCTCTAGTAAAATTGAGCATTTACAAATGACTTCCACATCAAGTAGTATTCAAACTACTGATTACAGTGACAAACAAGACGAAGAAGTGCTTTCTAGTTTGATATCACAAGTACTTGTAGAAAATACTGATACGGAAACACTGCAGGCGACGGATGTACTTAATAATATCAACAACAACGAAAGCAGTAACTATGATGCTGCAGTTGCTACTCCTATTGCTCCATTGAAAGTATCAAAAAAGAGGAAGGCCACGCAACGTAAACCTAAAAAGGAAAAATCTGAAAACGGCCCACATAAAAGACGTGGTCGAAAGCCAAAGAGCAAAGCAAATAATCAAGATGGTATTTTAGAAAATGTTGGATTACATAAAAGTGAGTTGGCAAAATACGTTGAGTTGTTTTCCAACACTTGCAACCTGGTAGGATCGGCAACCCCTGCTGCATCTTCTACCATGTCTCAACAGATGGTGACATCAACGACTCACTACCTAGATTCAAACGAACAACAACCTATCACATATTTTCTTGAAGGTGATTGGCAAAATGGTGGGAATTGCCAACTTGTACAGACAGGGAGTGTGCCAATGGATGGAGCTCAAGAAGAATTCAATATGACTGAACTGGTATGTAAGTTTATAAATTTACTTGATTTGCTCTGTCATAATCAGAGCACATGATTGTGAAATGAGAAAGTGTATATGTTTTTGTTTGCTTTGAATTATATTGCCCCTTCAAATTCACTTTCCTTCTCTCGATTTAACAGCAAAATTGTACTGAAAAAGATGAGCAACTATCTACTGTAGTACGAACGGTTTGCCTTTTATATAGTATATCTTTCTTCACTTCCGTCTTAACTTCTGTTCCAAATCGCATTTCAAGAGCTAGGTGATTTGTGAAAATATATATTTAAGTAGGCAACTTGCTCCAATACGTACGCCAGCTTTCAGCCGCCTTGGTGTTCAAATTTTGTCGACTTCTATGTTCATTCAGCGTCTTAGGGGCCTTAGAATACACCTGCGGCAGGTATGCCTGTAATTCTATACTACAGCATGGCACTGCTAGCTTAGATTAGGTTAGGTTGCGAGGGCTGATCTGGACACTATGGTAAGAGCTCACTACTTAGGCCACCGATGGGCCCATTGCTAGAGCCTTGACTTCATAGCTAGAGACCTCAGCAAGGTCATGTAGAAAAGGTTTACCAAGGATGGCCAACCTATGCCTACTACGCGCTGGACAATGACAGAGAAGGTGCTGAACACTCTCCTCGTCCTTCTGGACGATAGAACTGATTTGTTTAAAATCAGGAGGGCTCTTGTGCGCCCCTTGTGCGCCCCTTGTCATACGAGGGCCAGGTTAGCCTGGATGTCTCACACGATGATATGGCTGACCATAGTCCATTTGCAATTCTTATAGTGCTTGTGCTCACACGAAGCCTGAAAGTGGCCATGGGTGTACCTACCGAATCATTTCCCGGAAGGATATGGTCGGTGCTGCCTCTTCTGGCCAGCTCGTCTGCTCTGCAGTTGCCTTCAATATCCCTGTGCCCAGGTACCCATATAAGGCTGATACTGAAGTGCTGAGCCATCTGGTTAAGATATCTGCGGCATTCAGTGACCGACTTTGCGTTGTCGACGAATGAGTCCAGGGCCTTTAATGCGGCTGGTTGTCTGAGAAAATAAACACCCGTTTACAATCTTAGGCATAGACCCGAGATGATTCATAGCCCTGTGTATTGCCAGCATTTCGGCTTGGTAAACACTACAGTGATCTGGTAGGCGAAAAGGGACCTCTAGACCCAGATCCGATGAAAAGAGGCTTGCGCCCACCTTCCCGTCAAGCTTAGAATCATCCATGAATATTTTGATGGCACCCGGTACCGTATGTTGTCTAATGTTCTTGTTGCGATGGTATATATATACTATAGTTTTTAACGAAGACGTTCTTTGGCGTGCAGTAGTCAGTGCGTACCGGTATTGGGACTGGGGCGTTCGTGCCCAGGATTGTCGCGTGTCCACTAGATCCATTTGACTAGAGACTTGTTTCCCTTATGCGTAGAGCGGCGATGATCGCTATTTCCTTCGCCACCAGGTCAAGAGGCGGAAGGTATAGCATTGTGTTAGTGCTTCAGACGGTGTGGAGCCCAGAGCCCCGGTAATGCAGAGCTCCGAACTCCGTTGCCCCTTTTGAAGCATTTTAAGATAGGTACTTTTAGCTAGAGCAGGCCACCAGACCAAGGCCCCCAGCGGGTTAGGGGATCAGAATATACCCGCGGTAGGTATGCCTGTCGTAAGAGGCGACTAAAATACCAGATTCAAGGGGCTGTGTAGCGCAACCCTGCAGGTTGCCAGCGCAATATATAGCTTCTCCAAACCCGATTGTCAACCTCACCTATCCGCGGCGAATCCTGTTCCACTAACAGACGAGGCTCTGGCGACCCCAAGCTCCTCATGGAACTTGGGGGTGGGGAAGGGGGAATGGCCTGAAGGTTTAATGTGGCCACATAAATCGTTCCCGAGATGGTCGGGCTAGCACCTTAATGGTGAGGTGGTACCGGAGCGTACCGGATCTGTATCCGGCAAAGGACCATCACATCGATAACACTTCCCAAAGCCTTCGGGGAACAACCTTATCGCTACAACAACAACAACAACAACAACCAGACCAAGGCACCATAAAGAAGAATAGGGCGCACAATGGCTGTGTAAACCCAGTAGGCCACCTTAGGGGAGAATCCCCAGAAGGTGCCAATTGCCCTCTAGCAGGTGAACAGCGCTGCTGATGCTTTCTTGGATCGATCCAGTATATGGTCACTCCATAATAGCTTCCTATCCAGAATGACTCCCAAATACTTGACTTCATCGGTAAACGATAAAAACGTACCCCCAATTCTTGGCCGTGTTAGATTTGGTACTTTGTACCATTAGATTTAGGGAAATTTTGGATCGTGCCCCTTCCATTAGGTTGCAAAGAGTTTGCGGGAATTTCCCCCGCATGGTGACGTAGATGTCATCTGCATACGCGATAACTTGGTGACCTTCTGCCTCCATGAGGCGTAGTAGTTGTTAGCTCAGTTTTAATCTGCCTACGCTTAAGCAGATTGTATCTAAACTCCACCAGGCACGCGTCAACCCCCAGATCGGTCAGCGCCGATGTGATGGCCTCCGGGAGAACGTTGTTGAAGGCACCCGCTATATCTAGAAATGCCACCAGTGTGTATTCCTTGAGGTCGAGTGACCTTTCGGTAACGGATACCAGTGAGTGCAGGGCCGTGTCAGTTGACCTGCCTAAGTGTAGGCATGTTGAGCTTGCGAAAGAAGCGATGGCTCAATCCTCCTCCTGATGTAGTCCTTTAGGAGTCTTTCGAGTGCTTTAAGCAGAAAAGAAGATAAGCTTATAGGCCTATAATCATTTGGTTTAGAGTGGGAGGCTTTCCCTGCCTTGGGTATAAAGACCACGTTGACTTCTCTCCACGATGCTGGAACGTAATTGAGCCTAAGACAACCTATAAACATGCCTTTTATCCAGGGCCTTATAAGTTCGGCAGTATACTGTAGCTGAGCCGGAAAAATTCCATCCGGTCCGGCGATTTATAGGGCTTGAAGGTCTGTAAAGCCCAATCAATCCTTTTATCATCCGTAATTTCGCTTATTAGCTGATCATTAGGTGACCCTCCGCTAACAATATTTAAAGACACGCCCGCGCTAGCTGGGAAGTGTGTATCCATAAGCAAGTTTATGGTTACAGCGCTGGAGTCCGTCCAGTGCTTATCCGGCTTTTGGACGTAATTTAGCTGAGTTGGAGATTTCGATAGCACCTTCCTTAAGCGGGAGGCCGCGGATGTGGATTCAATCCTGCCGCAAAAAACCCCTCCAGGAGGATCGCTTTTCATTTCGGATTGCTTTTTTTATATATATTTATTTTCGTTTTATAAGCAGCCCATGAGGAATCATGTCCGTCATGCTTGGCCGCCCTACATGACTTCCTAAGCTTATCAAGATCGGACGACCACCATGGTGGTTTGTGAGTTTCCGTAACCTTTTTAGTCGGGCAAGCCCTATCTAAAGCATTCCTACATTTTTGACTGACATTATTTACAAGCACGTCCAGCTCCTCCTCGCCCTCTGGGGCTCGCACTTCAGATAGCTTTTTACCTATTATCTTCTTATAGTAGCTCCAGTTCGTTATTCTAATATTTTGTATGTACTTAGGACTTGTGTGCGTCTGTGTTATAGTAAAGATTATATATCTG
Organism: Eurosta solidaginis; assembly: GCF_040869045.1. NCBI lineage: Eukaryota > Metazoa > Arthropoda > Insecta > Diptera > Tephritidae > Eurosta > Eurosta solidaginis. Next base: position 120,091,460 of record NC_090322.1, on the reverse strand, counting down.
TGGTCAGAAAAAGAGTGCTCCTTTAGAACTCTCCATGAAACGATCAGGTCACTGAAAGAGTCTGTGACCAGTGTTATGTCAAGGACCTCTTCGCGGTTCCTCGTAATGAAGGTGGGGTCATTTCCCCTATTACATTTACTTAGATTAGTGCCGAAAAGATAGTTAAATAAAGACTCACCTCGGTCATTTGCATCACTGCTGCCCCACTGGGCATGATGAGCATTGGCATCGCCTCCGAGTAGGATGAAATCATTTCTTGGATTTGCTGCCCTCACGAACTCCCTGAAATTATCCGGTGGTTGTGAGCCTTGTTGATCGTGCGCTTGGTAGAAAGAAGCCAGTTTGAAGCTCCTCCCTTGCACCTCGACGCTAACCGCTGTCAGATCCCCGTCGCTAAAATTGGGTAGAAGAAAAACCTTAAGAGTAGACTTAGCCAATATACATGTGCGAGGCTTACCCTTTTCCTGAGCGCTATAGAGCTTATACGCTGGCGTCCGCAGGCCACAGATCCTATTGCCAGTGATCCACGGCTCCTGGACTAGTACGATGTCTACCGCACCTGAGGTCAGCCTAATAGCTGCGACCGATCACAAATTGTTGTTGTTGTTGTTGTTGTAGCAATGCTTCGCCCCACCTAATAGCCGCGACCGATCACAAATTGTCATCAATATCCTCTAACGGGAGTCCAAGGAAACTTGCTGTTTCAACAGGTGTGGGCCATAATGAAAGGGGTGTTAGAGGCTTTGGTTCCACATTACAATTAAAGAGATGATTGGTGTCATGTGGGGACACATTGCAAGCGGGGCATACATTTTGTATGTCGGGGTTGATTCTGGATATGTAAGAGTTTAGCCTGTTACAGTATCCAGAACGAAGTTGAGCCAGAGTGACTCGCGTTTCCCTGGGGAGTATGCGTTCCTCTTCCGCAAGTTTTGGGTACTGTTTTTTGAGTACTGGATTCACCGGGCAATTCCTGGCATAAAGTTCCGACGCCTGTTTGTGGAGTTCACCAAGGACCTGCTTGTGTTTTTTTGCTTCATACGGCTGAGTTCTCAGGTGCCGTATTTCCTCAAAATGCTTACGGATATGACTCCTTAAGTCCCTAGGCGGTGTTGGCTCATCAATCAGATACCTGTTGGGATGCCCAGGTTTCTGGATATTCAACAGTAACTGTTTGGTTCAGTGTAACCCCATTTAAACCCCAGATATTGCGGTTAGTTTGGTCTCTTGAATCGCAGCAATGCGGATGTTATGCCGCTTCATGAAATCGACTATCTCCGTGATCTCCCCAGTTAATCCATTTCAGTTTAACTGCAGAATTCTGATGAGCTGCCGGTAAATTTTTCCGCCCGGAAATTTAAAAAGAACTTGAGCAAACGAAAATTCACTTATAGGCAGGATAAAGTGGGCGCTAAATCTAAAGCATTTCAGTATTCAAGGAGTTAATAAGCAATACAAATCTTTATAGCTTCTGAGCTTCCGCAGCCTAATTGTGAACCTCACCTACGCAAGGATAATCCTGTTACAAATACACATATTTAGCAGGCAAGGCTCTGGATTGATGGCAATTTGTGATCGGTCGCGGCTGTTAGGTGGGGCGAAGCACTGCTACAACAACAACAGGCAAGGCTCTGGCGAGCCCAAATTCCTCATAGAACTAGGGGGTGGGGGACGGGATGACCCAGAAGGTTTAATGTGGTCATATTAATGGTTCCCGAGATAGTCGGGCTAGTACCTTAATGGTGCTTTGTTATCGGTACGTACTGGATCTATGTATATCCGACAAAGGACCATCAACATCTATGGTTAATACAACAACATAATATTTAGAAAACCGCCACGTCATCATTGTCAGACAATTTCGTAATGCTTTTTCTCACAGGTTGCAAGGTTAGGGCGTTAGCGTGCCTCGCCTACCAAACCGACGGTCCTGCGTTCAACTCCCAAGCAAAGTAACAATAAAAATTTAGAAACAAGATTTTTTAATTACAGAAAACTTCTTCTAATAGGGATCACCCCTAGGAAGTGATTTGGCAAACACTCCGAGTGTATTTCTGCCATGAAAAACGGTTCATGTGAGTGTTTCTAAATTTGCATCGCCTGACCGGACAGATATGCCTTGACGTTCTAGGACACTGTCCCTGCGGCTGATGTCGGGATCAAATATATTATATTGCATTGAGTGGTAGGTGATAAATGCGAGACCGCCCCCATTTCCACTCTCCCGGTCTTTTCTTTGGACGTTATACCCAGAGCAGGTCTGCAAAGCAGATCTTGTCGTGAGTTTAATCTCTTGGATCGCCGCAATACGGTTGTTGTGCCGCTTCATAAAGTCAACTATCTCCGGATCTTCCCAGTTAACCCATTACAGTTTAACTGCAGTATTCTGAAGTGCACCGGGAAGACGTCGTCACTCTGGGGGTAAGTGACAGGTGACTACGCGTGAGTTTAGGGAAGGCCAGGATGCAAGTCCTGCTATTGGACGTCCTTGGTTAAGCATTGGAGTACCCGGTGTAGTGTAGTTGGGTTTGCCGCCTGGCAGCATGGCGCGATGAAACCCGTCGGGCGGTTGCCGTCTCTGAGACCAGAATATCTAGGAAAGTGGCACCGTAAAAGGAGTAACAACAAAGGCAACACTTAGAGACGAATCGCAAAACGAGCAAAGGGGCATTCATATGGCTGAGTGGTTAAAGGCATCTGCCATTACACTGGTATGAATTATGATAAGTGCTTAACTTGAGTACCTGTTTACGAAAACTCCACCCCACGGTGCACATAGGTAGATTTTCAAGTTTTAGGCTTCCAAAAATATTTTATTGTCTATATCTTCTTAAAACTGTTTAATAAATGAAAAATTATAATAATTTGTGTAATTAATCGGTTATATTAAAAAAATAGATATTACACTGTGTAACACTAAAGAATTCCTGCGCAGTGAGGCTATTTTTCTTGTTGTACAGCGACAAGGGTGTATCAAACCCTCTATCTAACCCCCTTTCTGCAAGTATCTGCAGCTAAATTTAAAGCAGTTTTCAAGCTAATTGTGCCAAGTACCATGTCAAAACTAATTTTTCCTTGGACGGACTTGGAAACATAACAAAACTGGTTTTGAACACCAGAAATAAAAAAATAAAAATTTTTTTAACATCCTAAATAAAATAGGTTCTTTATCAATTCATAACTTTTAAAAATCACAAACACCATTAAAAATGTTAGTATTTACCTGAAATATCAGAATCCATCACAATTACTCAACTCAATTGTCTTAAAACTTAAAATATTCACGTTAAAACATGCAATTTCACATAGGTTAAAAAAAACCATAACAGGCGTTTCAGAAATAGCTAAATTCCGATTACTTGCCAGCTAGCGCCAGGCATGCGATGGATGGGAAGGGGTAGAATTATTCGTCCCCTGTATATTCTTAAGCTGTTGGAGTTTTTTGTAATTGTGACAACTTTCAGAAATTCAATTATGGCCGCCTAAATGTCTAAAATCTACCTATGTGCGGTGTCAGACATGGATCCTTATAATTTAATTCGCTTTAAGTTATATATAGAATTTATATTTTGTTATAAAAATCAAGATATTGTTTTTTAACATTTAAAGAGTTATACATTTTTAATAAGAAACAAAAAAATGAAAATTTATGAAAAACATAATTCAAAATTGAAAACCAAAAAGAACATGAATACATTTTTAAAAAATAACAAAGTATAATATTACAAAGTTAAATTTATAAACAAACCCTTCAATATTCCCCATATCAACATCAAACAAATTAAAAGTAATTCTCTTTTTAAATGTGTTATTAGTGTTATTGTTAGTTTTTTCTGTGTAATTCGTTTCAATGATTGCTGGTTTAAGTCTTTCAATTGGAATCGTTTTAATAATCCCATTGATTTCAAGTTTAAATACTTCTTATTTTTTTTCACAATTTTGTAAGGTCCATCATAAGGTTGTTGCAAACCATGTTTTTTAACTACTTTAAGGCCCGGTTTATCAGTAGTTGGTTAAGCTAAGCTTAAACTAAGTTTGCTTAAACTCTAGTTAAACTACTGAGCAGTTTTTCAGTCACAGGTTAAGGCCGCGTTTGGGGTATGCTGTTTTGTGCGGCAACATTGATTTTTGTATTATCTAGATAATTTGTAGATACGTCAGCAGCTGGATTTTGTTTACCCAACAAACATGGAAAAAAATTCTACGGTAAAATATATATCTAGTTCCGAAAGTGATATGCAACATCATTATTTAATTATTCTTAAACCAGATAGTTCTCGAGTTGATATCCAACTTCATTCTCCAGTCACTATCCAACCTTTGAGAAATTTTGTAAAATTAAAAGTTTTCCAGTTGATCTCCAACGTCATTAATATTTTCCAATTATTATCCTAATTTCGGGAGATTTTGAGAAATGTACAGTTCTCAAATGAATATTCAACCCATTTCCCCAGTTGATGTCTTACATTATATATCGAGTTGAGGTGGAGTAGAAAAAAATTTCCAAGGTGGTACCACCAAAACCAACAAGTGTGTATTGTGAGAAATAAACACCTGGTTGATAGCAGTAATGAAGCGTAATTAATGAAGAATAAATTATACAGGCTGCCGCCGTGATGTGATGGTAGCGTGCTCCGCCTACGACACCGAAGATCCAACATCAACATCATGGAATCTTACATTTGAGTCCAGTTAGAGAACCAAGTTGTTAATTACATTTTACAACTTAAGTAATAGCATATTTTGTTTTATAAAATATTTCCTCTTTTGTGTCTTATGGAGCTTTGCGGCCGTTGGTTTTAAAGCAAAAAAACAGACCATACAAAAAATGAACGATAAACGGGAAAAAGGCGCAGCTAGATGCAAGATCGCTACAAAAATTAACACTTTTAAATACAAAATCAAAAATGGTCCGAAGGAGAAAATTATACTAAAGTGGTTTGAAAACACGAGAAAGTTTATAAAAAAACACAAGAACTCCTTAATTATTACGAACGCTGATAAAGGGAACAAAACCGTGATAATGTGCAAAGGGGACTACACACAATAAAAGAACTACTTAACGACAGAAATACTTACAAAACCATTAGGGAAGACCCAACACAAAAACTACTAAGGAAAAAGAACAGCATCGTCAACGAAATTTACAAGCATACAAATATTGACTTCCGACAGAAATCACAATTGATGTGCACGGCGGCGACAGCACCCAGACTATACGGACTGCCAAAAATACATAAAGAGAGTACACCTCTCCGTCCGATATCGTCGTCCGTTAAAGTTCCGTGCTACAAACTCTCTAAATATATAAGTAAAATACTGAAAGAAGTGGTTTCAAAAACATACAATGTGCAAAACTCTTTTCAAGTTAAATAAAAGTTATGTAACATAGAGATCAACGAAGATGAAATCCTTATATCGTTTGACGTGGTCTCTCTTTTCACAAATATTCCAACTCAACTAACGATACGTACAATCATGCAACAATGGCAAACTTATGAAAAACACACGTCCCTCACGAGAACACAATTTCTAAAAGTGCTTGATTTCTGCTTAAGAGATAATAATTACTTCGTTTATGATGGCACCTTTTATCAACAAATATACGATATGCCCATGGGAAACCCACTTTCGCCCTCTGTGGCAGACATCGTACTTGACAAAATTATTGACGACAGCCTAGCAGCATTTAAATCCAAAGACATGGTCAGATACATAAATAAATATGTAGATGACATATTAGCAATTGTTAAAATACAGGACGTGGAAGATCTATTAAAAACTTTGAATGCTAAACATAATAAAATCCTTATATTTAAGAATTCATGAGCTTACCAGCGGCTTATAATAATTGAATTTCAATTATTATGTTTTCTAAGAGAAACTGAAAAGAAAGAAACATTTACTGGCATATTGCGATGGAACCATTTCGAAAACCGCCAACGAAATCATCAGGCAGGCAATTTTGTAATGTTATCAAAGGTTTCACTGGGATTCGAACCGTGCATCACATGGTGAAACTGCAGTTGCCTTTAACCACTAGGCTATCCTGCTGGTATTTGTTTTCATGCTTAATTCAGTTTTTCTCATTTCTACACTAACAACACAATTGAGACATTTTGTCTCTATATTAATTTGTGTGCCATGTAGATTTGAAATTCAATTATTATAAGCCGGTGTTAAGCTCATGAATTCTTAAATATAAGTATAAACTGAACACACCATTAAACAAACATACATAATAAAATCCAGTTTACTGCAGAAAGAGAAAATAACGCTAAAATATCCTTCCTATCCTTCCATCGTCGAGAATGATAAACTATCGCTCGAATCATCCATGGGCCCAAAAGAAAAATACTGCAATAAACTTAATTGAAAAAATTTTCAAACTCAGTGATCAGGAGTTCAGAAATGAAAACAGGCGAAAAATAAAAAAACACTCTATAAAAATTGGTACCCTAATGCAGTATCAGAGATGTTTATAACAACAACAACAATAAACAAAATTAAAAATTATAATAGAAATGCAGCCAAAAACAACGAACAAGAAAATACAATATACAGGAGAGTTACATACATACCAGGCTTAACGGACAACAAAACATTGAACAAAATAATGGACAAGAACAATACATGCTTTGCCTACAAACTACACTTAATAAAATATTCACAAGAACACAAGACAAAGTAGAGAAGGAACAACAACACAATGTCATATACGAAATAAAGTGCAATGGGAATGTTGAAGAAAAGTGCAACAAAATATACATTAGCTGTATTTCGTTGCTAACTATTACAATTAAAACACTAGATAGCTTACCGAATTGCATGCAAAGCAACAATAAAAAGTAATCGAGTTGAGTTGACTAAACGATTTCAGTTGAAACCGCTTAGGTAATTGTCGACCTGATTGATAGTATTGTATAGTGTGATAGTGTTGCATATTCAAAAATAGGGCACTATTGTGAACGAGCGAATGAAATGAACATACGAATGTGCAGATAAACAAAAATAACAAAATAACAGCGTGGCGGCAGGGTGACATACATACAAACATACACACGCATTTCATGTATTTTGTTTTTGTAATTATCTGGTTGAGTGTCAAAAACATACTGCGCTAGAAGTAGAAATGTCATAGCAGCTAAAAAAAGCAACAAGTAGCTGATAAACTTCCACCATCTGTATGGTTTTGCCATAATGAAACTGTTTAGCTAGTTAAAACGTTTTTTTCAAGCTCGCTTGAAAAAAAAGCAACTATTGGCACAAAAAAGAAAGCTTTGTGTGTCAGAATCACCGAGCACAGAGCAGATGCCAAACATGGAAAAAACTAAACTGCCCTTTCTCAACACTTAACAAATAAACAATACTCAGCTGATTTTGAAAATGTAAAAATTTTAGATGTAGAAGAAAGAGAAAAAACAAGACTGACACTGGAAGGCCTTCGAATACAGCAAATAATAAAAAAGCTGTAAATTTTAAGGACGCTTACGCCACGGCGATCAATAAAAATAAATAAAATAAATATTTCAGTAAATTAATATGTTTTAAGTAGAAAAATTGTAAAATACAATTAATGTAAGTGTTTAGTACAAAATGCTATATACTTTGTCGATGTTATGTATATAAATTATTTTATGTTTTTTGTCCAATAAACAGAATTCCTGAGGAAGGTGCAAAATAGCACCGAAATATGTAGAAGAAAAAAGAAAACACCTTGTTTTTTGCTTTAAAACCAACAGCCGGAAAGCTCCATAAGACACAAAAGTGAACAAATTATTGGAAAAAAAAAAAAAGATATTCCCTCTTTTGCTGAGTACGCTATGATTTTCGAGTTGATTTTAGAAGTACGCCTAGTTATCAACATGAGCTCTAATGGTACTCAAACACAAATGCTTGTTGGGTATGTTCGACGCCATTTCATAAGAACGCAAATAACTGATAGGTTAACTAGAGTTTAACCCTGGCAAATCAGCCGCTTAAGCTTCAGTTAAATTAGACCGAAAAACTGCAGAATAAGTTTAAGCGTAGTTTAACTGACAAACTGAGTTGAACTTGTACTGAAAAACCGGACCTAACAAATGCAAATTTACACGTTTGAAGGAACTTTGGAACTTAAATTCCAGTATTACAATATTTATTTTCTACCAGGGCGAAGAGAAACTCATGGAAAAGTTTCTGTACGGACCTAGAGTGATCCAGCAAAACAGCACGGTTGAAAAAAGTTCTAGCAAAGGGAAACATAGTCCAGGGACTAATAAAGAAAGAGAACGGGGAATGGTCACGTAATAGTGAGGAATCCCTTGAGGTTCTTCTCGATACACATTTTCCATCGGGAGACGGTTTAGAAGAGCCAGCAGACATCACTCACATTTCGATCACGGAGCTAGTAGCCGGGCTTGGTGACCGATACCAAGATCGAGTGGGCAGTGAATACGTTTTCTAAGTTCAAATCGCCGGGCCCAGATGGTATATTCACGGCCATGCTACAAGTCTTAAGTAGGGCGGTCGTGGAATGGCTTAAAATAATATTCGATGGGTGCATAAGACTGGATCATGTACCGCACTCTTGGAAAACTGCTCCTGTAGCTTTTCTACCAAAGGCGGGGAAGATCGGTCACGTGTATCCGAAAGACTATAGACCCATTAGCTTAACATCATTTCTGCTCAAAACCTTTGAGAGGCAGATAGATGTGTACATAAAGTCCAACGTGGATGAAAAGCTGCTCTCCACAACACAGCATGCGTACACCAAAGGCAAGTTGGTAGACACCGCATTGCATAGGGTGGTAATAAGCATAGAGAAATCCCTGGAATATAAGGAGTATGCTCTAGGAGTCTTATTGGACATTGCCGGGGCTTTCAATAATGTTGCAAAATGGGCGATTATGGATGGTCTTAATTACATTAAAGTACATTCTGCCTTAATCAGATGGATCGGCTGCATGTTAAATTGCAGAAAGATTACATCACAATGGGGATTGTGCGAGGCCACGAAATTAGTGGACAGGGGCACGCCGCAGGGAGGGGTGATATCACCTCTGCTATGGACGCTGGTCATCAACCAACTGCTCAGGCAATTCGATGAGGGACCCGTAAAACTTACGGCTTACGCAGATGACGTTGCAATTGTCATAAGTGGAAAGTGCCTTCCAACGATTAGTTCTTAGATGGATCGGGCGCTTCGGGATAATCATACCTGGGCATCTAATGTCGGGTTGAAAGTCAATGCGGAGGAGACGGATATGGTCTTGTTTACAAAGAGGTACAAGGTCCCAAATTGGACCAGGCCTAAGTTAGGAGGGGTGACCTTACAGGAGAAACCTTGCACAAAATATCTAGGAATCATCCTAGACAGTAAGCTGTCATGGAAGCTCAACGTGGAGGAGAGGGTCAAGAAGGCCTCAACGGCACTCTATGCATGTAAAAGAATGCTGGGGTGTACGTGGGGCCTATCGCCCTCTCTTTCTCATTGGGTGTTTACAGCGATTGTAAGCCCTATTCTATACTATGGAGTTCTTGTTTGGTGGAAAGCCACACAAAAAACAACATACCTCAAAAAATTAGAGGGGGTATGCAGAATATCGATGCTTAGCATTACGGGAGCCATGAAAACAACATCGACGGCTGCACTGTATGCCATTCTGCACATCCCACCTGTAGACCTGGTAGCAAAGAACAAAGCGTTAACGACCGCAACCAGGCTCGGTGCTTCGGGGCAGCTTGAGCGCCGACCATATGGCCATAGTAGTATAGCGTCATGAATCACAAGACGAACAGACTACATGATTCCCTATCTGCGCTTCGAGGGAGATCTTAAGGCCACAATAGAGGTTGACGGTTGGCGCAAGGGTGCGCAAATGGCGGACGAGGCGATACATGTGTACACCGATGGTTCCAAAGTAATGGAAGGAGTAGGGTCTGCGGTATACTGCGCTGATCCGGAAATAAGCAGATCCTACAGGCTGCCGGATTACTGTAGCGTTTTTCAAGCGGAAATATTAGCCGTAACCAAAGCAGTAGAAACCCTGGAAGAGAATAGCTTAAGCTGCAACCGTGTTAACTTTTATATTGACAGTCAAGCAGCAATTAAGGCAATAATATCGCATAGCACAGCATCTAAATGCGTGTTAGAGTGTAAGCAGTCTCTGGAGAGAATCGGGACAGGGAGAAGCATACATCTATATTGGGTCCCAGGGCATATGGGAATAGATGGGAATGAAAAAGCGGACGAACTAGCTAAAAAGGGCGCATCCCCTGAAGCTTGCTCCGTGGATATCCCAATTAGATTGGGCGAGATTAAGCGAAGGCGAGAGGTGCACATGATCGACCAAGCGGGAAAGGCGTGGGTTCAAGCGCGGGGCTGTAAAGGGTCGAAGATTATGTGTAGGTCTTACAACCTTAGACTAACACAGTTGCTTCTATCATTAAAAAGAGAGGACTGTAGGCTCATGACAGGTATTCTGACTAGACACTGCCTTCTGGCGTCACATGCCTTTAAATTAGGCTTGGTCAGTGATAGCAGATGTAGGAAGTGCGGGTTGGAGGAGGAAACGATCGAGCACGTTCTGTGCACGTTCTCTGCACTTGCCAGGCTAAGACTCCAGCTATTAGGAGTGATACAGCTGTCAGGTAGTCGCTACTTTTGTTTTATGAGGGACATTTTTGAATTTCCTTCCATTTATCCATGCGGTGTTGTCACTTTATGCAAACGTGTTTTTTGGAAAGAGAGTTAAATAATTAATTAAATACAGTCGGAAAAATAAACACAAATACCCCATGAAAATGTGTAGAAGACATTTATAAACATCTCGCCCAAAAAAAAGTAGCGACTACCTCACAGTTTACATAGAGTAAATGCCTCAAAAATAACGAGTGGCGGCTCTTATTATATTTATCCTCTTTGGTACGAGTAGGCGGCCATCGCCGTGCGTTAGTCATGGAGAAAAGTCGTTGAAGTTGTATAGGTTCACAGGTGAAATGTTAGGTTGAAAGTATTGATACTTGGCAGCTTCAGCGGCTTACTGGGATGTCACACAGTAATTCATAAGAAATTGGTCATTTGCGCTGCGGCGCCATGACATATGTTTGTTTATACCATATACATAGATCTAAATCAATCAATTCCACGGACGGCGCCTTGGAACATACATATGGGCACTTCCATGGTAACTCACGTTACATCAGAGACAAAATTGTCCCCGATTAATTTGCACTTACTTAGCTATTAATTATATCAAATTTTCAACTTCTTCCGCCAACCTTTCGCCGATTGGTTTCGCTAACTTCAGTCTTATTTTAGCGCAGAATGTCATAAAAAAAATTTTTTTAAAGCTATAAATATTTTTTCTCGCTGTTAATTTGCAATAAATTAGGTACTCATTATGTAAAATTTTCAACTTCTTCCGCCAACTTTTCGCCGATTGGTTTCGCTAACTTCAGTCTTATTTTAGCGCAGAATGTCATAAAAAAAAATTTTGTAAAGCTATAAATTTTTTTTCTCGCTGTTAATTTGCAATAAATTAGGTACTCATTATGTAAAATTTTCAACTTCTTCCGCCAACTTTTCGCCGATTGGTTTCGCTAACTTCAGTCTTATTTTAGCGCAGAATGTCATAAAAAAAAATTTTGTAAAGCTATAAATTTTTTTTCTCGCTGTTAATTTGCAATAAATTAGGTACTCATTATGTAAAATTTTCAACTTCTTCCGCCAACTTTTCGCCGATTGGTTTCCCTAACTTCAGTCTTATTTTAGCGCAGAATGTCATAAAAAAAAATTTTGTAAAGCTATAAATATTTTTTCTCGCTGTTAATTTGCAATAAATTAGGTACTCATTATGTAAAATTTTCAACTTATTCCGCCAACCCTTCGCCGATTGGTTTCGCTAACTTCAGTCTTATTTTAGCGCAGAATGTCATAAAAAAAAATTTTGTAAAGCTATAAATATTTTTTCTCGCTGTTAATTTGCAATAAATTAGGTACTCATTATGTAAAATTTTCAACTTATTCCGCCAACCCTTCGCCGATTGGTTTCGCTAACTTCAGTCTTATTTTAGCGCAGAATGTCATAAAAAAAATTTTGTAAAGCTATACATTTTTTTTCTAGCTGTTAATTTGCACTAAATTAGCTACTAATTATGTAAAATTTTCAACTTATTCCGCCAACCTATCGCCGCTAAAATAAGGGACGTGCCTGTCTAGTCTGTCACAGTCGCCTCACCACCCACCCACACCAATTTAAAGTGTTTAGCCGCTCATTCTGAGATAGGCTCAACCCATTAAACTAATGAATATGGTAGTTTGAATTTCTTCATAAAACGTTATAAAACTCTTTATTGAATAATTATCCTAATATGATGATCAAACAATTCAAAAAAAACTTCAGTTGTATGATTTTTCCTTACGAATAATTAGTTGGAACTAACTCTATCTAATATATGTATATTCGTAACTAAAAATAATAAAGATGGGGATAAAAGTTGCTAAATGGAGGATGATAGGGAAAAGGAAGTTTACTTTTGGGTTTATTTGATGGAAAGATTGTGGATGAAAAAAAACTTAACAAAAACCCACGGAAAATCCAAAAGTAAAAAAAAAAAATTGGGATTGAAAACTACTAATGATAAATGAAAAAGGACTTTAGCGAAATAAAGGAATTGGAAATACAAAAACAGTTAACTTTAAGGTTATTAAATAGGAAAGCGAAACTTTATCGTAAAAAATTTTAACATTGAAAATTACTAACGGCCATTAATACCTTTACTAAATAAAAGATATTGCAGATGCAAATTCATTTAACGGAAGTAAATAGAATGGAAAAAAGTAAATAGAATGAAAAAAAGTGAATATCAAGAAAATTGCGGTTGACAAAAATGTAATTAAAAGTTAGATTGAATAAGTGGATTTAATAATCGGACCGCCACTGCAGCCCAACAACTCCTCAGCCTCTGCTGGGTTCCAGTAGATTTGTTTAAAAAAATGGATATATACGTATGTTTGTATGTATTAGTTAATGTTAATAACTTATAACTCTAGCACTTACCGATCAATCCCGCGACGGAGGCGCCTGCGTCGAAGAGAGAACGTGGCTGTAAAGAACGTACATATACATATACCTACAAACCTATGCTGGAAAGTGTTCCAGCCTACAATGGGAGGTGACAATAAGAAAATTTACAAAGTTATTCGGGCATGCGGCTGCGGCCCGAATCAAAGATTTTACGCGTGGTTAGAGCGAAGTAAAAAATCAACAAAATGAAAAAAATTACATCAATAAAATGTGAATGCTTATAAAATCTAATAGTATTACAAAAATTTAAAAGTTTATCCGAAATTTAACCAATATGCCAAAAATGGATTTGAGGGCCAATTTAAAAAAATGCGAATAGCTTTACGTCAAAAAAGGGATAGCGCAAAAGAAAACGTAAAGCAACAAAAAAGTGAAAAATAATATAGAAAAAATGCGCTAATGGGGAATAAAAAAAAACGCAAAACGTGAAAAAAAGCAGCCAAAGCCGAACAAATAAAAAAATGTTAGACAGGTGAAACAAAATTGGCGATCTTTAAATGCTAAAAAAAGGAAATGCAAAAAGTGGAGAGGTAATGGAGAAACTGTCGGCTTAAGGCTTAGGAATTTAATAGATGAAGCAGGACACGGGAAAGAGATTAAATCTGGAGAAATAGAAAAACGAAGGTTAAGGAACTAATAGGTAAATAACAAGGGTAATGTTGAGAAACTGGAAAAAAGGTACGCAGAAGTAAGGAAACGAAACGCAATAGCAGAAATGTTAACAATTATAGAGGTTACAAAAAAAATACTTCATAAAAAAATAAAAAAAAAAGACTCACAAGGAAATCGACGAAAAATTAGAATTGATTTAAATTAACCCTAAGAAAACTAAACTTAACAATTCAAATTAAACAAATTCAATGAAATGAAATGGTGCTTAAAATTAACTAAAAAAAAAATTCAAAAAATGTAAAAAAAAACAAATGTAAATTCCGGCAGCGGCGCACGGATAATTATGTTCCCCTTTTGGGCTCTCTCCTTGACTGCTTTTCTCCTCCAATTAGTGGTTGTATCTGCAGCTCCAATTATGATTGCGGTGCCAGGACATGAGCACCAAGATGCCCCTCTACTCCTTCGCTGTTCAGCCTGGCACCGTCTGTATGATTCCCCTTTCTCGATATTAAATACTACCCCGCTTTTGTGTTTTTCGGACTGTATTGGTGGCTGGTGTGGCAAGTTCCTTTAACTTAAATACTACCCCGCTTTATTTTAGCGTTTGTGGCTCGTGATGGTGGCAACTTTAAATTTTGCGCAGCAATCTAAATGTGTAGAGGGAAGAATATTAGGGACTAGGGTCATGGCGGACGAGAAAGACACATTAGGGTGCATGCGGACTTACTATATTTATTGGATGTCGTCTAGTTATGTCATTTTATTTATTTATTTGTCTTTTTTTTTTGTTTTTTACTTAATTTTATCTATATATTTAAGGTTGTCTAGGTATTAGATTTCACTCAAATGTATGACTTTATGTATCTATGTATGTTATTTTCTTTTAATTAGTTTTATATTTTATTTTATAATTTTCGTTAATTTATCTTAATTGAATTTTACTTTTAACTTTCATTATTTTATTTAATTTTTTTTACTTAATTTTATCTTTGTATATAATTTCATTTATTTCACTAAATTTTATTGATCGTAGGTATGTAATTTTATTTAAATTAATTTTCACTTTTAACATTTTTTTAAAATTTATTTTCACTATTAGTCCACATGCACCATGGACTGGGGGAAAGGCGTTTCACTGGACTCACCTGGGGCTGTTGTCAAGCAGGGTATGGAATCCCTGTTCCTCCTTGGGATTCCGCTAAATTACCCGTTAGCACGGTCTTATGAGAAAAATCGCGAACTTTTTTTTCGCAAAAAAAATTTGTATATTTAAAACTTGCTTCCGCACTCACTTAAGTCAACTTTTCTTCTGAGACATTCTCTGCAATCGTTTGGCGGTCGTACCCCATAAATCAAAAGCCTTTCTTTCTCACCACTTTCACTCAAGAACGAAAGACACCAATACATATAATCTTATTTTGGTGGGAAACGACGGACATAAACTTTCACGAACTAACTTCACGCATACTAACAGATACATGTTCGAACATCTATCCATGTGTATGCTTTCTACCAGTTACTAACACATGTAAACGTAGATATGCTGGTATATGCACACAGACACATACGTAAATGTTTGAACATCCTTACCATCGCATTAACCCACAGGCTGCCGCTACAGGCTCGCAACCGCCGATGTTGCATGCAACATGGAGCGTGGGCGTAAAAAAAAATGCAAAGCGCAGTCTGTCCTAAAGCTACCTTAAAGCGCCTAACGTGTGGCCTCGACCCTCGACCTAAAGCCGGGCTATCCCCTATTCTTCCGATTATTTAGGGTTTATGTTAACTCGTATAAGGACCTGTACGCGGAAAATGTTTCTACTACTAACCTAATATCACAGATATCTACTTATATTAATGACTAGAATGGCATGCGGGTTAAATCTAAAGTTATATCACTGGCAAGTATCTAAGCCTATATCACAGATATCTACCTAAATCTATATCACAGTTTTTAGTATGTTAGAAATAAAATATCACAGAATCTATAAAATAATAATAAAAAAATAAATACATAAATAACAATTAAATAATAAAAGAACAATAAATAAATGAATAAATAAGGTCAACTATAAACATGGTCAAAGAAATAAATAATTGCATAAATAATTACTCTACTGGTCAAGCTCAAACTAAAGCTAGAAAACGTTGCACATATCTACATTTAAAATAGGACACCAAAGGTATACGCCGACTTTCTTGCCACTGGTATCGCCGAGTTCATACATCGAGTTGCCAATCGCTTTAATAACGACACACTTTACTTGCTTAGGGGCGAGCTTCGCATTTTAGTTTTCAATTTTCGAACTCTGCTTGAAATTTCGGCGGTATACCACTTGTCCGGTTTGGAATTTCACATCTTTGCTACGGGTATTATAAAACTTTTTACCTCGCTCATGTGCTAGCTTCAGCTCTTTCATTATAGAGTCCCTAATATTTTGTAGCCTATCAGCTCTAGCATTTATCTCTAAATCTACGTCTTTAACATCGCTGATACACCTATCCCAATTCTTTTGATTGTCCTTAATAAAAGATCTCACTATCTGGAGCACCGAGCGATTGACTCTCTCCGCTGCATTTCCTTGAGGGGAATAAAAAGCGGTTCGAATGTGTTTCGCTCCATACTTTTCTAAAAATTTGCTAAACATGTCGGAGACAAATTGTTTTCCGTTATCGGAGTGAATGTACTCCGGAACCCCAAAGATGTAAACACCTATTTTTCCAAAAATTTACAAACATCTACATACGTGGCTTTACGCATTGGTTTTAAAAAGACGAACTTTGAAAAATGATCAAGACACACAAAAACATAGACATTACCATCACTAGTACGTGGGTATGGATCCATAAAATCAATAAACAAACGCTGGAAAGGTCTTTCGGTTACGTGTTGCTTTCCCATGGGCGGTTTATGAAAAACGTTTTGAGTTTTATTTCCCTTGCATACTTCACACTCTTTTAGGAAAGTTTGTACATCGGTTACCATACCAGGCCAAAAGTACTTTTCGCGTATTCGGGCTAAGGTTTTGTGGATGCCCCCGTCTCCGGCCGAAGGTGAGCTATGGGAGGATTCAACCAACTCTGCGCGCAACTCCGACGGCACCCAGAGTTTCCAGGTCTGGTCCTGTTGAAGATCGTCCCCCCTGTCAAACTGAGTCCGTCTATAGACATAGCATAAGTCCGACACGCATAAGTCTGGAAGTTTGTCTTGGTTCTGTGTCACGGTCTTTGTGAGTTCGTCATACTCTTCAGTTTTAAAGTAGGGTGAGTCTAAGTCAATGTCCATTAGTCTGTCTGATAGCGTCATTTACTCCATGTGAGTCCGCGACATCATATCTGGGACAACGTTAAGTGCTCCTTTCCGGTGTTCAATTTGGAAGTCGAAGGCCTCCAATTTTAAACTCCACCGCGCGAGTCTTCCAGACAGATATTTCTGGTTCATCAACCATTTCAGACTCGCGTGATCAGTTATAATTGTTTACGGCAAACGTTCGACGTACGGCCTAAATATTTTTACGCTTATCACCGCCGCGTAACACTCCAGCTCGGTGATGCTATAATTTCGCTGGGCTTTATTTAGTTTGGCGGAAATATAAGCTATCGGTCGTTCGTTCTTCTCGTCGTCTAACTGAAAGAGTACCCCGCCCAATCCGTCTGTAGAAGCACCGCACTGGATGTAGAAACGTCTGTCACAGTCAGGATGTACCAGTACGGGAGCAGAGATAAGGCTCTCCTTTAGTCGCTCGAACGACTTTCTTGCTTCGTCTGTCATATTAAACTTTTTAATTTTATCTTTCGTGAGACAGTCGTGCAGCGGAGCTGCAATGGTCGCGTAGTATTGGATAAAACGACGGTACCAGCCTGACATCCCTAGAAACCGTCGGAGCTGCTTTGGTGTTTTCGGTTCGGGGAAATCTCTCACAGCGTCAACCTTGCTCGCATCGGTTCGGATGCATCCATCGCCCACTACATAACCTAAGTACCTAACTTCTTTAAAACAAAATTTGCTCTTTTCCACATTAATGATAAGGTTAGCATCACGTAAACATCTAGCGACCTTTTCCAACAAACATAAATGGGACGAAAAATCAACAGAACATACCAACAAATCTTCTAAGTATACAAAAACAGAATCACGTAAAGAAGCGGGTATAACCTTGTCCATTAACCTACACATTCTTTGTGCTGCGTTGCACAGTCCAAATGGCATGACTGTGTACTGATATAGGGGACGCCCTGGCACTGTAAATGCTGTCTTTTCCCTAGATTTCTTTTCGAACGGGATCTGCCAAAAGGCATCTTTCAAATCAATTGCCGAAATGAACCTAGTGTTATGCAGTCGGCTAATGATACCGTCGATATTTGGCAGTGGATATGCATCTTTGATGGTGCGTTCATTAATCTTTCGTGCGTCGAGGCACAGACGCTTCTTTTCTCCCTTTATCACCAGCGACACAGGGGAGCTCCAGCTACTATTGCTCTGCTCTATCACGCCTAAACCAAACATCCTATCGAGCTCTTCAAAAACTAGCTTTTGGATCGCTGGTGATATGGGGTAATGCCTTTGCTTGACTGGGAGGTTTCCATTTGTGACTTCTATCACGTGTTCCTCCACATTCGTTTTCCCTAAATCTAGGACCGCAAATGAGGGAAGCTGCGCCTTGACCTTCTCCAACGCCACACTTTGCTCTCTTGTCAGAACATGCTGTACCGCTTCAAATGATAAGTCGCCCTCGGCGGGTACAAGTTCTGCAACGCCAGTGTGAGTTGGATGCGATAGAACCCCACGACTAACAACATTCAGATCGAAAGCCTTCCAAAACTCTACCCCTAAATACACCTCTTGCTGGAGGCCTGGCACGATGAGAAACTCTAGGTCCTTATATATTCCATCCCAGAAGACAGACAGAGTGATAGCACCAACCACTGGCGTTTCGCCACCATTCGCTGTGCGTACGTTTTGATTGGTCAGTGGGATGATGCTATCCTCCCTACCTTCTATCAGCTTCTCATAATTTTTACCTAGACAACTCGCGCCAGCACCTGAATCCAGCAAGGCTACGACATCCCTATCCCCGATCTTTGTATGCGCAAAGAAACGGTTGTCGCCTTTCATGGTGACAATTGTCGCTGCTATTTTATTAATAATTCGTCTCATGTTCTTTTTCTTTGCTCGCATCTTCATTATCTTTTTAAATTTTCTACTTCTTTTCTTAGCGAGAAATTCTTCGCACAAAATCCGTTTTCTAGCTGCTTCGTATTCCAGCTTCCTTTGATGTAGACTTTTTGGCTCGGCTTTCCCTACACCTAACTTGACACTACACGCACTGTCTTCCGCCCTTTTTAAAATTCTGAAGCGGGGTTGGTCTCCGGGTAGTCTGTTCCCTGGCGAGAGCTCCCGGCAATCTCCGCCAGTTGGGAGTTTCCCTTACCCGCTTTGTACACACAAAAAGACATATCACCCCCACACGCAAGACATACCATATCATGAAAGGACGATTTACAACGATTATCTCTCTTCAATTCGGACGGATTCTTGACAAAAAAATCAACAGGCATTCCACACGAAAAACATAACATGAGGTGAAAGGGGGACGCACAAAACGAATTGGTGGTGGGTTTTGAGTTGCTCAAAGGTTTGTGTTGGTTCGTAGCTCCAGGTATTGGATGATATGGTTGTTGGTTTGGCCCCCTCGGTTTGGCCGGATTCGTGATCGCCTCCACGGGTTGCCTATTGATCCCCTCATCCCCAGGTGTCACTTCGGGATATTCTAATTCGTTGATCGGTTTGG
Source organism: Eurosta solidaginis (assembly GCF_040869045.1). Classification (NCBI taxonomy): domain Eukaryota; kingdom Metazoa; phylum Arthropoda; class Insecta; order Diptera; family Tephritidae; genus Eurosta; species Eurosta solidaginis. Next base: position 120,071,986 of record NC_090322.1, on the reverse strand, counting down.
GACGGGTTCGGTTCTCCTTTATGAGCCGCTCTGCCCTCCTACACTCAGCCTTCAGCTCCGCCAACATGTCAATCTTCGATGCGAAGGTTAAGTTCGCAAGGTAGGGTTTCAGGTTGCCCCTCATGATCCCCACTAGCTCCTCCTGGATCTTTTTCCGTAGGCGGAATGTCAGGTTATGGACCTCACCATAGAAGTCGTCGAACCCTTCTTGTGGCTGTTGTTTGCGTTCCATAATTTCCCTTATAATCTCGTAATCGGACTCCGCAGTCTTGAAGTGAGCTAGCAGTTCTGCTTTGAGCTCAAAATACCCGAACTCGGGTTCGTCGGCGTGATCTTCAAGAACTTGCCAGTACCACTTCAAGGCAGAGCCCGTTACGAGGCAGTGGAAATCGGTGAAGAGCTGAAAGTGGGATATGTTGTGCTGTTGCCTCAACTTTTCAATTCTAAAAATGAAGCTCTCCACCGTAATTCCTTTAGTCGTCCCGTCAAACTTCACTTGCCTCGGTGGGTCCTGGGTGTTTCTCTCGCTACCTGAAACCCCTCCTGCAGCGACGCGGTTGCTGAGGTTCGACACGTTATCCCGGATATGACGGACCTCGTTCATATATTGTGCCATCACCTGGTTTTGCTGTGCCATCATCGCCATCATCTGGCTTAACTGTTCCGCTGCCCCAGCACCCGCGTTCGCTGGTAGCTCAATCCTCCTAGGGGCTGCCCCACCAACAGCGCCAGACTCCTCCGTATCGGACATTTCGAACAGCTGGTCTATTCTCCTCGAAAAACTCAAGCTGTTGTCCCCCTCACTAAAATAAACGCTGTCCGATCTTCTAATGGTAACCGGACGAATCGCCTCCTCCCGACTAGTTGACCGAAAGACCCGCGAAGTGCACCTGTTGAAAAAGTCCGTTGGCAAAAAATCTACGGGATGGGGTACGCCCGTGTCGATTTGCGTAAAGATCGATCCAACCACCTGGTTCTGCAGCGCTCTGCTCACACTCCTTGTGATCCTCTGGTTCTTGTTGAATAACCCCAACCCACCAGCAACTCGTTCCGGTGTGTCCTCCTCCTCCATACACGACAACACTCGCACAGGAAAGGAAAACTTTTTTGACCTATGGGGATTAAGTCGTCAAACAGATTTACCTTAGCTTTATGTATCCCCAGAACAAAAAGAGGAAGGGTTGAGGTCAACCCAACCAGAACAACAACCGAAGCGGAGAAGAACAAACGTAATAGATATTTATTTAAACTGCAGGTTATTGCAAAAAATTAAAAACTTCAAAAATTCAAAAATTAGGCAGGTAAACCAAAAACGTGAATACAAAGAAAAACGTTACAAAAAGAAATATCAAACCTTAAAAAAATAATCCCACTGAGGGTTAGCCTAAAAATTCAACACCCAAGATATTGCGAATCTAAGGCAGTATATAAAAAAAACAAACACGACGGAGTATGTAAAGACCGAACTCCGTATGTAGGTAAGAAAATTTCAAAACTCCAAAAAAAAGAAGGTATAAAACTCAAAAATAAAATAAAATAAACTAATAAGAATTCAACTCCGACTTCAAAACTTCCAAATTAATTCGGAACGTAAACTCAAGGGAAAAAATTTGTCCCAAAAGGAACGAAGGGAATAAAGTAAAAAAAAATAAAAAAATGAAAATAAATGATTAACTTAAAATCTAAAAAAAAAGATTCCAGAATTCAAAAGATGATTTAAAAAAATCTAAATATTCAAAAAAAAAAAAATCTAATATCAACAAGATGAAAGGATAACGTTAAAAACAGTATGTAAATATATATGCATGTATGGGTAAGTATGCAGGTAAATAAATGTATGTATATAATAAAAAGAACGACAAGAAATATCCAAAAATTTAAATTGGTATTTCAAAAAATAAAAAAGTTAAAAATTCTCACTAAGAACTAATAAAATAATAAATCAACCGCTCAGTGCTAGGCAATAAATATAAGAAATTCAGCAAAAAATCTAAACATTCAAAAGATGATTGTTTAAGAAAAAATTTAAAAATGAGTAGACATATGTATATGTATACGCTTGGGTTTTAGGCCAACGTAACGTGTAATTAAAAGTAAGTAATACTATATATGATTTTACTTCAATTCGATTTTCTTTGCTTATATATATATATATATTTTTTTTTTTTGTTGTAGTTGTAACTTGTACAAAGTTTCTATTCGATTTCAATAAAGAATGCATATATATTAAAATACATGGTGTGTGCTGGTGTTGCACTCAGCAAGGTCATAATGGATGTGAGCTGTCCGTCCGTAATTTGTCTAAGTCCATGTCAGCTACGTCTCCCCTACAGGTCATGTCAGTCGAGTATGGCACATCAAGTCGAGAGGCCTTGGCCTTAAGCTTGGCTGCCATACTCTCCTGGATTGTCTGTGGCGCAGGCGCACTGTAGGCCTCACGTGCAAACAGTGCTGAACAGTGGCCTGCAACCGAAAACGTCCACCTCCTATCATACTAGCATTACCGTAGAATCCCACTTACTCAAGCGTTGCAACTCTCATAAGGAACTCATACGGTAAGATAAGTATCGCCACTTGTATTTGTTGTAGTGGCACAAATCGTATCGGACTTGTCCAAGCGATGCTGCCACTACAACGGTCGCCTGTCCGGTCATAGAAATAAAGAAGAGTATGAAGGAAACAAAATAAGGAGGAATTACAAAAAATCTAAATGGAATAGAGAATTAAAAGTTATGAGAGACGGAAAGAAAAGGAAATTGCAAAAAAAAGTCGAAAACTGACACCAGTATGAAAAATGAGAAATTGGAAACCAAAACAAAAAAACAAAACTGGGCTATTACGTTGGGCGAGGTAAAAAGTTGTATAATACCCGTAGCAAGGATGTGAAATTCCAAACCGGACAAGTGGTATACCGCCGAAATTTCAAGCAGAGTTCAAAAATTGAAAACTACAATGCGAAGCTCGCCCCTAAGCAAGTAAAGTGTGTCGTTCTTAAAGCGATCGGCAACTCGATGTATGAACTCGGCGATACCAGTGGCAAGAAAGTCGGCGTATACCACGCTAAGGATATTTTAGTTGCTTAATTATATGTTGAATGTTAGTTTTGGTGTCCTATGTTAAATGTACATATGTGCAACGTTTTCTAGCTCTAGTTTGAGCTTGACCAGTAGAGTAATTATTTATGCAATTATTTATTTCTTTGACCATGTTTATAGTTGACCTTATTTATTCATTTATTTATTGTTCTTTTATTGTTTAATTGTTATTTATGTATTTATTTTTTTATTATTATTTTATAGATTCTGTGATATTTTATTACTAACATACTAAAAACTGTGATATAGATTTAGGTAGATATCTGTGATATAGGCTTAGATACTTACCAGTGATATAACTTTAGATTTAACCCGCATGCCATTCTAGTCATTAATATAAGTAGATATCTGTGATATTAGGTTAGTAGTAGAAACATTTTTTTATTCCGCGTACAGGCCCTTATACGAGTTAACATAAACCCTAAATAATCGGAAGAATAGGGGATAGCCCGGCTTTAGGTCGAGGGTCGAGGCCACACGTTAGGCGCTTGAAGGTAGCTTTAGGACAGACTGCGCTTTGCATTTTTTTGTTATACGCCCACGCTACATGTTGCATGCAACATCGGCGGTTGCGAGCCTGTGGGTTAATGCGATGGTAAGGATGTTCAAACATTTACGTATGTATCTGGTTGCATATACCAGCATATCTACGTTTACATGTGTTAGTAACTGGTAGAAAGCATACACATGGATAGATGTTCGAACATGTATCTCTTAGTATGCGTTAAGTTAGTTCGTGAAAGTTTATGTCCGTCGTTTCCCACCAAAATAGGATTATATGTATTGGTGTCTTTCGTTCTTGAGTGAAAGTGGTGAGAAAGAAAGGCTTTTGATTTATGGGGTACGACCGCCAAACGATTGCAGAGAATGTCTCAGAAGAAAAGTTGACTTAAGTGAGTGCGGAAGCAAGTTTTAAATATATAAATTTTTTTTGCGAAAAAAAAGTTCGCGATTTTTCTCATAAGACCGTGCTAACGGGTAATTTAGCGGAATCCCAAGGAGGAACCGGGATCCCATACCCTGCTTGACAACAGCCCCAGGTGAGTCCAGTGAAACCCCTTTCCCCCAGTCCATAGTGCATGTGGACTAATAGTGAAAATAAATTTTAAAAAAATGTTAAAAGTGAAAATTAATTTAAATAAAATTACATACCTACGATCAATAAAATTTAGTGAAATAAGTGAAATTATATACAAAGATAAAATTAAGTAAAAAAAAATTAAATTAAATAATGAAAGTTAAAAGTAAAATTAAATTAAGATAAATTAACTAAAATTATAAAATAAAATAAAATATAAAATTAATTAAAAGAAAATAACATACATAGATACATAAAGTCATACATTTGAGTGAAATCTAATACCTAGATAACCTTAAATATATAGATAAAATTAAGTAAAAAGAGACAAATAAATAAATAAAATGACATAACTAGACGACATTCAATAAATATAGTAAGTCCGCATGCACCCTAATGTGTCTTTCTCTTCCGCCATGACCCTAGTCCCTAATATTCTTCCCTCTACACATTTAGATGGCTGCGCAAAAATTTAAATTTGCCACCATCACGAGCCACAAACGCTAAAATAAAGCGGGGTAGTATTTAAGTTAAAGGAACTTGCCACACCAGACACCAATACAGTCCGAAAAACACAAAAGCGGGGTAGTATTTAATATCGAGAAAGGGGAATCATACAGACGGTGCCAGGCTGAACAGCGAAGGAGTAGAGGGGCATCTTGGTGCTCATGTCCTGGCACCGCAATCATAATTGGAGCTACAGATACAACCACTATTTGGAGGAGAAAAGCAGTCAAGGAGAGAGCCCAAAAGGGGAACATAATTATCCGTGCGCCGCTGCCGGAATTTACATTTGTTTTTTTTACATTTTTTGAAAATTTTTTTTTAGTTAATTTTAAGCACCATTTCATTTCATTGAATTTGTTTAATTTGAATTGTTAAGTTTAGTTTTCTTAGGGTTAATCTAAATCAATTCTAATTTTTCGCCGATTTCCTTGTAAGTCTTTTTTTTATTTTTTTATGAAGTAATTTTTTTGTAACCTCTATAATTGTTAACATTTCTGCTATTGCGTTTCGTTTCCTTACTTCTGCGTACCTTTTTTCCAGTTTCTCAGCATTACCCTTGTTATTTACCTATTAGTTCCTTAACCTTCGTTTTTCTATTTCTCCAGATTTAATCTCTTTCCCGTGTCCTGCTTCTTCTATTAAATTCCTAAGCCTTAAGCCGACAGTTTCTCCATTACCTCTCCACTTTTTGCATTTCCTTTTTTTTACCATTTAAAGATCGCCAATTTTGTTTCACCTGTCTAACATTTTTTTATTTGTTCGGCTTTGGCTGCTTTTTTTTCACGCTTTGCGTTTTTTTTTAAATTGGCCCTCAACTCCATTTTTGGCATATTGGTTAAATTTCGGATAAACTTTTAAATTTTTGTAACACTATTAGATTTTATAAGCATTCACATTTTATTGATGTAACTTTTTTCATTTTTTAATTTTATTGATTTTTTACTTCGCTCTAACCACGCGTAAAATCTTTGATTCGGGCCGCAGCCGCATGCCCGAATAACTTTGTAAATTTTCTTATTGTCACCTCCCATTGTAGGCTGGAACACTTTCCAGCATAGGTTTGTAGGTATATGTATATGTACGTTCTTTACAGCCACGCTCTCTCTTCGACGCAGGCGCCTCCGTCGCGGGATTGATCGGTATGTGCTAGAGTTATAAGTTATTAACATTACCTAATACATACAAACATACGTATATATCCATTTTTTTAAACAAATCTACTGGAACCCATCAGAGGCTGAGGAGTTGTTGCGCTGCAGTGGCGGTCCGATTATTAAATCCACTTATTCAATCTAACTTTTAATTACATTTTTGTCAACCGCAATTTTCTTGATATTCACTTTTTTTCATTCTATTTACTTTTTTCCATTCTATTTACTTCCGTTAAATGCATTTGCATCTGCAATATCTTTTATTTAGTAAAGGCATTAATGGCCGTTAGTAATTTTCAATGTTAAAATTTTTTACGATAAAGTTTCCTTTTCCTATTTAATAACCTTGAAGTTAACCGTTTTTGCATTTCCAATTCCTTTTTTTACGCTAAAGTCCTTTTTCATTTATCATTAGTAGTTTTCAATCCCAAGTTTTTTTTTTACTTTTGGATTTTCCGTGGGTTTTTATTAAGTTTTTTTCCATCCACAATCTTTCCATCAAATAAACCCAAAAGTAAACTTCCTTTTTCCTATTATCCTCTATTTAGCAACTTTTATCCCCATCGTTATTATTTTTAGTTACGAATATACATATATTAGAGTTAGTTCCGACTAATTAGTCGTAAGGAAAAATCATACAACTGAAGTTTTTTTTAAATTTTTTGATCATCATATCAGGATAATTATTCAATAAAGAGTTTAATAACGTTTTATGAAGAAATTCAAACTACCATATTCATTAGTTTAATGGGTTGAGCCTATCTCAGAATGAGCGGCTAAACACTTTAAATTGGTGTGGGTGTTGCACGAGTGCAATGTAGGGGACGTGGGTGTGAGGCGACTGTGACAGACTAGACAGGCTATGGACATGGGACCGTAACGGACAGACAAATGTCAGGCTAAGGGGGCGTTGCTAAAGTTCCGGAGTCAGTGCAACGCCCAAGGCTGCGTCAAGGTTTGACGCAGAAAGGGAGGGATGACTCCACCTGACACGGACAGACCTTTTCTTCCAGCTTTCCTTTCGTAGATTTCAGGCATGAACCCTTTTTTTTGTTTGTATAACTGTAGGTAACGCGAGTGAGCAAAAACTCACCCCTCCCGACGAGCTAGCAGGGGCTTGCCAGCATGCCAAATGCCACCTCCGCCTTACCCCAACAGTCAGTTATATAACACAAGAGGGCGGAGTTATTTTGTAACATAGGTCCTGGTTTTTGATAGGGTTTTTCAGTTTGGTCGTTAAAACAAACTTCTGGTAACACTACGGACTCAATCAGTCTATGTGAGTTCCTCATGGACCGGCCAGTTCAACCTACCTACCTACAATTTTTATGATGACTTAAATTTGACTTAATATTTCTAAAATGTTCTCGTAAATTACTTAAAAACTCTGAAGATGAAACATTTTTAATCGATGGAACAAGTTCACCTGGTAAACGTAAGTTTTGACCAAAAACCATTTCTGCTGAAGTAGCTGAAATATCTTCTTTGTAAACAGATCTTAAACCAAGAAGTATTATTGGTAATGTGTTTCTACTCATAATAACTGCTTTTAATTGCCTGTGAAACCTTTCAACCATACCCTTATTTTGAGGGTGATATGCAGAAGTTATTATTTGATGACTACCGAAAAATTTAGTTAGTTCTAAAAATAATTTTGTTGTAAATTGTTTACCCAGATCGGTTGTTATTTTCAATGGTACTCCAAAGCGTGATATGTACTCTGTGAAAAATCTTATTTGCTCTGTGAAAAATTATTGACAGGTTGACTTAGCGCATTCTTTTTCACAGCTGACGACTTAGCACATTTACACATTGCCCACAGCACGTAAAAATGAAAAATATAAATATTTTTTTTTGTGATGCATTAAAATACAATTTAAAAAGAAAGTGACTTAGCGCATTTTCACATTAAGCTTACGAAATGCCTCTGGCCAGCGAGTAAATCTATCAATAATAGTCAAAATGTAGTAGCGATGTCTTTCGTAAATTTTTTGGTACAAATGGTCTTGGATTTTGCCCGGAAATTTCACACCAAATATTGAAATTTAAAATCGGAAAACTAGTTAATTTTAAATTTAAATTCTGAGATTTAGATGTTAATTTAATTAATTCACTATCTTTTAGCTGTTCGTTTTGTAAAATTTTAAAATTTAATTCCATATTCTTAATAGCATTAACTTCGAAACTCTAGATAACGTATCTGCTACAGTATTAGCTTTTCCTTTAATATACTGAATGTCATCAGTGAACTGGGCAATAAAATGTTTTTGAATTTAGAGCATTGATTAAAGGTTTATGATCCGTAAAGATTGTAAATAAATATCCTTACAAAAGATACCGAAAATGTTTTAATCAAATAAATTGCTAACAATTCTCTGTCAAAAGCACTGTATTTAGTTTCGGCTGGAGAAAGTTTCTTTGAAAAGAATGCAATTGGTTAAATTTTATTGTTAAAACTCTGTTGTATCACTCCGCGTATTGCCAAGTTTGATGCATCAACTGTTAAAGATAATTTTGCATCTTTATTAAAATGATTTAATAATATCGTTGATGCAAACTTATCTTTAATACATTCAAAAGCTTCGGTCGTTACTTCATCCCAAATTAAAGTTTTATTGCGTTTTTTATCTGTCCTATTAATTAAATCGTAAATTATATTTGTATATTCAGCTAGTTTTGGAATGTATCGATGATAATAGTTTACCATCCCTATGAATTTTTGAGTCTGCTTTTTTGATTTAGGACCCTCAAAATTACGAATACTTTGTCATCCGATGGTCGGATCCCTGAGCTAGATATATTATGTCCCAAAAAGTCAATGCTCATAACTCCAAAAGTACATTTACTGGGTTTAATGTTCAAACCGTATTCCGCTAGACGCTGAAAAAGTATATTTAAATCTTTTAAATGTTGATCTTCGTCTTCACTTGCAATAAGTAAGTCGTCGATGTAAACAAATACAAAATCTAGGTCGCCTACTAACTATTGCATTTATAAATCTTTGAAAAGTTTGAGCTGAATTTCTAAGACCAAAGGGCATTCTAATAAATTCAAACAAGCCAAAAGGAGTGGTAATCGCAGTTTTATAAATGTCTTCTTTAGCCATAGGAATTTGATGATAAGCTCTAACTAAGTCTAACTTTGAAAATATCTTTTTATTATGGACATTCATATTGTAATCCTGAATATGAGGTAGTGGATAACGATCTGATATGGTACAAACATTTAATCTTCTGAAATCACCACAAGGACGCCAGTCATTTAATTCTTTTTTTTTTGTACTAAGTGCAGTGGAGAAGCTACTGAAGAACTAGAAGGCTGACAAATTCCTGTTTTAACTAAAAAATCAAACTCATCTTTAGCAATTTTATATTTACTTGGGTCTAAGCGCCTGGGCTTAGAATATGGAAGATTACCTTCTCTTATAAGTTTGTGTACCGTGGTATGTTTAACTGGCTTTGTGTTATCTGGTTCAGTAATAAGTAATGGGACGTTGCAAAATATGAAATTGTGTTAACAGATAGATTTGTCAATGGATCTACTAAACGTTTATGTTTAATATCTATTAAAAGACCATATTTAAAAAGAAAATCAGCACCTATAATGGGTTTTGCTATTTCAGCTATCAAAAACACAAAGGGAAATTCACGACGTAAAACTAAAATTAACATTTAATACCATTTTTTCATAGGTAGAAATTGTTGAACCATTATCTGCAGTAAGAATAATACTCGAACGTTTTGCATGTGGAAATTTAGATGCAGGCAATACTGAAATTTCTGCTCCACTATCAATCAAAAAATTAAGTTTGTTTTCTTTATCAAAAACTAGCAGACCCGGCAGACGTTGTTCTGCCCTAAATTTGGTCTATCTGCATACATTTTAATAAGCTTTTTCCGCCTAACTCTGCCCTCGCCCCTCTACAATTTTTCCTAATCTTTGTATTCACTCCTCCCTCCGTATTTTTCGCTTCATCTATCTCCATCTTCGTCTCATTCTATCTCTTTCTCAGTCTCCTTCTCTCTTTTCTCTCAAGTTTTTCCCATTCTTCTTCATATCTTATTGCCAGTCCCAGAGGGTGGTATGTATTTTGTTCCAGTCTCATTCCGAGTCTCAATCCCAGTCACACTCCGAGTCTCAGTCTCAGTCCCAGTCCTAGTCCAATATAGGCAAATCTATATACCAAATTTCAGGCAAATTGAATAGGACGTATGTAAATAGGTATGTGGGTATTATTAATTCATGTCTTTATTTCAGCTTCGCATGCATATTTATCAGTTTTGCCAGGTTGATGCGACTAAATCGAATATCACAATGAAAATTACTTTAAAGCTCTCAGCAACAGCTTTCAATTGATATCCATAGAACACACACATTCTAGGGGTATCCGGGTCCATGTTTTGGCCTATATCTCGAGCCCCTAGTCACCCAGCGGTGTAAAACTTACGCTGTACTAAAGCAAACATCAAAAGCTTCAATTTGATACCCATAATGTAAAAACACATTCTAGGGGTACCCGGGTCCACGTTTTGGCCTATATCTCGAGACCCTAGTCACCCAGGGGTATGAAATTTACCCTCTACTAAAGCACTCATCAACAGCCTTCATTTGTTATCCATATTCTATAAACACATTCTAGGCGTACCCGGGTCCGCGTTTTGGCCTACATCTCGAGACCCTGTGCGTCGATCTTGAATTTTCTTTGCTATAAACCTCACGGAGCCCGAGACCTTTCCAACGAAGGCAAAACCCTGGAAATCGGTTCGTGCGTTCTGGAGTTAAAGCGTCAGGAAGGAAATCCCGACTTATTTTTATATTATAGATAAACTGGCTTTACCAGGCGCACGTTGTAACGCCCGAGATCGAATGGATGCTGCGTTATTTTTTCTGTTTTGTTTGCTGATAATTTAATTTATTGTTCTGTAAATTGAATTGAATTTTGTACGCATATTTGGTGAAGTTTTCTGTTAAAACATTTTATTCTTGTATCTTATTTTATATTATTGTATTGCTTTTACCGCTGATGATTGTTGCTTTGATTACATTCCGAAGAAGCATGACTGGTGAGCCAATTTTCAAAGTTGATATATGCGCAGGCATTCCCTTTGGTTCTAAGGAGTATAGAAGTTCATTTGGATAATTCACAATTTTATCTTCATCTGTAACTGTGTCGATCGATTTATATTTCGTCACTTCACCAGGAAATTGATTTTGAAAGCGATCATTGATTTTGTTAACATGATCATTTTGGGAGCTAAGATAGTTCTTTCGCATAGCCAAAAAACAAAAACATTTAAATTTAAAATTCTTAATTCTGAACTTTCGTCTTGATCGAAGGAACCTCGAACCAAAATTTGGTGATGATCGCAGTATAGCAAACACGTTTTCATAGGGAACACACACACAGAATTTGATTTTTATAGAAGATGTAGATAGACTGAAGCTAAACAATTTTTTTAACTGCGACAGATTACTAAACGTCCAAAAGGCATATCAGCTAAACTCAACAATGCAGTCAAACTTTAGGTGTTAAAATAACTTAAGCAGCCATAGTTTTTCCCCATTCCACATTTTACTGGAAGTTTTAGGACTTAACGTCACATAGCTCCTTACCAATTTTAATTATCCTACCATTACGACATCCAGATATATGCAGTATAATATATTCCATTTGTATGGGAGGTGCCACGCTCCCTTTTTCCCAATTCCATATTTTCTTGGTGGTGTTAGGGACTGAACTCATATAACTCCTTACTGAATTTCAATGTTCTGGCATGTATACCTTCAAAGTTATGCAGTACCAAAGATTCCATTTGAATGGGAGGTTCCACGCCCCCTTTTTCCCAATTCCGCATTTTCTTGGTGGTGTTAGGGATTGAACTCATATAACTCCTTACTGAATTTCATTGTTCTGGCATGTATACCTTCAAAGTTATGCAGTACCAAAGATTCCATTTGAATGGGAGGTTCCACCTCCCCTTTTTCCCAATTCCGCCTTTTCTTGGTGGTGTTAGGGATTGACCTCATATAACTCCTTACTGAATTTCAATGTTCTGGCATTTATACCTTCAAAGTTATGCATTACTAAAGATTCCATTTGTATGGGAGGTGCCACGCCCCCTTTCTCCAAATTTCGCATTTTCTTGGTGGTGTTAGGGATTGACCTCATATAACTCCTCATTGAATTTCAATGTTCTGGCATGTATACCGTCAAAGGTATGCAGTACCAAAGATTCCGTTTGTATGGGAGGTGCCACGCCCCTTTTGTATATCGAAATTATTTTTAGCCTAAAACCTTCCCGTTGATCGAAGAACCCATAACCAAAATTTGGTGATGATTGATGTGTGGGAAATACGTTTCCATAGCGAACACACACACACAGAATTTGATTTATATATATATATGGCTAAACCGATTTGGGATTTCAAAATCAACTAACCATCATCTCTCCTTCCTGTATCTTTCCTAAAAATTGCATGGCAATCTGTCGAGCCGTTCTCGAGTTATGGAGTGACAATCAAAATGTACACTTCTTTTTATATATATAGATGAGCGACGAGTTGAAAATTCTAAATTTCCGTTTTTCGCTGCAACAGCGGACGAATTTAGTTTGTTGAATTTTGATTTTTACTATTGAACAAGGTTGTTCTCAATTAATTGCCTTATCTTCAAATTTATAGTGAAATCTGCACACCCAATTTGGATTATTACGTGAATTTGATCTACGTCTAAATGTATTTCGAAAATTATTTCTTTTATTTGATTGTGAACGATTTTCATTAATTTGAGTTTTAATATCTGATAATCCTAGAGATAATTTTTGAAAATTTTCACAAATAATAGAAGTAGTTTTAACTAAATTTTCAATAACAGAACTTTGAGATCTATTATCTAAAATATTGTTAACCGTCAAAACATCATTTTTATTAATCACCTCCCAAATATTGTCCGCCAAATTCGTTAACTCATTAATATTATTTGAAGTTGAACTAACTAAAATTGCATTTAAATTTTTGGTAATTTCCTCATCCAAAGTTTTTTAAAAATATTTTCACTAAAATTTGAACCTGCAAGTAAAACTAATGATCGATAAAATTCTGAGGGTTTACGGTTACCCATCTCAGAATCATTTAAAATTTTATCTAATTTAGAATTTTCACTAAGTGAAAATCTATCTATCAGAACTTTTTTAAGTTCAGAATATTTATTATTCTGAGGGAGGAGGATTTTGAATAAATCTAAAATAGTTATAATTACTTCCTCCGGAAGTGCTGTTACAATATATTCGTACTTAGTATTCTCTTCAGTAATACCTTGAGTACTAAATTACATTTCTGCATGTACAACCATGCGTCAGGACAATTAGTCCAAAATTGTTTAAGTTTAATTGACGTTGCGGAAATTTCATTTGTTCTCATATTTTCATAAGGATTTACAATATGTTCAGAAAAATTCTCATTTGGTAAATCAATTAGTGAGTCAATTAAATTGTTTGTGAGTGTAATTTGTATATTGTGTGTATTTGGGCGGGTCGATTTAAAAATCACTCATTGCTCTGTGAAAATCGTATTCTAGGAATCAAAATAAGAAACTTTGCCGAAGGAACCATACCTCTCAAACGAATTCTGATGTCCCCCCCCTTTGGGTCGAACTTTTGGGTAGGGGAAATTTCAATTCTACCTGCTGTGTCTTGTGGTGGCTTAAAAAAAACAACACAAGCAATTTTACGATCTGCAATTGTGTCACAGTGATACCTGCATTTTTTAAAACGGTTGAATAAAAAACCCACACAACTATGTTTACGACATGCAAATGCAACACAGTGATGCCCTGGTTTTAAAAGGGGGTTGTAAAAACGCTAATTTCTAATAATTTTTTTTAATTGCTTTTCTATCACTGAGTTAAATTAATTTTTTCATTTCCATGTGTTCTGACTAAACAAATTTCTAAAGAGAAAAATAAACTCCAAAAAGAAAAAACATACGCATTTCAAAGTGGGATTTTTCAAAATTTGCCCCTACGACCCAAAGGGGGGACATCAGAATTCGTTTTAGAGGTATGTTTCCTTCGGCAAAGTTTCTTATTTTGATTCCTAGAATATGATTTTCACAGAGCAATGGGCGATTTTTTTGCCTCCCCACAAATCGACCCGGCCTAGTGTGTATTGTTGTGTGGGGAATGAAACATATTAAAAAAAGTCAAAAACAAATTTGACAAGAAATGACGGAAAATCGTCCTCTGTTGGAAGTCAACAAAATAAAATAAAACAGTAAATAACCAAGCAGTTAAATAATTAATATGTAATAAAAACTATGATGAATTGAAGGAAGAGTTTACAAAATTAAAATCTTCCAATACAAATTTCAAAGTAATATATTTAATAATAAAATAAATATATACAAAAATAAAATTGATCTCACCAATATACAGACTTAAATATTTTAAATAGTAGTCGTTGATGTTGTCACAATTGTATATTTTTTACTGATTTGAAACAACCAACAGAAAAAGGAGCGCTTTTTTACTGATTTTGAACGCAATACGCTACTCCTCAATATCTACATTAAATATGTGCACAGGTTGATTGTCGATGGGATCACATGATTCCATATGTTCAAGCACTTGATCATAGACACACTCTTCCACTGTTACAATTATATCGAATTGTTCTTTACATTCCTGAAAACATTCGGGACATTTTCAAGCACCTGACCATAGACACGCTCTTCCAGTTTTAAAATAATGTAATTTTTTAAAATTACATCAAGTTTCTTATGTTATTATTATTATAATTAATGAATAAAATGTCAAGTATGCACGTTTGATTGATACTGAATGCTGGTGATAATGTGCAGTTATATGAACCCAAGGACAGGAGATGAGACCTGAATATAATGCAATATATTCAGATCAAAACTGGCTTCTCCTGCTCCCCCGGTGACAGTTTTTATAAGGACCATGTTTAGAGTCCCGCATATGGTACACAGCGTCCATAACTGCTCGCTTTCGAGTAAATGCCACTCTAGGATTGGTTAGCCTTATCGGCACTAAGATGACGTACATTTGTTACAGTTTTAGGGTGCAAATGAATAATTCTAAGGGTAGGACTCTTCGCTGTTTATAAATAACTTCTTCCACCTCCTTCTAAAATGCTGTGTAGCGTTTCTGTTTAAGCGCACCTTCTTCTGTAGACTTGATTGTAATTCAATTTGCTTCCGTATTTTTGTTACAAGATCTTGATAAATGGTATCGTATGGAGTATCGAATTCGTAAATATTTGGTATATCAATTTCCTCCTGGCAGGATCGCCAAATGTAGATCCTTATAATTTAATTCGCCTTAAGTTTTATATAGAATTTTTATTTTATTATTAAAAATTTATAACTCTTTAAATGTTAAGAAACAATATCTTGATTTTTATAATAAAATAAAAATTCTATATAAAACTTAAGGCGAATTAAATTATAAGGGTCTACAATGATCAATGGCTTCCCAAGGCAGTCGGTTCTATGTACCGGAACGACTCGGGATTTTTCCCGACCAAGGACTGTCATTTCAGTGTAACCCCATTTAATTTGTTGTGTCCCTCCCACAAATTGTCATCCTCCCAGCAACTCCTTGCAGCGGGACTGCTCCATATTCTCTTGCTCCGGGAAGGTATCGAATCCAATCCGGGTCCGTCTCCTGACCCCGGTCCTGAGAAATGGTTTTGCTGTATCTGCCGGAAAAGAATCTTTTTAGGACGGTCATACTCTGTTCAGTGTGTCTCGTGTAAGGGATGGTTGCATCGGACAGGTTGTTCTAACCCGACGTCCACGTAACTTTTATAAATCTTTTGTGGCTCCTTGCTGTGCACGTGCAAGGGCGTCCGGTAGTCTACGCCTTAGCGCCCCCCCCCCCCCCCCCCCCCCCCCCCCCCCCCCCCACTACCTTTCACCAGCCCAGCTACTCAGCAAGCCACAACCAGTACCCGCTGCTGCTCGCGCCCCGCGGCGCCAGCAACTCAAACAGCTGCTAACACTTCATAACTACTATCTTCGTAGTAGAGTCGGTAGCAATGCTGAGCATCAGCCCCTGTCCGCCCAGTCCCAGGGCCACAACAGCAGTTGCCTTCTGGCGTCCCCTCAACGCAGGCGTAGTCACCCGTCACTTACTCCCAGAGTGGCGACGTCTCCCCCTATGCACTTCAGAATTCTACAGTTAAACTGTAATGGATTAACTGGGAAGATCACGGAGATAGTCGATTTCATGAAGCGGCACAACATCCGCATTGCTGCGATTCAAGAGACTAAACTCACAGCAAGATCTGCACTGCAAACCTGTTCTGGGTATAATATCCACAGGAAAGCCGCGAGAGCGGAAATGCAGGCGGCCTCGCGTTTATCATACACCACTCTGTGCAATATCATATATTTGATCCTGGCATCGACCGCAGGGACAATGTCTTAGAACGTCAAGGCCTATCTGTCCGGTCAGGCGATGCAAACCTAGAAATCATCAACATCTACATCCCTCCTGCCACCTGTTGCCCCAGTGGATACCGCCCTAATATTAGCGCCTTACTCACTGGCAACAATCGCGTTATCTTAGGCGACTTTAATGCCCATCACGATCTATGGCATTCAGACTTGCGGGCAGACAGTAGGGGTGAGATTTTGGCGGATCAAATAGAAGAAACTACGTTCTGCACAATAAACGGAGACGCCCCCACACGTATGGTAGGAAACTGTCACAGTTCGCCAGATATCTCAATCGTGGGCGCAGAACTCGTAAACTGCGTCAACTGGCAGCCGATGGTAACATTGGCATCCGACCACCTGCCAATACTTATTTCGCTCGAGCGTACCGCCGACTTCATCGTCACCGGAAAAACGCACTTTCATAAACTTTAAAAAAGGAAAGTGGGTAGAATATAAATCTTTTACAGACAAGCTCTTTCCTGCCCTCCCTATCCGACTGATGCCCGCCAAGGGGAGCGTGCCTTCCGCAAGGTCATTGAATCCGCCTCGGCACGTTTCATTCCCGCCGGGAGGATTCCCGAAATCCGGTCCCACTTCCCGGCGGAGGCCGCAAACTTAGCGAGAGAACGTGACCTTATAAGACAGCTTGATCCAGGCGACCCCCAAATAAGGGATATAAACCAACGCATCAGATTGCTTGTGGACGAACACAAGCGGGCGAAAGGTGAGGAGCGCCTAAGAGGTTGTAACCTCTCTACCGGTGTGGGTAAACTTTGGTCCACTGTAAAGTCCCTATCGAATCCGACTAAGCACAAAGACAAAGTTTCCATCGCCTTCGACGATAAAGTGCTGTCGGATTCGAAAAAATGCGCGAGTGCTTTCTGCCGTCAATATGCAATACATTCTACGGTCGACAAAGATAGACGGAGGGCCAACAGACACGCACATAAACATAAATTCAACGCGTCACCAATTGCCATCACCACCAGAGAGGTTGAAGATGCCATTGGTCACGCTAAACCATCCAAAGCAGTGGGCCCAGACGGCATAGCCATGCCGATGCTTAAAAGCCTAGGGAAAGAGGGTTTCAAATACTTAGCACATGTCTTCAACCTGTCTCTTTCCACCTTTGTCATACCCGAAAAATGGAAAATGGTCAAGGTGGTCCCGCTACTAAAGCCTGGGAAACCAGCTAACATATGAGAGTCGTATCGTTCGATATCTCTCCTATCGCCAGTAGCAAAGACGTTTGAAGCCATTTCGCTCCCCTACTTCCAAGCAAATTTTCAGCTAGCCTCTCATCAGCGTGGCTTCAGAAAACTCCATAGCACCACCACCACGCTAAATGCCATCAGCACCCAGATAAATTCCTGTTTAAACCAAACCCCCACCATAGAACAGTACTCGTAGCGCTAGACCTATCAAAAGCTTTTGATACGGTCAACCATGGCACGTTACTGCAAGACCTGGAAGGGTCTACCCTTCCCTCATGTCTTAAAAGGTGGACCGCAAATTATCTGGGTGGTCGGCAGGCGTCGGCGCAATTTAGAAACGAAACATCAAAACCAAGAAGAATTAAACAAGGGGTACCACTGGGTGGTGTCCTAGCCCCACTTTTGTTTAATTTCTACATATCTAAGCTACCTTCACCACCAGATGGAGTCACTATCGTTTCATACGCCGATGACTGCACATTAATGCCCACAGGCGCAGGCCCAAAGATCGATGAGCTCTGCAACAGAATAAACGGCTACCTCCCTGATCTCTCCAGTTTTTTCACCTCGCTAAACCTGGCATTATCACCGACTAAATCTTCCGCCGCTTTGGCGGCCACCGTGGTGTGATGGTAGCGTGCTCCGCCTATCACACCGTATGCCCTGGGTTCAACTCCCGGGCAAAGCAACATCAAAATTTTAGAAATAAGATTTTTCAATTAGAAGAAAATTTTTCTAAGCGGGGTCGCCCCTCGGCAGTGTCTGGCAAGCGCTCCGATTGTATTTCTGCCGTGAAAAGCTCTCAGTGAAAACTCATCTGCCTTGCAGATGCCGTTCGGAGTCGGCATAAAACATGTAGGTCCCGTCCGGCCAATTTGTAGGGAAAAATCAAGAGGAGCACGACGCAAATTGGAAGAGAAGCTCGGCCTTAGATCTCTTCGGAGGTTATCGCGCCTTACATTTTTATTTTATTTATAAATCTTCCGCGACCTTATTTACAACATGGACGTCCCACATGTCGACCATTTTGGAACATCCACGTTGATAACACTACGCTACCGACTGTCCTACACCCCAAAATCTTGGGTGTGACGTTTGATGAGGATCTACATTTTGGTGAGCACGCAGCCGCAATTGTTCCGAAAATCCAGAGCCGTAATAAAATCCTCAAATCCCTTGCTGGCAGTACCTGGGGAAAAGATAAAGAAACGCTCATTACTACATACAAAGCAATTGGCCACCCGTTTACGTGCTACGCGTCACCCATATGGTCGCCAAGCCTAAAAACTACCCACTGGAAGAAGCTACAGGCCTGCCAAAATACTGCTCTCAGAATCGCCACGGGCTGCCTTCTTATGTCCCCAGAACACCATCTACATAATGAGGCGAGAATACTCCCCATCAGGGAGAGAAATGAGATGCTAACCAAACAGTTCCTGTTGAATACCCAGAAGCCTGGGCATCCAAACAGACATCTGATTGATGAGCCAACACCGCCTAGGGGCTTTAGGAGTCATCTCCGTAAGCATTTTGAGGAAATACGGCACCTGAGAACCCAGCCGTATGAAGCAAAAAAACACAAGGAGGTCCTTGGTGAACTCCGCAAACAGGCGTCGGACCTTTATGTCAGGAATTGCCCGGTGAATCCAGTACTCAAAGAAAAGTACCCAAAACTGGTGGAAGAGGAACGCATACTCCCCAGGGAAACGCGTGTCACTCTTGCTCAACTTCGTTCTGGATACTGTAGCAGGTTAAACTGTTACCTATCCTGAATCAACCCCGACATACCAAATGTATGCCCCGCTTGCAATGTGTCCCCACATGACACCAACCATCTCTTTAATTGTATTGTGGAACCAACGCCTCTAACACCCCTTTCATTATGGTCCACCCCCGTTGAAACAGCAAGTTTCTTTGGACTCCCGTTAGAGGATATTGATGACAATTTGTGATCGGTCGCGGCTGTTAGGTGGGGCGAAGCACTGCTAGAACAACAACAACAACATCAATGGCCCAACTATCGGCTCCATCTTTCCTTCCATCAACACTTCTTAGCCGAATCATTGGTACCAAATTGCTTGTGATCGGGCGTTTCAATTACAAGTCCCACCTTGGTAAGATAGGAGTCTATGAAGCACCAACCATTTTATGGATAATGGTATCCTGTTGCCGGACAACTCCGCCCAGAATTCTACTACGTTTCCATTTCCATGCATAAGTATTTCGCTGTAACATGTTCTGACTTTTGCAAAAGCATCAGATACATGATACAATCCCACAATTTTAATACAAGTATTAATACAAGTATTAGGGGCATGTGAGCAACCCTTCCTTAGCACCAGGCATCTGGAACACAATTGATGTGACCAACCAATTTACATTATGATCAAAAGCGTCCGTTCATTGTGAATAACTACCAATGCCATCTATAAGTCCAAAATGTATTTTCTCCATGAATTAACTACTTCGACGTCATCTATAAAGCGAAATGGCCGTTCGTTGTGAATATATCTATCTGAATGTCATGCGCCACCAGACAGTCATAATCACAAGTACTTAACACATCCAAACTCAAGATACATCTCATTACTCACAAGTACTAGTTACGTATTCTTAAGATCAAATGTTTTAGTCTAACGTTGTTTCAAAAAATTTCAAAAAGAAGGATGGGCACTAACCCACTCTTACAATTATCCATAATTATCCACAACGAGAGACCATATGTTGCAACTGAATTACCAGCTAAACGTTTCTCATTTAGTTTTATCTGCAACTTTCGACCTGCCTTATTTGCAACTTTCGTACAACCTTATTTATACTCGGCATTGTATTGCACATCTTATATTCTTCCCCTTTATTTATTTATATTCCTCTTTATTCATCATCCTTTGTTTATCAACTTTGTACAATTTTGGGATGTATCCAACCATTCCTTCCGAAGAGAATACTTTATTGCCAACTCCAGCGAAGAAGTGACTGCATAACTTCATTAAGCATGCTTTATTGTCAACTTCCACAGAGGTGATCTCCTCGTATTAAGGACACGCCACGAATTCAAAATACGCCCTGAAACCACAGCCACCGCGATTCTCCCATAAGGGGTCGAACCCAAGGACAGGAGATGAGACCTGAATATAATGCAATATATTCAGATCACAACTGGCTTCTCCTGCTCCCCGGTGACAGTTTTTATAAGGACCATGTTTAGGGTCCCGCATATGGTACACAGCGTCCATAACTGCTCGCTTTCGAGTAAATGCCACTCAAGGATTGGTTAACCTTATCGGTACTAAGATGACGTACATTTGTTACAGTTTTAGGGTGCACTGAGTGGTTTGGAGTGTGAGGATCATAAGATCAACACAAACCAATTTAACCAACAGTACGGTCCCTTTTCGTCACTAATAAGATGACGTACATTTGCTACGGTTTTAGGGTGCACTGTTGGCTCGGAGTATGAAAATTCAAAAATCATAAATCAATTTAATTATCAAACCAACAATACGGTCCCTTTTCGTCACTAATACGATGACGTAAATTTTGGGTTGATATTATGATCGCCTCTTACGATCGGTATATTCTTCTACCCCTACCCCTAACCCACTGGGTGGACACTGGTATGAATGTTGGAGATTCGAGTTCAATACTCAGCTCCCGAGAAGCTAGCTGATGAAGAAGTGAAATTCAGAAACATGTCCTAGTAACCATCGCCGTTTGTAAACTTTGCAATTTTTGTCTAATATCAAGAACAAAACAATTGCATAAAGCAATATGAGCAAAGTCATTAATGGGCAGTGGTTTGTCAAGCGTCGAGATCTAAAACTGCTCAGCTACAGAAGAAATATCATCAGCTGAGGGTAAAACTAACTTAATAGAATATAGAAACAAACATATACAGCATTAACGATTAAGAGAGATAAGAACAGTCTTTTTATAGAAAAAAGGGGGTCCGACACATCAAATTCGTTCTACATTGTTTAAAAAGAAGAGGTTTGTAGTGTCTCGTAGTGCGACAGGGAACACTAAATTTCACTTCGTTCAGAAGAAATGCGCTTGAAATTGATCCATTCAGTAATTTTGTCATAAATATAACGCCAGTAATAATTTCCCTACGACTAGCAAGAGTTGGAAGATTGATAAGTTTTAATCGATTAGTGTAAGGTGGAAGATTAAATAAAGGGCCCCTTTGACAATTGCTTAAGGCAAATAGTAAAAACTGTTTTTGTATAGATTCGAGCCTGTCAGTAGGACTTGAAAACGCGGATTCCAGACTATTGAGCCATACTCTAATATCGGTCTAGCCAATGTTGTGAAGGGGTTTTCGTAACGTAGTGGTCGCAAAAATCGTTTGACCACCTTTTCACAAATTCTAAGACACCTTTAGCTCTATTGAAAGTGGCACTTATATGAGTGTTGAAGCTAAGTTTGCAGTTCATTGTAACTCCCAATTCTACAAAAACATTAACACTTTCAAGGTTTTGGTTGTTAATTGTGTAAGAAGCTGGTTGTAAACTCATACGGGAAATAAAATTTACATTTTTGAAGATTAAGCGGCATGTGGTTCACATTGCACCAAGCAGCTAAGCAGTTTAAATCCGTCTGAAATAAAGAACGTTCTTCAATCGACGCGTAAGTCTTAAAAAGTTTTACATCATCAGCCTACATCAAGATTTTAGAATACTTCATATCATTTCAATTAAATAAAAGCGTTGGACGCGTAAAATTTCTATTGGTAGTCATAAGTAAGACCAACTGAAATTTCACGCGTCCACCGCTTTTATTTGTCTGATCAACTCCCTAGATTGATGAGGAGTGTGATGACTAGTACCCTAGGACCTACCTAGTTATTTTCTAGCTTTTAGTATTATTATTACTTCATGTAAGTATTGTTTTCAATAAAACCGTTTAACTAAAATTTTTTTCTAATTGTTTTTGCTTTTAATGTCCTATCAATTTAAAGAATTCTTGCACACGAATTTGCCGTAGATAAGTGGCATGTTTTATAATTTCGAAAAAAAAAATATTTAACTTTTTTATGGTGCACCGCCAACTTCACGTGAAGTTAGCGTACCACTTTTCGAAAACCACCTTAGAGACCAGTTAGGAAAATAATTCTTGCACGTGAATTTGCCGTAGATAAGTGGCATATTTTATAAATTGAAAAAAAAAATCATACTTTTTTATGATCTCCCGCCAACTTCATATTGTAACGAATTCTGGGGATTTCTTATATTTATACACCTTCTGCTAACGTTCGAATCGCTAAACTGTTGAATAAATCACTGCAATATTTAGTACTGCAAACTGGTCTTTATTTAGATAACTTTGGGAGTAGTACTTCACAATTATACTTCACAACCAATAGCGTGTTTAAGTCAAAACTGACTACTGATTACTCAGCTTGTGCTGCTTTTATACTCCCCGTTGCTTCGTTCGCATATTTCTCCTAAGGTCTAGGCGCTTCACCTTCTAGAACTTTTGTATCTCCTGCTTGGTTACCATCTATATACATGTATATTTGTAGTTTATGTTTATCTTATAGCCATATGCGGGTGTATGTGTGAGTAACTACTTCGGCTGATGATTACATGTGTTTGTGAGTATCTCTTCGTTGTCTTGTATGTATGTGTGTAAATGATGATTGATTTGTTCATGTACAGAAGAGTGGCAGCTTGTTTTATTGGTGTTGTTCCTTTATTTACTAACAATATAGTGATGCTAAAATTCGCCACACTGCCCTCCTCCTAAATCGGATCGTCCCGATCAGATAAATTGTCTGATCTAAACGCTGCCGGCCTTTTCAAACGAACCACTTTCATTTTGTTTCGTGGTTTGCCAATGGTTTGTATGCGGTAAACTACATCGTTGATCCGTTTTAAAACTTTGTATGGGCCTTCCCAATTACACTGCAATTTCGGGGACACACCTTTTTTTCGTTGTGGGTTGTATAACATCACCAAATCTCCTTCCCGAAAACCTTCTGAATTAATTGCTTTATCGTATCTGGCCTTCATCTTGTCACTCATAATCTTTGTTCGTTGCCTTACAAGATCGTGTATTTCTCTCATATCTTCCAAGATACCAGTAGATTTCTTGGCCTTTCTCCCCGCATCGGCATTTATCCCAAACTTCAAATCAGCGGGCAGTCGAAGGTCATTGCCAAAAATTACCTTTGCGATAGTTTGGCCCGTTGTCTTATGCACTGCCGATCAGTAAGCCATCAAGAATAATGATATGTGTGTATCCCACTCTTTATGGAACTTGTTGACTACTTTCCTTAACTGCTCCTCCAAGGTTCTATTGAAACGTTCCACCATACCATCGGACTGAGGATGCAATGCAGTTGTCCGTGTTTTTCGAATGCCCAATGTCTTACACATTTCTTGGAACACAGCTGATTCAAAATTTCTCCCTTGGTCTAAATATAACTCCATTGGTACACCATACCTTGCAACCCAATTGTTTATAAACACTTCTGCTACTGTTTCCGCTTCTTCATTTGGGATTGGGCATACCTCTGACTGACGACAACCAACCCAATAGAATCGTTGCTTAATTTTCTCGATGACCTCCACTGGAACCATTATGCAGCTCGCTGAGAACGTCAGGAATCCTTTTCTGAGGAACAACTATCAGTTTCTTCTTGCATTTACCCTCCTCACTCTCCCATATTCGATGCAAGCAACCGGTTATGCTTGTAGGTGTCGTCGGATTTACATCCAACAGTGAAGGTTCAGGAATCGACGTATATGGTGCCCCAATCAAAAAATGGGCTGGTGTAAGTGCATCGGACTCGGTATCTGAAGATGTGCATAATGGCCGAGAATTGATCGCCTCAATTTGTGTGAGAATGGTAGAATATTCCTCGAATGTAAATACGTTGTTCCCGACAACTCGCCGAAGATGCAATTTGATTGATCGTATGCCGGACTCCCAAAGTCCACCAAAATTTGGTGCGGATGGTGGAATAAAATGCCACTGAACGCCTTCAACAGCTAGGGCGTCCAACACTTGGTGAATATGCACTTCTGAAACAGCAAACTTTTGAAGCTCATTTAGCACCCGTTTAGCTCCGTGAAATGTTGTACCATTGTCTGAATACAAATCGGTTGGCAGTCCACGACGAGCGACAAAGCGACGAAAGGCTGCTAAGAATGCGTCTGTTGTGAAATCGCTGACGAGCTCAATATGCCTTTGTGCCTTTGTGGACATGCAAAAGAAAAGAGCGAATCATGCCTTCCAGTTTTTGCGTTGCGAGTTCGGGAAAGTTTTATTTGGACAGGCCCAGCATAATCTAGACCAAAATGTTGGAAACAACGAGTAGGCTGTAATCGTACATCAGGAAGATCAGCCATCAGCTGCTCAAGTTCCGACGTTGCATAAAGCAGCTTTTGCAAGAAAACACTTTCGTACGATATTACGACAGCCAATTATCCAATAGTTTTGTCTTACAAGCGCAAAAGTCGCGTCAACCACAGGATGCAAGTACTTAATATGAATGTACCTGCAAATAAGTTGAGAAACATTAGAAACTTTAGACGATAAAATAATATGCTTAGCCGAATTGGGCAAGGAAGCATTTTGATACGCCCTTCAACGCGAAGAACACCAGATTCGTCGAAATAGGGGGTGAAACGCAGGAGCTTCGACTTTTTTTTTCAATTGAGGACCAAATATTGAGACCAAATTTGGCTCACACAACATTGTCACGGCAACATAAGGCTGAACGAAGCCAGCAACATACAACATTGTCACCGCAACATGAGGCTGAACGAAGCCAGCAACACGATCACACAAGAAACATATTATGCCTACAGCAAGTCAAACACACGAATACACTAAGCAATAGACTAGGCCATACCAACTTCAACCGCAACATCAAACAACAATATACCCAAGTCATGCGACAACAACAACTACAGCTTCTACCGACACACGACTGATCGTAACAACACGGTCGCAACACGTCGGCGAGCAAACCAAAATCATCAACACATTTATTACGTTTATTCAAGTCTATAATAGGACGACCATAGCAAGCAGTGAGTCAGTCGGCACGGAGCAGTGGTAGTGAACAGTTCTAAGCTGAAGAGTGATAGCTCGTAGATAGGGTTTGACCAGTGCGAGACATCATTACTCAGGTTAGACGCGAACTGAGCCAAACCAAGGTTTAGGTTGCGCCCCTCCGTTCCACCACCGCCAACCGTGAGCCGCTACATTAACGCGAGTGAACGTAGTAAGAGCGACGCCGATGCAGTCAACCACGGCAGCAAAAGGTATAGCCCGGCACTGTGATTATTAATCGGATCTACGGACGGACGGTGATAGCTCGTAGATGGGGTTTGACCAGTGCGAGACATCACCACCTGACGTAGACGCAGACTGAGCCGTACATGAGTGTTGTGGTTGTTCCCCGCTCATTAAACGCTTAAGGCTGCGCTCCGCCGACTCATCACAGTCGACCGCGAGGCGACCCGTAATCGCTGCCGAGCCATCGTCGATCTGCAAAAGCGTCAAACCGCCACCAACGAGCGTCCCCAGTGGCCGCATATTCATCATAACCGAGCGTCCTCAGTGACTGCATATCCTTTTAATCAAGCGTCCTGAGTGACTAAATACTAATCGCGACGCCAGCGTCAACAACGAGCGTCCCCAGTGGCCGCATACCCATTATCATCGCGCGTCCTCAGCGACGAAATACTAACCGCGACGCCAGTGTTAACGCGTCGCCAACGAGCGTCCCCAGTCGCCGCCTACCTACTATTTCAAGCGTCCTCAGCGACTAAATACTAACCGCGATATCAGCATCAACGCGTCGCCAACGAGCGTCCCCAGTGGCCGCATACCCATTATTTCAAGCGTCCTCAGCGACTAAATACCAACCGCGACACCAACGTCAACGCGTCGTCAACGAGCGTCGCCAGTGACCATACACAGTATCATCGAGCGTCCTCAGTGGCCCCATACCTATCATAACCAAGCGTCCATCAGCGACAACATACTAATCACGACCGCCAGCGCAGTAATAGCGTTATTAACAGGAGCGCGTCCTCAGCAAATACCCAGAACGACAGCCAACGCAGCGACGAACGCCAGCGTAGGCACGCCACTAAGGCGTCCACGCGCTAACGGGACCGGGTGGACCGTTAGCCAATACAAAAGCATAGTAATAACAACGTAAGCAAGCACGCCAGCAGGCACGCCAACGGGACTCGGGTGTACCCTTACCAACTAGGCCACGCCGACACCGAATGCCAAAACGTGAACAATTGAACTTAAATGAAATTTTAGGATAAGTTTGTTATAAATAATTAAGTGAGTTTAATAAAGTGAATTTGTACGACTTGGAAAAGGCGCCTTGGCATAAATTTATTGGACGGAACCCAGAACACGGCGAGTATACCCCAGCAATTATTTAAGAAGCATCGGGGCACAGGGTAAACTTCGTTGCAATGGTGAATTCCCTCTTTAAATGTGGTCTCTGGCGAATGGCGAGAAATAGTATTAGCAGCAAGTTTAAGAAAGCGGGCACTCAGACCGTTTCAATAAGTGTTTTGGTCTGCTTTTTTCGACTACACCTCTGAATAAATCGTTGGCAGCATGCTACCACCCGTAATAACCGTAGCCATGTTGATGTTCTATTTATAAGTTTGTCCAAAACATTATCTTTGCCTTCAGCATAAAGGAATATGCCTGGATGAGTGTTACGTTGTTCGGCAATGACGCAAGTGTCATTAGATGTGGTCTACTTGCTGATGGTTGGCCATTTCCTTTGAGGCAAGGATAGCCACGACGGTCCGTTCCACCAAAGTGGTTGGCGACTCAGTTCAGATGGAAGTACCCCACGCGATGCGCAATCAGCAGGGTTGTCAGCAGACCGTACATGTTGCCAATTTTGCCTTGGGCAGACATCTAGTATCTCTGCAGTTCTGTTGCACACGGAGACATCGGATACGACTACTTCACGTGGAATCTTGACATTAGCGAGAAAATGTAACTCACATCATTTTCTTCCAGCGATCGCTCAAAGTTGGAGGTAGCGCATGATCCCAGTCTACCCCTTGACACCATGTTTTTTGTAGAAAGCTTTTAAAGAGCACCACGCTAGGTGAGATTATGCCCAGTGGATCAAAGATTTTGGCTGTAGTCAACGGCACGTGGCGTTTCGTAGGCTCTTCGCATGACTCCTGAGGCATTTTAAATGATATCCGGAATTCGTCTGTGTCAGGACTCCACTGTAGTCTCTGTGGGTAGCGTTTCCAATAAAGGTTTGCAATTCGAACACAATTTTTGCAACTTAAAATTTGCTCAATTTAGGAGATCTATAAGTTCTGATTTAAGTTCAAGAAGGTCATCAAGTGTATCGCATCCCTTAGCTACATCGTCAACATAGGTATCATGTAGAATTACACGCACTGCTTGTGGATAAATTGTTTTATGATCCTGTGCTAGTTGCTTAAGCACACGCACGGCGAGAAATGGCGACGACGCCAACCCATACGTCACCGTGAGTAGCCGGTAATATTCGATTGGTGACAACTCATCTTCACGCCAAGCTATACGCTGAAAGTTAGTGTCTGGGTTTGATATCAAAATTCCGCGAAACATTTTTTCAATGTCGGCGGAGAAAACATAACGATTCTGACGAAAACGAACACACACTTCGAATAAATCGCGCTGAATTGGCGGCCCAATATGTAATCGCTCGTTGAGTGAGTGCCCACTAGAATCTTTGCAAGATCCATCAAACACGACCCGAAATTTTGTGGTTGAACTCTCCGGCTTAACAACTGCGTGGTGAGCCAGATAAAAGCACTTCGATGGATCGAAGTCAATTTCGTAGGGCGCAATACGAGTCATATGGCCAAGTGATATATACTCACGCATAAACTGGATGTATTGCGATTTTAGCAAGGCATCTCGTTTTAACCGGCTTTCCGTGTGCTTTAATCTGGTTGCAGCTTGCTGCAGCGTTGATGATATTACTGGAATCTTATCCTTGAAGGCATAACTTACTATGTAAGTACCGTCAGTTCGACGGGTGTGTGTGCGGACAAAGTCGGTCTATCTTTTCAGGGGGAGGTTGGATTTCTTCCACCTCCATAAATGATTGAAATGGGGCATCAATATTAATAGTCGCGTGATGAGCGGCAACACTTAGATTACTTTGATTGTTTAATAAATACGCTCCCGCTACCACCCAACCGAACACGCTGTTTATCAAAATAGGCATATTAGACCCCAGTTGTTTTTGCTCACCAGTATAAATGCTCCTCCGTGGCGGCCACCGTGGTGTGATGGTAGCGTGCTCCGCCTATCACACCGTATGCCCTGGGTTCAACTCCCGGGCAAAGCAACATAAAATTTTAGAAATAAGGTTTTTCAATTAGAAGAAAATTTTTCTAAGCGGGGTCGCCCCTCGGCAGTGTTTGGCAAGCGCTCCGGGTGTATTTCTGCCATGAAAAGCTCTCAGTGAAAACTCGTCTGCCTTGCAGATGCCGTTCGGAGTCGGCATAAAACATGTAGGTCCCATCCGGTCAATTTGTAGGGAAAATCAAGAGGAGCACGACGCAAATTGGAAGAGAAGCTCGGCCTTAGATCTCTTCGGAGGTTATCGCGCCTTACATTTATTTTTTTTTATTTATAAATGCTCCACAGTTGATCAGAGTCAATCAGTACATCAATAGGAGCTGATTCCGCAAATGTAGGGTCGGCGATTGAGAGTTTCGCAATTGAATTCCACAATGTTGAAGGTACATTCACGGTCTGAACAGGAATTTGCGAAGTAAGCTTACTTAAAACATAGGCGTTGATATTAAGGGTCGCATCGTTTACTTTGGAGAGTATAGAAAAGTTAACTCGACCTCGTGTTACACCAGCACTACACGTTGCTAAATCCGAAACTGATACGCGGCCATTACTGCGTGACAGACCGACGTGTGTACAAAGGCTTCTGAACCAAACGTTATTGTTGACCCTGAGTCGGGCAATATCCGGCAACCTACCTTTTTGCCCTATTTATCTTCAACCACAGCGGTAACTGTTGGAAGAAATTTATGAGGTACGGGAGCAATACTCGAGGTTAGAGTTATTATAGTGTGTTTTGATGTTGGCAAATGCGAGCATTGAGTAGTGACAGCAGGTACGGTTTCTTGTTGGTTCTATGAGGGTGAAGAAGAAGACGAGATAGCGGAACGATCATCGTGCAAAAGGGTATGGTGACGTAAATTACATTTTTTACAGTTATGCCTCGATTGACATGAACCTACGGAATGCGAAGGTGCTAAGCAGTTGAAGCAAAGCTTTTGCTTTTGTACAGTTGCCCGACGTGTAGATGGTGACTACTGTTTGAATTGAGTGCATTGCCAAAGCGTATGCTTGTCCTTGCAGATTATACATTGCTTATTTTTAATATCATGGGCATTTGCCAACAAAGCGACGCGACGAGTGTGTGCCGAGCGAGAAGGTAAGCAAGCTTCAAATGAGTCACAGCGATGAGAAATAAAGTTTATAAACTCCCCGAACGTTTTTTCACTCTTGATATCGCATATGTCTGCCCACTTCTTCCGAGATTCTTCGTATAATTTATTTAGCATAATTTGGATAAGGCAAGTGTCACGAGATGTAACATTCAATGCGTCCAGGCCTCTGATAGCCTGATCTTCCCCATCAACTATCTGTCGAAGAACCGCTGTGCTGTTCGAAGTATGAGTGGGTAAAGACAGAAACGATTGCACAAGTGACTTAATTATAAGCCTTTTGCGCTCATATCGTTTGACCAAACGGCCCTATGCCTGCTCATAATTATTGTTACCAACACAAATATGTTTTATGGTGGCTAAGGCATCGCCTTCCAAGTATGAAACTAGATATTGAAATTTATGGGTAAGATTGAACCCAGGTTTATTTCCAGCTGCGCTAAGAAATAAGTCACGAAAGGTAATCCAATCTTCATACTTTCCGTTGAACTTAGGTAATTGAATTTTTGATAAATGAACATTTTGTCCATTACGAGTAGCGGAAAATGTTTCCAAAAATGACGCTTATTGTGTTGCTAGACGCTCAATTACGTCATCTTCCCTAAAGGTCGATGCTTGATTCGTTGGTGCCAAGTTAGAAAGTTGGGTAAGCAAAAGGGCGTGCGTTTGAAAATGCTTTTCCTCTGTTAGTTCCACATCTTCGATAGGGTCGACAAAGTTTTCTTCTGCAGAATATGCCTACAGCTCTTGACTCATGCGCACGAAATCTTTATAAGCAGCTTCCAACTTTTCTAATCGGTATACAAGCGCTTTCCGTGTAAGCGCTTGGCCTTGTTGCTTGGCAGCCTTTTAAGCACGGTCTATAGTTAACCTAGCCCAGGCTCGATTACGCTGAAGCAGCTCCATTACAGTGTTGGCTAAAGCGTACAAAATTTTTACGACGACCGCAAGAAATTCATGAGCACTAATTTTATTATCCGGCTCGAATGGATCAGACATTTTATGATTCAGAACCTAACAGCTTTGGGCGCGAATTACTTACGGAGTTGATGATTACCAAGAAAAGGTGCACAACGTTTTTCTTAAAGGCGGACGAACCGATCTCTTTATTTGTTTAAGTTGTACTGACCATGAGTACGCTTACGGTATGGATAAAGGGATGACTGGAAGTAAAGGGTGTGCCGTTTCGAAATTTAGCAACCTCAATTAAAGGGTGTCTCATTTCCCAACACTTCTCAAATTTCACCCGCATGTGTTTATCCACAATCTGTCTGATACTTTGGTTTATGTCACGTTCTCTCGCTAAATCTACGGACGCCGCTAGAAAGTGACCGGATTTCCGAGATTCTTCCAGCGGGAATAAAACGAGCTGACGCGGATTCAATGCCTTTGCGGAAAACACCCTCCCCCTGACGCACGGTGGGGTATTTGAACAATCTAGATGGCCAAAACTAAAACAGCAGTTATTTCTGTTCAAAAAGTGGTTGTCTCACTTCATTGTTATGAAAGGAAGTATTTGACAGTAAATTCACGGTGCTCCGCGCAGAATTTCTATGGATCGGGATTACATGAGATAGGGATTACATAAGGTCTCAATACCTTAAGAGTGTTTTCAAATGATATGATTAGAAAAAAATCATAAACACTTTTTGTAACCTGTACAAGACCTCAAAACTAGGCAAAATGGCACATAAAAGATTTTCGTAAAAAGTTGAGTAAATTCAAGTTAGGACAAACAATAATTTTTCCCATGTTAACGAAATGGGAAAATAAAATAAAAATATCGTACCCCGTAGAGTGGAGTTATAGGACCCATCTTTGGTGAGGGTTTTTTTTTTTAATAAAATAGAAACATTTGAGAGGATAGAAATTGAAAACTTGTTTTTCTCGGCACACCCTAAAGCACATATGTACATACATACATATGTACCCGTTATCAGAAATCCTGCGCGCAAGCGGGAAAATACAAATACGAAGTATGCACAAACTTTTCTCTGATTTTCGAAAGAAAGAAGACCGACATGTATTTTATAAACCGTTATAGTTGCAAACATCATCAACACAAAAACAATCAAAATATTGATGCAACTAAATTTACGCATTACTTAAATCATTGTATGCGCGCTAACATGTACATGTGTACATATGTATGTATGAATGTTCATACGGGTTTTCGCGAAGCGTCTGCTGGCTTCAGACTTAAGGGCCCATTACTGATACTTAGCATAGACTGGACTTGACTTGGCGTAAACTTGTCGTAAACTTGGCAATTTATCACCGATTATACTCCACTTAGCGCATACACTCTGGCATCATAATCAATAAATGTCAATTTGTATGTCAAAATGAAATGGAAACAAACAAATGGCATCTCAAAATGTAAACGTCACTTAGAACTTACATAGAAAATCAAAATTCAACAGACTTCTAAGTGAAGTTAAGTGTTGCTAACTTTTGAGTAATCAGTAACATGCAACTCACTGATTTTCGAAAGTTATAATTTATGTTTATTAGGGTCGGCAAAATATAAAATTTAATTTTTCCTTTTGGTATAGTGAAAATATTTTTCAGGACAGTGAAACATTTAGGCAATCAATAAGGTATAAATTATTGTAGTCGTTAGGCAGCTGTACGTCGTGTTTTCACGAAGTGTCTGCTGGCTTGAGTCTTAAGCTAGCAGACACTCCCGTTTCTCGGAACCGGACGCAGCTTTACATTTTTTTTGCGGTATTAAATTGCCAATAAATGTAATATCAATTATCCAAGTCGTTCGGAAGTCGTAGGTCGTGTTTTCGCGAAGTGTCTGCTGGCTTGAGTCTTAAGCTAGCAGACACTCCCGTTTCTCGGAACCGGACGCAGCTTTAAATTTTTTTGCGGTATTAAATTGCCAATAAATGTCATATCAATTATCCAAGTCGTTCGGAAGTCGTAGGTCGTGTTTTCACGAAGTGTCTGCTGGCTTGAGTCTTAAGCTAGCAGACACTTCCGTTTCTCGGAACCGGACGCAGCTTTAAATTTTTTTTTGCGGTATTAAATTGCCAATAAATGTAATATCAATTATCCAAATCGTTCGGAAGTCGTAGGTCGTGTTTTCACGAAGTGTCTGCTGGCTTGAGTCTTAAGCTAGCAGACACTCCCATTTCTCGGAACCGGACGCAGCTTTAAATTTTTTTTGCGGTGTTAAATTGCCAATAAATGTAATATCAATTATCCAAGTCGTTCGGAAGTCGTAGGTCGTGTTTTCACGAAGTGTCTGCTGGCTTGAGTCTTAAGCTAGCAGACACTCCCGTTTCTCGGAACCGGACGCAGCTTTACATTTTTTTTGCGGTATTAAATTGCCAATAAATGTAATATCAATTATCCAAGTCGTTCGGAAGTCGTAGGTCGTGTTTTCACGAAGTGTCTGCTGGCTTGAGTCTTAAGCTAGCAGACACTCCCGTTTCTCGGAACCGGACGCAGCTTTAAATTTTTTTTGCGGTATTAAATTGCCAATAAATGTAATATCAATTATCCAAGTCGTTCGGAAGTCGTAGGTCGTGTTTTCACGAAGTGTCTGCTGGCTTGAGTCTTAAGCTAGCAGACACTCCCGTTTCTCGGAACCGGACGCAGCTTTAAATTTTTTTTGCGGTATTAAATTGCCAATAAATGAGGTATAAATTATTTAATATATAATATTGTTGTTTGCTATAGTGTGTCTGCCACCTTAATAGGACCTATTACATTGTAAGACTTTTCACATAGGTGTTGCCACTGAGGATGTTTTCACAATGTTACCACCTTTTGCCAAGAAGGGTGCCAGTCTCCTACAAAATTGATCACCACTCAAAAAATCGCCGATATGCGCAGCCGTTTTTGTTATTAAACTTTGAAACAAACACAAGTTTATGTATTGCCAAAAAACTACTGACATGATATGCCATGAAAAAAAGATATATACTTTTGTTTGCAAGGTCTTTAAAAAATTTAATATTGAAAAGTAGTAGTATTACAAGTAACATGTGAATTAAAACACATTTACCTGTCCTAAAAGAAAATATAACTAGATTTTTATAAAGCTAAACAAGTGGACAAGTATTTAGGCTAGAGGGTTATATTGCTTTTTAATCCAAAAATACATCGAACTGCACACAATTTTGATAAAACTTTAGATGTGCGCGGTTAGCTCCGTTGACGTTGCGGATCGGTTTTGGGGTATGTATACTATTCAGTGGACATCTAGGAACGCCAGGGAGAGTATTTAAAAAAAATTGGAATATTTTGAAAAATCGTCCTTTGGCCAGCTAAATTGATCAAATACCCCACCGTGTGACGGGCATCAGTCAGGATAGGGAGAGCAGCAAATGTAAATGTTAATGTTTTGTAATATTCCCACCTTCCCTTTTTGAAGTTTATGAGTGTGCTTTTTCAGAAGTCATGATGAATGAAGGGTGATCGCTCGAGCGAAAGGATTATGGGTAGGTGTTCGGATGCCAATGTTACCATCGGCTGCCAGTTGACACAGTTAACAAGTCCTGCGCTTACGATGGAGATGTCTGGCGAACTTTGACAGCTTCCTTCCTTACGCGTAGGGGCGTCCCCGTTTATCGTGCTGAACACCGTTTCTTCTATTTGGTCCGCTAGCATCTCACCCTTATTGTCCGTCTGTAGTACAGAATGCCACAGATTGTGGTGGGCTTGAAATTTCCTAGAATAATGCGATATTCATCAGTGAGTTGTGAGCTGATGTCAGGGCAGTAACCGCTGGGGCAGCAGTTGACAGGAGGGACATACATATATGTTGTGAATTTCTAAATTTGCATCGCCTGATCGGGCAAATATGCCTAAGCATTCAAGGATGCTGTCCCTGTGGCCGATGTCGGAATGGAGAAGATTTTACTGCACTGAGTGGTGGACGATAAATGAGACTCCGCCTCCATTTCCGTGTTTTTACGGACGTTGGATCACAGCAATACGGATGTTGTGCGGCTTCATAAAATCGACTATCGACGGGTGACTCCGCCTGGGTCGAGGGAGGCTAGGTCGTAAGTGTTGTTGAGACCATGGAACTGGACGTGTTTGAGTAAGCATCGGGGGGGGGGGGGGGGGGGGGGGGGGGGGGGGGGTTGGCGTCCCTGAGGTCAGAACATCTAGGAAATGGCACCGTCCAAGGCAGTAACTGCATTTGGTAGATGTCGCAATCATATATATTCTGTGCTGGCAAAGGGTGCACAAGGTGGTAGGGACTAAGAGAATGCTTCACTGACCCACTCGTGTGCTAGAGGCGGACTACGGGGCTCCCTCGGGCGCGAACAGCAAGGTATCACAAGAGATTTGAAGAAATGACGGCGTCGACGGATTTTGGGATCTATCCCAAAACACCTCGTGACCATCCCTTGAACGTGGCATACTGGCAAGGGTGTGACCGTCCTAAAAAAATTAGGGGTCAGGTACTTGCCATTGATTGGGTTCGATACCTACTCGGAGCAGGATAATATAGAACAGTACCGCTGCAAGGATCTGCTGGGAGGATGACAATTTGTGGGGATACGCAATAAATTAAATGGGGCTGCACTGAAAGGACAGCCCTTGGTAGGGAAAAATTCCGAGTCGCTATGGTACATAGCTGCTTAGGAAAGCTTTTATGCTGAGCTCTATTGCTTTACTATGTAGATGTTGTTCAGGAGCCATAAGCGGACATCCTGTGGCAGTCCTGAGTACATCGTTTTGGCAGGCCAGCAGCCTTTTTCAGTTTGTGTTCTTTAGACCAGGCGACCAGACTGACGAAGTGCAGCACATGAGTTGGTCTGAAAGTTGTAAGAAGTTTTTTTAATCTATTCCCCAAGTGCCGGCAAGCTTCTTGAAGATATTGTTGCGGCTTTGTACTTTGGATACAATTTGGTGGTGAGAGTGTTATTGAAATTTATCCCTTAGAACTTTGGGTGACTGGCAGTTGGTAATGTAACACCATCGGCGTGAACATCCAATATTTGCTTCGTATGTTGCATCTACGTCGCAAGCAGTGGCCGTGGATTTGGTTGGTTATAGTACCAGGTAGCGCGATATGAAGAAACCAGAAAGACTGTGGAGATTTTTTGCAACAAATTTCATGGATTTTATGATTAAAAGAAATCGACTAGTTTTTTTTCGTGGCCATTCTTTATATGATTTTAAGCATGTTAAGTACTAAATGGGCTGACAATCAGAAATTGAGAAAATATTTCCATTGTATGATCTGCAATTTTCTGAGCAAAATTTGTTTAACTATTAAAACATGATATATTTGAGGAAAACTGTTTTCGGTTAAAGGTTCCTGGACCCTGTCTCCACCAAAATTAAGCTCTACCAAGTTTATGACTATTTCAACTGGGCTACTACTGTAATATCACTTTAAATTTCAGGTAAACTACATAGACAACGTAGGTGATGATGGTAACGTTATAGCTCGTGTTCTTGATGGTTCAAATGCTCTACCCATTTTGATACAGGACTCAAACTCTCAAAGCAATGCAACTGCACCACCCCCAGCACACGTTTCTAATGTTTTGTTAGATTTATCTAAGAAATCAACAACAACGGTCACACCCAGTGCTTCAGAAATTAATCATAACTTAGACGAAGTTTCCAATAATGAAATCTTACCGCTAGATTTATCGCTAAAATCGTCTAGGTTTAATGTGACTCCTGTTACTTTTAATGCAGATTTAACCGCTTCATTGAGAGTGGAAGCAGCTTCAGAAGAAGTATTCGTAAATAATGATTATCGTTCGTTTGAGGCAGCATTAGATATGCCCCTTATAGATATTGAGGACAATATCAATGCATTCATGGAATTGACTAACAATGAGGTTATACCTCCTGAAAATTCAACAGCAACTGGCACCACTTTGACAAGCATTTGTGGTGAGTTAGAGTTATATTAAGCGAATATATTTACTAATACATTTGCTAACGTTTTTAATTTTCGTTATTAAATAAACACAAATGCAGATGCAAATGCTAACGAAAATGCAAACTTCCATTTACCAATCTCGGATTTCGAACTCAGTGGAACTCTTCCCAAAAGTGATGTTTGCAACACTGAAAGCGGTAAAATATTTATTAATGAAAATAATGGTAACAATGTAAATTCAACAGATGCCAGTGCCCATGCTTCTGACCCAATTAAATACATTATTAATACAACGGTTAACAAGGACGATTCCAATACAGGTATTCGTACGTGTAGCTTAGTTGAAAAATCTATATCTACTGTCAATACAGAGCACGAAACGAATAGTACTACCACACTTGAAGATATCAAACCATTCTCTCCAAATATCCACACGTCCAAGGAGAATGCGGATTTAAATGAAGTAGGTCATCCAGGCGAAATAATGAAAGATTCTGAACACAGCGAAATCAGTAAGTGTGTAGAAAATGGGAAAATAAACTCGGAACTCAACAACGCGACGATTGAAAACTATACAAATTCTGAACTTCAAGACGCGACGGTTGAAAACGACACAAATCTTAACCACATTGTTGACTGTAAAATAGTGGGTCAAAGTAACACTGGGGCGGCTTTCACTCAGAACATTACTGATACTACACATAGTAAAATTTCAGAGCAAAATGATTGCCTTCTTAAAGATGATATTTCAAAAAAAATACCGAAGCAAATGGATATTGAAGGCAGTGTTGATAACAACGAGGAATTACATGGCAATTTAAGTGAGAAATCTTCTATTGACTTCCTATTTGTGGATACAGATTCACTTCCAGGAAATATATTGAAGAATTCTTATGGCGAAGCAATTACTGACTGCTCCAACAAATTTTTAACTAAAACCGAGCCCGATGAAAGTAGTTACGTAGCTGGGGAACAAACCAGCACAACAGACAATGACGAAATTGCCTGCGATTTGTCGACAAAAAATTACCATTCGACAAGTATTGATTTGGAAGAGGACTGTCTGGGTCACAATGTGAGTATGCCCCTACCAATGCCGCAGTTACCATTGATGGAAAATAGCTCGGAAGAGTTTAACTATGATTATGACATTGGGTTTGAAAGTGCCGAAGAAAGGGATTTATTATCTGTGCCAACAGAAATTCTAGATAACGATAAAACTCAATGCAAGGATCTTGGAGACCAACTTTTCAAAATAGGGGGAAACTGCACCCCTTCGAAAATAACAACAGAGATGCCAGTGGTGAAAATAGAGGGTAAACATTATATAACTCATAATAGTAATACTAAAAAATTGTTAATTGCTAAATTTAAAGTAGACCATATGTCGGATTCTAATGACACAAATCAGAGGCTTGGTGATAACATCTTTGACGAAACGGAGCTAATTACGTCTTCTGAGAAGAAAAATATCCCAGAAGGTATGTTTGTATAATAAACTTCTACTAAAATCCTTATATTTCAAAATTATACTGAACACTTAACAGGACAAAACCTAAGTTGTAGGTATAATCGTAAATTTAGAATTACGAATACCTCAAAACGTGGAGTTAGGGATCAAAACCCCCTTTTTAAATACATGAAGCATACATTGGCCTACAGCAAAATAATTCTACGAAAGGTGTTTATGTCACTTAGGAAAGCATATATTTGCGCTCCTAATATAACAATCACATCCCACCATAAACCTGGGGATTCAAGGGGTTGTGTAGCGCAATATATAGCTTCTCCAACCCAATTGTCAACCTCACCTTCGAGCGGCGAATCCCGTTTCACTAACAGACGAGGCTCTGGCGACCCCAAGCTCCTCATGGAACTTGGGGGTGGGGAGGGAGGGATGGCCTGAAGGTTTAATGTGGCCATATAAATCGTTCCCGAGATGGTCGGGCCAGCACCTTAATGGTGCTGTGTTACCGGAGCGTATCGGATCTGTATCCGACAAAGGACCATCACATCGATAACACTCCCCAAAGCCTTCGGGGAGTAACCTAATCGCTACAACAACAACAACAACAACCATAAACCTGAGTTTATGGAGTATTTTCGTATTTAAATTGTACCGAAAATTTTAGCTTTCCTTAAAATTTTTGATTTTTTAGCAACAGTCCAAATCCAAGGCCGGCAGAAGCTACTTATTTTCCGAAGTCCTGTTAACACAACAACAACAACCGCATTGCTTTGTTAGTTCCACTTGCAGACTGGCACATAATATTTTTAGCCCAGAGTTAATTTTATAAGCTGTGAAAATCTATGAGTTTAATCCTCCTTGAGAAGCTAACTATTGGGCCCAAGTTGCTAACAACGTTTATCTTTTCCCCAGGTGCTGACGGCTAGTATTTTGTTTCGGCTATGAACTTTAGGTCATTATGGTCGTTATATTCAAACGGCTGAGTTTGTAAGCCGGATTTCTTCATGGTCCTTACGGAGATGACACCTCATGTCAGATGTCTGTTAGTTTACTTAGAATTCCAAGTATTTAACAGATAAAGAAAAGTCGGTAGCATGATGCCATAGATGTACTAATGTACAATATATCCGACATGTACAATATATCTCGGTCCACGTCGTGAACAAGTTCGCCGTGGATTTGGTCGATGATAGTGTCAAGTAACGCGAGGCGAAAAAACTGCAAAGACGAGGATTTTACAGCATAGCACATCAATGGAAGGGCCAAAACTTATCGCCATTATCGTTCAGTCTTCGCCACAGGAAACAATGCTAACTCCTTCGGGTGGGGAAGGAAGCTTCTATATGTAAAAATGAAAAAAGTGGGGATAGGACACGAACTTCTGCACCCCTTGTTAAATTTTTCTTGGTTTTGACTGGACCGATGCCGGCCGACCGCATAGATAATTATTCCTTTGATTGCAGCCCCAGAGGATTGCAATACTTTTTTGTTAGTCCGGAATAATGAAAAACAGTTTTTAGTCATTATGCCTTTTTGAATTTCGCACTAATTATTACTTTTTTGATTCCTCGTTTTTTTTTATTCCATGGATCACATTCATCGGACAGCAACACTAGGAGGAATGCATTCCGCAATCGTTTTTGCATTCCTTTGTAATTTAAACTACGTTTGTGCTTTTATTCTTTAGTAATGGAATTGTTTTTATTAGTTCAGAAAGTTAAACAAATTACGAAATTTCATTATACACATGTCATGTTTGTTTGTCGTAAAAGATACATTAAAGCATATTTGTTTATTCAGCCCTATTCTGCATTTCGACTTGGATTGGAATTTTTTCGATTTGGCAATTTTGGTATTCTGTGTTTCAATCTCTTTCGATCCAACTTCGAATCGTTCGATTTTGTGTATTCTGCATTTCGATCGTAGTTCTGTTTTTCTAAGTTGCAAATTAGTTGGCGGAAAAATATTTTCTTTTTATTTTTTTATTAATTTATAACAGAATTTTAACAAAAATGTAAGTAAAACTTATTAAGAAACGTAGAATGCTTGATGATTGTTTTTTACATGTTTCCAGTTCAAAAACAACATGTCGATGTCGAAGTACTTGGACGAATTTGCCCCGCAAAAGTATCTAACACATACTTGAAAGCATCCTTATTAAGTCGAAAGTTTTTTTTGAACCTAAATAAGAAAATAAGTAATTAAACTTTACCACTTTTAAGTTCAATTTCTTACAATTCGTCACTCATCTCAATTGGATTACACAAATCTTACAATATTTGCCTTTCCTTTCTCGCCTGGCCATTTTTGTACGCGTTGCTTTCCATCTCCACAAATAATGCCGCGGCTATTGATTCCATTATAATAGATAGCTATAATTTGTGTCTGTTCGTTGGGTCCAGTTATATGCCAAAGCAAGCTGCCGGAGTAGAGGAAGGTGAAGCGAAAACGTAAACAATCCTTGCGGAAAGAATAAATAAATCTTTATAAAGTATTTTAGGCCAGTGTACTGAAATTAGCATCCATAAAATTCAGAAAATGTCAACTATATTCGTGCAGGAAGCCGTTTTAACAAAACTTGGTGGCCACGGCAGGGAATTGGCCAAAAGAACGACAAAAACACACTAGCAATTATGAAAGCACTTCACTCAAAAAAATATAACACTGCGGCAATATATTCTATTGCTTTTTTTTTTGTGCAAATGGCGTGGATAATAAAATATAAACGTTTTCAGTGCTTTTTACAAATTTTCTTTAATTTATTTTGTTCCAATGTTCACACATTCCGTACAAACAGCTGATTTCGAAAAATCATTTGCTCTTCCTCTTCTCGTTACGATTCCGTCGTAATGCAGAATACCCAACTTCGATTAAAGCGGAGCGTAGAACGGGAACGTAATCGAAATGCAGAATAGGGGTGATTATCTTAACTACTTATAAGAGGTCGTTATTATAATTTGAAGAGAAGCACTTGAAACTTATATACCTGCTTTTTTTTTGCAACATAGACTTCAAAGTAACTTGGCGCAGGTAAAAGTTCGTTCCATATAATACTGAACACAAAGGCCGAACTTTACTGAAAGTGCAATAAATGTATTGCACTTCTGGGATGCCGAAAATTCTATAGTATGTACCAACTCGGACGCGACTCCCAGTGGGTTAGGTGGCTTGGAATATACCTGCGGCAGGTATGCCTGTCGTAAGAGGCTACTAAAAGACCAAATTGATTCAAGGGGTTGTTTAGCGCAACTCTATCAATGGGTTGCCAGCGCAATTTATAGCGTCTCCAACCCAATTGTCAACCTCACCTACCCGTGGCGAATCCTATTTCTTTAACAGCCGAGGCTCTAGCGACCCCAAGTTCCTCATAGATCTTCGGGGAGCGTCCTTACAACAATAATAACAGTCGAATGCGCTTTTTGTGAGATGTTCTTACTTTTACCTTTGCTTCTTTTAATAATGAAATAACAGAACGTAGAACAAAATCGCGTAAACAACCCGGCAAATTAGGAGTTTAATATTTTAGAGAATTTAACTGTTCATATTAGTTTAAACGGCCAAACTGGCAGAGTAACTCTAACTTTTCTTTTAACTGTAGTTTCAATAATTTGCTTTTGGTTGTAAAGGTTGAATTATGGTCACTTCATATCCAAATATAGATTATAGTACTGTGGCAAATATTCTATTTTACCTATGCTGTTAGTAAATAAATACAACGACAGTAGGCCATTTACACACATACATAAGAGGCAACGCAAAATATTCCACACATATAACCCTGCTAGACAGAGCTGACGGAAACTCCAACACATTAACAGAATTTTCGACATCACTAATACACTCGTATAAATTTTTCCTTTTATTCCTATGGAAAACCATGGTATGTATGTGTGCATACACGTATACAAAATGTTTACAGGTTTGTCATGTCGCTTCTAATAACCGGATATAAACTTTGCTTTACGCTGTGATGTAAATTTCCATCAGCCATATCTTTCAATTGATGTCTCAAATGACTGATAGTTGTCTAACAGGGAACCGAAGCGAATTCAGTACCAGATGTTGCTATCCGAACAGCTGATTGCTTCTTATTGGTTATTTTCCATACAGTGCCTTGTACTTTAATGTCAGTTAATCGAAATCAATTAAAATTTTCTTTTGACTTGACATTCTTCTGCACGGCGAATTGTTTGAATTCGCTTTGCCATCACCTGGTATGGATTCGCCTTGCACATAACCAGTAGTTTGAAGCAAGGAGACACAATCACACTTCACTTATCATCAGCAAAGAGCAGAAGCTGTTACTCACACATACACACGCATATAGCTAGAAGAAAAACATAAACCACAGATATACATGTATATTTCTAAATAACCAAGTATGAGATACAATTGTTCCAGAAGGCATGTTCGGATTTTAGGAGAAATAGGTGAACGAGGCTAACTGAGAGTATAAAAGTAGCGCGGTGCAAGCGATAATCAATCAGTTTGATTTTAACATGCTTTTGGTGCAGCACGCGATTAATTAATTTGTGAAGTACTATTCCAAAAGTAGTCTAAGTAAAGCACATTTGACTATACTGAATATTTGAGTTATTTATTCGACAGTACAGCGATTCGAATGTTAGCAGAAGTTGCATAATAATCAGAAATTCGTTACAATACCATTATTCAGTTGGGGAATGCTTTTGGATTTTGTTATTCCACATGAGGAATGCAAAAAGGAATGATGTATATTGGAACGCTTTTTCCTTCATCCCTTGTCAAAGTTGGTTTGGAGGCAAACCGGTCTCGGCGTTGCGCCATCATCTGTCTCGATTTTCGTTCTAATCTGTAGTTGTCGTAGGGTGGGTCGATTTGTATGGACGAAAGTTAACCGATATCGCGCCATCGATAGGATTTGGGCTCAGGAAAAATATTTCCACTACGCATACCCAAAAAAATAATTTTCGACCCTGCGAAATTTAATTTTTTTGACTTTTTTCCACTTTGATTTTTAAGCTTTTTTTTCATGACCTACTAAAAAATTTTTCATAAATATACCCTGTCCGAAAAAAATATATATTTTTTTTTCAATAAACTGTTATCGCCAACGTTTTTAGCGGACATTTTTGGGTCGGACAGGGCATACATGAAAATTTTACAATCAAATGAGAATTTTTTTAGTAGATCATGAAAAAACCTTAAAAATCAAAGTCGAAAAAAAGTCAAAAAATGAAATTTCGCAGGATCGAAAATTATTATTTTTTGGGTATGCGTAGTGGAACTTTTTTTCCTGAGCCCAAATCCTATCGAAAAATGGATGGCGCGATATCGGTTAATAAATCGACTCATCTAATGAACAGGTATTGTCAAATTGAATATTTTGGGTATGTATGTATATCTGTGTGTGTGATATGTCGTCCTTCAGACACGTAGGTTGTTTTTCACTGATCAACTTTTGTGGTTAGCTGAGGCAGGTGAAAATCAGTAATTTTAGTCGTTTGAACTTTTTTGTATGTTTTTTTTGAATTGGTTGGTTTATTGTTTTGTGTTTATTTGTTGATGCATGTTTTTTTTAAACAAGTTTGAAAGATTCAAATATTGTGTCAAAAATAGTGTTTTTCTGTTCGTTTATTTTATTGTCCATGGTAATATATCCAGGTGCAGTAAGCCGTCAATTGTCTTGTTCTAAACTCTTCTTTGGTCTGTCATTCGGCTATTTGGAAAATTTTCACCAATGTTGTCCCCGAAAAAATGTTGTTTTTTTTTCAGGAGTAAAATATACCACTTTAAGTACTTTTTTCACATAAACTATTAGATGAATGTCGATGGACCTTTACTGGATTTAATTACAGAGATTAATCATTTGGGTATCTTTGCCGTGCTAAACTGTACGTCGATATTGTTGATATTTCCATTATATATGTACATATTTTAATTTGTTCCCAAAAAAATTTAAACAGGTATTTGTTAAAACAAACGATTTGTATTCAAGTTATATCCAGCCAAGGATTTTCTCCTGTGTAGCGCTAGTGAAGACTTTCGAGGAATGGTTTATGTCATTCCTACAACAAGAACACCAAAGTGGTATTATACCTCATTTATGTAAAAACTTCGCTAAACCAATGGTATT
Source organism: Eurosta solidaginis (assembly GCF_040869045.1). NCBI lineage: Eukaryota > Metazoa > Arthropoda > Insecta > Diptera > Tephritidae > Eurosta > Eurosta solidaginis. The sequence goes on along the minus strand of NC_090322.1, from coordinate 120,027,550 downwards.
CTGAATATACAAAAAATTTGTAACACACTGTTGCTGTTTAGCCTTAAAAATCAGACCATTAAGATGAGGGGAACGTTAAATTTATGGATTGTAATTTAGAATATATTGTGGCGAATATTAGCAGTTCTTTCTATACATCGCTATGCTGTTAGTAAATAAATGCACAACAACAGCAAAGTAAGCAGCCACACATACATGTAAACCGCTAAGCTAACAGCAAACAGAAAATTTCACATGCATATATGTAGTCGGCAGCTAAGAGCAGAAGTTAATACTCACACATACACACGCATATAAGAGAAACATAAATATCAAATACATAAAGGATATATAAATAAGCAGCTGTTCGCGAAAAGTCTAGACAGCACTTTATCGCCAAAGGCGATGGAAACTTTGTCATTGTGCCTAGACGGATTCGATAGGGACTTTACGGTGGACCAAAGCTTACCCACACCGGCAGAGAGATTACAACCACTTAAATGTTACTCCCATTTCGCCCGCTTGTGTTCATCCGCAAGCAATCTGATGCGTTGGCTTATATCACTTATTTGGGGATCGCCACCATCGAGCTGTCTTATAAGGTCACGTTCTCTCCCTAAATTTGCGGCCGCCGACGGAAAATGGGGCCGAATTTCGGGAATTCTTTCGGCGGGAATAAAATGAGTCGAGGCCGATTCAATGACCTTGCGGAAAGCACGTTACCCTTGGCGAGCATCAGTTGGGATAGGGAGGGCAGCAAAACGACTGTCTGTAAAGGATTTGTACTCATCCAACTTTCCCTTTTTAAAGTTTATGAAAGTGAGTTTTTCTGTGACGATGAAGTCGGCGGTTCGCTCAAGCGAAATAAGTATAGACAGGTGGTCAGATGCCAATGTTACCATCGGTTGCCAGTTGACGCAGTTTACTAGTCCTGCGCTCACGATTGATGTATCTGGCGAACAGCTTCCTGCCATACGTGTGGGGGCGTCTCCGTTTATTGTGCAGAACGTCGTTTCTTCTATTTGATCCGCCAACATCTCACCCCTGCTGTCCGCTTGCAGGTTTGAATGACATAGATCGTGATGGGCATTGAAATCGCCTAAGGTAATGCGGTTATCCCCAGTGAGTAAGGCGCTGATATTAGGGCGGTATCCACTGGGGCAACAGATGGCAGGGAGGTGGCAGGAGGCAGGAGGGATGTAGATGTTGATGATTTCTAGGTTTGCATCGCATGACCGGACAGATAAGCCGTGACGTTCTAGGACATTGTCCCTGCGGCCGATGTCGGGATCAAATATATTATATTGCACTGAGTGGTGTATGATAAACGTGAGACCCCTCCGTTTCGGCTCTCGCGATCTTTTCTGTGGGCATTATACCCAGAACAGGTCTGCAGCGCAGATCTTGCTGTAAGTTTAGTCTCTTGAATCGCAGCGATGCGGATGTTATGCCGCTTCATAAAATCGACTATCTTCGTGATCTTCCCAGTTAATCCATTACAGTTTAACTGCAGAATTCTAAAGTACAACGGGGGAGATGTGGGCACTCTAGGGGTAAGTGACGGGTGACTACGCCTGATTTGTGGGAGGCCAGGACGCAATTGCTGTTGTGGCCCTGGGACTGGACGTCCAAGGCAGGAGCTGCATTGGACGGATGACGCAAACATATATATTCTATGCTGGCAAACGGTGTAAAAGGTGGTAGGGACTAAGAGTCTGTGTCCCTGACCTACACGATTGCTGCCGGAAAGAGGGGGGGGGGGGGGGGGGGGCAGGGGCTGATGCTCGACATTGCTACCGACTCTACTACGGAGATTGTAGTTATGAGTGGGAGCTTCCGTATGAGCTGGTGGCGCCGTAGGGCGCGAGCACCAGCGGGTACTTGTTGTTGTTTGCTGAACAGCAGAGCTGATGGAAGGTAGTGGGGAGGCGCTGAGGCGCAGACTACGGGATGTCATTGGGCGTGAACAGCAAGGAGCCACAAAATATTTATAAAAGTTACGAGGATTTCGGGTTTTGGGATCTAGCCCAGAGCAACCTGTCCGATGCAACCTTCTGTAATTCTGCTGCAATCTTCGTAAATTTAAAATTTTGTTAGTTGGGTCAAACTCTCTGGAAAATGTTTTCTGGGTAGGAGCTGCTTCGGCCGATAGATTAATAAAGAAAAAACAAAAAGTTTTTACTTTTTCTCTCTATGCATTTCGGCGCTTTCCCGTCATCATCAGGAAGGTTTACATTTATTTAAAAAAACAGAAACATGAAAACACAAAATGAAATGTAAGAGTACAGCACAATCAATAGACATAAAAATTAACATTTAGAACTTTACTCACATTAATTTGATTAACTTTTTAATTACAAAAACATCACATATTAACATTAAGCATACTGTTTTTATATTGTCATTTGTTTACATGTGTCATCACAGCTGTGTAAGCGCTGTTTGTGTTGTCCACGTCTTCTTTAAAATTCATTACGTTTATGAGTTGCTGGTGAATCCGGAGACTTTCCAGTGTCATCCGTCTTTTTTCTCTTCCCTCAACATCCAAAATCCTAGCGTTCGCAAAATCAGCTGTGTGTTCGTTTTCGATCAGGTGTTGGGAAAGCGCTGTTGTTGTTTTGTTGTTTTTCAAGTCCATTTGATGTTCGTATAGTCTCGATACTAATGCCCTTTTTGTTGTGCCTATGTAACACTTATTGCAGCTATTGTTGCTTTGCTGTTCCTTGTCTATCCTGTCTTTTGTTCTTGTAAAGATTATCCTTAGTGTAGTGTGCGGTTTGTAGGCAAAATTTATGTGTCATTTTTCATAATTGATTGCCGGTTAGGCCAGGCACATATGTATGTAACGCCAATGTATTTTTTGTTGGTATTTGCTTCGGGTAGCTCATTTGCAGTATTAGGGTGGCTCATTTTTTCCGTAGTATTATTTAGAAAATTTTCTATTAACTTATTGGGGTAGTTATTTTTAAATAGAATGCTTATTTTCTTCAGTGAGTTCATTATCGCTTAGAAGGTATATTTTTCTTATTAGGCTAGTTGCCTTATTTATTTTTTGTTTCCATGGGTGATTTGAATGGAAATTAATAATTCTACCCGATGATACTGTCTTTGCATACCAGTTAAGAATCAAGTTCTTATTTCTTCGATGTATTTCCACGTCTAGGAAGGCATCACACCACCACATCTGCAAGGTAAAACTAAAACAATACAACATTGCTTCAATCTAGACACCACTCGACGAGACCTAAATAAATTGGAACAGTGCTTTCTTCTAAAAGTGGTGAATTTAGAAATGAAAGAATCCAACATTAACATAAAAACCATCACAACTACCGTGAAGCACATACAGGAAACGTTGCAAAACAGACTCCAACAAACAGATTACGAAAACATTATAGAAAATCACAGACATTTCTCGAAAAAAATCGCTACAAACACACAAGACACACAACAGAAAACTACAGGCACATATATCTAAGAATACGGTCAAGTTTGGCATGATACTTAATGAAGAATGGTTTGTGAACAAGACAAGCATCGAAGTCCCGCAAGAGTTCGCGTTGGCTATTATCGCTTGGGCAAAAATTCGCTTTGCCAATATCAAGAAAGACATTTTGTCCAATCCAAATTGTTGCAGATTTGGAACAAGCCGTACGAAGCTTTGAGGACAAGAGGGACAAAAATTCAGTAAGAAGTGAAATAGCAGCCAAAATCAAAAATAAGCAACAGTACCAAAGAAAAGTTCATACTAAAAACGTCTGCAGACACCAAAAGTTTTCTAAGCAAATATAGTAATATTTGTAATTGTAATAACCAATGCAGACAAAGGAAATAAGACGGTTTAAATGTACAAGGACGAATATGAACAAAAAATGAAAGAGCTGCTAAACGACAAGAACACGTACAAAACTATTAGGCACGATCCCACACAAAAATTACTGAGGAAGAACAGCGCCATTATAAATGACCTCTACAAACAGAACAGACTCGATACAAAACAAAAATACCAACCGACTTCCTCGGCTGCTAACGTACCAAGACTGTACAAACTTCCAAAAATACACAAACCGCATACACCACTTAGACTATCTTAAAAAATATTATATCCGAAAATCCCTACATAAGAAACTCCATGAAACTCAAAGAAAATATTAAACATCTCACAATAGAAGAAGATGAAGTTTTGATCTCATTCGACGCAATATCCCTATTTACAAATATACCAATACATTTCGCAATACGTATTATAATGCAAAAATGGGATAAGTTGGAGAAATACACGAAAATAGATAAGAAACAATTCCAGGCGATACTTGATTTCTGCCTGCGTGATAATAATTATTTCACATACAATAAAACTATATCAACAAATTTACGGAATGTCAATGGGCAACCCACTATCTCCAACCATTGCAGATATCGTACTGGATGAAATTTTGGACGACAGCCTCGCTGAATTAAAAAGTAAAGACATAGCCAAATATGTAGATGACATATTCGCTATTGTAAAAACCAAAGACGTGGAAGACATATTGAAAATTTTTAACGCGCAGCATACCAAAATACAATTTACAACGGAAATAGAACAAAACAACAGAATTTCCATCCTATACGTGGAAATACATCGAAGAAAGAAGAACTTGATTCTTAACTGTTATGCAAAGACAGTATCATCGGGTAGAATTATTAATTTCCATTCAAATCACCCATGGAAACAAAAAATAAATACGGCAACCAGCTTAATAAGAAAAATATACCTTCTAAGCGATAATGAATTCACTGAATAAAATAGGAAGTATTCTATTTAAAAATAACTACCCCAATAAGTTAATAGAAAATCTTCTAAATAATACTACGGGAAAAATTAGCCACCCTAATACTGCAAATGAGCTAACCGAACAAATACCAACAAAAAATACATTGGCGTTCATCATATGCCAAAATCTATTTAAGCCTTATTTAAAAATCCTTGCGCAATTTCTGGATGGCTGCATCAAATTTGTATACCAAGAGCTCTACCGTTGCTTATGATATACTTTTCAACTTAAAACAAAGAATATTGTGGTTGTAGTTGTTGTTGTATTAGAAGTGAGAATATTGTGGTAGAATGTAAATATATATTTTAGCACAAATTTGTACAAATAAGTGTTCTTTCTTAAAATAACCAATTTCCTTTAACTATTTTGATGCATTCCCTTTAATTTAACTAGTGAAAAAACTCCTATGAAATGGCAGAGAAATCGCCCTCTCCCTCCATTCATAATACCTACTTTTCTCCCATAACCGGTTTTTCGAACATTGTTCAGAATAGGAGGAAAGGGAGAAGTGAAAAAACTCACAAGGAATTTTTATTTAGAATACGAGGAATGGGAGAAGGGAAAAAACTCGCACGGAATTTTCGTTTAGAATTGGGCTGAATATAAAAACAGTGGCGCATAATCATAGTCAAAATAAAATAGATTTTAAATTTAGTTGCAGCTTTTTTACATAATTTTCTGTGAGCTATCTGTCAAAAAACTGAAACTAAATTTAAAACCTATTTTATTTTGACTATGATTATGCGCCAGTACGTTTAATGTTAATATGTGATGTTTTTGTAATTAAAAAATTTATCAAATTAATGTGAGTAAAGTTCTAAATGTTAATTTGTATGTCTATTGATTGTGCTGTACTCTTACATTTCATAATAAATGTAGACCTTCCTGATGATGACGCGAAAGCGCCGAAATGCATAGAGGGAAAAAGTAAAAACTTTTGTTTTTTTCTTTATTAATCTATCGGCCGAAGCAGCTCCTACCCAGCAAACATTTGTTACGCCAGCCTATGCTGCAAGTACGCCGGCAACAGCCTTTTTTTTTTGAAAATGTATCGCAACCGGGTATGCGCTCGTGTTGCGCAGCATTGGTGAAAGGGTATCTACCAGGCATGCTTAACGAACGAAACGATATCATTTCGTTACGATAATCAACGTTAATAAACGAAACGAAGTCACTTCGTTTCGTTTATTAACGCTAAGATCGTCAAATTAACGTTAATTTGGCGTTCTTAACGTTAATAAACGAAACGAAATGACTTCGTTTCGTTTATTAACGTTGATTATCGTAACGAAATGATATCGTTTCGTTCGTTAAGCATGCCTGGTATCTACATGTACTCACGGTGTGACTGTGTGTGTGGACGCAAACGAGGCCAGATGCATCTGTGTGCGTGTAAATTCGTAAGACAGTTGTAGGGAAATGCCGTTTGGATACGAACTCAGGGTTCGATCATTATATAACTAGCATCCAAAATTCACAGCAGAAATAGTAGTTGAAGTGTGCGGTCGTGAACCCAAGTCTCGCCCAAATTTAAATTAAAAAAGTGCGCGCTATTTTTGAAGCAAATGAAAAAAATTTAATAAAAGTTTGTTTAACTGTTGTGGGCAGCTTATATATCGAAAAGCCCAGACAACTGGAAGGAAGCCGCTGTAAGTCCTGCTACAGGTAAGTGCATATACATATATATATGTGTGATGAAGTGGAATTAGTGAAAAAAGGTGAAGCCCATAAAATTTATTTAAAACTTCAAGCGAATAAAAATTAAAATGAATAAAAACTTAACTTAGATGAAGATTAAATTAAATTAAATAAAACCAAAAACTAAGATAAATGAAAATTAAATTAAATTAAATAAAACTTAAACTAGATAAAAATTTAGACAAATAAAAATTAAATTAAATAAAAAGTGGATTAAATTAAAATTAAATTAAAATTAAAGTAAATAAAACAAAAACTAGGTTGAATAAAAATTAAATTAAAGCAAAACCAAATTAAATAGAAGCCAAATGAAATGAAAACCAGATTAAATTAAAGAAAATAAAATAAACGCCTAGTAAAATGCAGATAAAATTAAATAAAAATGAGAAAAAAAACTAAGATAAAATTAAATAGCATAAATGTAAAAGTGGTCGAAAGGCAAATTAAATAAAAATTAAGTTAAATGAAAATTAAGCTAAATAAAAAGTGCAGAAAAAATAAAGTCAATAAAATCCAAATCAAGTTAAACTAGAGGAAAAATTCGATAAAATAAATTGCAGATGTAGATATATATATATACATACTTACATGCTGGTGCGCAAATCCATAGGCCAATGTATGTACACCCAACAGAAGAATGGTAATAATCGTGGCCAAGAAAGCATACCAGCATATATGTGTGTACATAATTTTGAACACCAGATACATGAATATTCCCCAAAATTTACCAAGTGTATCTTTTCCTTTGTATATCTTTACAGATAATTAGTGGCAGGACGCAGATAAAGGCCTAAACCTTAAAAACCGCAAGTTTGGCTATACATACCAGTATACAACTAGGATTTGGGAAATAGCTCAAGGTGCAACGACCGCCAATACATAGCAACGGGGCAGTTCTGTTCCACACATACCCAGAGAGGGAGAGAGATATATACAGGGATTGGGTCACCACTCCAGAGCACGGAGACAACGCCAACACTCGCGATTAGCGCCAACGACAGCGTCAGTGGCAAAAGAGGCAGAGCAATAGGAGCGGCGACGACAGCAACGTCACACTCACCAAACGCTGCTAACGCCGACGCCAACACCACCGGCAGCGCAGCGACATATCGCTGGCAGCGCAACCAGCTATTCAGCGGTGGGCCACGCCAACCGCCACCGGAGCCACTAAATCAAACTCTGTTTTCTTCCTTTCCTTTTTTTATTATTATTTGGAATTGTACAAATTTTTTTAGTTTTGAGTTTCAAATTTCCGCACTAAAAATTTTATTTTTTTTTTGGTCGATAACCTACTTAATTTTATTTACGACTTCTTTGCTCGCTTACGTTTTTGGTTTAGCACATGGTCGCCGACGTGCACTCATTTTGGTTTCCAAATTTTCCTTCTTTTTTTCGCCACTTTTCCTTCGCGTTTTTTTTTCTTTGATCCATATAAAAGATAACAAATTCGCGGCTTACTAACGGCAGCGTCCAAACATAGAAAAAAATACTAAAATAATTTAGAAATAGTTTCCCGCTTTTCTTTTTATTTTTGCTATTTTGGTTTTCTTTCATATTTATTGCTAATGGCCGTGGATGATTCACTCGTTGCCCGCTATCACGAGTGAATGAGACCGGCATTCAACTCTGAATCCCACTGAACCCTGCTTGGGCAAAGTATGTAGGTATGTGTACGAATTTTTTTGGTTCTCCTCCACAGATTCTCTGCGGCTTGCTGGTACCAACAACGCTGAAGTGATCAGGTGAGTGATATTGTATGTTCCATTTTTTTATGTACCTATGCACATTGGCATTTACATATATACACATTAAGAACATACGAACCTAGGTCAGGGATTAGAGGTGTGAAGAATTTCAAATGAATTCTTATTTGTCCGACAAGATACATATGAAGGTGGGCGATTTATCTTAAAAAGACGTATCTTGGGTAAGAGTCTAGAAAAAAAAGGGGGAAACAAGGAAGGAAAAAGGATCGCACATATTAGGGTGTTCAGCTTTTTCTTTTTTTGCCTGTAAGTTTTTTTTGCGTTTGAATTACCTTTTTTTTTATTTTTTTTTTTTTTGTTTAAGAAATTGAATTTAATAAAAGATAGGAAATAGTTAGTTGTACGGTTAAGTTTAAGAAAATTGAATTAAAAGCTAGGTTAGAATCAAATTTGGAATTGAATTATTTATATGTTAGATTAGAATCACAGTTGAATTTTTGTGAAAATAGGGTAGCGATAATACCAATAATTGGAATAAATAAATAAAAATTGTACATATAAGAAAGAAAAAAAAAAAAAAGTTTTGCGTTTGAAAAGATGGAAGGCTAAGTTGTCGTAGGCCTTTGGTGAGGGTGTTGCACCTGGGGAATTGAGGGGACGCAGGGGTGACGACCTGGCAATTGTCGACATGACTTGAGGGACCTTCAGACGGACGGACTTGGGTCAGGTTTTGGGGGCGCTGTAAAACAAGAGGAGTCAGCACAGCGCCCATGGCTTCGCGTACAATACGCTGAAGAGGGTGGGTAGACTCCCCCTGACTTTGGACGGGCTTCCTTTCTTTAACGCTTCTTCTTCTGCTTCTACCTCTTGGACTTGTCTCTCCTTAATAAATATTTTCAGGCATGACTCTCATAATTTTGTTGTCGTAGTTGTTGGTAAGGCTGGTGAGCAAAAGCCCACCCCATTCGACGAGCTAACAGGGGCCAGCAACCATGCCACACGCCACCTTCGCCTTACCCCAAAAATCAACTACGTAACACATTCGTAAATTTAAGTTAAAAATTAAAATAAATTTTTCAAACTGCAATTTTGAAATCTTCGTTAATTTTCTTAAATATTTCCTTTTTAATGTCGCTGATGACGTTGTTGTTGTAGCAATAAGGACACTCCCTGAAGGTCTTGGGGAGTGTTATCGATGTTGATGGTCCTTTGCCGGATGCAGATCCGGTACCAAGTCCAACCATCATGGGAACGATTTGTTATGACCACATGCAACCTTTTAGGCCATACCGCCCTCCCACCCCCTAGATCCATGAGGAGTTCAGGGTCGCCAGAGCCTCGGCTGTTAATGAAACAGGATTCGCCACCGATAGGTGAGGTTCACAATTGGGTTTGGAAAAGCTATATATTCCGCTGGCAACCTGCAAGGGTTGCGCTACACAACCCCGACAGGCATACCTACCGCGGGTATATTCTAACCCCCTAACCCGCTGGGTGACGTCTATTGCTTCTCTATTTAGACATATTAATTGCAAATACAATGATGCTAGACCAGTTCCACAAAATCGTGAAGTTCCGTACTACGGTTCTGATGTTGCATATTTGCAATGTGTTTTAATGCAACATGTGTTTACAGTTTGCAACAGAAACAATAAATAGACTGCCAGGAAACAAATATCTCGAATTTCCCAAAATTTACTAATGATGGACTTTTTTGATTTCAATTAACTGACGTATTGTTGTACAAGATGTTGTAATGGAAAATAATTAAGAAGAAGCAATCAGCTGTTGGGATAACAACACCTGGTACTGAATTTGCCTTGGTATCGCCTCATATATGCCTTACCCCATCGTTAAAACACTACAAGGCATAATTGTTCTCTCTTCTGCTCGGCAATGCCTTTTTTTTTCAAATAAACAAATTAAAATATTTGGATATTTTTTTTGAGAAAAAACAAAAATTTGCATTAGACTGGGTTGGTCCCCATACAAAAAAAAAAATTGCAAATGTGCGCCCCTAAATTTAAAGATTATGTTGAGAGAGCTTCGGAAAAAAATTTATTTTTTTTTATCCTTCGAAATACAGCCGAAAAGGGTTTTTCGTTGTAACTTGGTTATTTGACGTCCGATTTTTAAAATTGATATGTCATTATTTTGGCCTTGAGAAGCTTCACTTTTCTTTCTAAGTCCTTTTAATCTATGAAGACGTTTTCACATGATTAGGTCTGCTAACAAAATTGTGAAGCTTCTCAAGGCCACAATAATGACATATCAATTTTAAAAAGCGGATGTCAAATAACCAAGTTACAACGAAAAAAACCTTTTTTCCGAAACCCTCTCAACACAATCTTTAAATTTATGGGCGGACATTAGTAACTTTTTTCGACCCAATTTAATGTGAATGCATAGTATAAGAAAAAAGGTAATTCCATGATAAAAATACCAAGTAGGTATAACCTTTTATGACATTATTGACGTTTATCCGCAATGAAAAAAATCTCGAATTTCTCAACCTTACATATATGTATTAGAGATATACGCCGCCGCCGCCGCCGAATGTCAAAAATATCGGCGCGGCGGCGGCGTCCGGCGCGTTACTATGTTTTCTACTCTTTTAAGACTGTTTAGGCCATTTATTGCTCATGTCGAAAATTTGTCGGATATGGTCGAAAATGGTATCAAGGGATGCGCATCACTGCCAGTTATAAGAAACTAATTGCGAGATTTAACTCTTTCTAACTGCTGAAAAGTTATATAAAAAAACAGGCGCTTTCGATGTCAGCTTAACACCGCCTTTGCATCACCCAATTCACCAAGTTATTAAAACAAAACACCAAAAGAAAAGTTATATAATAAATGTATATGCTCAGTTTGCATTTTTTTGTTTTTCAAAAAATTAATAATGAATTCAAATAAAATGGCGTAAGGCGAACATGTCTTCAAATTCTTCTGAGGTTGTTAAAAAAAGCAAATTACCCAAAAAAGGTGCCGACTTTTTAAAGAATTTTATATTGCGATTGGCTGAAAGATAAGCTAAATCAGTGAGGCAAAATCCCTATCCAAAACTAGTCCCTTGGAGTGAATCACATTGATTATAGCCTATCAACCAAGTTTAAATATGACCTACACGTTACGGCTCCTTTTACAGATGTGAATACGTAGGCACATACATATATTCACCAGGTGAGGCTTTGTCCGTCGCAAGAACACTCAAAGGGTGAAACAAAAGCTTTCCCAAGACAGTCGAACTAATGCCCTAACGTAGTGAACAGTGGAACTAGTCTGAAAACTGAAGCTACGCGGTCATCTATAATGAGCACTTATATCATAAGGCCCGGAAAACAGCAGTTAACATCTTTCAACTTAAAATCGGTCGACTTTCATTCTCAAATATCGTTTTTATTTAACGAAGACTATCGAAATTAATGTTGTGAACACAAACGTCTGCAAACTTTGGTCTACATTTTAAAAATTGTATCCAGGGTCCTTGTAAAATTTTAATTATGTAGATGCGCCGAGGATTATACGATTTTCACCCATGAGCGGGACAAAAACATCCGTTAGAAAGTCTTCGGAGCTACACCTAGAGCTTCTAGGAAAGTGACGTCGACGAAGGTATGAGTTCGAAGTCGCAGTCCTATAGCTTCTGTGCTGGCATATGGCGTGAGGTTAGGAGGCGTGCTAGCGACTGGTGGTCGGGATTGCTACTGTTCGCAAATCGGGAATTGTGGAGGTACCCTGTGCCACGAGGGTCATGAGTATTAATAGACCATTAATAGCAACCGTAAGTCGCCTTTGTGCGTGACCGCCAAGGAGCCGCAAATGGTTTAAAGAAATTGTGTTTGCGACGATTATTAGGAGTTAACCCCAAGTGAAACTACGCTTTGCACCAGATATACAGACAAAAGTGTGACCATTTTATGTATTTCTCTTCAGCAGACGCAGCAGTACCAATTCCAAAGACCGGGGTTAGGTTCGAAGCCTCTGGAGTAAATGAACGAGGGACAATCCCTCCGCAAAGAGCTACTCCTGAAAATTTTTGAACGATCTGCGAGATTTTGGGGCAGAAACCCAGGATATTTCCGAAATGGCCAAAAACGTCGATTTCCTTAAATACATACAAACAAAACCTTTCCTAAATATTATTTTTTTAAATAGAAAAATCAAGAAAAGTAAGAACACCGGCGTACGTCGGCGCGCCGCTCACGCCGCCGCCGCCGGTATATAATAAAGCGTACGACGCCGCTGCAGATAAAGTGATCGGCGTAAACCTCTAATATGTATGTACATATTTATATATATCGTTAGCTTAATGTGAAAATGTGCTAAGTCAACTTTTACGAATTTTACAGGAGACGAAAAAAATGAATAACTTGAAATAACCTTCTTTTTTCAAAACTGTGAATGATACCTTAATTGCAGTGCCTTTGAGTGTAGAAGCTTTGATAAAGATAAATAAAAATCATGTATGCCAACCCAGCAGCTATTTTATGACTTAGCATAATTTCCGCACTCATAACAAATTTTTTCTCCTGACTTAGCACTTTTTACTCAATATGTTTTCCCATCACTCTTCACCTTTAATGATTGAAATAAAACACCAAAACTATATATTTCACAAATAATACTATTTATTTGCCAAACTATTCTAACGGTTCTGATCTGGACTCTTGCCGGATGGTGCGCAGACAATAATTTATATTTAAATTCAAACAAATGCTGTGTTGTGTCTTATTCCAAAAAGACAACTGCCACATACTTTATCTACAAACTAAATACTAAATCTCTTAATCGTTGTCAAGAGAGTAAAGACTTGAGTGTGATTTTTAACTCCAAACTCTCTTTTTCTAGTACCATTGACTTCGCTGTTTCAAAATTTGTTGCAATGGTTGGGTTCAGTAGACGTAATACCAGTGACTTTAAGGACCCTATGACGTTGAAGGCACTTTATATATCCTTGGTCAGAAGTCGTCTTGAATATTCTTCAATAATATGGAATCCTTTCTATGAATATAACTCCTATAAAATTGAGAGGGTTCAAACATTTTTTACAAAAATTGTTTTACGTATGCTTCACTGGCCAGACGGTCTCCCATCATATACCAGCAGGTGCAAATTGCTCGGTCTTCAGGCTTTGCATAACAGAACAACTTGAATCTCACTCATGCTTGCCTATAATGTAATAAACGTTAGCACGAATTGCTCTGATTTATCTAATTTGTTCAATCCATATATTCCAATGCGTGATCTTCGGCATAATAGATTATTTATCTAAATAACTAATAAAACGAATTATGCTATGAATGAACCTATAACCAGGACTATACATCTAGCAAATCCATTCAGTAGTGTTCTTAATTTTAATAACAGCTTATATAAGTTTAAGCTGTAATTGTTTTCTATTTTTAACTAGTCTGTAACAAAACATGTAGTTATCGACATGTAAGAATTGAAGTAAATTATGGTCAGCGCAAAGCATTTATCAAACACCAAAGGTATGTCTCAATTGGGTGAATCCAATTTCAAGAAGTTGTGTTCGCAAGCCTCTCAAGGGGTTTCCAGCGCAATATATAGCTTATCCAACCCAATTGTCAACCTCACCTACCCGTGGCGAATCATGTTTCATTGACAGCCGAGGCTCTAGCGACCCCAAGTTCCTCATGGAGCTAGGGGGTATGGAGGGCGGGACGGCGTGGAAGGTTTAATGTGATCATATAAATCGTTCCCGAGATGGTCGGACTAGTAGCTTAATAGTGCTTTGTTAGCGGAACGTACCGGATCTATATGCGGCAAAGGAACATCAACCCAAAGCCTTCGGGGAGTATCTTTATCGTTAATACAACAATAACAAAGCATGTACTTTTAGACTGAATGAATTAAAAAAGTAAATAAAATGCGCGCACAAAGAAATGACTAGTAATTCAGATTGATATTATTGACTGGTTGACTTAGCACATTTTTTTTAACAGCTGACGACCTAGCACATTTACACATCATTGCCCACAGCACGTAAAAATGGAAAATTAAACAATTTTTTTTTGTGATCGATGTATTTTGAATTCAGTTTTAAAACTGCATTAAAATAAAGTTTTTCAAAAAAAGTGACTTAGCACATTTTCACATTAAGCTAACGATATGTTAAATGCTTCTGAAGATTCTTTACATAATAACATATCAAGCGATTTAGCCACAATTCATTCTCAACATGAACCCATTCAAAACCATATTCCTATTTTAAACACTGTAGTTAATAGATTTAAAGTACAAATTATATTAACGGATAATAAACTAAAAGATGTAGATTTGAAACACAAAAGCAAGAAGGTTTTTATTAATTCTTCTGACTTGGAAAATTCTGAATAGGCACATAACTAGAGGTAAAATAGGTATATATACTGAGTTAGATGATCCTCAATATTCAATTTTGCAAAATATAATATTGGAGTTATATGGCAATGTGGATAGTATTAAATTTGTTCGATGTTCTTATCATGCTAAAGATATAGAAACGGAGCAAGAGGCTTATAGGCAAATTCATAATTATCATAAAAATGAAACAAGTCATACTGGCATAAGCGAAAATGATTTTGGTTTAAAGAAATTAATTTATATTCATAATTTAAAAATTTTGATAAATAAATATATTAACAATTGTTCTATTTGTGCAAAAGCTAAATTTGATAAAATACCTATAAGAGCTAAATTTCGCCTAACTGCAACTCCAACAGACATAAATCAAATTTTACACATGGATATTTATACAAACTCTAAATCAAGTTTTTTAACATTTATTGACAGTTTTTCAAAATTCGCTACCGCATATTATTTAGAGGATAGAAACTATCGAACAATTATTGAAAAGTTGAGGCTTTATAAATCACAAAAGGGACACTTCAGAAAACTGATTTGTGATAACGAGTTGAGAGGTATATATATTAAAGAATATCTGGAAATTGAAAATATAGAGCTACATACATTTGGTAAAGCCAAATAATCATACTGGCAATATTGACATAGAAAGGCTACATAATACGATTTCAGAAAAAATAAAAAGAGTGTTGATGCTAGAACAAAAGTCACTTCATATTAAACATAAAATTAGCGAGGGAATGGAATATTATAATAATACATATTCGGTTACTAAAGAAAAGCCAATAAATATTGTGCTTGGATATTGTAATAAAGAAAATATATATAAAAATATTTTATTCATAAAACAAATATATATTGAAAAAAGGAATAAGACTAGAGAAAATTATAAAGAAAGTAGAACTGAAGAATATATAAAGAACTATAAAGCTTTGCGACATAAATAATAACCAAAATATATAAACTCAAATAGAAAATATTCATAATTCAAATATTAAAAGAAAATTTACATATGATAATGTAAATGAATCTGTTTGAAATTTGTATGTAAAATTTAAAATATTTTCTATCCATTGGTCTGTTTAATAAATAATATTAAATTTAACTGTCATGGCTGTTACTATTGTTACATTGTTATTAATGTTACTAATATTATTATTGTTATAACTAAGATATGTTTTTTTTTTTTTTTTTTGTTAATTTGCTGAATTATATTTAAATAATGTTAATTTAGAATACTTGAGATATTTTAAATGCTAGCGATGGGGAAGTTATACATTATGTCCTTATATTCCACTAATATGCTCATATTATTAATATTTGTTAATTATATTAAATACTTATTACTGTTAACGTATTCTACTGGATATTTCTATATCTTATCTATATATATTAACCTGGGTCGATTTGTATGGACGAAAGTTAACCTATATCGCGCCATCTTTTTTTTCGATAGGATTTGCGCTCAGGAAAAAAAGTTCCACTACGCATACCCAAAAAAATTATTTTTGAGCCTGCAAAAAAATCGATTTTTCGATCAAAATTCTTCTAAATCTCCATAAAAGAATTTTTTTTTCAAAAAACTGCATTTACCAATTTTGAATTTGCCAATTGACACGAAAAAATACATAAAAAATGATTTGGAACCTTGAAAATGAAAAAATGCATAAAAAATCGAAAAAATCTTTGAAATTTTGCAGGCTCAAAAATTATTATTTTTTTTTTGGGTATGCGTAGTGGAACTTTTTTTTTCTGAGCCCAAATCCTATCGAAAAATCGATGGCGCGATATAGGTTAATAAATCGACCCATTCCAATATATATGTATATCTGTATATATAAAAGAAAGTGGTGTTAGTTACACCATTTATAACTCAAGAACGGATGAACCGATTTGGCTGAAAATTGTTGGAGAGGTAGCTTAGAACCAGCAGATGGACATGGGATATTTGTATCCCGTTCTGGCTAGGGTCTTGAGATCAAAACGTGGACCTGGGTAATCCTGGTTTGTGTTTATACAATATCAAATGGAAGCTGTTTATGAGTACTTTGATAGGGGTATTTTTCGTACCCCTGGGTGACTAGGGTCTCGAAATATAGGCGAAAACGTGGACCCGGGTACGCCTAGAATGTGTTTATGGAGTATGTATATCAAATGAAAGCTGTTGATGAATGCTTGAGTACAGGGTAGTTTTAATACCTATTGGTGACTAGGGTCTCGAGATATAGGCCGAAACGCGAACCCGGGTACCCCTAGAATGTGTTTATACAATATGGATAACAAATGAAAGCTGTTGACGAGTGCTTTAGTACAGGGCAATTTTCATACCTATTTGTGACTAGGATCTCGAGATATAGGCCAAAACGTGGATCAGGGTAATACTAGGCTGTGTTTTTACATTATGGGTATCAAATTGAAGGTGTTGTTGTGTGCTTTGGGTGACTAAGGTCTAGAGATATAGGCTAAAACGTGGACCCGGTGTGTAATATGGATATCAAATGAAAGCTGTTGCTGAGAGCTTTAAAGTAATATTCATGGTGATATTCGATTTAGTGGCAAAAGCTGATAAGTATGCGAAGCCGAAGTAAAGACATGAATTTATAATACCCACATACCTATTTACATACGTCCTATTCGATTTGCATGAAATTTAGTATATAGATTTGCCTATATTAGTATTTACGATCCTTTTTTCCGGGAAGTAGACCAGAGCCGGACTGGGACTGGAATTAGGACCATGACTGGGACTGAGACGCGGAGTGGGACTGCCAATAAGTGATAAAGAAGAATGAGAAGAACTTGAGAGCAGAGAAAAGAGGGAAGGAGAAGGAGACTGAGAATGAGATAGAGTGAGACGAAGATAGGGATAGATGAAGCGAAAAAGACGGAGGGAGGAGTGAATAAATGGATTAAGAAAGTGGTGAAGAGATTTTCAAACCAACAAGATATAGTTTTATATTCAAATAATAAAACTTACGTGCCTTAAGCAGACATCAACATAGTCCAGCGAATTAAAATATAGTGGCTACTCTGGCTATGCCATGTTATGCGAATGAAAGATGATGCTCCGGCTAAGAACGTATTTTATCGGAGCCTGTCCATGGAAGCAGACGAAGAGGACTGCCGGAAACACCAAGTGGAAAACGATGTCAGTTCATTGGTGTTCAGAGTTGTTAAGGAGGGCATTCCATTTGGAATAATTATTCCTTTGATTGCAGCCCCAGAGGATTGAAATACTATTTTGTTAGTTCGGAATAATGATAAAAAGTTTTAGTCATCATACCTTTTAGCATTCCGGACTAATTTTTTTATTTTTTTACTTCCCCTTTTTTATTCCACGGATTGCATTCATCGGACTGCGTTTTAATGTTCAAAACGTTATCAGAAATTGGGGTATTACGATGTAAGATGCAAGTAAATATGTTATTTTATTGATATTCAGAGCAAAGATATGAAAATGAAAAGAAATAGCTACCACAAATATAGTGGCATAACAGCTAAACGTTCTGCAAAAAACGCCGAACTGCTTACTTTGTTTTATATCTTAAAATAAATTAACATCACTTTGAATATATTTTAATAGATTAAAATACAAATTGTTTTCTTGTCTTCTTGCTGTCAAATTTGAAGTTCATTTGAATTTCCTGATTTGAAATAACGGCTTGAATACTTAAAACACTTTCCTGAGACCTAAACAAATAATTTTGGCTGTTGTGGCTTGTGACCTCAAAAATGTTTCATTAACAGTAATATTATGTAAAAACTGCTGCTAGTGAAGGCGTTTGCAGAGTTTATTTTGTAGGTGCGATATCTAGTGCTTCCTATTCATAACACAGTCAGCTAGAAAAAATAAATAATTGATTCCTATTGTCGTGTTTTTGTGTTGATTCACAATAGCAGATCACGTAGTGCCTAAAAAATCAAGCGATCGGCCAACATTACTTCACAGGTTCCCGTTGACTAGTGCCCTCCGCTTGCAGTATATATGTATGTACATACATATGCCCTGGCGAAACGAATAACTGATTATTTCTATTATATTACCTATTTTCCCAGCGTACAAAAAATTGCAATAATTTTTACACCAAGAAAAATGTGAAAGATTTTACTTAGTTGAGATAGTAGCATGAAATGTCACAATCTGTTTAATTGTCGTGTATAATATGGCGACCAACAACTGACAATGGAATTTTCTTCATTCAATCACCATGGCGAAAACGCCAATCTATGAAAAGGGTAGTTTCGCACCTAACTCTAGATTTAGGCATACAAACTCTAGATTTGGGTGTATGTCTCGCAAAAGATTAATACCTTTTTGTTAAACCATGCCTTTATAAAATCTACATAAATGCGTTATAAATACTTTTATTATATTTATAGATGAAGGAAAGGAAAACACGACATTTGAAGATTCTGCGGTTTTCTGTTCACAGAAATACGTAGACGCGTCAATGGAAAACGAATCAGGTGAGAATTATACGCAGAAGTTAAGCCGGAGTCATTGGTGCCGTATGTCGTATCGCTGTATCCGTATCCCTAACGTAATCAGCTGTTTATCGTTACGACGGTAAACCAAAACCCAATTGGTTGGCTACGATACGGTTACGACCTTAGTGGCACCAATAATCGATTGCATTGATTCTCATAAGGTTGGTCGAAACAGCTGTTATAAGGGTACCGATACGGTTACCGATAAAGCACCAATGTCTCCAGCTTTAGGCTTACATTACAGTTCGAAATATCGGTTTTCGATATCGCTCATCTACAATTGATATATAACCATTTGAAAACTAGCAAAACGAAAGTTAGAATCATAGTACAGGTTTACAAGTGTGATATCTGTGAGAGGGAAACAATTCCTTTCTCTTTCTAACACACTGCCGTTTGACACTTCGGTCAGTGTCAAACTATTGTGAAACTCAGTGGAACCTACGTAGAACATGCGTTTGACACTGAACGAAGTGTCAAAATTACCGGGGTTGCTGTCGTGGAAAGCGACGCAGGGAAACAAAAAATGGAGCGCAATATCAGATATGGGTTGCTGTGATGGTACATTTTTTTGAACGAATTTAGTATGAAAATGTAGTGTACCTATATGGCTCCTACAGAAAATTTTACAAAAGTCTTGAATTGGGGTATCCGAGCACGCGTAGTTATTCCAGTGTTAAGAATACAAACACGGGTGCTAAGTTTTTCTACCCGCTCAAAAGTTCTCCGCGAAAAACAGTTTGAAACCGAGATCGACTGCAATAGCCCGTCCAAAAATGTGGAAAGAGAAATGAAAAGACGCGCTTTGTCCTGTTATCAATAGTCCAAAGGCGAAGAAATATTCGAATTATTGGAAGCGAGGAAAAAACGCGTCTATTAATACCTCCCCCGACGGTTTTGTTCGTGTTTTAGCAATCGTCTCCGGTAATAAAGTATCACAATTTGTTAATTAAAATTGTCCAAAACATATGCATATTAAAGAGAGATGTAATTAAGTGCTCGTTTGAAAGTAAATGAGGATATTTCTTTGTAATTTGACAATAAAAATTTTATGCAGTTTTCGTTAGCAGCTAGTACACTTTTCTTGGACCTAAGAATTTCAACAGTGCCAAATAGCATCCACAAAAAAAAAAAAACGAACAACAACAAGCATTTTATCAGGTGAGCGTGGCTGTGTATGTGCGTGATGCTACATATCCTACTTGTAGACCTGTACTATGGTTAGAAGCATTGTGAATTCATACAAGTGGCGAATGTTGGAGGTAAAAAACCGTTCACAATAGTAAACAGCCTGGATCACCTCTTAAATCATGTTCGATTACTTAAATCATTTGCTCAAAAAATTTTTAAGACAACTGGTACATTGCGTTATTTACATATTTTAAAATGTTGATTTAACTGGCTGTTAATATTTTATCTATTAACGACATTTTAAAAATTATTATTAATTTGTAATCTCATTTTCTGTGGATACATTTGAAACAAAAGTTGGTTTGAAACACAAATTAGCAATTCGTGGCACTTCAATAATAACCGCGACCAAAAAACACAGCTTTATTCCATTCTCTGACCATTCGCGACAGCCGTTCTCCCTGTCGGCAGTTATTTGACAGGTAGGTATGGCAATGGAGGAATAGAAAGATTTTTCACTTGTATGAATTCACAATGGTTAGAAAGTTACTTAGACGCAACAAGTATTTATGTTTCACTAAGGTAGAAGGTTAGATGACGATTTGCGAAACTGTCGAGAATTATAGCATTCTCGACAAAAAGGGCTTTATTCTCGATAGCGAAAAAAGGGTTAGAATTCTAACGTCAATTTTTAATTAGTCTCTAACGCTCCGCTCTGAGCGTTACTGGTAAATTTGTTACCGGAGTATTAATTAACCGAAAATCGTTACCAGTGCATATAACCGCGATTTGTCAAAAACGAAAGATACGCAATAGAGAATAAAATGAAAATGTGAACTAAATTTTGTGTAAAAAAGTATTAATATTGTTACGTTGTAACGTTGTAATGTTGTTATAATAATAAAAAAATATAGATATCGGAAGAGATCTTTGACAGGGTCGAAACAGCTATAAGATCAGCCAGTCTTTTCAGTTTTACCATCATAATTAAAATACAATAATTTAATAAAAGAAATTATTGTAAAATACGTCTTAAAACTCATTAAAATTTTTACGAATGTAATAAATGAATAGGTGATGAAATCATCGATCAGTAAATAAAACATGTATAAGTTATTATACTCAGCCGAGCAGAGCTCACAGAGTATATTAATTTTGTTCGCATAACGGTACCCCGTAAAGGCATAAACTAATCGAGATAGATATAGACTTTTATATACATATCAAAATAATATGGGCGAAAAAAGAAAATTTTGAGGTATCTTAATGAAATTTGGTATGTAAGTTCCTGGGCACTCATCTCAGATCGCTACTTAAAATGAACGAAATCGGACTATAACCACGCCCACTTTTCTGATATCGAAAATTTCGAAAAACCCAAAAAGTGCGATAATTCATTACCAAAACGGAAAAACGATGAAACATGGAAGGTGGGTTGACCTTATGACGCAGAATAGAAAATTAGTAAAATTTTGGACAAAGGGCGTGGCACCGCCCACTTTTAAAAGAAGGTAATTTAAAAGTTTTGCAAGCTGTAATTTGGCAGCTGAGTATGTAATGTTCGGCTACACCCGAACTTAGCCTTCCTTGCTTGTTTTCAATTTATAACACTTCATTACGGCTACCAGCCAGGGCTTTATTTCTGACAATAAATAGTTGTTGGCTTTTGTGGTAGCAGCTTGGAGAAGATTTTTCCTCAACTCGATATCCAATGTAGAATATCAACTGAGGAAATGTACTGGTTATTCATTTGAAAGCTATAAATTTTTCAAAATGTCTAAAAAAAGATTGAGAATGACGTAGGATATCAACTTGAGAACTGCAAGTTTTAAAAAATTTCTCAAAGGTTGGATAGTGATTGGAGAATGATATTGGATATCAACTTGAGAACTATTAGGTTTAACAATAATTAGAAAATAAGGTTGGAAATCAACTTCAAAGCTAGATATATATTTCTCTAAGCCTGGAGAAATATTTTTTCCATGTTGGTGGGTAAACTATACCCAGCTGTTGCCATACAAATTATATAGATAATAAAAAACCAATGTTGCTGTACAAAAAAGCCTGCCCCAAGGCGGCCTTAACAGTGACTGAAAAACTGCTCTGTAGTTTAACTGGAGTTTCAATTTGACTCGAAATTAAGCAAACCTAGTTTAAACTTAGCTTTATCGACTACTGTAAAATTGGGCATGAGTTTGACAAGAGAGAAAACAAATTTAAGAACAATCCTTTATCGAAAGCAAAAACAAAACCATTTTAGTACGGTATCGTCACTTTGATATTTGCGAGTGAACCCTGTCTGTACTAGCAATATATTGTAACGAATTTACTTGCAAATCCTCTTATTTGCAATCCTCTGCTAAGTTCGAATCACTAAACTGTTGAATAAATAACTCCAATATTGAATAATGGAAAAATGGCCTTTATTAAAGTATTTCACAATAACACTTATACTTTGCTACTCGCTGGCTTAATAACCAAACTGATTGATAACTCAGATTAAACTCTACTATTGGCCGCCAGATCGCGTGCTTAATCAATAACTGATTGATTGCTCAACTCAAACTGAATTGCAGCGCCTCTACATCTGTTGCCTTTTATACCCTCGTTCGCATTTTTCCAGAATGTACTAGCATTGTCCATGACCTCTCAAACTTCTCAGCTATGACTAAAATTGCACAATTTTATACATCTTTTAGGCGCTTCCAGAATCTACTAGTCCAGTAGCTCTCAAACTTCTCAGATATATGCATGTGTTTGCGCATTGACTCTCCGCTGCTCGTATTCGTACATGGTACATATGTGTAGACGCAATTATTTATTCGTTTATGTAGATACATAAAGATTGAATTATTGATGTGAATGTTTGTAGTTTACAGTCTCTCGCGCGCACATAGGCGTATAAGTAAATGCATTTGTGTGTGACATCTCTCTGGGCTGCCTTATATATGTGTATACTTGATTTGATTATTCACGTAAATACTGCTTGGCATGGCCTTAGCATCGCCTTAGTGATGGGATAACTTAGTGATGCTAATATCCGTGACACTGCCCTCCACCTAAGTCTGATCGTCCCGATCAGACAAATCTCTCGATCTAAACGTTGCCAGCCTTTCCAAATGGACCACTTTCATTTTGGTTCGTGGTTTACCGATGGTTTGTATGCGGTACACTACATCGTTGATCCGTTTTACAACTTTGTATGGGCCTTCCCAATTACACTGCAATTTCGGGGACAAACCTTTTTTACGTTGTGGGTTGTATAACAGCACCAAATCTCCTTCTTGAAACCCTTCTGAATTCATTGCTTTATCATATCTGGCTTTCATCTTGTCACTCATAATCTTTGTTCGTTGCCTTATCAGATCATGTATTTCTCTTAGCTCTTCTTCCAAATCACTAGTGGATTTCCTGACATTTCTCTCCGCATTGGCATCTATCCCAAACTTCAAATCAGCTGGCAGTCTAAGGTCATTGCCAAAAATTACTTTTGCAGGGGTTTGGCCCGTTGTCTCATGCACTGCTGATCGGTAAGCCATCAAGAATAATGGTATGCGGATATCCCATTCTTTATGGTACTTGTCTACTACTTTCCTTAAGTGCTCCTCCAATGTTCTATTGAATCGTTCTACCATACCATCGGATTGAGGATGCAATGCAGTTGTCCGTGTTTTTCGAATGCCCAATGACTTACACATTTCCTGGAACACAGCTGATTCGAAATTCCTGCCTTGGTCAGAATGTAACTCCATTGGTACACCATACCTTGCAACCCATTCGTTTTTAACCACTTCTGCTACTGTCTCTGCTTCTTGGTTTGGGATTGGGTATACCTCTGGCCATTTACTGAAATAATCCATAACCACCAGTACGTATTTGTTTCCGCGGTTGCTAGTAGGAAATGGACCTGCCACATCCATGGCGATCCTTTCAAATGGCGCACCTGAGTTATATTGCTTCATCTGGCCATGACTTCGTGTTATGGGCCCTTTCGCTCTGCTGCAAACCTCGCAGTTCGCAATCCACTCAGTGACCGACTGACGGCAACCAACCCAATAGAATCTCTGTTTAATCTTCTCGAGCGTCTTCGTCATTCCAAGATGACCTCCGCTTGGACCATTATGCAGCTCGCCGAGCACGTCAGGAATCCTCTTTCTGGGAACAACTATCAGTTTATTCTTGTATTTACCATCCCCACTCTCCCATACTTGATGAAGGCAACCGGATATCAATTCTAAACTGTTCCACTGTGCCCAATATGACTTCGCAATGGGACTCTCTGCTGACATCTCTTCTCTGTTTGGTATTTCATTTCGTTCGAGCCCTTGCATAACACGTGACAGATCTGCATCTTCTAGCTGGCACTTTCTTAGCTGTTCCTTGTCCCATTCATCTGTACATGTTATATTCATTAGCCGGACATCTATAATGTCTTCTTTAGCCTCGGCTTTTGAACAGTGCTTGCATTCCAGACTACATGGTCTTCGTGACATTGCATCAGCATTTCCATGGGTACTACCTTTTCGATGCTCAATGGAAAAGTCATAGCTTTGTAGTCGCTCGATCCACCGTGCCAATTGTCCTTCCGGATTACGGAACTGCAGAAGCCATTTCAACGCTGCGTGATCTGTCCTGACACGGAATCGCTGACCGTAGAGGTATTTGTGAAAATGTTTAATGCACTCTACCAATGACAACAGCTCTCTCCGCGTAACACAGTAGTTCCTCTCTGGTTTTCCAATCGAACGGCTGTAATGTGCAACTACCTTCTCCTGTCCATCGACCAGTTGTGATAAAACGCCTCCTATAGCATATCCACTCGCATCTGTATCTAGAATAAATGTTGCTCCTGGAATCGGATATGCTAACATTGGGGCAGTGCACAAACGCTCCTTCAATGTTTGGAAAGCCACTTCTTGCTCCTTCTTCCATTCAAAAGCTTTGTTTTTTCTTGTAAGCTCATGGAGGCTATGGGCTACGCTGGAAAAATTTGGTACAAATCGGCGGTAATATGTGCACAGCCCAAGAAAACTTCTCAATTCATGTAGGTTCTGTGGTCTTGGCCAATCCTTTACAGCCTCTATTTTTTCGTTCGCAGTGCAGATGCCCTCTGTCGTTACCTTGTGACGCAAATAATTGACTTCCTTTTTAAACAGCGCACACTTTTTGGGACTTAACTTCAGACCAGCGCCAGCTATTCTCTGGAAAACTTCCTCCAAGTTCTTAAGATGTTCATCAAAGTTCTTGTCCAATACGATGATGTCGTCCAGGTACACCAAGCATGTTTTCCAATGTAGTCATTTCAGTACCTGGTCCATGAGTCTCTCAAAAGTAGCTGGTGCATTACAAAGTCCAAAAGGCATCACTGTAAATTGCCAGAGACCATCACCGACACTGAAGGCTGTTTTCTCTTTATCTTCCTCCTTCACCTCCACTTGCCAGTAGCCGCTTTTCAAGTCCAGCGTGGAAAACCATTTCGTACCAGATAGCGAGTCCAGTGTGTCGTCAATTCTTGGCAATGTGTAGCTATCCTTTTTCGTTACCTCATTCAACTTCCGGTAGTCCACGCAAAACCTCATTTTTCCATCCTTCTTTTTTCCAAGTACTACCGGTGAGCTCCATGGACTAGCTGATGGTTCGATGACGCCGCTGTCGCTCATTTGTTGAATGATTTGACTCACAACTTCCCGCTTCGCCAGTGGAACACTACGTCGAGCTTGACGGATCGGCCTCGCATCTCCAGTGTCAATTTGATGTTTCACAACGTTGGTGCGGCCTGGTTTAGACTCATCCTGGTCAAATATGTTCGCGTACTTTAGGAGCAGTTGTTTTGCCTTACTCTAATATGCTTCCTCTAGCCCCTGCATCCATGCCGTAATGTCATTTGAAAGATCAGTATTACTAGCTGAAACGTGTTCCTGGAGCTGTTCACAGTTAATAACTACTTCAGCCTCTTGGCATCTTCCCAAAATAGCTCCTTTAGTCAGTTTGAGTGGTGACTTGAACTCATTGAGTACTCTTACCGGAATACGTCCATCGTGTTTTGTCATAGCCAGGGTTTTTCCTACAAGTATGTTTAGTGCTGATTTGTTTGCTGCTTCGACAACCCACAATTTGTTTGTCCCACAATCTCCATCAACCTTTGCCCAGATGACTGCTTCGGATTTTGGTGGTATTTGCTGACTCTCTTCCACCAGCACTCGTTTACTGCTGTAGCCTCTCTCGTAGCCGAAATTAAGTGGTACATCCATGTTTTTATATCGCATCGTCTTGCTTTGCATGTCGATCTTGATGCCCTGGTCGATTAAGAAGTCCACTCCAATTATGATTTCATCAACAATTTCTGCCACTATAAAATTGTGTACTACCGTGACGTTCCCAATTGCGACTTCACATTCTACTTCTCCAATTACCTGGGTGTCCTCTCCCGTGGCTGTACGTAATCTTGCTCCAAGCAATGGTCTTATCTTTTTGTTGACTAAATCCGCTCGAATGATGGAATGAGATGCACCCGTATCTACAGTCAGTAACCGTTCCTTTCCGTCCACATGTCCTCCAACAGTAAGATTGCTCGATCTTCTTCCAATCTGCGAGATAGAGATTATGGGGCATTCAATTGCGGGAGCCAGCTGTCGCCCCTTGCGGCTGACTCGATTTAGTTTAACGATTGAGTGGTCTTGGATATTTGCTCATCACCTTCTGCTCTGCGTTTACGGCCACCCACATTGTTGGAACTATTGGAATTGCTACTGGAATGACGTGCAATGTGACCTGGGTTACCGCACTTGAAACATTTCATAACTCCGGCATTTTTCTGTTGTGATCCCTTCAGAGTTTCCAAAATTGTATCTTCCCACTCTGGCCTTTCTACTTCCACACGATGAGCTTTGTATGCTGGTTTACTCAATAATGACGCCGTTTCCTGAGTCAATGCATGGGATACCGTTTCAGAAAATGTTTGCTTTGGGTTCGCGTATGTGGCTCGCTTCGTTTCGACGTCCCGTATGGCATTTATAGAGCTCTGAATCTTCACTCTTTCCGTGTATTCCACGGGTGCATCCGCATTTGCAAGATGAGCCAATCTTTCAATGTCCGAAGCAAACTCCTGCAAAGTCTCGTTAGGTTTTTGGTAGCGGTTTTGCAATTATATTTGAAATATCTGTTTCCTGTGCTCGCTTCCGTATCGCCGTTCTACAGCAGCCATCAATGCGTCATAACTGTTCCGTTCGTACTCTGGAATAGTCTGTAAGATTTCGGCAGCTGGTCCTTTCAATGCCACGAAGAGTGCGGCAACTTTATCTTCCACATTCCAGTTGTTCACTGCTGCGGTCTTCTCAAACTGTAGCTTATAGACCTGGAAAGGAACAGAACCGTCAAACGATGGTGTTTTTACCTTTGGATTACTCGCTGAAACTGCTGGACGATTTAATTGTAACTGCTCCATACGACCCTTCAAATCATCGACTTCTGCCTGAAATTGAGGGATTTTTGCATCCTGCGCTTCCAGCTTTGATGTTACTCTTGCTTCCTGTGCTTCTAACTGTGAAGACATTTGTGCCACCTGCAATGATAAGCGCTCCTCTTGTTCTTCCATCTTTGATGTTATCTGTGTCGACTGCGATTCCAGCTGAGATGACATTTGAGATGTTATTTCTGTCTTTTGCGATTCCAGTTGGGATGCCAATTGTGACGACATGTTGGACATTTGTGCCGATATTGCAGCCAACATCATGTTCAGGTCTGTGTTCGCCATTGTCTGCGGTGTTTCATTTTTTTCTTCAATTTTTGCTGTTGTCTCGTCCTCATCAGGATAAAAGACATACTCGTCCACATCAATTCCTTCTGCTTCCATTGCGTCTCGTAGCCGTGCCTGAAGTTCGAGTTTAACGCCGCTTGTATTCAATCCACGGCTCTCCAACTCCTTCTTTAGTTGCTGGATCTTCAATTCACTGAACTTTGCCATGTCCTTGTTGTCCTCTGGAATTTATTCAACAATCCCACTTCTGACACCAATTGTAACGAATTTACTTGCAAATCCTCTTATTTGCAATCCTCTGCTAAGTTCGAATCACTAAACTGTTGAATAAATAACACCAATATTGAATAATGGAAAAATGGCCTTTATTAAAGTACTTCACAATAACACTTATACTTTGCTACTCGCTGGCTTAATAACCAAACTGATTGATAACTCAAATTAAACTCTACTATTGGCCGCCAGATCGCGTGCTTAATCAATAACTGATTGATTGCTCAACTCAAACTGAATTGCAGCGCCTCTACATCTGTTGCCTTTTATACCCTTTGGTTTCCTCGTTCGCATTTTTCCAGAATGTACTAGCATTGTCCATGAGCTCTCAAACTTCTCAGCTATAACTAAAATTGCACAATTTTATACATCTTTTAGGCGCTTCCAGAATCTACTAGTCCAGTAGCTCTCAAACTTCGCAGATATATGCATGTGTTTGCGCATTGACTCTCCGCTGCTCGTATTCGTACATGGTACATATGTGTAGACGCAATTATTTATTCGTTTATGTAGATACATAAAGATTGAATTATTGATGTGAATGTTTGTAGTTTACAGTCTCTCGCGCGCACATAGGCGTATAAGTAAATGCGTCTGTGTGTGACATCTCTCTGGGCTGCCTTATATATGTGTATACTTGATTTGATTATTAACGTAAATACTGCTTTCAGTTTGAGTTGAGCTATCAATCAGTTTGATTAAGCACGCGATCTGGCGGCTAATAGTAGAGTTTCATTTGAGTTATCAATCAGTTTGGTTATTAAGCCAGCGAGTAGCAAAGTATAAGTGTTATTGTGAAGTACTTTAATAAAGGCCACTTTTCCATTATTCAATATTGGAGTTATTTATTCAACAGTTTAGTGATTCGAACTAAGCAGAGGATTGCAAATAAGAGGATTTGCAGCAAATTCGTTACAATATGTACAATTTTTTTAGACATATTTCCGCTCTGCGGCTGGTATCTTTCAAAATTTTCGCTATGAATCAATTTTGAAGACACATTTTTTTCAGTCCCATAATATATTTGAATAATTTTTAGTTGTCAATTTTTTAGTGTAATGCCTATATGATACTATTTATTTTGTCTTGGATTCCAAGCTAGAAAAACTGACGAAACTTTATGGGAACTTCAAAATACAAAAATAATAATGAGAAAACGAGACCACTATTCCCCCAAAATTAGTGAGTTTGACATGTTTTTGTTTATGTTTTATTTTTTATTAATACTTGTAACAATAAAAACAATGCAAATAACACGGGAAAATGATTTCGATCTCTGATGGTTAAATTTTTTTACAAGAGAGTTGATTTTAGTTGTGTTTTTATGCACAAAATTTTCAAACTAAAAACACAATTTTCATTTGTCAGAAAAAATAGAAAAACGGTGGAATGTCAAAAAAGCCAATCGAAATACAAACTGGCTCGTTTGTTTTTAATGAACTAGATTGTATTTTTCTTGTATTTCGTTAGTTTTTTTCAAATATAGTTTACATGCTTACTTGAGTACTGAAACCGTATTAGGAGGGAGGTCGACAAAAACTATAATAATACCTATATGACACTACTTTATTATACCTTTCATGAAAATGAAATGTATATTAACTTTGGCACGAATCTCAAAATTGTAAGTCCTTAAAAGAAAATAAATAGACCCACCATTAAGTATACCGAAATAATCAGGATGAAGAGCTGAGTTGATTTAGTGGTGTCCGTCTGTCCGTCTGTCTGTTTGTACGCAAACTAGTCCCTCAGTTTTTGAGATATCTTGATAAAATTTGGTGAGCGGGTGTATTTAGCTGTCCGATCAGACATTTGTCGGAACCGGTCGGATCGATTTTTCAGAAAAAGAGGAATTTTTGTTATATCTTCCTCAATTTATCAGATTGAAGCTTTAAACTTCACCATATGCTTTCGTATATTGCACATATTGTTGTCTGAAAAAATGGATGAGATCGGTCGTATATATAGTATACTAGCTTTACCCGGCGTACGTTGTAACGCCCGAGATCGAATGAATGTTGTGTTATTTCTTCTGTTTTGTTTGTTGATAATTTAGTTTACTGTTCTCTAAATTGAATTGAATTTTGTACGCATATTTGGTGAAATTCTCGTTTAAAACATTTTATTATTGTATCTTATTGTAATGCATGGTGAGTACACAATATTTTTGGTTTTTTGGTTCGGTGCAAAGATAAACAAATTTGTTGGCGTTCCAACTTTAGAGCAAGCAACATATAGCTGGCCATGGAAAAAGCACGGACTCTCTAAATCTAATCCTGCAACAGTAAGCGAGTGTAATTGCAAAAGCAAGGCGTACAGGAAACTGTAAGAGCTTAAAATTGAATGGCAAATCTGTAGGAATCATTGGTATCCGTGGTATGAGCACATCTTCACTTTTGCTTTTACCGTTGATGATTATTGCTTCGATTACATTCGGCATTAATTTCTTAACGCAAAGTTTGGTTCAATTGCACAATTTTGGTGGGTCTAAATTCCGAAGAAGCATGAGTTTTGTGAGCCAATGTTCAAAGTTAATATATGCGCAGACATTCCAGGTGGTTCTAAAGAGTTTATAAATTCAATTGGATGATTCACAATTCGATCTTCATCTGTAACTGTGTCGATCGATTTATATAAAGGAATAACAGCCAAACTCAACAATGCAGTCAAACTTTAGGTGTTAAAATAACTTAAGTTTGTACGGCAGCCATAGTTCTAAAAAATCCCATTTGTATGGGAGGTGCCACGCCCCATTTTTCCCAATTCCACATTTTCTTGGTGGTGTTAGGGATTGACCTCATATAACTCCTTACTGAATTTTAATGTTCTGGCCTGTATACCTTCAAAGTTATGCAGTACCAAAGATTCCATTTGTATGGGAGGTGCCACGACCCTTTTATATATCGAAATTATTTTTAGCCTTAAACCTTCCCGTTAATCGAAGGAACCTATAACCAAAATTTGGTGAGGATTGAAGTGTGGGAAATACGTTTCCATAGCGAACACACACACACACAGAATTTGATTTTTATATATAGATGGCGGATACATGGTCGCAATATGTAGATCCTGATCGAACGTCACACGCAGTATTTTTTGTAGTCGATAGCGTACGCAATGCCATTAGGCGTCGCTGCTATAATCATTCAGCTATCACAGCGGTATTTGTCTTCATTATTTCTATTTCTATCCTGTTTCTTGCCAATTGATTTACACAGCGCTGCGACATCTGTTGCAAAGTCGATGTGTAAATTGGACTTGTTTCATGGCAATGATGCCATAGTATCATATTTATTGACACTTTTTCCCGGGCTCTGAGATGTACATATTAACAATTTTTGTTGTTATATCGGCCTACTGATTTGTAAGATCGCGGGTTCGAATCGAGCTCAAGGCCTAACAGTATTTATTTTATCATTATTATTTTTATGATACATTTTTTCTTCAGCTCGATTCGAACCCGCGATCTTACATATCAGTAGGCCGATATAACAACAATAATCAAGTTTTGTTGAACGCGCCAAAAAGTATTCCCCACGGGGCAATCATAAAGCTGAGTGGATAGTGGCGTCTGCCTTTACACCAGTATAAAGTAAATATGAATGTTCGAAAATTTTAGCTCAAAATTCAACTCCTGAAGAGCCATCTGATCAGAAGCATATCCACGTGTACAAATTTTGTAATTTTTCTCCAATATCAATAACAATATGTCTGTATAAAACAATGAGCTTTGTCTAATTTTATTGAATTTTGAGCCGCTGTATTTTTTTTTTCATAGGAAAGCAGGACTTGCAAAAAAACAATTCCGACCAATACGAAAATTTGGACATCACTGAAGACAGTAAGTTTCACTTACACATGCAAACCGAGAAATGTACTCAGGAATTAATGCACCACAATTCTGTGAAAGCAAATAATGTAGTTGTGCCTAAAGAAGAAAACATTGTAACGAGTTTGTCTGTGCTGGAAATGGAATCAAAACTGGACGATGCCTGCCTAGATTTTGAAGATGGACTCGAAGATGATGCACTCTCTCTAGCGACATCATATTTTAAGTAAGTGCCATATAATACGTGCTTTTTTATGATAGTACTTTGCTGACGCATTTTTCAGTTCTTCAGATGATGAGCGACTTCCGGAACATAAAAACAGTTCGATTGAAACCTTATCAGACAACGTTTCCACCGAGAAAGATGATGTTAAGGCCCTTACTCAAGACAATATATTATCCGCGGAAAACAGTCGTATATTAACATGCTCAAGCAGTAACGTTAGCAAAATGCCCACTACTAGAGAAACTAGTAGATTTTCAGGCGAAATTTTAAAAAAATTTAAAATACCCAAACTTTCTATGACGACAGCAACTGTGAAACACAGCAATCATACTGGTTCTGTGGCAGCGGCAGCGCCGTTACCAATGGTTATATTACCCCCAAACGCATTTCAAAAACAATCAATCAAAACAGAACCAGATACAAATAGACCTGTGGGTTTCGAAAAGATAACTCGCACTGTCCAAAATGTATGTGCAGTTCCACCACTGACCTTACAACATTCAACTTATGCGAGTCAATCTGCTGTTGCCACTACTTCCTCAAGTTCACTTGATGTAGTAACACCACTTATCCGCGAAAAACTGCAATTGACTCCACCAATTGGTGGAGAAAATCTAAATGATTTTACACTCAATGCTGGGGTCAACATAGCAACATCACTGAACTCACATCAAATAAAATATCCACGTGGAGAAACTGCTGGCAATGGTGGTGATGGTAGAAGCTTTGGCCCGCCAGCAATTGTTGTAGCTAAAACTTTTGGTGTCACCTGCTTACCTTTTCTAGTGGGAAAGTGTTTTACACACGCTTCATGTCAATTCTCCCACTCATTTCGTGATGTCGACGCAGTTAGAAATATGTTGTCCACCTTATCAGAGGTTGATCTTAATGTTGCATATAAATTCGCTTATAATCATGAAATAGTTTTTAGCCAATATATGCGCCAATTTTGTAAAATTTACATTGATCGAAATAATAGATTTAAGTTGCTAAACATGGTGCGTGACTGTGAACGTTATAACGGTGGAGGTGAGCTTTTGGTCATAATATTTCACTGTCTAATACAATGTGGCTTAAACAAAGTCAATGCGTGCCGACAAATTTTAAATTATAGTCGTGATAGATCGCGACCAACAATAGATGCACTATTACATATAATTCTAGAGGCTGATTGGACTATGTTTTGCGATTATGTCGAGAAGTTCAGTGATGTTTCCTCATACCACTTCCGATTGAATGTATTACATCAAATGGCACCAACAATTTTACGTGCCAACGACCAAAGAATGACCACGGTATTTTTTAAGTGCCTCGTTAATTTAGATCCACAAGATGTGGGACTTGTTCAGACCTCTCCAAATCTGATGCAATTGTTAGAGGTTATAAAAAGTGGACAAACTTGTCGATAAGGACCTAGCTACGTGTATTGTACGTGGTAAGTTTTTTAGTGTTTAAGAATATGTATGTACTGGTTACGTATGTATATGTTACTTCGTATTTAAACGGCGAAATTAAAGTTATATGTGTATGTATATACATACGTACATAAATACGTATACACATAAATATTATTTCGTTAATGTTTTTAAAACTTAAGTACCTCGTTAAGAAGAGGTATTCAAATTCAAAGAATAAATTCTTATGTTCCTTTCCCATGTGGTGTGATTATTACCTTTAGTTCGGTAACTAAAATGAAATTACATTGTACTTTACAATAGAAAGATAATTATTTAAAGTATTCTTATTATATGCAACAGAATTGTTACAATAAATTGAATAAAATCAAAAATAATACCGTGTATTTATAGTATGTATGGGTGTTTCCAACGTTACAGACGTTCCATCCCGACACACTTTTTTGGATGTAAAATAGTAGGCACACCGTACATTTAATACACGTTTGCATAGGAAACGTAGAAATACATTTGTGACAAATTTGGTATAGAAAACGTGGAATATTTCCTACCTTTACTACGTTTCCTAGACTGAGAGAATTTCCCTATTCTTTTTTTATTTTCGGGTATGTAAGAAAAAAGTTTTTGAATTGTATAAGTGAAACCAAGGCGAATCCATACCAGGTGGTGGCAAAGCGAATTCAACCAATTCTCCGTGCAGAAGAACGTCAAGTCAAAAGAAAATTTTAATTGATTTCGTTTAACTGACTTATTGTAGTACAAGGTGTTGTATGGAAAATAATTAAGAAGAAGCAATCAGCTGTTGGGATAACAACACCTGGTACTGAACTCGCCTTGCTTGACATTCTTCCGCACTTCGCACCACCTGGTATGGATTCGCCTTGAGTGAAACTATGATAAAAACTCTTAGGTACCGTTTCTGATATTTTTGCCATTTTTCCCGCAATGAAAAAATTTCAAATTAATCAACTGCATAGATGCACTTTTGTTTTGTTCTCAAATTTTAATATTTTGCTTTGTTTATTTTTTGATTTCCGTTTGCTCTGAGATTGATTTGTAAATATTATATTTCGCCAAAACATAAAAAAAATCATGGAGAGTGAAACTATGCAAACCAATCTCAAAACCAGAACTGTTCAAAATTTTTTATATTGTAGTGGAAATCAAAATACATATACAAAAAACTATATGTACATTGCAGCTTTTGAAAATTAAAAAAAAAGATAATTTTAAATGTTTAAAGAATTTAGAATTATGAATAAATTTTGAATAACATTTTTTCCTAGTGCTACAATATTTTCAAAAAAAAAAAATGTATTGTCAATTTGTAAGTGCAAATTTGAATATCATACTGAAGTGCCTTCACTTCATATGGAAGTGTTTTTACCTCCTCAGTCAGAATTGGGAGGGCCCTCTCCGAGCCGTTCGAAACTAAACGAGGTTTCAAAAAAGGTGATTCCCTATCGTGCGAGTTCTTTAATTTGATGCTGGAGAAAATTATACTAGCTGCAGAACTTAACTCTGGAACAATATTATATAAAAGAGCGCAATTACTAGCATATGCTGATGAGATTGATCGGTCTAAACACCCGCGCCGTTAGTTCCGCTTACTCAAAACAAAAAGAGGCGGTAAAGATGTGTTTGATGGTGAATGAGGACAAAACGAAGTACCTGCTATCATCGAGCAAAGATTCAGCGCATATGCGCCTTGGCAATCCACGCTACTTTTGGCAGCCATAATTTCGAAACAGTAAAAGACTTGGACCTCTACGCGTTGGCGAGGGCGAGTACCGAAGAAGATTTAATGATGAGCTGTACGAGCTATACACAGACATCAACATAGTCCAGCGAATTAAAACGCAGCGGCTGCGCTGGCTAGGCCATGTTATGCGAATGAAAGATGATGCTCCGGCCAAGAAAGTGTTTCTATCGGAACACGCCTATGGAAGCAAAGACTTCGTTCATTTGGGAACCAGCATCAACACTAACAACAACATTAGCTCTGAAATCCAGCGAAGAAACACTTGCCAATAAATGCTTGTTTGGACTAGGTAGGCAATTGAAAAGTAAAGTTCTCTCTTGGAAAAAGAAAATCATACTCTACAAGTCACTTATCATACCCGTCCTGTTATATGGCGCAGAACCATGGACCATCACAACATCATATGAAGCGGCTCTGGGAGTGTTCGAGAGAAAAGTTCTTCGAAAGATTTATGGACCTCTGCGTTGGCGATGGCGAGTACCGAAGAAGATTTAACGATGAGCTGTACGAGCTCTACGCAGACATCAACATAGTCCAGCAAATTAAAACGCAGCGGCTGCGAGGGCTAGGCCATGTTATGCGAATGAAAGATGACGCTCCGGCCAAGAAAGTGTTTCTATCGGAACCCGCCGCAGAGGCAGAGTGCGACCCCCGCTCCGCTGGAAGGACCAGGTGGAAAACGATTTAAACTCCCTTGGTGTGACCAATTGGCGCCGGTTGGCACAGAGAAGAAGCGAATGGCACGCCTTGTTGGACGGCCATAACCATTTAAACGGTTAAGCGCCAATTAAAAAAATATACATATATATTATAAATATATCACATCTCAACGTAGCAAGGAGGAAGATTTTAAAATTAGGTTCAGCTTGAGAAAAAACAAGTTTAAATAAATTGGTATAGAAAAATGTAATTGAAAAATCAAACAATTCTCAAAAATTCCGTAGTAACTATTTTGTATTCCTTCATATTAATTAGCTGAAAAAGCACAGAATGTTTATTTCTGTACATAGACGATGACTTTACCTGGAATATGTATGTGAAATTTCCACAAGAGCATTTAGGACTCGCTTCTCTTATATGTCGTGTTTCTTTTATTTTTCCAAAAAATTGGTGGGAAATGTTTTACACCGACTGCGTTGCAAGGCAAATGAATTTTCATTGAGAAATGTTACATGGCAGAAATACTCTCGAAATCACTGCCGAGGGTCGAACCCGCATAGAAAAAGTTTACTAATTGAGAAAACTTGTGTCTTTTTGATGCTGCTTTGCCCGGGTCTTGAAGCCAGGACTTTCGGTATGGTAGGCTACGCCATATAATATAAGGGAAAATCGAAATTTTTAAACTGAATTTCATACTCGTCCTGTAAAAACAATTTTTAACCACAATTTTGTCTTTGAATAAATAAATGTATTTACATTTATTTTCACCTGACTGGTGTCCCGTGCGAAGGGATGCTTTTTGTGATTTTTCCCACACATAAATATTCAAGTATTTCAAGGGCAGGTTTCTATTTGTATTAAGATATTGTGACGAATATTAGCAAAACTAAGGGGTACTGTCATCTCTAAGCCGATACTGAGCAGTGACTTGTATGCACATAACCAAATTAATCATTATGTCTACACATAGTATGTACGTACACACAGCGGAGAAGCAACGCACAACGACATGTATATATATATCTGAGATACTCCTGAAAGTATGCAATAATTGTGCAAGTATTACTCACATATACACGCGCATGGGCTATGAGAGAAGCTATAAAAATTGTGCATCTGTAGTTATAGCTGAGAAATTTATAGCTGATAACTAACTAGTAAGTTCTGGAAATAGAAGCGCCTAGAAATATGCCGGCGATGAAACCGGACGGTATAAAAGCGGCAACAGTTGAGGCAAGGCAATCAGTTTGATTTAAGACGATATCTGGCGAGCAATAGAAGTGTTATTGTGAAGTACTTTAATAAAGGCCATTTTGCATTATTGAATGGTGGAGTTATTTATTCAACAGTTTAGTGATTCGAACGTTAGCAAAAGGTTGCAAATAAGAGGAATTGCAGTAGATTCGTTACAATTGGTGTCAGAAGAGGAATTGTTGAATAAATTCCGAAGACTTCGAATACAACTTGGACATGGCAGAGTGGAGTGAATTGAAGATCCAGCAATTGAAGAAGGAGTTGGAGAG
The DNA here is from genome assembly GCF_040869045.1 of Eurosta solidaginis. Lineage (NCBI taxonomy): Eukaryota > Metazoa > Arthropoda > Insecta > Diptera > Tephritidae > Eurosta > Eurosta solidaginis. The sequence goes on along the minus strand of NC_090322.1, from coordinate 119,989,918 downwards.
CCGCGGCAAGATGGAAGCACAGGAGGCACGCATTTCAGAAATGTCGTCGCAAATGTCATCTCAACTGGAAGAACAAAAGACAGGTATAGAATCCCAACTGCAATCACAGGAGACACGTATAACATCCAAGATGGAAATTCAACTGGAAGAACAGAAGACATATATGACATCTCAGTTGGCTGAACAGTTGAAAGCACAAGAGGATCGCATATCTTCGCAGGTGGAGGCGCAGGAGATAAGTGTATCATCGAAGCTGGAGGCACAAGATACAAAAATTATACAACTAGAGGATAAAATCGATGCTGAGATTGAGACATTGAGAGGTCGTATACAGGAGTTGCAACTAAATCGCCCAGCAGTTTCTGCGAGTAATCCAAAGGTAAAAACACCATCCTTTGACGGTTCTGTTCCTTTCCAGGTCTTTTAAGTTACAATTTGAGAAGACCGCAGAAGTGAACAACTGGAATGCTGAAGATAAAGTTGCTGCACTGTTCATGGCATTGAAAGGGCCTGCAGCTGAGATTTTACAAACCATTCCAGAGGGCGAACGGAACTGTTATGAAGCATTGATGGGCGCTCTAGAGAGACTATACGGAACTGAGCATAGGAGACAGATATACCAAATGGAGTTGCTGAACCGCTTCCAGAGGCCTGGTGAAACATTGCAAGAGTTTGCGTCGGATATTGAAAGGCTAGCACATTTAGCGAATGCGGACGCACCCGTGGAATACACTGAACGGGTAAAGATTCAGAGCTTTATAAATGGCATTCGGGACGTCGAAACAAAGCGAGCTACATATGCAAACCCAAAGCCAACATTCGCAGAAACGGTGTCACAAGCTCTGATTCAGGAAACAGCGTCGCTTCTGTGTAAGCCAGTTTTCAAAGCACGCCGTGTGGAAGTAGAAAGGCCAGAGTGGGTAGACGCAATATTGGAGGCGCTGAAAGGATCGCAAAAGCGGAGTGAAAAAGTTATCAAATGCTTCAAATGCGGGAAGTCCGGTCACATTGCACGTCATTCCGATCTTGGTCCTAATAGTTCCAACAATGTGGGTGGCCGTAAACGCAAAGCTGGAGGAGATGAGCAAGAGCGAGTAAGAGGTAGAGATCGAGAGCTAGATCCAGCTATTGAATGCCCTGTTATATCTATGTTGCAAATTGGTAGAAAATTGAGCAGTCTTACCGTCAGAGGGAATGTGGATGGTAAAGAACGTGTACTGACTGTAGATACGGGCGCATCTCATTCCTTGATCCGATCTGACTTGGTCAACAGGAGAATAAAACCGTTACCTAGAGCAAGGTTGCGTACGGTCACTGGCGAGTATAACCAAGTTCAGGGAGAAGTGATATGTGAAGTCTTGATTGGACAGGTCATGGCTCTACACAAATTCGTTGTGGCGAAGACCGTTGAAGAAGTCATATTGAGAGTAGACTTCTTGGTTGACCATGCCATCAAGATCGATATGCAGAGAAGGGTGATGCGTTATGAGAACCAGGATATACCACTTAACTTCAAGTTGGAGAAAGGGTTCAGTAGTAATCGAGTAATGGTGGAGAAGACTCGATAAAGGCCACGAAAGTCAAAAGAAAAGGTTGATGGATCGAATGGGCCAAATAAAGCGAAATTAAAAGTACCTGCGAGAAAAAGACCGGCATTGACAAACCCTAAGGACGCACTAAAACGACTGAAAGAATTTTCCAAAAAGAATGCAAGGGTGGTTTCAAGCCAGTGCGCACTACTGTTGTGAAACGTGGGAACGATACAGATTATACGAAGCCAATCCGTCAAGCGCAAGCTCTACGATGTGGTTCATTGGCCAAAGAACAGAGTGTGAGGGAACGGCCCAGGGTAATGAGTAGTAGGACGAAACACAGGTACGACAAGAACTATAATTCGAGAGGTTTCTTGGAGGGATATTTGGTACTGCTATACAAATCCCACTGGCGGAAAGGTGTTCCATCCAAATTTAGGTACAACTGGGAAGGCCCGCGCAAAGTTGTAAAGAGAATCAGTGATGTCATCTACCGCATACTACCCATAGGGAAACCACGAAATAGAAGGGTGGTTCATTTGGAGATGCTAGCAGCGTTTAGATCGAGAGATTTGTATGATCGGGACGATCAGACTTAGGTGGAGGGCAGTGTGACGAATATTAGCAACACTAAGGGGTACTGTCATCTGTAAGCCGATACTGAGCAGTGACTTGTATGCACATAACCAAATTAATCATTATGTCTACACATATGTACGTACACGCAGCGGAGAAGCAACGCACAACGACATGTACATATATATATATCTGAGATACTCGTGAAAGTATGCAATAATTGTGCAAGTATTACTCACATATACACGCGCATGGGCTATGAGAGAAGCTATAAAAATTGTGCATCTGTAGTTGTAGCTGAGAAATTTATAGCTGATAACTAACTAGTAAGTTCTGAAAATAGAAGCGCCAAGAAATATGCCGGCGATGAAACCGGACAGTGTAAAAGCGCAACAGTTGAGGCAAGGCAATCAGTTTGATTTAAGACGCTGTCTGGCGAGCAATAGAAGTGTTATTGTGAAGTACTTTAATAAAGGCCATTTTGCATTATTGAATAGTGGAGTTATTTATTCAACAGTTTAGTGATTCGAACGTTAGAAGAAGGTTGCAAATAAGAGGAATTGCAGTAAATTCGTTACAATATGTATGTACCACACAGTACTAATACACTCTATACTTTGCCAGAAAAAGTTATATAGTTTTTCTTAATCTAAGGTCTAAAAATGTCCCGTACGAACCGCAGAATGATGCAGTAGCAATTATTGTGAAGAGCGGGTGGAACATTCACCCTTATCGCGAAGTTCACGCGGAAAAGTGTTCGCCTTCACTTCTTTTGTTCGGGTGAAATTTTTCCGCCTATCGGCAATTTCGGGCGAACAAAAGTTCACTTTGAAACAGCTAATGCTCTATTGTGAATTAGCAGTGAACAAATAATTTGCAATTGCGTAAATTTTGTAAACAAACATATATTTCGTTAAAATACAGCAAAAATAGAGATAAAAAATTTATAAAAAAATGTTTAGTATTGCACTTAGGTTGGTATTGATTGAGCGCGAGGAAAACATAAATGTGAAAGCGATTCGGAGGCAATTAAGGGACAGTTCTAACCCTTTGGAGCTGAGTGACTCACTGTAAGTTAAAAATTACTATTTTCAGCACTTTTGAATAACAAATTAACTTCTCTTCAACTAGTTTTCTACAATATTACAGGCTAAATAAGCCGGCATTCAAATATTTGCTAGATATTCTTACCAACTCCTTGCCACCATTGAAGCAAAAATTTGGAGTACCACCAATTGTAAAGTTGAGCGCATGTGTTCGTTTTTTCGCAGAGGGAGGACATCAAAAAGGCGTTGGAAAGGATCATGAGGTGGGTCTTAGCCAATCTTGTTTCAGTGAGGTACTTTCAGAGGTGCTGAACATTTTGCAACCGTTGCTTTGTCCGCAATGGATAACTTGGCCGACTTTAGAAGAACAACGTCAAACTGCACACGATTTTTATGCAAAGTTCGGAATACCAGGAGTTGTAGGATGTCTTGATGGAACACGTTAACATAGAAACCCCTTCCAAGAACGTTCACCAATTTTACAATAGAAAAGCTAAATGCAGTTTAAATGTTATGCTGGTGAGTGCTGTGCATATAACTAAAGCTAAAAAAAATATAAATTATATACATAAATATTTTTTCAGGTATGTGACAGCAATCTGATAATTCGTGCTATCGATGCTACACACCCTGGTGCTTGCCACGATGCCTTTATATGGAACATAAGCGACTTAAGATCAGAAATGAACAGAATTATTTGCAAAGTCACAGCAATGTCCGTCTACTAGGTAATAGCATAAAACCAATGAAACGAATGCAATTGAAATGAACAAGTTTTCAGGTGACGCTGGGTACCCTCTAGAGCCTTGGCTACTTACGCCATACAGAACTCCAGAAAGTGGATCACCTGAGGCAAAATTTAATGAAGTTCACACGCGTTGTCAAAATATAATCGAAAGAACAAATGGTGTTCTTAAAAATCGGTGGAGGTGTCTTTTAAGTGCAAGAGAGTTGTATTTTTCTCCTGCAAAGGCAATAAAAATAAATAACGTTTGCGCAGCTTTACATAACATTTGCATTCATTACAAAAGTGAAGCAAATTTGCCAACGCCATCTGATAACGGATATTTGAACGAGACTCCTACATTAGAAAATCGACATATTGGCCAAGAAAACAGTACCTATATGGTGGCAGGTCAGCGTATTCGTACAGAAATCACAAACACTCTTTAAATAAAAAATATTAATTCAAATTCATTCACTATTTTTATTTTAAAGTATTAAGGTACCGTTGTTATCAAACTTATTTCTAGAAAAATCAAACATCAATACTTCATTTCATGGAATAAAAAGGGAACACAAATACCGCATTGCACTAAACTTTTTACATATATATAAAAATGAAAATATTTAACTAATAAATAACTATTTCATTCATTGAAAATTCGCTTAAAATAAATTTTAAAAAATTTAAAACTCAGTCGGTTTTTCGTCTTAGAATTTCAATTTTTAATTCTTTTAACTCTAACGCCCGTCGATTAAATTCAATTTGCTCCTCAATTTCACGTTTTCGCAACTTTTCCATTTTCAGGTTATGCCTTTTTCAATTCAACTAATTTTTTTTCTTTTAGATCGCACATACGATTCAGTGTACGGCACAATCTATCGTTATTTGGTTTAATTTCTGCTAAAATTTCGCCCAATTTACCACATAGGTCTTGTTGAGTCTCTAGTTCCTTGCGAATTAACTCTGTGCTTGTCAATTTTTTGTTGGACTTAGGTCTACTGAGTGTTGCTATCGCTTGGTGGACATTCCCGTTCAGCAGCAACAAGATCAACAGGTTCGCTGTCCGCCATGCTTGTAGGCAAATCCGTACTATAGCCAGGGACATCATCGCTACTACAACCAGGACCGTCGCATAGTACAATGTTCGATACTATTGTTATTGGCGAACTAATTTTGGCCTTTTTTGAAGGAACTCCGTAGCTATGTGAGTCTTGAATACCTTCAACTGAATCTTTTAAATCCAGCAGTTGGTATATTGCCTCTTCTGCAGTCGAAAGTTTTTGTGTTTTGTTGGGCCCGCCTCCTGTCCCCCTCGCGTAAATAGCATTTTTTGACGGCTTCTTCCGTACATATCTTTTTTGGTCATTCCATACCTAGAAAAAGATACGTTGCCATAAAAAATTGAGTTTACATACTTAGCAATAAAGGAGTTTTACTTTTTTCCACTCAGCTTCACTCTTAATGGGTGGACCAAGGCTATTTAAACATAAACTTAGCTGCTTCCAGAAGTCCAAGACTTTTTCCCGATTTTCTTTTGAAAACCCTCTTGCAATTTCGGGATTTTGCATCATTTTTTCAAGTAGCATTTCTGATTGCGCATTATTTATTGATTTAGTCCTAATAATAAAAGTATACAGCCCAATTCTAAACGAAAATTCCGTGCGAGTTTTTTCCCTTCTCCCATTCCTCGTATTCTAAATAAAAATTCCTTGTGAGTTTTTTCACTTCTCCCTTTCCTCCTATTCTGAACAATGTTCGAAAAAGCGGAAACCGGTTATGGGAGAAAAGTAGGTATTATGAATGTGAGGGAGAGGGAGATTTCTCTACCATTTCATAGGAGTTTTTTCACTAGTTAAATTAAAGGGAATGCATCAAAATAGTTAAAGGAAATTGGTTCTTTTAAGAAAGAACACTTATTTGTACAAACTTGTGCTAAAATATGTATTTACATTCTACCCCAATATTCTCACTGTTAATACAACAACAACAACAACCACAATATTTATTTTAAGTCGAAAAGTATATCATAAGCAACGGTAGAGCTCTTGGTATACATATTTGATGCAGCCATCCAGAAATTGTGCAAGGATTTGTTAATAAGGCTTAAATAGATTTTGGCATATGAAGAAGTAGGAATTCAACTTAACTTGGCCGCCAGAAAATTGTTTTGCTGAACGAAAGCAGGCAACTCCGGCAGATTTGTGTTATGCGGCCGTCTTCTTCTTATGTTCCGCTGTTGATGTTGCTGTGGAACCAATTCATTACTAATTTCAAGAAATACCACATGAAATGCAATTAATACTGTGCATTGTTTATATTTTATTTCTTAATTTCCAACAAATTTGCAACAATAATTAAACTTTTCAATCTTTTAAACAAAATAAGAAATGTGCAACGAAATTTCAATTGACAAAACAGCTGACTTCGAAAATTCGAAATTTCTGTTCCCCAATTATTGTTCTCCCTAGGAGAACAGAATTGGAGGAATTTTTCCGCGGGAATAAAAAAATCCGCGAGAACAAAATTCCGCGAGAATATTTAGAATTGGTCTGATATACAATTATAAGAATATCAATATGCAAAAAAAAAATTACTCACATTTTGATTTTCTTTCGTTCGCCTGCGTTCGCCTGTAAAATATAAGTGAATAAATTTGGGGTTTCCCCGCTGTTCATTTCGCCCGAACAAAGAGTTGCCGATAAGGCGAAATCTTTTTCGAACATGAAAAATTTGTTCGCCACCCTTTGCGATATGGTGAACAAAAACTGTGAATAATTTCGGGTGAAAATAAAACTCGCGATAAGGGTGATTATCAACATCGCTGGGTGCTTCAAAGCTGTCTCTGTTTAAGATGACGTTAGCGACTTCCCTCTAGAATCTAAGATCTCTCTGAACATTGGTTACCAGGTCGCCTTTTCGTTCTTTCGTTGTGACAGAAATTTGACCCAGCTTGACAGTGGCGTAGTAAGGTTTTCTTGCGCCCGGGGCATAATATGTTTAATCTAAGGTCTAAAAATATCCCGTACGAACCGTGGAATGCTCCAGTAGCAAATATTGTGAAGAGCGGGTGGAACATTATCAACATCGCTGGGTGCTTCAAAGCTGTCTCCGTTTAAGATGACGTTAACGACTTCCCTCTAGAATCTAAGATCTCTCTGAACATTGGTTACCAGATCGCCTTTTTGTTCTTTCGTTCTGACAGAAATTTGACCTGGTCTTCACAGTGGCGTAGTGAGGTTTTCTTGCGTCCGGGGGGGGGGGGGGGGGGGGGGGGGGGGGCAAAATATGTTTTTGGTGCTCCTCCCTATATTACCAAAACAATAATTTTATATATTCAAAAATTAATAAACCAATGAAGACAAAGGTCACAAGGTAAAACCCGCGAGGGTCAAATGACGTTTTAAAAAAATTTTTTAATTCTCACGGCTCTCATATTTTGTTATTCACCCTTATTGTCATTGTCGTCGTCGACATCGCCGTCGTTTTTCAGTCGACGTCACATCGTATCGACGTCGTCGTCACTTCAACACCAAATCGGTATTGACTAAGCTTGTTGATTCGATGACGACAACTTATCGATAAAACAAAAGAAAAATATAACATCTCTGCAATTTCTGGATCAGCTGTTAGTTTTTTTTTACTATTTCTATATCTTTTTTCGCGATTTGAGATTTGTTTAAATATTTTATTTCAAGATTTTACAAAAATGTTTTATTATAACAGTAGTGCGAGCTGTAGTGACGAAAATAATAAAGAGGAGCTTGGACTCAATAGAAAAAAAAATCGGAAATAACTCCGATTTTTTCTAGCTCAGCTACAAGAACCTCGAATTGTTGCGCACTCGTTATTTTCATTTTGAATATCTAAAAAAACATTGCACAATAGATGTTTGTATATTTAATTAATTAAAAAAGAAATGTTTTACTTACAAGTTTTCCTTCTGTCGTCAGTAAAAACCGCGTCGACAGAAATGGCGTCGTGTGAGGGCCACGACGACAGCAAATTAGCCAATACCAAACATGTGTCGATAGCCTTCAATAGTTATCGAAAAAGACGATGGCAATACCGAATTTAACATGTCGTCGTGAGACGTCGTCGTTCAGTGACGACGACGACAATGACAATAAGGGTGATTATACTCAGCTGAGCAGAGCTCACAGAGCATTTTAATTTTGTTCGCATAACGGTACCCCGTAACGGCATAACCTAATCGAGATAGATATAGACTTCTGTATATCAAAATGATCTGGGCGAAAAAAGAAATTCATTTAGCCATGTCCCGTCCATCCGTACGTTAACACGATAACTTGAGTAAATTTTGAGGTATCTTAATGAAATTTGGTATATAAGTTCTTGGGCACTCCTCCCAGATCGCTATTTAAAATGAATTATAACCACGCCCACTTTTTCGATATCGAAAATTGCGAAAAAACCGAAAAAGTGCGATAATTCATTACCAAAGATGGATAAAGCGATGAAACTTGGTAGGTTTGTTGACCTTATGACGCAGAATAGAAAATTAGTAAAATTTTGGACAATGGGCGTGGCACCGACCAATTCTAAAATAAGGTAATTTAAAAGTTTGGCAAGCTGTAATTTGGCAGCAGTTAAAGTTATAATGATGAAATTTGGCAGGAACGTTACTCCTGTTACTATATATGTTCTAAATAAAAATTAGCAAAATCGGATGACGAACACGCCCACAATTTAAACTCAAATTGTTGCAAAAAATTGAATATCTTTACAGTATATAAGTAAATTATGTCAACATTCAGCTCCAGTAATGATATGGTGCAACAAAATACAAAAATAAAAGAAAATTTCAAAATGGGTGTGGCTCCGCCCTTTTTCATTTAATTTTTCTAGAATATTTTTAATGCCATGAGTCGAACAAATATTTACCAATCCTTGTGAAATTTGGTAGGGGCATAGCTTCTATGACGATAACTGTTTTCTGTGAAAATGGGCGAAATCGGTTGAAGCCACGCCCAGTTTTTATACACAGTCGACCGTCTGTCCTTCCGCTCGGCCGTTAACACGATAATTTGAGCAAAAATCTATATATCTTTACTAAACTTAGTTCACGTACTTATCTGAACTCACCTTATCTTAGTATTAAAAACGGGCGAAATCCGACTATGACCACGCCCACTTTTTCGATATCGAAAATTTCGAAGAATGCCATAATTTTTACCAAATACGAAAAAAGGGATGAAACATTGTGAGTTGGTTGTTTTTTTGGACGCAAAGTATAACTTAAAAAAAACTTTGTAAAATGGGTGTGACACCTACCATATTAAGTAGAAGAAAATGAAAAAGTTCTGCAGGGCGAAATCAAAAGCCCTTGGAAGCATGGCAGGAATACTGTTCGTGGTATTACATTTATAAATAAATTAGCGGTACCCGACAGAAGATGTTCTGGGTCACCCTGGTCCACATTTTGGTCGATATCTCGAAAACGCCTTCACATATACAACTAAGGTCCACTCCCTTTTAAAACCCTTATTAATCATGAAGCAATAAACAGATCCCCCATTAAAAAATGAGAGAGCACAAAATTATAGTTAGCTGTGAAATAAATTTTCTCGTCGTGACGTCACGCTTTTGACAACATGTTTTATTGCTGACCCAGTGTTCAGACTTTATTCCAGTCGGAGTATTTTGCTCCGCTCTTACCCCCTACTAAATTTTTTATCTCAAAGGTTTATTTGGGTCGAGTTGAAAACTAAATAGTATTTCTAATATCTTTTGGTTGAAGTTTTTATTATATACGTATGAAAAGCTGATTGTTTACAAGTGACGATTGGATGAAATGATGTGAATTAATTTTTCGTGTCTTAAGACATGTTTCTTCACATTTTACTCACAGGTTTTGTACTTTTTTCGTACGGAATGAGAATAGAAGGAGTAAAATGTAAGCAAAAAATGTGTCCGGGCGGGATCTGTAAATCCTGCCAAAATTCAACGTGCTGTATGTTCTTGAAGTTTTATATAAAAATTAAGTACGTTGAGTCAGTGAGGCCAGCTAACCCACTTTTGTGATAACAGTCGCCAATTGGGGGCACCAAGCGAAGTCAAATATTCCTCCAACTATCTCTCCCAACTCAGTGAAGGTCTTCTCTTTCCTCTGTTCACAAACTGCCGGAGCGTGTTCGTTCATCCGCATAACATGCCCCACCTAACAAAGCCTTTGGATTTTTAATCGCTGCACTATCGTCATGTCTGCGTAAAGATCATATAGCTCATCATTATACCTCCTTCGATACTCGCCGTCGACATCACGCATAGGACTATAAACCTTCAGGAGAACTTTTCTCTCGAATACTCCAAAAGCCATCTCATCTTCTCTCGACACCTTCCATGATTCCGAGCCACACATCAGGACAGGTATGATGAGTGACTTGTAGAGCGAGAATTTTGTTCGTCGAGAAAGGACTTTACTTTTCAATTGCCTTAAGAAGCACTTGTTGGCAAGAGTTATTCTCCGTTTGATTTCTAGGCCGACATTGTTTTTGCTTTTAATGCTGGTTCCAAAATGAACGAAATCCTTCGCAGTCTCGAGTTTATATCCGTCAACAGTGAGCTACAAGGGCCGCAATGACAGCAAGTACTTCATCTTGTCCAAATTTACTGCAAGAACCACTTTTTTTTTTGCTTCTTTATCTTATACCAACTCTTCGCCTCCCTGTTTGAACAGCCCGGCGGGTATCCCGCCATTACTTGGCACCTTGTGATTTTTTAGCCGTGATATTGGATGCCGGGGAGTGTTTTTAATCATCGGCGATCGAGGTATCGGGTTCGTCTTCCCCAACACTCTGTACGTCAGTTACCAGGTCGCCATTGTCGTTCCTACAGGAATCTGTCCCGGTCTTCAAACCCTAGGTCATTAAAAGAGCATGAAATATGTATGGTAAATCGAAAATAATAATAATAATATTTTTTCGCGATAAATATCCGGGGAGATAGAATGTGGTGTGTTAATGGGAGCATTAATTGATCATCCTACACGTTTTAGGCCGACTCCATGTGCATCTGATAAGGCAGATAACTTTTTTGCTGAGATACATTTCATGGCAAAAACACAATCGAAAGGTGTGCCAAGCCACCAAATCAATTGGATGTTAGTTGTTCGCCCGCTTTCAAAAAGGAAGAAAAAGGATACTCCGAAAATTTAATTTTTACTCCGGCGTAGTCGTTTACAGTTTTAAATACTCCGAACACTGGTAGCGAAACATGAGAGAAATGTAATAAATCGAAAAATTTCAAAAGCGCTACGTCATCAAACTTTTTTTTCAAATTCGATTACAAATACAACAATTCCGGAATGCGGGATCTTAGCTCATTCGATTATGCTTATTAATAGCTTTAATTTGATACGCATATCGTACAAACACATTCTAGAGTCATCCGTTGTTCACCTTTATGGCGATATCTCGAAAAGGCGTCCACATGTAGAACTAAGGACCTTTCATTTGATACCCATATCATACAAACACATTCCAGGGTTACCCTAGGTTCATTTTCCTACATGGTGATTTTCCTTTATTTGACAAAGGATGAAGGAAAATCGTTACAAAAAACGTCACCCTTGGTCCACAATTTGGTCGATATTTCCCGAACGTATGTGATATAGAATTAAAAACCACCTATAAACCATCTAAGAAACCCTACGAAACCCACGCAGCAAAGCTCTCAGTTGAGTATGTCATGTTCGGTTACACCCGAACTTAGCCTTCCTTACTTGTTTTATTTTGATTTTGTTTTCATTACAAAAACAGTTAACATAAACAAACGTTACATTTTTTATTTATTATATTAAATACTTTTACATTAGACTCAAACTTTTTAATGAGAACCCCCGAGTTCTTAATCGTTGGAGTGTAATAATTTTGGTGGGCAAGTCATCATAACTCTGACAGCCTCATCCTGAAATATAGGAAACATTACTCTCGTTGCTGAAGGACAACAACGGAGGGAGCTTCATTCCCCGGCGGGTTGAAAGGCTTAGAGGAGGAACTTAGTTTTGTCCGGCAGCTTCATGGCTCTGCGAATGCAGGCTGGAATCACCAAAAGAAAACTGCTGCAAAATAAACATTTATATACCTTGTCTCTTCAAATTTTTCACAGGACTTGGCACTGATTTAATGTACATACGGCCATATTGTTCACGACGTGGACCTTGCACATAACACAAGAACTGGACAGCCACTTCGATGGCATAACGTGACTACTGTGGAACCCTAACAACTTTTCGTTGTGACGTTCGAACACAGTCTCTGCTGCAGTACAAATGCATCCGAAATGGCCTACAATGCAATCGGTCATACCGATTTTGTTTGCATGACATGCAGAGAGTAGCGCACACATACATTTTCCTGTTTATCATCGACAGAACTAGGCGGCGTAGTCTTTTTCCCGTCCGTCCATGTATGGTTCTTACTTTTATTGTACAAATCCCTCGCCTGGGTTATTAGGCTAGAACATTCAAGAAACTTTAAATAAAATCCTCTAACGGAGGTCCAAGGAATCGATATGGTTTAACCAAAAATAAGTTGTATTACAGATTTTGTTCCACATTAGAGACGATTACACTGAAAGGAAAAGACTGGTAAAATCAACCGAAATACGGGTCAATTCAACCGAAATTTCTGTCAATTTTTATCCATCGCAACAAGATGTTGAATCAACAGCGCACAAATCATTGATTCGTAATTGACCGTTTTAGTAGTCAAATGAACAAAAAAAAGTTGTTGGGACAGCTTTGTATGAAAGTACCTATGTTGCCATATAAATAAATAAATATAAGGCGCCATAACCTCCGAAGAGATTTTAGGCCGAACTTCTCTTCCAATTTGCGCCGTGCTCCTTTTTAATTTTTCTTACAAATTGGCGGGACGGGACCTACTTGTTTTATGCCGTCTCCGAACGGCATCTGCAAGGCATATGAGTTTTGACTGAGAGCATTTCATGGCAGAAATACACTCGGAGTACTTGCCGAACACTGCCGAGGGACGACCCCGCTTAGAAAATTTTTCTTCTAATTGAAAAACCTTGTTTCTAAAATTTTGATGTTGGTTTGCCCGGGGTGTGAACCTAGGGCATACGGTGTGGTAGGCGGAGCACGCTCCAATCACACCACGGCGGCCGCCATATAAATACGTAAATATGTGAATACATAAATACACATGCTTGCTACATATACATATGTACATATGAATATAGAAATGAAAATAGTAGTCACAAAACTGATTCTCAATTTCTTCTCTCGCATGTAGTTGCCACTCTTGTTTGTTTCGAACAAAACTTGTAGTATAAATGTTTGACGTAACATTTTAAAAAGAGAACTTGTAAGTTACAGAAAAGTAAAGAATCAAATCGCAGGAAGGTAACTCACCACTGGAGTAACTTTACATGTAATTCGGCAAGTTTATTTTCGTAACACTTTAAGCTGAAACGATTCCAAAACAACTCAAACTTTTATTTTGTCGGAAACATCAACATTAAAAAAGGATGTTTTTTTTATTATCCTATTAGATTCGTTCGCGTGAGTGAAAATTCATAAAAACTTGAACAAAGTGTTACCAACTTTGGAAAAATCCTGTTCGTTGAAGCAAAACTTTTGCAATAAGAGGGCGCAATTTTGCATTTCGCTTGGACGAGAAGTTGCAAAATTGTACCCGATAAATAGGTGGCCCGGTAGCTCATAATATTTTGCACAGTAAATTAAATTCAAAAAAGGGTTTTTTCGTTTTGTATTGATAACTGAAAAACTAGTTTTTTGTTGTTTTCCCATTTTGTGTGTTTTTTCGATTTGTTGGTTTTCTGATTTTGGTGTTTTTTTTTTTAAAGTGACACCATCGTCATAAGTACAAAGTAGAGAGCGCAGTGAGCATAAAATTCTCTTTGAAATTTGCTCATGTATTGACAGTTGATCGCCATTGAAATGACCTGTAAGATCAGTTGTGTTAACAGAAAAATCAGTTAGATTGATTAGGAATCTGTCAATTTTACAAAATTTTGTTAACTTAAGAGAGACAATTTCTCTTCTGTTGAAATGACTAAACTAATTTGTTCGCTTGACAAAGAACTTGGTCGAATTAACCATAATTCGATCAATTTCACCGAATTAAGTCAAGAACAACAGAACCGATTTATTTATTTTGCTAGCACCATTTCTTTCAGTGTAGATGATTTGCGCTATACATCCGGCTGGGACCATGCATTGAACATTTATCGTTTTATTCGACAGGATGTCTTTATTTTATTTGCGATATTTAGTTTGTCTTACAAAATGGCAACTTGTCCTTTTTGGCTGGCACAGGAAGAAGGCAATCAGTGAAGTTAGCTGCGCTTCCCTCTTTTTGACATTTTCTTTTATACTCGACATCCTATGCCAGGGTTGCTATGTACAGGGTTGCTTATATGAATAAAACTTAAAACTAAAGGTGACATTACCAACTTAAGGTGACATTACAACTCGGCCAATCTGACATAATGATTGACCTCAATCAATTAACATTTCATGTTGAGGTAGTGTGACCGGTTGCCGTTGGTGACTGGACATTATTATTATTTTTTTGTATGTTCCCATTGGTTGGCGAACACCATTTCCGAATTTTTAAAGCTTCAACGACTCCATCATATGGTAAATGTGTCAATTGGCAGTTATTTATATCTCTGATAACGTAACGGTCATCCTTACCTGTGTACCTTATAACTACGAAGTCTCCAACTGAGTAGGTCTTGGCAGGGACACTGTTTCTCAAGAAGAATCGTATATTATATTCCTGGGACCGTTCTGTGTTTTTAAGCGCGTCTTTTCGGGTTTCACTAAGGTTCCTAACATCTTCATTTGACAATTTTTCCTCCAGACATTCGGTCAGTTCATCGACGACACAGCTCCTTTGATTTATTCCGATAAGTAAGTCACTTGGAGTGTATTTAGTCGTACTATGAACGGTGTTATTCATTGCATATTCTATTTGCGACAATTTAATGGCCCAATCAGAGTGTTCCTCGGACTCAGTCATCTTACTTAACATTGCCTTGAGGGCACGATTGACCCTTTCTACCTGCCCGTTCGCTTGCGGTGACGCCACTGCAACCTTAACATGTTCTATATTCCCTTTTAATAAGAACTCGCTGAATTGTATGTATGTATTTATTTGAAAATTTGTTCCTAGCACAACAATTTTGACAAATTATTTAACAGTGCTAGTCATGAATAGCATGAGCTATAAAAATTGAACATTTATAATAATAAATTAGATTAATCAAATTAAATTAAATATAGCGGACAATAGTGAAATATTTATGTATGTAAATGTAAATCTTAAAACTAAAGAAAAGTAGTTAATAAATATTAAAAGACAGCAGTAGTGATGATAACCTTTGGCTGGTTATAGATTGAATAGTATTTAACAAACAAAGAAAGAAGACACAGAGAAAGGAAAAGGACTTAGAAATGAACATTTTAACAACAACAATTTGAGATCCAATTTAAGAGTCGTTAAAAAATGATGTTAGCTCTTTTCTGAAGTGCAGAGCATTACTTAAGAGTCGAAGACTAGTAGGTAGCGAGTTCCAAAGACGTATTGCAGTAACAAAGAATTGGCGCTCAGAGGTTAGCGAGCGGTATCTGATGTGCTTAAGAAGAAGCACCGATCTTGATGATTGCAGAAAAATAAGCTTACGATATAGATAGTCAGGTTCCTTCGTGTGTATCAATTTATGGAGGAAGGACAGTGTTTTGACTTTTAAAAGATTTTCGAAAGAAATGTTTAGCAACCTTTCAGCATGTTGAGATACGTGGTCAAATCTTTTCAACCCATAAACATATCTAGCAATGTTGTTGTAAACAACATTTAGTTTGTTCTTGCACAGATAGTCACAGTTTGAGTAAATCACACAACCATGGAGTAGCGTAGGTATTAAGTACGCTTTAGCCAGAAGTAGTCGTATGTGCAAAGGCGTGAAATACTGTGTTAACCATAGTGTACGAAGCATTCCATACACTTTCCCAACCGTTCTAAAAATATGGTCTTTCCATGTCAATGTTTTGTTAAAAATTACACCTAAGTTTTTCGCCGTATCTACGTATTCTATAACGGAATTGTCGAACACTACATTCTCTAAATCATTAGTGGGAAAAGACCTTCTATGAATAACAATACATTTTGACTTATTCGGGTTTATACATAAGCCATTCATAGCAGCCCATGAAAATATTTGATTCAAATCGTGGTTTAAGTTACTTATGCACAAGCTAGTTTGATCACGAGGACAACACGTAAATAACTGCACATCATCAGCGTAGATATGAACATTACAATACTTAAGGACATCGGGTAAGTCATTGATGTACAGAACAAATAACAGAGGACCCAGGATAGAGCCTTGAGGGACGCCTCTTAAGACATGAAGGAAGTCAGACTTTTCACCATCTATACATACTGCTTGAGTCCTATCGCCAAGATATGATCTTATAAGGGCAACTGCATGACCAGAGAAGTTAAATAGGTTTTCCAGCTTCCTACAGAGCAGAGTGTGGTCTACAGAATCGAAAGCTTTGGAGTGGTCAAGAAGTGTTAAGAAGGCAATGTAACTTTCATCCACTCGCTCACGAATTTCTTCTGTCACAGATAATAGTGCCGTTGTACAGCTCCGCTTTGACCTGAAACCGGACTGACTATCTGACAGGAGCTTGTATTCATGTACATATGATACGATTTGCCCATGTAGAATACGTTCAACGACCTTAGAGAGGAAAGGGAGTATGGCTATTGGTCGATACTCATTATTTTGTTTACGGATTGGAATAACTTTTGCAGCTTTCCAGTATATTGGGAAGACACCGGTCGTCAAAATTGAGTTGACCAAGTAAGTAATGTGGGGAAGGATTTTGGGAAGAATGACTTTTAAAAACTTTGAACATATACCATCAAGCCCCATTGCGTTAGACTTCACAGAAAGTATGGCTTGGATAACATCACAATTATCGACACAAACAAACTCGAAAGGGCTAGTGTCAACATTAACACGCACGGAGTAGTTATCAATACAAGGGAGGGAAACAGCTACCTCGGTCAGTTATGATCCGTCGAGGACGGCTGTAGTAGCCAAAGTACTTTTCTAGTGAGCAGCACCCTTCTTTTGTGCTCGTAGAATTCACTGGATACAATTTTTCAAACTTCGTGAAGGCATCTATAACCACCAATATATGTTTACGCTTTGACCTAATCGCGGGCAGGGGGCCGAAGTGGTCCAAATGGAGGGTGTCAAATGGAATTGGTTTCTTTGGAATACTAAAGAGGTTATGCTTGTTAGAACGAGCAGGCGCAGAATATATAATGCATTTGATGCAGTTTTGGATTAGTCTACGAATTTTTTCCTTCATGTCGTTGAACTAATAGGTTTTCCTTATTTGATTATAGCATTTATCTGCCCCTAGATGCCCTATTTTCTCATGTGTAAACCGAATTACATTTTCTTGCATTTCTGTAGGGGCACGCAGCATGACCTTTTGACCAATCCTGCGACATACTAAGCCATCGACCAGTTCGTATCCTATTATTTCCCCTTTTTTCAATTCGCTCATAAGCTTCTTAAGTTTTTCGTCTCGATTCTGGGCGATTTAGATCTGAATATCCAAATCACCCAGGTCTACTGCAGCAACAAACATACATTTCATCATGCCTAAGGTTTGTTCCGATTCGATGTTTAATAGAGTAGATAACATTTTCCAACTCAAGTGCCCATCGGGCTATTTGAGGGTTAATTTGTTTCTTGTTCAAAGTCATTGTCAACGAATTGCAGTCGGTAATGATTTTAAATGGGATGCCTTCTAAGTAGATTCTAAACCTTCGGAGGGCATAAATAATCGGCAAGGTTTCTAGCTCAAAGCTATGATATCTAGACTCGGCCGGAGTGGTTGTTTTAGAAAAGTATGCAATTGGGTAAAATTTACCGTCATCCTGTTTTTGCAACAGAACAGATCCAAAACCCTGACTGCTTGCATCACAGTGAAGTTGTGTTTCACGATTGCGATCATATATAGCCAGAAGTGGGGCACTGACTATTGCATTTCTAAGAGCTTTGAAGGCCTTCAAGCAGTCTTCCGAAAATATGAACTCAGCTTCTTTACGTAAGAGGTTCAGAAGTGGATGAGCTATTTTGGAGAATGAGGGTACAAACTTACGGAAATAGGAGAATAGTCCAATACAAGAACGAAGCTCTTCCTGTTTCCTCGGAATTGGGTAATTTGCAATTGCTTTAATGTGGGATGTCGATGGTTATATCCCTCACGGACTGACGAGATAACCTAAGTACTCTATTTTGTTATAGCCGAACTTGCACTTCTTCAGCTTAAGTTCTAAATTCCTTTCATAGGCCCTGCTGAGCACTTTTCCTAGGGTCTCGAGGTGACATTCAAAATTGTTTGAAGCTATTAATATGTCGTCAATGTACACAATAATTTCTCTCGCACCTATCATGACCCGAAAAATGTTATAAACGAATCTCTGGAAATTATCTGGTGCATTCTTTAACCCGAAAGGCATCCTAAGGTATTCTAATTGAACATGTGGTGTAACAAATGACGTTAAAGGAATAGAATCCTCGTGCATCGCTAGCTGATTGAAACCATCTTTCAGGTCGAGTAACGTAAAAGACTTTTCCCTGACATATTCAATACAATCATCTATTAGTGGTAATGGGAAATTGTCCCTAACAGTTTTCTTATTGAGGGCTCTGTAGTCTATGCACATATGCGTTTCACCATTCTTTTTCTTCACTAGGACAATAGCAGAGGCATAAGGGGAGTTGCTGGGCCGAACTTTCACGTCCACAATTAATATGCCACCGTTGGACTAGGTGAATCGTCCAGCTGCGAAGACATCTCTAAAGATGGAAATAAGCTGGATGCTGGTATGAGCAAATTATGACCATGCATGGTTAAATCGTACAAATTAAAAAAGACCCGAACTAAAGAAATGCATACCAAATTTTCGATCTATATTATATATTATGCTAAAATTTTTGTTTGTATCCTTTGGTTTGGCATTTCCACAAAGTTTTCGAAAGAGATTTTAAAATTTTTTTGAAAATCAAAAAACCATTATGGCCGCCTAGAAGAGAGAATGGTTTTACATTCCTATATTTGTATCATGGCCTGAAGATATCATCTATAAGTAGACCCAAATACATATTTAATAATAATATGATTATAATACATTAGTAAAACTAATATCTATGTGCAAATTTGCTTGACTTTGAGGAAGCAAACATATCAATGATATCAAAATTTATAATTGAAATTTTTTTCTTTTTCCACACTTAATAATGTTAGGTCACTTAGGCGACCTTGCCCCTTCGTTTCAGTCAGTTTTAATTTGCTGAATGAACGTTCGCAGCTAGCAATTGATACTGAGATAGTCAAGAGTATTTGAAGTACCACTTGCAAGTTTGAAAAAACATCTCCATACGGGATTATAAAAGTAAGTAATTCTAACGGAGTTTTACGTTCCATTTCTTGTCTACTGCCAAGTAATATTTTGCAGTCACATATTTCGATAAAAAGTTCTGTTCCATCGAAATCTGTATTATAAAATTCACCCAAGTTCTTACAATTTCTTTCTAAGCAGTTATTATCCTTGTTTAACAAATTTCCAACGTCTAAGAGAAATCCAAATATATAATTAAGTTCATTTAGTGGTGTCAATCTTGTACGTATTTCTTGTTGGAGACGATCGAGAACACCTTTCATAGCGCGAGAAATTTCATTATCTGCGGAAGACCAATATCTCTAGCCGATTTTTCGGGCATTTTGCGGCGCCTTAGACGTTTTACTTTATCAATATCCCATTTTTCAGAAAGAGACTTCGCTTTTTCTATTGCGTCTTCACAGAGAGTGTCTCGAATTTCGGATAGTTCAGCGGCTAATGATTTACGATCGTGATACGCTTTTCTAAAATTCATTCCCGGATCTTGTAGTATGAGCTGCACACGATCAATGCTGCTTAAGATTTCATACCAAAAATGAACTAATGTTATGAAACTAAAATTTAGTATATTTCGCAGCAGAACTGTAGCTTCGCTTCTAGTGTCACTTGTGGTGTTAGTGTCCTCTGCTAATTGTTCTAAGTGTTCTACTAAATTCTCTAGCCCATCGACGATAACGCTAACCGCTTGTATTCTAGCGCTCCATCGTGTTTGAGATTCCCGTTTGACAGTTTTTGTTAAAGCATTTTTTAATAATTCTCATCGTAACGTTGAACGTGAGAAATAAGATATATGTTTTCAATTATTCCACAACCTTTCGCAACTATTCCGGATATATGCATGCATTTTTTAGCATAGAAATTTTTTTCCAGAAATCAGTTAAAATAAAAATACAAATTATCCAGGAAGTTCTGGTTTGCGGACCATTTGGCGCAATAGACTTTCATGCCTTGACCATCTTATTGGCGTCGTCAGAGTCTGTGACTGAATTGGCGATAGGGGTACGTCATTATTTTCACTTTATTCTTTCACTTACTTACTTAATCGGCGCTTAACCGTCTAAACGGTTATGGCCGTCCAACAAGGCGCGCCAGTCGCTCCTTCGCTCCGCCAACCGGCGCCAATTGGTCACACCAAGGGAGTTTACATCGTTTTCCACCTGGTCCTTCCAACGGAGTGGGGGCCGCCCTCTTCCTGTGCTTCCATAGGTGAGTTCCGATAGAAGCACTTTCTTGGCCGGAGCATCATCTTTCATTCGCATAACATGGCCTAGCCACCGCAGCCGCTGCGTTTTAATTCTCTGGATTATGTTGATGTCTGCGTATAGCTCGTACAGCTCATCATTAAATCTTCTTCGGTACTCGCCATCGCCAACGCGTAGAGGTCCATAAATCTTTCGAAGAACTTTTCTCTCGAACACTCTCAAAGCCGCTTCATCTGCTGTTGTTGTATTCTTTTAACATTAACAAAAATAAAATCCAATATTTTTTACAAAAAATTTTATTTAATAATCTTTTCGAAAGCCTTTTTGGCAAACCAAATTACGATACTGCTTATCAGTGTTGCCATTTTAGCTTTTTTGAAGCTAGATTTAGCTTTTTTTCTCAGTTTAGCTTGAAAAGTTGCGATTTAGCTTTAAGCTTTTTTCCGGTTTTTTTTAAGAAATTTTTTAGCTTTTTTCAAAATGTTGGAAAATCTAGATAAACAGTTTTATGTAGATCCAATTTTAAAACATTGAAGGAATTTGGGCTAGATTTAAAAAATTTGAGGGGCTAAGGAACAGATAATGTTGGCATTATGGTAGGCAGAAATCGAGGCGTAGCAACTTTATTAAGGCAACATCAACCTTATCTCATTTTCGTTCTGTGTGTTTGCCACTCGATTCTATTCTGCTTCGAAACCGCTTCCGAGCGAAATAAAATTTTTGATTTCAGAAACATTTAACCGGTTTGCTTAGTCCACATGTAGACAAAGGAGCTATGCAATGATACATATATGCTGCGTAAACGATGGAAACGGAAAGGCCGGCGATAAAAAGTGTTTTTATTGTAAGAGTGAATAAAAGCGAAACATATAAACATATTCGTAAAAGTGCGGTAAAAAAATAAAACGGCAGTAAAAGCTGGACTTGTAATTTTTTCCCATAAATGTTTAGGGAATTTTTTTTGCAGCTTCCCGGAAATGAAACCTAAAATAACCTTGAAGTGATCCTGAAATTGTTCCGAATCCGGTATGTCTGCCTCTTATGGAAAAAGTCGATAAGTCCATGTTTTATTGTATAAACTCATGTGCCCGTGTTTTATGGGAAAAATGATAAGTCCAGATTTTACTGCCGTTTTATTATTTTACCGCACGTTTACGGATATGTTTATAAGTTTCTCTTTTATACACTCTTAAATAAATACACTTTTTATCGCTGGCTTTTCATATGTCATACTTCGATGTTGCTAGTATAGGCAGGGTACGTACACTCACAAACATCAGAGTGCCGATATCTTGCTGTTAAAATGTTTTTGTTTTCAACAAGGGAATATACCCAAATTGTAATTGTTTTCCTGTCATAATTTTGCTGCTCTCTCTCGACGAACAAAAATCATGCTCTAAAAGTCGCTCCTCATACCTGCCCTGATGTATGACTCGGAATCATGGACGGTGTAGGGAGAAGATGAGATGGCTCGTGGCGTGTTCGAGAGAAAAGTTCTCCGGAAGATGTATGGTGCTGTCTGTAATGCCGATGGTGAGTATCGAAGGAGATATAATGATAGGAGCTTTACGCAGATATGACGATAGTGCAGCGGTGCAGTGAATTCATAGAAGTGTCTATTGCCATAGCTACCTGTCAAATAAAAGGTGGCAGGGAGAATGGCTGTCGCGAATGGCCAAAGAATAGAAGAAAGGTTTGTTATTTGCCCGCGGTTATTAAATTGAAGTGCCATAAATTGCCCATTTGTGTTTCTAATCAGCCTTTCTTTTAAATGTGTACACAAAAATCAGACTACATATTATTATTCATTTCCAAAAGCTGGTTAATGGATGAAATGTGAGCAGTCAGTTAAGCAGACATTTTAAAAAATCATGATTCAATTACTAGAGATTTGTTCTCCAATGATAACAGACATTTGACACTCCCAAATTTAAAAATCTGGACGGGTTGCTTTTACGAAGTAAGGAAAACGGGAAATAATTCAATCCCCTTCAGCCAAATTGTAGTAGAAAAGTACCTGTAGTAGTAATATAAGTAGTGATAATAAATTTGTAAATGCCAACAGGTTTTGGGGGAAATAATTCATGTTCTAGTAAATATTTCGTGAATTGATAAAGCGTTATGTTGGTTTGGTTATTCTTTCAGAATTTGTTTGAAGAATTCAAAAATTCCCTATCTGAGCAAAAGTTAAATACATTTTGACATAAGTGGGAGTTAATGAAAAGCATTCTGAGATAAAGCGTTCTTCAACCTAATTCTGATATAGGACGTTTTTGTGAAAAATACTGAAATGGGAAATTTTTTACAAATATTTTGAGATAGGATGATTTCGAACTGGCAGCCGCAATGAACTGACAAAAAAAAAAAATAAAAGGAAATAGCTTATTGTCTTGGAACTTTATATTCCGGTCTTGACTTTGGCAGAAGAGTTACGGTTTTGTGCGGTCCTGCTACACAGGGAGTATTTACCTTTTTATTCTGAAATTTCGGAAAGCTCTTTTCCGTTTAAGTATTCATGAAAGTGTTCCGGATAAACCGTTAATTTAGAATATTCCGAACACGTTCGTTTGATACTACATCACGAGGTCCGAATATTCGAAATAAGTATATGCATAATATTCCAAATATAAAACGATTCCACAAATTCTTAAATGGAAACGTATGTTCCGAACATACGGAATGAATAATGTCACATGCTCAATGAGTACATTTCCATGGCATATCCATCATTTACTAATGACATTTATATGTAAACCGATTTAAGTACTAGTCGAATTTTAAATTGGTTTATTTTTCGTATGTTCAAATATTTACGGAAGTGCATGTTTCCTTGGGTGTCCTTACTTTTCATAAAATAAATTCACTATAGTTAATAAATTCACCTTATAATTAAAAAAATGTATTCAGGAAGTGTGAGTTTTAAACGTACGTTTTTCTTTCATATAAATTAAATGAAGAAAAAGTGTACATTTTGAATCTCACTGTTACTGAATCTACCCCCAGTACTTATCGGATTTTTGTAAACTGATTGCTTCCTTTTTCTACTACTAATATTTTTCGAAAAATCGCAAAGAAACAACACATTTAACGGATGTCAATTCGATTTGAGAACAAAATGGCTGCAACTGTCAAAAAATTTGTCAGCCGAGCGAACCTCTTGTGATTGAATCATGTTAAAATATGTAAACAA
Organism: Eurosta solidaginis; assembly: GCF_040869045.1. Classification (NCBI taxonomy): domain Eukaryota; kingdom Metazoa; phylum Arthropoda; class Insecta; order Diptera; family Tephritidae; genus Eurosta; species Eurosta solidaginis. The sequence continues at coordinate 119,966,145 of NC_090322.1, read as the reverse complement.
TGAAATATACTAGACGTCTGAAAAGTTTGAAGAACATTACACTGCGGAACAAATCTCCACTTTTCAAGATTTTCCAAGGATAAAAATTTCCTTTCACATTAGATGTAATTTTGTGTGCTGATTTCATAAATCATTTTACTTTTTTTGTAACAGCTCTAGTTTTCGAGATATTTTCGACTACCCGAAAACTTATCCCACAGGAGTAGAAAAGTGCAAAAACAAAAAATGCAACAATTTACAAAAGCAAACCTCAATTTTTTTAATACTTCATTTATTATTTTTTTATTTTTTTTCCTTTATTAACAACTTTGATATACAATATATGTATATACATACATAAATTTTTTGTCTTTGTTCTTTCATTTTAAACTATTGGTTTTTGTATTTGTTGTGTATTTGATGTTTCATTTAACGAAAATTAAAAAAAACCTACAAGAATGTCAATAAGAAGGACTCAGTGAAAGTGATCGATATTATTTTGTTTTTGTTCTTAAACTTTCGTTAAATTAAACAACAAATACAAAAACAAATAGTTTAAAATGAAAATTAAATTGAAAATTGCGTCTTTCGCTTTTGCACTTTTCAATTACTGTTCGATCGTATTGGCTTTGACTAAGAGTATTTATTGTGTTTTCTTGTAACATCTCCAAATTTTTTCGTGACTTTTATTTTAAAACTTATACAATTAATTCTGTTTCTGTGTTGTTTGTGGTGAATATATACCTGGGCTGAGTTGCGAGAAATTAAAAGCAGGTATTTTCGATGGCCCCCAGATAAGACAGCTAATCAAAGACCTAGATTTTATTGGGTCGATGAACGAGCTTGAAAAGAGTACTTGGAAATCTTTCGTTTTGGTAGTGCAAAATTTCCTTGGAAACCGAAAATCTGCGAATTGTGAGCAATTGGTGAACGATATGCTGTGTAATATGAAAGAGCTAGGCTGCAACATATAAATCGGTTTCCTAAGAATCTTGGAGATTATAGTGAAGAGCAGAGTGAAAGATTTCACCAGGATATTCGTGTTGTGGAAGATGGGACACGCATATGATGGCCGATTACTGCTGGAGTCTTTGTCGGGATCTTGAACAAGACCCACAGGCAAGAAAGTTTCATAAAAGGCAATTTTGTGCTGATACGCGGTAAATCATTAAAATTAAGTATGTAAAAATTCTTATTTTTGTAAGAAATTAACACCTATACGAAAATTAAAAACTAGAGCTGTTAGACGGAAACAAATCATTTTTTCGTAATCAGCACCCTTAAATTGAACTAAAAAAAGACTGGAAAATTTTACACTGTCCAGTGTTATTGAACAAATGATTTAAGTAATCCAACAGCAATTGAACTGGTGATCGGGGCTGTTTACATTCGCCACTTGTATGAATTCACAATGTTCTTAGTAAAGCGTTCTATGACCAGGTGGGAGATTAAATAAGTGAGAACACTGTACACTTTTGCTTCATATAATTGGTATGAAAGAAAAACGTACATTTCAAAACTCACACCTACAGAATACATACCCTGATATTTGAATCCGGCTATGACTTTATATGTTATACTAATCTTCCGACGAGAAAAACGATTTTTGCGGACAAAATGTGTGTTTATGGAATAGCTCTCCTTATTTCAAATAACTTCTAGTTTTCTTCTTACATAAAAGATTTAACCATCCTAGGACGGAAGGGAATTTTGGTACTTGAGTTTTAACTGACACTGTACAATTTAACATTTGCTTAAAATAATTGTGCGTCCTTTACGTGAGCTACATTTAGTTTATGATCGTAAAACGAACATGTCGCGATGTAGAAATCTTGATTTTCATTGCATTTTATATTGCGGCACCAATCTGCACCATAGCAAATACTTTTATGTGCAAAATATTCGCCAACAATGGTGGGAACAATCAATTCCTCGTTGGCCAGTTGCACGATACTAAAATTATGATACATGCAAGCTGCTAAAATGCGATCACCCTGGAAAGGATCGGCCTTCAAACGCCAAATACCACCGCCAAGATTCAATTGTTCTAGTGGTGCTTTCATTGAGCGCGTATCGAATATGCGTAGATGTTCATCATAAGATCCAGTTAGTAATAAATGTTCTCGCATTGAATGACTAAGCAATGAAGTAACGCCGGCATTATGCGATTTGTTTGTGAAAATTCGGCAGGATGATCGTAGATCGTATGCTTGCAGGAGTATATCATCGCCACCGCTGTAAATGCGGTTAATATCCCATTTATCAAAGGCACATGTCCATGCTTCGAAGCCATGTGCTGAGAATGTGTCAACTTTTTTGAGACCCAGCTCTGGTTTGTAATCGATTAGGTTTAAGCCACCTTTCGAATCTGAGATTAGTATTTGAAATTGCTGACTTGTTGAACATCCCAAACATCGCCAATCCAATGATAATGCCAATATATCATCATAAATAGGATTTAATTCCAAGTTACTTATCATTCTTAATATATCATCTTTCATTTCATATAATTCGACTTGACCAAATGAATTGACAGCTGCCAATAAAGGATTATCCTCAGATTGATTATGTAACCACTTCATATCGAGAATGGCAGCTGTTTCCATACGATAAATTTCCTGTAGTTGTTTTGTAGTCGAACAAAATCTATAAAGATATATACGACCTTTTCGTCTGGTGCGGGTTGCTTCGTTAGCATCAGCATTTTCTTCTAATTGATAGGTACCACAAGCCAAATATGATTGGAAATGTGGATGTGGGCACCATTCCACCGAATCGGCAGAATATTCCGTATCGACTGAGTTCAAAGTGATGAAGTTAAGCTAGAATAAACAAAAAAAAAAAAAAATTACCAATTTTTGTTGTTATATCGGCCTACTGATTTATAGGATCGCCGGTTTGTTTTTTCTTCTTTCTTCTATTCTAATTTAAAAACTTTTTCATTTCAGAACAAATGTATCATAACAATAATAATGATAAAATAATTATTGTTAGGCCTTGAGCTCGATTCGTACTTGCGACCAAAAAACATTACGTAATTGTATATAGTAGGAAATCCACACCAAAACCTAACATTTATCTAAGTACCTAATTTACAAGAAATCACATTTTAATGCACAGAGCTGTTCAAAAAATTTTATATTGAAGTGTAAATCACAATACATACATATACAAAATTATATGTACATTGCAACTTTCTTAAATTAAAAAAAAAAAAGTTATTTTAAGTTTTTTTTTTTTTTTTAATTTTTTGTTGTCAACTTGTTAGCGTAATACCTATATGACACTACTTTATTTTCTCTGTATTTTTCTTGTATTTTCTTTTATATTTTTTGTCGCCCTCCCTCCTAACACGGTTACAGTACTGGTGTAAGTGTGTAAAATATATTTCAAAAAACTAACGAAATACAAAAAAAACTACAACCTACTTCATTAAAAACAAACGAGCCAGTTTGTATTTCGATATGTTTTTTTGACATTCCGCCGTTTTTTCTTTATTTTTTCTGACAAATGAAATTTTTGTATGAAGTAAGCGGGGGATGCCCTTATTGCTTTTAAATGTATGAAATCAATTGTAATTTATTTAATAATTTGGGAAAAATTTAAACAACGTGACATCCGGACGGACAAGGCGACAGCTGTTTCGATTATATCTTGTAAATCTCTTCAAAGCCTTTTCTCCGCCCTCCTACGATGGTTGAAGTGTTACTAACGCATTCAGCCACGTCATGCCTTAGTTGTTGGAAACTTTATCCCAATTGACATAATTTATTCTTTTGCACAGTAGTACATACTTTGTATGTAATCATGTATTAAAGATATGCTTGTTGTTGTGGCGGTTTCAAAGAAACTGGTATTTTTGCTTCTGTTATATTTATAGAACTACAAATAGCACTGGTCGACGGCCAAAATTTACCAGAGACGCCGTTATGAAATTCGTATGTAAAACCACCCCTGATTTCGAAAATCGAGTTAATTTTTGATTCTATGGTACCGTTTTTGAGATATTTGCAATTTACCGTTATTCGAAAAACCAAAAAGATGGCTCCCTTTAATTACGTATATCTCACGAACGGGTCAAGCAATTGCAAATAAGTTTATAGAATCGGAAAGACGATAAAATTTGCTATAAATGCATCATACATTCTTTTTTGCTCAACCATATAGTTTTCGAGATATTAGCTCATCATTTCAGATTTTTGTTTTTTTTTTTTATGAAAAAATATGAAAAAAATTACTTTTTGCGAGGGCAGCATTCCAAAACCACAACTTTTTTTCCAAATATTTTTTTCCAAATATTTTTTATTTACGTAAAGCTCTGTTTAATTAGAAAAAAGATAAGCTATCATCGAAGAAAATCGATGCAAAACTACGTAAGTTATAAGCGATCAAATAAAAATACCCAGGTTGCGCAATTTCAACGTATAGCTCAAAACGTATGTATGGTATAAAGAAGAGTGAAATATCTAGCTATGCTCTGTTTCTATTTAGTTAAAAGTTTAATTTATGAATGAAATTACCCATATTTTTAACTTTTTTTTTTAATTTATTTATGTTTGTACTATATTCTAACAATCTTTATCTTAATTTTATTTTACTATGTAGTCGAAATAATTATGTGTTCGACTTTGAGGCTTATTCAGTTTAGGATCGGTTTCTCTTATGAGAAACCAGCAGTAATCACCCATCATTGCGACGTCCCAGAATCCTTGGTATCGATTTTCAATTAATTTCATTTGCTGATGAAAGCTTTCGCCATGTTCGTCACTTTCGTCGCCAAGATTTGCCGGAAAAAAGCTCAAATGTGAGTGCAGAAAGTGAATTTTTAACGACATATTTACGCCTGGAAAGAAAATATTAGTTAGGTAAACAAGTTATAGAATTTTGGGAAATTAATTTTAATAAGCCTTTAATATTTACCCATTTTCGCATAATTATTGATTAAGTCGTTCACTATCTGCTCGTAGTTAGGGCTTTTGTGTCTACCGAGAAAAGAAGCAACGACGTTTTCAAAGGATTCCCACGCTGCTGCCTCAACTGATGAGAGTAGTCCTTTGAATTGATTATTGTTGATCAACTTTTTTATTTGTGGTCCGACAAAAATACCTTCCTTTATCTTGGCTTGAGAAATATCTGGAAAAATTGTTTTCAAATAGTCGAATGCTTCGCCTTCTTTGTCCAAAGCCTTAACAAAGTTTTTAATGAGACCGAGCTTGATGTGTAAAGGTGGAAGTATGATTTTCTCTTTCTTGACAAGAAGGGTGTATTTGATGTTATCCACACCAACGGTAAACTCGACTCTTTCCGGCCAATCCTTTCTGACGTAGTGGTCCTTACGAGCTCGGCTATCCCACTTGCAGAGGAAGCAGCAGTGCTTGGTGTAGCCACTTTGTAGACCGCATAGCATTGCAACGACTTTGAGATCAGAACATATTTTCCAATCATGCTCTTCATATTTGATAAATTTGAGTAGTTTTTGCATTTCCTCGTAGGTTTCCTTTGTATTTACTGCATGTGCTAGCGGGATAGAAGGCTTTTTGTTACCAATATGCAATAATACAGCCTTTAAACTCAGTTTATTGCTGTCTATGAACAATCGCCACTCTTTTGAATCATATGTTTGACCAAACTCTTTGAATAAACCAGGAATGTCGTTGCAGTAGCATATACTGTCTTTCTTGGTATAGTGTTTGGAAAATGGTTCGTGACGAGTTCTACAATATATCACCTTAACATCGGATGATACAAATTTAAATTGTTGCATACGAGAAGTGTGGATCTCTGCCTTTTCCTTGGATAGTTCCAAATCTCTTATCCATTCATTAAGTTGTGCTTGTGATAGAACGTTTCTCTCCTTTCCCATGCGAAATTCAGTACAACTTGATTCCCCGCACTCAGATGTTACTGTTGACAATGGAACTGGATCCGCAACTGCCGTTGAATGTAGTACTGGTAATGTCACTGTAGGTACGCTGGCATAGGTTACTCTTCTTGATCTTCCACCGCCAAGTACTTTTGTTTGACAAATATAACACTCTATTGAATGGCAAGTAGGTTCTCTCCATATCATTGGTGTATCAAATTTTATTTGTTGTCCGGATTCCGACTGAATCAATTCTACTCGACACGATGTACACAAAGTGTTCAGTGTCCATGGTTTTTCAGCATTTTTACTGAACAGAACATATCTGGATCGTTATTACACTCAAATTCTCGCGTCCTTTTACTCATTTTATTTTTTTTACTGAATCACGGTTTTGAAATTTGACTTATGAACTGAACTATCTCCGGCGAGCCTTGCAGATGTTATGAAGTTTCAAGGCGCATTAACTCATATTTATACTCGGAACAAGAATAAAATTGAAAAAATCAAATCTTACCTAGACAGAAAGGTTCCTTTTTATACGAAGCCGTGAAAAGAAAATACTACCTGCTTTAGATGTAGGCTTTAAAAATTTTCTGTGTCTTATAATTTTGAAAATCTACCTGCATACTTACCCATAAGTGACGGAAATACATGTTTATAACTACATGCCATTTGCACTTTATACCTTTAATATATGTATGTATGTATACATACATTGAAGTTGCGCAACCTGGGTATTTTTATTTGATCGCTTAGAACTTACGTAGTTTTGCATCGATTTTCTTCGATGATAGCTTATCTTTTTTCTAATTAAACAGAGCTTTACGCAAATAAAAAATATTTGGAAAAAAAGTTGTGGTTTTGAAATGCTGCCCTCGCAAAAAGTAATTTTTTTCATATTTTTTCATAAAAAAAAACAAAAATCTGAAATGATGAGCTAATATCTCGAAAACTATATGGTTGAGCAAAAAATAATGTATGATGCATTTATAGCAAATTTTATCGTCTTTCCGATTCTGTAAACTTATTTGCAATTGCTTGACCCGTTCGTGAGATATACGTAATTAAAGGGAGCCATTTTTTTGGTTTTTTCGAATAACGGTAAATTGCAAATATCTCAAAAACGGTACCATAGAATCAAAAATGAACTCAATTTTCGAAATCAGGGGGTGATTTTACATACGAATTTCATAACGGCGTTTCTGGTAAAGAAAAAAAGTTGAAATTCGTGGTCCAGTGTAATTAACCAATGTTGTTTATTTTTATGAATTAAGCGGGGGTTAGTTTTTATTGAGGAACTTTTGGTTGATGTTGAAACAACTATTTATATACATTTATTTGATATTTCTAATATTTTATAAAGGGAGCTCAGAATATTGGGCATTTGACGTTGAAAACATTGCTATAGCAAATAAAAGCTACGGATTGTGAGCAACTTTTTTTATTTTAAATTAAAAAAAAAAAAATTTGTTTCGCGATAGCTGCTGCTCTCTGCCAATACGTTTTAAACTGCCGGTGATTTTTAATAGATTTTGCTCTTTTCACCAATTTTCTTTTAATGCTAGTCCAATATTTTTCAATAGGACGTTGTTGTATGCAGTTAAGGGGGTTCTGGTCCTTTTAAACAGGGCCGCATTAACAGGTAGGCAGAATAGGCAGTTGCCCAGGGCCTCCGAAAAAGAAAAATACTTCTAAAATTTTCTTACAAACATAAAATTCTAGAGAGTGAAAGAAAAATATAATCATAACTGAAAATAAATTTTACTCAAATAAATTAAACTCAATTGACCGCATTCAAAAGGCGACGACCGACAAACTAGACAAGGTTCCTAAAAAGAACATTTCCGACTCTTTTGACAAATTGTATGAGTGTGCAAAGAAGTGTATCGAAGTGAAAGGAGAGGATATTGAATAATAAAAAAGGTTTGTAACTATTCTTCAGTTGGAAGGTCATACTGGTGAAAGTCTAGCGAATCAAACTTTCTTACTGAATACTGTGGTTTAGATATTCAAAATTGTAGAGGACAATAATATGACAATGCATTAAACATGTCCGGGAGGTATAAAGGTGTGCAAGCAAGAATATTGAGTTTGAATGAGAATGCAATCTATGTTCCCTGTTCCGCGCATTCCCTTAATTCGGTTGGAGCGCATGCTGTGAAGTGCTGTTTTTATGCAGTCGATTTTTTCGCCATTATGCAGACATTATATAATTTTTTTCCGCTTCCACCTATCGAATGCAGTTTACGATTCATTTGATATCATATTAGAGGGTCTAGAAATCATTGCTGATGATGAATCACCACAGAATACTGATACTCGTTATGAGGCGACGTGTATCGCGAATAAAATGTAAAAATTCGAATTTGGTTTCATGTTGACTTTATGGAACTCTATTTTAACTGCTATGCTTTCAGTGAGTAAGGCAAGATGCACACGAGGCGTAGCTTCATAGACGTGTATAAGAAAGGACATGTAGCTACGATTTCTCTACGCGTCAAGATCTGCACACGAACCTACTTTCCAACGTCGCTACAAAAAGCAAACAATTATTGAAAAAAAAAAAATTAAATTTCTTAAGGTATGTATGTAGTATATGTGTTCGCATCTTCTAGGCGCTGTTCAGCTGTAACTACAATTGCACGATTTTATAGCTTTTCTCATTGCATACTTTCAGGAGTATCTCAGATGTATGCATGTGTTTGTGCATTGATTCTCCGCTGCTCGTATACGTACATGGTACACATGTGTAGACGCAATTATTGTTTCGTTTATGTAGATACATAATGATTGAATTATTGATGTGAATTCACGTCACTGCTTAGCATCGGCTTTGCAACGAATAGCTTGCTTAATAACCGAACTGATTGATAGCTCAAATGAAACTCTACTATCAAAATAATACTGCTATTGCTCGCTAGATAGCGTCTGAATCGAAACTTGCCCATAGCGCCTCTACCGCTGATGCTTTTATACTCTGTGATTTCTTCGTGGCATCTTCTAGGCGCTTCCAGAATTTTACTTAGTTATAAATTTCTCAGCTACAACTACAGATGTAAAATTTCTCATTTGAGTAATACTTGCACAAATGATTGCCCTCTCTTGCGACAACTCAGATAAGATATATGCATGTGTTTGTGCATTGTTTCTCCGCTGCTCGTATACGTACATATGTGTAGACGCAATTATTGATTCGTTTATGTAGTAGATACATAATGATTGATCTATGGATGTGCATATCACTGTTTAGCATCGGCTTAGAGTTGGCAGCACCCCTTAGTTTTGCTAATATTCGTAACACTGCCCTCCACCTAAGTCTGATCGTCCCTATCAGACAAATCTCCCGATCTAAACGCCGCTAGCATCTCCAAATGTACCACTCTTCTAATCCGTGGTTTCCCAGTGGTTTGTATGCGGTAGATGGTATCACTGATCTTCTTCACAACTTTGTACGGGCCTTCCCAACTGCACCGAAATTTGTTTAACAGTACCAATTCTCCCTCCAAGAAACCTTCCGAATTTTTGCTCTCGTTGTACCTGCGTTTCATCTTACTACTCATTATTCTTGATCGTTCCCTCGCACGCTGTTGTTTGGCCAATGAACTTCTTCGCAGAGCTTGCACTTGACAGATTGACTTTGCATCATCATTATCGTCTTGATATTTCACAACAGTAGTGTGCGCTGGCTTGAAACCACCCTTGCATTCTTTCTGAAAAATTCTTTCAGTCGTTTTAGTGCGTCCTTAGGGTTTGTCAATGCCGGTCTTTTTCTCGCAGGTACTTTTGATTTCGCTTTATTTGGCCCATTCGATCCATCAACCTTTTCTTTTGACTTTCGTGGCCTTTATCGAGTCTTCTCCACCATTACTCGATTACTACTGAACCCTTTCTCCAACTTGAAGTTAAGTGGTATATCCTGGTTCTCATAACGCATCACCCTTCTCTGCATATCGATCTTGATGGCATGGTCAACCAAGAAGTCTACTCTCAATATGACTTCTTCAACGGTCTTCGCCACAACGAATTTGTGTAGAGCCATGACCTGTCCAATCAAGACTTCACATATCACTTCTCCCTGAACTTGGTTATACTCGCCAGTGACCGTACGCAACCTTGCTCTAGGTAACGGTTTTATTCTCCTGTTGACCAAGTCAGATCGGATCAAGGAATGAGATGCGCCCGTATCTACAGTCAGTACACGTTCTTTACCATCCACATTCCCTCTGACGGTAAGACTGCTCAATTTTCTACCAATTTGCAACATAGATATCACAGGGCATTCAATAGCTGGATCTAGCTCTCGATCTCTACCTCTTACTCGCTCTTGCTCATCTCCTCCAGCTTTGCGTTTACGGCCACCCACATTGTTGGAACTATTAGGACCAAGATCGGAATGACGTGCAATGTGACCGGACTTCCCGCATTTGAAGCATTTGATAACTTTTTCACTCCGCTTTTGCGATCCTTTCAGCGCCTCCAATATTGCGTCTACCCACTCTGGCCTTTCTACTTCCACACGGCGTGCTTTGAAAACTGGCTTACACAGAAGCGACGCTGTTTCCTGAATCAGAGCTTGTGACACCGTTTCTGCGAATGTTGGCTTTGGGTTTGCATATGTAGCTCGCTTTGTTTCGACGTCCCGAATGCCATTTATAAAGCTCTGAATCTTTACCCGTTCAGTGTATTCCACGGGTGCGTCCGCATTCGCTAAATGTGCTAGCCTTTCAATATCCGACGCAAACTCTTGCAATGTTTCACCAGGCCTCTGGAAGCGGTTCAGCAACTCCATTTGGTATATCTGTCTCCTATGCTCAGTTCCGTATCGTCTCTCTAGAGCGCCCATCAATGCTGCATAACAGTTCCGTTCGCCCTCTGGAATGGTTTGTAAAATCTCAGCTGCAGGCCCTTTCAACGCCATGAATAGTGCAGCAACTTTATCTTCAGCATTCCAGTTGTTCACTGTTGCGGTCTTCTCAAACTGTAGCTTAAAGACCTGGAAAGGAACAGAGCCGTCAAAAGATGGAGTTTTTCTTCGTATTGCTTGCTGAAACAACTGGGCGAATTAGTTGCAACTCCTGTATACGACCCCTCAAAGCATCCACCTCTGCCTCGAATTTTTCTTCAAACTGCGTTATTTTCTCGTCCATACGCGCTTCGAGTTGTGCAGAGATCTGCGATGATACCTGTGCTGAAATTTGTGCCGACATTTCGGATATTCGTGCGTCTTGTGCTTCAATTATAGATGTTATTTCTGACGATATCTCTGAGATACGTGTCTCTTGTGATTCCAGTTGGGATGCCATATATGTCTTCTGCTCTTCCAATTGTGATGCCATATATGTTTTCTGTTCTTCCAGTTGTGTAGAAATTTGTGTTTCCTAAGTTTCAATCTTCGATGTTATGCGTGTCTCCTGCGATTCCAATTGTGATGACATATACGTTTTCTGTTATTCCATCTTGGATGTTAAACGTGTCTCCTGCGATTCCAGCTGAGATGCCACTGTCGATGTTTGAGCAGTTATTGCAGCCAATATCATGTTCAAGTCTGTGCTCGTAACTGTCTGCGATGTTTCGTTTTTATCTTCAATTTTTGTTGTTGTTTCGTCCCCATCAGGATAAAAGACAAACTCGTCCACATCAATTCCTTGCGACTCCATTACCTCTCGTAGCCGTGCTTGAAGTTCGATCTTATTGCCGGTTGTATTTAATCCACGGTTCTCCAACTCCTTTTTCAGTTGCTGGATCTTCAATTCACTGAACTTTGCCATGTCCAAGTTGTATTCGCAATCTTTATTCAACAATTCCTCTTCTGACACCAATTGTAACGAATTTACTTGCAAATCCTCTTATTTGCAACCCTCTGCTAAGTTCGAATCACTAAACTGTTGAATAAATAACTCCAGTATTTAATAATGCAAAATGGTCTTTATTACAGTACTTCACAATAACACTCAAACTTTGCAACGAATAGCTTGCTTAATAACCAAACTGATTGAAACTCTACTATCAAAATAATACTGCTATTGCTCGCTAGATAGCGTCTGAATCGAAACTTGCTCATAGCGCCTCTACCGCTGATGCTTTTATACTCTGCGATTTCTTCGTGGCATCTTCTAGGCGCTTCCAGAATTTTACTTAGTTATAAATTTCTCAGCTACAACTACAGATGTATAATTTCTCATTTGAGTAATACTTGCACAAATTATTGCCCTCTCTTGTGACAACTCAGATAAGATATATGCATGTGTTTGTGCATTGTTTCTCCGCTGCTCGTATACGTACATATGTGTAGACGCAATTATTGATTCGTTTATGTAGTAGATACATAATGATTGATCTATGGATGTGCATGATATCACTGTTTAGCATCGGCTTAGAGTTGGCAGCACCCCTTAGTTTTGCTAATATTCGTAACAATAATTTGTAAACTAAGACATCTATTCAGCCCGTAAACGTGTCTAGCAATGTTATTGTAGGCAACATTAAGCTTATTTTTACACACAGTGTAACAGTTAGACAAAATCTCACAGCCATAGAGGAGCGTAGGTATTAAGTACGCTTTGGATAAAAATAGTCGAATATATAGCGGAGTGATATACTGTGTTAACCATAGTGTACGGAGCATACCGTACACTTTTCCTACAGTACTAAAGATATGGTCTTTCCAGGTCAATGTTTTGTTAAAAACTATGCCAAGATTTCTTCTATGACAGAATTTTCAAACATAATATTGTCTAAGCCATTTGTAGCTAGCGGCTTTCTGCGGATGACAATACACTTGGACTTTCGAGGATTTAGACATAAACCATTCATAGAAGCCCATGCACCTTTTTGACTAAGGTCTTGATTCAAATTACTTATACATGAACTCATACAATCGACAGGACAGCACGTATACAATTGAACATCGTCAGCATAAATGTTGAAGTCACAATTTAAGGACACGAGGCAGGTCATTAATGTACAATACAAATAACAAAGGACAAAGGATTTACCCTTGGGGTACACCTCGTGAAACATTTAACAAGTTTGACTTTCTACTGTCAACACATAGTGCTGCGTTCTGTCGTCTATATAAGATCTGATTAGGTTAGTTGCATGACTGGAAAAATTAAACATGTTTTCCAGCTTTTTACATAGTAGGGTATGGTCAACAGAGTCAAAGGCTTTGGAGTGGTCAAGAAGGGTTAGGAAAGCTGTAAAGTTATCATCTATGTGCTCCCGTATATCCTCTACCACAGAAATAAGTGCCGTAGTACGGCTTCTTTCTGGTCTGAAACCAGACTGATGGTTCGTTAAAAGTTTATTTACGTGCACATATGTGGCGATCTGCCCATGTAGGATGCGCTCAACGACCTTCGAAAGAAAAGGCAGTATGGCTATCGGCCTGTCCTCTTTGCTTTGTTTGGGAATAGGGATAACTTTAACAGCTTTCCAACATTTTGGAAAGACACAGGTGGTTAGGGTAGAGTTTATTAAATAGGTTATGTGGGGCAGGATTATGGGTAGAATAATTTTCCACAAATTCCGTCTAAACCTATAGCGTTGGACTTCACGGAAAGTATGGCTTTCACAACATCACAGTCATCGACACGAACAAACTCGATAGGACTTGCATCAATATTAATGTGGTTGTCAATACACATATTATCAGCCGAAGGAGGTAACTTTAAAAAACTATCATTGATATCGTGAACATCTACATCGGGGAGGACGGAGAGATCGGCTTTGGATTTGCCTAATCCAATCTTCTTGATCGTATTCCAAGTTTACTTTGAATTTAAAGCGGTGCTGAACTTATTTTCGTAGAAATGTACTTTAGCAGATTTTATGGCTTTATTGGCAGTGAGTCGTGCAGCTTTGAAGCGCATGTGCATTTCCACAGTTCTATATCTTTTCCACTGAGACTAAGCTAGGTTTCGCAAATGAATTAGATGCTTGATACTGGCGTCAAACCATGGATTGCCATTGTGTTTCGTCACCTTAAGTTTCGTTGGAACGTGGTCGTCAAAGAGCTTATTTATGCTGTCTTGAAGGAACTTAGTTTGCCCATCCACCGATGCCATTGTTCGAATCATTCCCCAGTCGACAGACTCCACTGCTTCAGCAAGTGGACTATAATTAATACTTTTAAAATCACGATATGTAACCGAGCTCGGTGTACACAACGTTTGAAAGTTGTAAGTAATGAATAGGAGGTCGTGTTTAGAAAAATTGGGAACGGACAGCTGGTCGTAAAGAAGTACTTTGTCTGAGTCGTTTACAAAGAAGAGGTCTAGCAGCGAGGAACTAGTGTTGGTAAAATGTGATGGTACAGTAATGTTAGCAGGGAAGAGTCCCAGAGATTCCATACTTAGCTGAAGACTAGAGTCTACGAGCAGGTTGCTGTTGAAGTCACCAACTAGGACAATATTTTCGTAATTTAAGAGTAGAGGTTGCAGAAAATCAGTAAAGCCAGCAAAATTTACTTGGTGATTAGGTCTATATGCACAGCCGACAAGGAGCTTATCACCCTTTGATGAAAAAACATCAACTAACACAAATTCTACAGAATCACCTGTACAAGAACTACAACATAATTTACAGGACAAACAAATTTTAACATATATAGCGACACCACCACCATGACCACTTCTGCCAGCTCTGAAAAGTCGATAGCCATTTAGTTTCACTAACTCATCGTTATGGTTTCGGAGATGAAGATAATATCTATATCGGAGGCCTCGCAAAGATGTCTTAACTCATAAAGTTTTCTATAGAGGCTTTGCACGTTTATGCGTATGATATTTATACCTTTAGCACGCCTGCTAAGTATGCGCAGCAACGTTCGATAGCGGTCTTTGAAACTCGAGGACTTATAATAATTTAGCACCAGAGTTATAAAAAGGTTTGGAAATAAGCTTTGCACTGCTTTTGATTAAAGGCAATTTGCTATGGCATATGGAGGTGAAAGATTAAAGAAGACTGAAAGGAAAGAAATAGCTTATATATAATATACTTAATACACTAAATACGTAGAACGATCTACGAGCACTCTTGTAGCCCGTTCTGTGCATTAATAGATTCATCTCGAAAGGAGCTACCATCATCTGGGCTTGAATTCTCAAGGTCCTTGAGTGACTCCAAGCTAAGGATTGTTTCGGGGTTATCGTTGGCTTTACGCTTTATGTGAACTATGCCCCTGATTGTGAACACAGCGGCTACTTTTTTCCTTCTTTTAAGGCGGATCGCTGCCTTGAATATTTCATAATTCCGTTTCGTCAGCGATGCATTTACATAAAACGGAGCTTCGGAGTTTATACCCACATCTACTAGACGGAGCCCTCGTTTACATTTTTTTCTTGGTTCATACGCCTGAAGCTCGAAATTGTTTTTAGGAGGGTATTTCTTTCGGATGGAGAGCGGAACCTTATGACGATGGTTGGATCAGTGACACTGTCTCGTAATTTCCGAGACCGAAAGATGCTGTTTATGGGGGGTGGCTGCAAGTTCAGTATGAAACATAAATGGTGGAAAATGCTGATTGGATTTTTAAATAGGGTTTGAATGAGTGCCTGGACATTTCAGTATCGACTTGTGAAGATATAAGATTAAATAGCGACATAAACTTATGAATCGGTCCATTCAAGCCATATGTGGTTCTTCGAAACCTAATGTGAAATACAGGCATATCTCTGAGAGGTCTGGTAGGAGCGTTAAAATGTAGAAGCGATAATAATTCAGGTGAATCTATCCTGTTAAAAAGGCTCTCTAAATTTAAGATTCTACACCGAAGGCTATATGAGGGCAAAGAGTGTGATGAGTACATTCGACGAAGCGCGTACCTGGTGAAGTTTTACTGAACTCTATTCGGTCGGAATGTACGATAGATCCCGGATCCCAAATAAAGCAGATTTAAGCAGTCTTCAAGGCGTCTTACAGGGTGATAGAGCTTGAGGTCGTCAGCGTAAAGCAATCATTTGCCATATTTTGAGACGTCTACAACATCGTTGATGAATATCGTGAAAAGTAATGGGCCTAAATGGCTGCCTTGAGGCACACCAGAGGTCGCTGAAAGTCCCGAAGTAGAATTTTCGCCTCGCGATGATTTTAGGACAAAAGGTTTCCTCGAAATCATCGACAATCTTCATAGTGAAATCAAACGACGTGCAAAAGTGTATATGGAAGTTTCAGAGTGATTTGCATTTCTCATCAACTTTTCTCTAAGTAATGGAGACCTCCACGAAGCTACAAATAACTTAGTTCGTTTTTATTCTAGAGATTTGGAAGAATTTTTCATTGAAATTAAACAATTCCAAAGTTATGTGAACTCCAGATACACTGATGCACAACAAACACATAGTCATTTGTATACGATTCTAATGGAAGATCAATTAGCCGATGTATTTCCTAGCACAAATATAGGTCTTCGGATTTTTTTAACATATTTGATCACAAATTGTTCTACCGAACGATCCTTCTCGCAATTAAAAAGAATCAAAGCTGATGAAAGAGCTACAACGCGACAAGAGCGACTCGAGGTGTTAGGTATACTTTGCATTGAGTCAGATTTATTGAACAAAAGATATTGATGATATAATTGATGAATTTGCCGAAAACAAATGTAGAAAACGACATGTTTAAAATGTAGATAGTAATTTTATTGATATTATTACATTGTGACAATAAAATGTTTATGAAAGATATAAGTTTGTATTTTTTAATCGAAAAAAGAAGGGAACGAACGTGAAAAAGGGCCCCCAAATTGATGGTTGCCTAGGGCCTTGTTGAGGGTTAATCCTGGCTTGATTTTGAACAATATTAACGTTGTTGCTTTTATAGCCACACGCTAGTATAGTGACACAATGCCAAGTTAGGCCAAAATAGAACTGAAATCTTATGCTGTGTCAGGAGTGACAGTAAACGTTTTTGCAAACACTTTTGTATGTAAATATCTCGATTTATACTGCCACAGATGACTTGCCAAACCAAATATTTATTAGAAAATTTTGCCAACATTTTTAACTTAAAGTGACCTGCCACCCATCTTCTGGTCGCACTATAGAGCTGAGCGCTTTAAATCTGTAAAAAATCTGCTAGCATCGGCGTGGCTGTACCATCTGGACCTACTGCTTTAGATGGTTTAGCATGATCTATGGCATCTTCAACCTCTTTGGCGGTGATGGTAATACAGGACGTGTGTTTATGCTTGTGTGCGCGTCTGTTGGCCTGCCGTCTAGCTTTGTCAACCGTGGAATGTATTACAAATTGTCGGCAGAAGGCGCTCTTACATTTCTTCGCTTCCGACAGCGCTTTATCGCAAAGGCGAGGGATATTTTGTCTTTGTGCTTACTCGGGTTTCATAAGAACTTTACGGTAGACCATAGCTTACCTACACCGGCATAAGTTATAAATCTTTAAATACTTCTCAAATTTCACCCGCATGTGTTTATCCACAATCTGTCTGATGCTTTGGTTTATGTCCCTTATTTGGGGGTCGACAGGGTCATGTTGTCTTATAAGGTCACGTTCTCTCGCTAAAGTTACGCCGCCGATGGAAAGTGGCCGGATTTCCGAGATTCTTCCAGCGGGAATAAAACGAGCTGATGCGGATTCAATGCCTTTGCGGAAAACATCCTCCCCTGACGGGCATCAGTCAGGATAGGGAGGGCAGCAGAGCGATTGTCTGTAAATGTTTTGTAATATTCCCACTTTCCTTTTTTGAAGTTTATGAAAGTGCGTTTTCAGAGGTAATGAATTCGGCTGATCGCTCAAGCGAAAAGAGTATGGGTAGGTGTTCGGATGCCAATGTTACCATCGGCTGCCAGTTGACACAGTTAACAAGTCCTGCGCTTACGATGGAGACGTCTGCCGAACTTTGACAGCTTCCTACCTTCGTCCCCGTTTATCGTGCAGAACGTCATTTCTTCTATTTGGTCCTCTAGCATCTCACCCCTACTGTGCGTCTGTAGACAGAATGCCACAGATTGTGGTGGGCTTGAAATTGCCTAGAATAATGCGATATTCATCAGTGATTTGTGAGCTGATGTCAGGGGAGTAACCGCTGAGGCAGCAGTTGACAGGAGGGACATACATATGTATATGTTGTTAATTTCTAAATTTGCATCGCCTGATCTGACAAATATACCTAAACATTCAAGGACGCTGTCCTTGTGGCCGATATCGGGATCGAGTAGATTATACTGCACTGACTGGTGGGCGATAAATGCGACTTCGCCTCCATTTCCGTTTTTTACGGACGCTGGATCGCAGCAATGCGGATGTTGTGCGGCTTCATAGAATGCACTATCCGTGGTTTTTCCAGTTAACGCATCACATAATAAGTGACGGGTGACTGCGCCTGGGTTGAGGGAGGCTAGGTCGCAAGTGTTGTTGAGACCCTGAAATTGAACGTCGTTGGGTAAGCATCGGAGAACCCGGTGTAGTAGGGTGTGCGGACCTAGCATGGCGCGATGAAACCCGTCGGGTGTTGCCGTCCCTGAGACCAGAACATCTAGGAAAGTGGCGCCGTCCAAGGCAAGAACTGCATTTGGTAGATGTCGCAATCATATATATTCTGTGCTGGCAAATGGTGCACAAGGTGGTAGGGACTAAGTGTAGGGTTCCTTTTAATATATTGATAATTTTACTTTAACTTTATATACTTTGTAATTTAATAAGTTTATTCAATAATTTTATTTTACCTTTTTTTGTGCTTACGTTTTTTTCTTCTACATGTTTTGGTGCTAATACGCACCTTCCTCATGAAGTCTGTTTATTGGACAAACAACATAAAATAATTTATAAACAGCGACAAAGTATATAGCATGGTATATGTTTATAAATTATTTTATGCGACAAAGTATATAGCATGGTATATGTTTATAAATTATTTTATGTTTTTTGTCGGTGACCAAGAACTGCCAACACCCTAATCTATGGTGTTATGCGGACCGTGCCTATTGGACGATTTGCAGCCAGGGGATAAATTCGGCTGTATGCGAACGGAGCCTTCTCGATACCGGGCCACCTCGGGAAGTATTTATGGCCTTACCACAGTAAGGGGCGCTAGGTGGCGGACGGTTCTTTCTCCGTATATAATACTGGACCGCTGAGCCCGCCTTGTCGGGCAGGTGGTCGTACGACCAAGATGAACGACTCATTACCTCATTGTAATAAGGACGACAATACGAATTAAGCGATGCGTCGGACTCTGGGAGCGAGAGTGGTGCTGATTCAATGAAGTCCGTGTTGGAGAAGCACACAAATGAAAACGGAGTAGAAGAGTGGAGAAGGGTACGGAGCAGAGGAAGTAAAAGAGCTCTCTCGCAGTGCCGTGCAGCACTAAGAATTGTACAACGCTTGGGAGCAGTGGTCGATCCAACAGAAGTGGATATCAACCGTTTGGAATGGGCCCATGAGGCGGTAGAAGTAGGTCGAAGGCAGTTCAAAAGGTTTGCTGCGAGAAACCCTCGGTTCTGCAACCGGTACGAGGAGGAAGAAGCATCGAATGGCAGAATGAAGAGGCAACGTTCGGCGGAAGGCGACAAGCCTGCTTTCAAGAGGCAGGAAGGACCCAGTCCTAGAGCCGCGAGGCAGGGCAGTCGCATAGACAAGACATGTAGGCTCAAAGCTGTAATACAGATGGGCTCCAATAGCGAGGTAGCAAGTACCTCGAAAGCTGCGAGTCAGAGGGAAGTTCCAACTACGGAAGTAGGACATAAGCCAAAGGGAGATAACGCTAAGACTCCGGCTTTCTCGAAAATGCTAAAGGGAGTTAACGCTAAGACTCCGGCTTTCTCGGAGGTGCCAAAGGGAGATAACACTAAGACTCCGGCTTTTCCCGAGAAGTTGAGTGATGTGGCAAAGCAGTCACTGACTGTGGCCTGGTTGATCGTAGCAGTCCTTTCGGACAAATGACTACTGAAAGGTGGAGGTCTGTGGAAAGGGAGCTTATTAGCTTAATGCTTAAGATGATGCGGGAACAACCAAGTAAGCCCCTTCCAACCTTTGATTCGGGGGGATGGTATAATGGTGTGAAGATGATAGCGTGCGACAACATCGCGAGCTTGCGGTGGCTGGAGGAAGTGGTTCCAAACCTCCAAAGGCAAGGCACGAACGCGCGGTTTGAGGTGGTGGATAAAACGCAAATCCCCACGGTACCAAAAGTTAAGGTATGGATACCATGCGTGATGAAGTCGGAGGATACACAGCAACTTCTGCAGAATCAGAATCCGAGCATACCGACACAGGATTGGAAGGTACTTACTGTATCTCGGCCTACCGAGGATGGTCAGTTCTACATCTTCCAAATAAAGAAGCAGGCGGAGGATATTTTGTACACCCAGCTTGGCAAAATTTCCTTTGGCACTGGCAAAATTTACATGCGACTCAGGAAAAGAACTCCCGAGGATAAAAGCTCTAACACGCTAGAGGTGGGCGAAGTCGAAAAGGACCTCAAAAGCCTAAGGGTAAAAAGGCAGGTGGAGGTCCCCGACGTCACCACGAAGGTGTTAGAGGAGGACCAACCGCCAAATGGTGCTGTGACTCGCACAGAGGAACACCCGGCACAACAGTCACGAGAGGCTGAAGGGGGCCTAGAATACTCTAAACCAAAAGGGCAAGAGGAGGAGGACGACTTCACGACGAAGGTGCTGGAGGGGGACAAACAGCCCAATGGTGCTGCGAATCCTACAGATAAACCTCCAACACAGTAAAGTGGCGTCGAGCGAACTCCTCCTAACCCTTATGAAGGGTTCGTTTGACGTGGCGCTGATCCAGGAGCCGTGGCTCTCATCGGGAGGAAAGGTTTCTGGACTTAGCGCGGGCTTGGCGTCTACTACGCGCAAACGGAAGAACGGGTGCGAGCTGTAGTAATGGTAAGGAAACAGCTGCATTCATATATGCTGCCTAGCTACACCACTGAGGACCTCGTAGCGGTGGCCGTTGAGCAAAAGAATAAGCAGGCATTTATCCTGGCGTCCTGCTACATTGCCCATGCTGCGGAGGTTCCACCGATGGAGCGCAAAAGGCTAGTACAGGAGGAAGAGCGCAAAGGGCGGTTGGTCATAGGCGCAGATGCAAATGCGCACCACGATGCGTGGGGAGGAGCAGATACGAACGAGAGAGACGAATCTCTATTTTGTTACATCCTGCAAACCAATTTGCAGATAGCCAACAGAGGAAAATGTCTCTACATACATTGGTCCAACATCCAGCAATTTTCTGGATATTACATTGAGCTCCGAGCGTGATATATCAAGGCATGATTGGATGGTTCTTGATAGACCATCTTTCTCCGACCTTGCGTATATCAGCTTCAGCATCTCCTAAAGAGGGTAGAGAAGGGAGGAACCTTTAGAAATCCTAGGTCAACGAACTGGACTAAATTCAAGAAACATGTAGAAACAAAACTGGGACAACCCAAAGAGGTTGCCAATGTGGAGGAACTGGAGGAGTCGAATGAATTCCTAACAAGAACGCTTATGACTGCGTATAACAAAGCTTGCTCTCTAAGAAGATTCAGAGGAAAAGCAATGCCGCCATGGTGGAACAATGACCTGAGTCTTCTAAGAAGACAGGTAAAAGAAATGTTTAAGCTCGCAAAGACCGCGGAAAGCGAAGCGTGTCGGGACTAGTACAGGGATCTACTGAGAATCTACAAGTGTGAAATTTCCAGGGCGAAGAGAATCTCATGGAAAAGTTTATGTACGGACATAGAGTGCTCCAGCGAAACAGCACACTTGAAAAAAGTCCTAGCAAGTGGAAACATAGTCCAGGGACTAATAAAGAAAGAGAACGGGGAATGGTCACGTAATAGTGAGGAATCCCTTGAGGTGCTTCTCGACACACATTTCCCATCGGAAGACGGTTTAGGAGAGCCAGCAGACATAACTCACACTTCGATCACGGAGCGGGTAGTACCGGGCTTGGTGACCGATATCAAGATCGAATAGGCATAGAACACGTTTTCTAAGTTTAAATCGCCGGGCCCAGACGATATATTCCCGGCCATGCTACAAGTTTCAAGTATGGCGGTCGTGGAATGGCTTAAAATAATATTCGATGGGTGCATAAGGCTGAATCATGTACCGCACTCTTGAAGAACTGCTCGTGTAGCTTTCCTACCAAAGGCGGGAAAGATCGGTCACGTGTATCCCAAAGACTATAGACCCATTAGCTTAACATCATTTCTGCTCAAAACCTTTGAGAGGCTGATAGATGTGTACATAAAGTCCAACGTGGATGAAAAGCTGCTCTCCACAACACAGCATGCGTACACCAAAGGCAAGGCGGTGTCTACCGATACCATAGGGTGGTAATAAGCATAGAGAAATCCCTGGAATATAAGGAGTATGATCTAGGAGTCTTCTTGGACATTACCGGGGCTTTCAATAATGTTTAAAAAGCGCGATTATGGTCTTAATTACATTAAAGTACATCCTGCCTTAATCAGATGGATCGGCTTCATGTTAAACTGCAGAAAGATTACATCACAATGGGGATTGTGCGAGGCCACGAAATCAGTGGACAGGGGTACGCCGCTGGGAGGGGTGCTATCACCTCTGCTGTGGACGCTGGTCATCAACCAACTGCTCAGGCGATTCGATGAGGGACCCGTAAAACTTACGGCTTACGCAGATGACGTTGCAATTGTCATAAGGGGAAGGTGCCTTCCAACGATTAGTTCTTTGATCGATCGGGCGCTTCGGGATATTCATACCTGGGCATCTAATGTCGGGTTGAAAGTCAATGCGGAGAAGACGGATATGGTCTTATTTACAAAGAGGTACAAAGTCCCAAATTGGACCAGGCCTAAGTTAGGAGGGGTGACCTTACAGGAGAGACCTTGCACAAAATATCTAGGAATCATCCTAGACAGTAAGCTGTCATGGAAGCTCAAAGTGGGGGAGAGGGTCAAGAAGGCCTCAACGGCACTCTGTGCATGTAAAAGAATGCTGGGATGTACGTGGGGCTTATCGCCCTCTCTTTCTAATTGGGTTTTTACAGCGATTGTAAACCCTATTCTATAATATGGAGTTCTTGTTTGGTGGAAAGCCACACAAAAAACAACATACCTCAAAAAATTAGAGGGGGTATGCTGACTATCTATGCTTAGCATTACGGGGCCCTGAAAACAACCCCGACGGCTGCACTGTATGCCATTCTGCACATTCCACCTGTAGACCTGGTAGCAAAGAACATAGCATTAACAACCGCAACTAGGCTCGGTGCCTCGGGGCAGCTTGAGCGCCGACCATATGGCCATAGTAGTATAGCTTCATTAATCACAAGACGAACAGGCTACCTGATTCCCTATCTGCGCTTCGAGGGAGATCTTAAGGCCACAATAGAGGTGGACGGTTGGCGCAAGGGTGCGCAAATGGCGGAGGAGGCGATACATGTGTACACAGATGGTTCCAAAGTAGTGGAAGGAGTGGGGTCTGCGGTATACTGTGCTGATCCGGAAATAAGCAGATCCTACTAGCCGTAACCAAATCAGTAGAAACCCTGGAAGAAGCTGCAACCGTGTTAACTTTTATGTTGACAGTCAAGCAGCAATTAAGGCAATAATCTCGCATAGCACAGCATCTAAATGCGTGTTAGAGTGTAGGCAGTCTCTGGAGAGAATCGGGACAGGGAGAAGCATACATCTATATTGGGTCCCAGGGCATATGGGAATAGATGGGAATGAAAAAGCGGACGAACTAGCTAAAAAGGGCGCATCCCTTGAAGCTTGCTCCGTAGACGTCCCAATTAGACTGGGCGAGATTAAGCGAAGGCGAGAGGTGCACATGATCGACCAAGCGGGAAAGGCGTGGGTTCAAGCGCGGGGCTGTAAAGTGTCGAAGATTATGTGTAGGTCGTACAACCTTAGACTAACAAACTTGCTTCTATCATTAAAAAGAGAGGACTGTAGACTCGTGACGGGCATTCTGACTGAACATTGCCTTCTGGCGTCACATGCCTTTCAATTAGGCTTGGTCAGTGATAGCAGATGTAGGAAGTGCGGGTTGGAGGAGGAAACGATCGAGCACGTTCTGTGCTCGTGCCCTGCACTTGCCAGGCTAAGACTCCAGCTAATAGGAGTGATACAGCTGTCAGATCTAGAATCAGCAAGTGGCTTAAGTCCTAGGAAGCTTCTAGTATTAGCCAAGAGGACGGAGTTATTTTATAACATAGGTCCTGGTTTTTGATAGGGTTTTTCAGTTTGGTCGTTAAAACAAACTTCTGGTAACACTACGGACTCAATCAGTCTATGTGAGGTCCTCATGGACCGGTCCTCATGAGGACGGTGCAAAATAGCACCGAAACATTTAGAAGAAAAAAGAAAAAAACCCTTGTTTTTTGCTTTAAAAACAACGGCCGAAAAGCTCCATAAGACACAAAAGTGAAAAAATTATTGGCCCAATAAATAAAAAATGAAATTTTATTTTAATTTTTTGATTTGTTATATTTCAAAAATTTACATTATTAGATATTTCAAAAAAAAAAAATACATATGCATACATTTAGGCGTAATTGTTAATAAATAAAAATAGTGTTTATAAATATACATAAATATACGTGGTTTCAATCTACCACACTAAGAGAATTCTTCCCTAACCTAGTCGTGAGCTAGGGGCAGACTACGGGACGCCCTTGGGCGCGAACAGCAAGGTGTCACAAGAGATTTGTAGAAATAACTGCCTCGACGGATTTTGGGATCTAGCCCAAAACACCTCGTGCGATGCGACCATCCCTTGAACGTGACATACTTGGGTTCGATGCCTACTCGGAGCAGGAGAATATGGAACAGTACCGCTGCAAGGATCTGCTGGGAGGATGACAATTTGTGGGGATACGCAATAAATTAAATGGGGCTACACTAGGCCGGGTCGATTTGTGGGAAGGCAAAAAAATCGCCCATTGCTCTGTGAAAATCATATTCTAAGGATCAAAATAAGAAACTTTGCCGAAGGAACCATACCTCTAAAACGAATTCAGATGTCCCCCCCTTTGGGTCATAGGGGCAAATTTTGAAAAACCCCACTTTGAAATGCCTTTGTTTTTTCTTTTTGGAGTTTATTTTTCTCTTTAGAAATTTATTTAGTCAGAACATATGTAATAGAAAAGCATGATTCAATTACTAGAGGTTTGTTCTCCAATGATGACAGATCTTTGACACTCCCAAATTGAAAAATCTGGACGGGTTGCTTTTACGAAGTAAGGAAAACGGGGAATAATTAAATCCCCTTCAGTGAAAATTGTAGTAGAAAAGTATCTTTGGTAGTATATTAGTAGTGATAATATATTTGTAAATGCCAAAAGTTTTTGGGGAAATAATTCATTTTCTACTAAATATTTCGTGAATTATTTGTCTCGTTGTTGGCCGTTAGTGTTTAGAAAAACTGAATTTTTAAGCTATTGCATAGATTTTATCGCGGGCTTGGCGACTAAATCAAAAAAAACCGTAACGGATATTTGTCAAAAAAGATCCGAAAAGGCTCGAAAAGGTTCGGTGTTAGCAACAGGCCAAATACATAAAATTGGATCTCTATCATAAACAGCGGTGGGTACCACTACATTTACACGGTTACCAAATTGAGAATGTGTTAGTAAACACGAACGCGTAGCGAGCACGAAATGCAGCAAAACCACTTCACTGTGCCGGGGTTAGATTCAACATCTTCCCGGAGAAAGAGTGCAGAGTGGTCCAGCTGCAGGGATCCGCTCCGAGAACGACAATTTGTGCGAGGGAATGCAACATTTTAAATGGGGTTACAGTGAAATGGCACTTTTTGCTACTCCATTGTGCGTAACAATGACGTCCGTTTGTTAAAAACTTAATAAATGAATAAATATTTAAAAATAAAGTTCTTGCGTATAAACGAATACGCACCTGTTCGTAGTAGTATTTTTGAATATGTGATGATAAGAGTACAACAACAACAACGAAAACAGGGTTTTTAGGCAATACAAATTTCCGTTACTTGAACAAAGAATATTGGCTAGAATTTGTTGTTATGAATGCATAAACAAAAGAAAGCCAAAGTGGTAACGTTAAAATTAAGAGCGCGTTTAAACGAATATGTAAATAAATAATTAAATGTAAGGCGCGATAACCTCCGAAGAGATCTAAGGCCGAGCTTGTCTTCCAATTTGCGTCGTGCTCCTCTTGATTTACCCTACAAATTGGCCGGACGGGACCTACATGTTTTATGCCGACTCCGAGGCAGCTGCAAGGCAGATGAGTTTTCACTGAGAGCTTTTCATGGCAGAAATACACTCGGAGCGCTTGCCAAACACTACCGAGGGGCGACCCCGCTTAGAAAAATTTTCTTCTAATTTAAAAACATTATTTCTAAAATTTTGATGTTGCTTTGCCCGGGGTGTGAACCTAGGGCATACGGTGTGGTAGGCGGAGCACGCTACCATCACACCACGCTTCCCAAGGCCGTCGGTTCTATGTACCGGAGCGACTCGGGATTTTTCCCAACAAAGGCTGCCATTTCAGTGTAACCCCATTTGATTTGTTGCGTACCTCCCACAAATTGTCATCCTCCCAGCAGCTCCTTGCAGCGGGACTGCTCCATATTCTCTTGCTCCGGGAAAGTATCGCACCCAATCCGGGTCCGTCTCCTGACCCCGGTCCTGAGAAATGGTTTTGCTGCATCTGCCGGAAAAGAATCTTTTTGGGACGGTCATACTGTTGTCAGTGTGTCTCGTGTAAGGGATGGTGGCATCGGACAGGTTGTTCTGGGCTAGACCCCAAAACCAGGCGTCCACGTAACTTCTATAAATCTTTTGTGGCTCCTTGATGTTCACGCCCTAGGACGTCCCGTAATCTGCGCCTTAGCGCCCCCGCTACCTTCCAGCAGCCCCGCTGCTCCGCAAGCCACAACAAGTACCCGCTGTTGCTCGCGCCCCACGGCGCCACCAACTCACACGGCTGCTCCCACTCATACCTACAATCTCCGTAGTAGAGTTGGGAACAATGCCGAGCATCAGCCCCTGCCCCGTCTTCTTCCCCCTCTTTTCCGGCAACAATTGTGTAGGTCAGGGAAACAGACTCTTAGTCCCTACCTCCCTTTGCACCGTTTGTCAGCGCAGAATATATACGTTTGCGACGTTGCGACACTTTTTCAATGAACGAAATCAATAATCAAAAAGAATTTGACACATTATTCATGCATTGTTGTAAATCAATTGAGGAAGAAGTAAATAAATTAGAAAAAGAAAAAGAAGCAGAAATAATTAAACAAGGCTCTAAGGCAATTAGCATAGAAGAATATAGGCGTAGAATAAAACAACAAAAAATTGAGGAACCAAGGATTCCGAAACGCACTAAAAATAAAAGAAAAAGAGGAGGAAAAAGATTTAACATAAGAAAGGCTGTAGCCATATTGTATAAAGAAATTAATTTGACAACAAACACAGAGGAAAGGATACGTCTAAAAAATAAAATTAGGGAATTAAAAGAAGTATAAAAGAATTTTTTTTTAATGAAAATTATGCCGAACAAAAACCCAATCACTACGCGTGAGAATAAAATACTTATGCCCCTATTACCGTTTACAACTCAACTTAGTTGGGTTGTAATTAAAACAACTCAACTTTAAGACAACTCAACTCCTGTTTGGTATTACGAATTACAACTTATTTCAGTTGAAATTGAATTGAGTTGCCAACTTCAGAAAGTGATGATTTGACAGATAAATAAACAGCTGATCAATTTGTGGCAGAAATTTAAGCATTTTCAAATGTGATTTTTTTATTAATATTATATGAAATCTATTTTATAATGACAAAAATGTTGGTGACTGACATGTCGCGAATACGGAAAACATTCGCGTGATCATTCCAATCCCTTGGAACTACCAAGCACCAAGTAAGAAAATGTTTAAGTGACAAATAATGAGTTTCATATGAAGTTATTTTGCAGATTTGAAAGGAAGCATTTTACTCAGTACTAAACAAAATTAAGGACCATTTCCGCATACGCGTTCGTATTTTAAAATTATGATTTTGGTGTTGGACTGGTTTTAGATATTATTGAGGAGCGCATTTGTGCCAAGTAGATTAAAACCCAAACAGAAAAAATTGTATTTTACTCAAATAGGATTCCCAGGAGTAGTGATAAGTATCAATGGGACTCGCATAATTTCACCTATTTTGACTGCATCCGAACTGCGGCCAGCCTCGTCCAACTATGGAATGTCGCTACATAAAGTCAAAAAGTTATTCAATGTAATTCGTTTAAACGTTGTTTTTTCTAGAAATGTGTACAAAATTGGTGATTATTGTTTGATTAAAAAAGGTTTAACTACCGGCTTTAAATTGTTTGCGTTTTTTTTTTGTAACGTTTTATAAGCCCGTGCACCATCTAACTCTTATCAAAGGTGGTATCAAAAGACGGGTTTCCATCTCCGTTTTTAGGATTCGAAAGCGGAAAATAAAAATTTTATTTCTTTCGAAAGATATTTACAAAGACCCACAAAATGGCCCAAGAGGGTCCGAAATATGAGGCCCGTTCCACAGTTTTTTTGCACAGAACATCTTTCTGCGTTGGCGGCCTTTGGCCGCGATTCGTAAAAATAACTCTGGTTGGGTCCAACACCTTTCTGCATTACTGTGTACAAAAAATCTGGCAAAATACAACAACCACATGAAATTAGATTTTATTAGAAATAAAATTTTTAATTTTTGTGGTAATTTTTTACGACAGCATGACACTAATACGTGTCCAAAAATATCGAGAGAGGTATTAAACGATGCGTCTTGACATCAGTATTAATAATCCAAAGGCAGAAAATAAAAATTTTAACTCGTTCAAAAGATATTAAACAAAAACCGAAAAAAGACAACAACATTACAACAACCACATCAAAATCGCCAACTTCAACTGCAAATATCTCCGGACAGAGATAAAATGTATCTTTGCCACCGGATTATTGTTCTCGAGATTAATTCGCGTGTTTTGACACATCTCTCAATATTTTTGGACGCGTATTACCAGTGTCATGCTGTCGCAAAGAATTACAATTTTTGTTTTCGGATTCTTAAATCGGAGGTCGAAACGTGTCTTTTGATACCAACTTTGAACATTTTTGTTAAAAATTAAGTGGTGAACCGTCTTCTAAAACGTAAAATTTTTTTAAAACAACTGCAAAATTGCATGAGACAACTGCTAGTAAGCAGTTGTAAAATTTTGACGTCTTTGACAACTACACCAACACAAGGTTGTAAACGGCAATGCCACAAAAAGTTGTAAGACTAGACAACTCAACCGAAATTTTTTTTGACAGGTTGAGTTGTAATCTGTAATACCAAATTGCGAAATTTCAACCCAACCAGAGTTGAGTTGTAAACGGTAATAGGGGCATTAATTAATTCCATTCAAGTAATTGACCATATTGAGGCATTAGGCTTAATCAAAATCTTGTTGATAATTTTGACGGTCTGCACTTGCGTCAACTTATTTCTAAAGTTATACTCAACTCATAATAAATTTTTAAAGAAAAAATACATGAGCTGAGCAGATGGTCTAGACAAAGTCTAAACCCAAAAAAAAATATATATTTTTTTACCCCGATGGGCAAATGGGAAACTATTCCCAACACACTAGTGGAAGAAAAAATTTTAGCAGAAAAAGCTTATAAGTGTATTAATTAAAATATAAGCATACAAAGAATAACCATTTTAAAACACCTCACGACAATATTACAGTCGTTGAATAATATAGGCAAAGCTATACAAGAAGTACATAGCAAATTAACTGCCAGCCATCAACTAGAAGCACAACAAATTTTTTCCGGTGTTAGAGATAAATTAGTATTCTCATTAGGTAGATATAACATTGAGGCAGTAGTTCCAACGTCATTTGAAGGAGAGATAGAAATTGATTTTGCTAGCTTATTACCTGAAACTCAACCAAATCTAGGGGAAACCCCAAAAATTGAAATTTTTAATAAAACCTCACAAACTGAAAGCAACAAAATGTCACAAACAATAGTCGAATTTTTAAAGACTGCTTCATCAGTTTTGCCAGAACTCGATGGTAAAGCTGAAAACTTGAATAGCTTTTTGGATGCTTTGGATATCTCAGAACAAATTAAGGATACCCATGAAGCTGTAGCGGTTTCGATGATAAAAACCAAGCTGAAAGGAACAGCCAGAAACCTAATAAGCACTGAAAGCTCAATTGAGGCAATAAAACAAAAAATAAAAACAGCAATTAAGGGTGAATCAGCTGAAGTTTTGGCAGCAAAACTCCTGAATATCCAACAGCGCGGTAGAACTGCAAATCAATACACTGCTGAAATTGAAAAGCTCACATAATCGTTGGAAGGAGCATACATATCTGACGGACTAACACCAGAGTTAGCAACCAAGTATGCTACACAATCAGCTGTGAAAGCTATGTGTAAAAACTGCTCCAGCGATAAAGTAAAAACAATTATGCAAGCTGGAACGTTCACAACAATGAACGAAGCTAAATCAAAATTTACTAGCAGTTGCACAGAAGTAACTGGAAATACAAATTCAATTTTACATATTCTCCAACAAAATTCCAATTTCCGAGGTAACTTCCGCAGGAGTTACCAAAACAATAATTATAGAGGAAATTATAGACGTTCTTTCAATACCTATAACAATAATAATAATAGCAGACAAAATAACAAAAGGTCTGGTCGAAATTTCGGATCGCGAGGAAATACCCGCAGTAACACCAGAAATGTCCGAAATGTTACACAACAGGAAAACCAACAAACTCCACCTCAGTAAATAAAAAATTATATATTTTCAATTTACACCTTAATAGCTACATATCTTCCAGAACAACTCTGAATGATTCCATATCAACCCTCCTAATCGATACGGGAGCGGATATTTCAATAATAAACAAGTAAGAACGGCACTGTCTTCGGCTGTGCCGAAGACTTCATACCTTTCATGAATGGGGCTGAACAATAATCTTATCCCGTTCGTAATCTCCGAATAATCGGATGTATAAGATAAGAAATATATAGTGAACAGATCTATATACCTAAACGATTTTTAAGATAAATATAAAATAAAAAACAGGTAGGTACTTTGTGTGAGGATGCAAAGCTTCACGTTTTTGTGATCTGCATGTAAAACCTATGACTACGAATCACGTATTTCAAAAACATTTGACGTAAACGTAACTATTTGATGAATTTTGATGGATTTTGAAGCTTCTAACCGTAAAAAAGGGGCAAAAATAACAGTTTATATGAATTATATAATATATATACCACCGATCTCTATGACTTTTTCAGACAACATTATATGCTATACACGTAAGCATTTGGTGAAATTTGAAGCTTCTAGCTGTTAAAATGGGACCGAAATTGCAAAAAAATATATATATATATATATACTATATATATGTATATAGAATATATACCATCATATATATTATATATATCACTGATCTCTATGATCGATCTCTATGACACAACAATATATACTACATACGTAAGCAATCGGTGAAATTTGAAGCTTATAGCTGTTAAAATGGGGTAGAAATTGCGAAAAGTTTCTTATCTGAACAATCTGTTGTATGAGATATATACTATATATACAATCGATCTCTATGATTTTTTCATACAACAATATATGCTATATACGTAAGCATTCGGTGAAATTTGAAGCTTCTAGCTGTTAAAATGGGGCTAAAATTGCGAAAATATATATATATACTATATATACCACCATATATATACTATATATACCACCGATCTTTATGATTTTTTCAGACAACAATATATGCTATATACGCAAGCATTCGTTGAAATTTGAAGCCTCTAGGTCTTAAAATAGGGCAGTAATTACGAAAAGTTTCTTATCTGAACAATCGGTTGTGGGGGATATATACTATATATACGACCTATCTCATCAATTTTTTCAGGCAACAATATGTGCAATATACGAAATTATATGGTGAAGTTTGAAGCTTCAATCTGTTAAATTGAGTAAGATATGACAAAAATCCTCATTTTCTGAAAAATCGGTTGTATGGAGGATATATGCTATAGTGGTCGGATCCGGCCGGTTCCGACAAATGTCTGATCGGACACCTAAATACACCCGCTCACCAAATTTTATCAAGATATCTCAAAAACTGAGGGACTAGTTTGCGTACAAACAGACAGACGGACAGACGGACAGACGGACATGGCTAAATCAACTCAGCCCTTCATCATGATTATTTCAGTATACATAATGGTGGGTCTATCTATTTTCCTTTAAGGACTTACAATTTTGGGTTTCGTGACGAAATTAATATACCATTTCATTTTCATGAAAGGTATAAAAAGGGTCAAATTGACAGTAATGTCACGATAAATAATTCTCAAAAAACATATGTAAGAGGAATTGGTTAAGGGATAACAAGCACTATTGGCACGGTCAAAGCGGACTTAAAAGATGATTACCTACTAATTAGACACAAATTTCACGTAGTAGAAGACAATTTCCCAATCCCATGCGATGGAATATTAGATTTCATTAAAAAATATAATTGCATTTTAGATTATCAAACAGAAGGTGACACTCTAATACTAAGACCATATGACTACCTAGAAAACATCATAATTCAGATGACTAACAAACCAACAATTAATAGTATTTCAATTCCCGCACGATCAGAAGTAGTTCGACAAATTCACATAGAAAATAACAATTCAGATTTACTAATCCCACAACAAAAATTGTCTGAAGTTATTTTTATTGCAAACACAATAGCAAATTCACAACAAACATTCGTTAGAATTATAAATACAACAGATAAAAATGCAACACTTCAAGATTTTAATATTCGTACAGAAAATTTGAATGATTATACAATAGTTAAAAATAAAAAACCCGAAAATGAGGCCAACAATAAGGAAAAATTAGAAAGATTAAATAAAAATTTTCCAAAATTTGCAAATAAAGCACTCAATGCATTATGTGCGGAATTCATTGACATTTTTTCATTGGAAACAGAACCAATTACCACTAATAATTTTTACAAACAAAAGCGTTATATGAAAGACAATAACCCAGTCTACGTAAAAAGTTATAGAATACCAGAAACTCATAAGAGTGAAATTAATAAACAAGTAAACAAATTAGTTAAAGATGACATAACAGAACCTTCAATTTCAGAATTCAATAGTCCAATTTTATTAGTACCGAAAAAACCGCAGATAAATTCCCTTTACCAAGAATTGATGGCATACTAGATCAGTTAGGAAGAGCTAAATATTTTTCATGCTTAGATTTAATGTCTGGATTTCACCAGATTGAACTCAGCGAAGAGTCAAGAGATATCACACCCTTTACAGCAGATAATGGTACTTATCGTTTTAAAAGACTACCATATGGCCTTAAAGTAGCACCGAACTAATTCCAAAGAATGATGTCATTAGCATTTGCAGGCTTAAAACCTTCACAAGCATTCCTATACATGGACGATTTAGTCGTATTAGGATGCTCCGAAAATCATATGATTAAAAATTTACGAGATGTTTTCGCAACTTGTAGAAAATATAATTTAAAATTACATCCTGATAAATTTTTATTTTTCAACCAAGAAGTAACTTACCTTGGTCATAAATGCACAAGCAAAGGAATTTTGCCAGATCCCAGTAAATTCGAAACAGTTAAAAATTACCCAACACCTAAAAACACGGATGAGGCGAAGAGATTCGTCGCATTTTGCAATTATTACAGAAGATTTATCCCAAATTTTGCAGAATATTCTAGAATAATAACAAGACTTTTCAAGAAAAATGTAGTTTTCGACTGGACAGAGGATTGCAAAAAATCCTTTGACTATTTGAAAGCTGCGTTAATAAGCCCTAATATCCTACAATATCTCGATTTCAATAAACAATTTTGTATAACAACTGACGCAAGTGGATATGCTTGCGGAGGAGTATTAAGCCAAGAGTATGAAGAAAAACAATTGCCAATTGCCTATGCATCACGATCATTTACTAAAGGAGAAATTAATAAAGCAACAATTGAGAAGGAATTAGCGGCCATTCATTGGGCCATAACATATTGTTACGAATATTAGCAACACTAAGGGGTACTGCCATCTCCATTCCGATGCTAAGCAGTGACGTGAATTCACATCAATAATTCAATCATTATGTATCTACATCAGGCATGCTTAACGAACGAAACGATATCATTTCGTTACGATAATCAACGTTAATAAACGAAACGAAGTCATTTCGTTTCGTTTATTAACGTTAAGAACGTCAAATTAACGTTAATTTGGCGATCTTAACGTTAATAAACGAAACGAAGTGACTTCGTTTCGTTTATTAGCGTTGATTATCGTAACGAAATGATATCGTTTCGTTCGTTAAGCATGCCTGATGTAGATACATAATGATTGAATTATTGATGTGAATTCACGTCACTGCTTAGCATCGGAATGGAGATGGCAGTACCCCTTAGTGTTGCTAATATTCGTAACAATATGTTATGGCCCAATGAATGGCCGCTAATTCCTTCTCAATTGTTGCTTTATTAATTTCTCCTTTAGTAAATGATCGTGATGCATAGGCAATTGGCAATTGTTTTTCTTCATACTCTTGGCTTAATACTCCTCCGCAAGCATATCCACTTGCGTCAGTTGTTATACAAAATTGTTTATTGAAATCGAGATATTGTAGGATATTAGGGCTTATTAACGCAGCTTTCAAATAGTCAAAGGATTTTTTGCAATCCTCTGTCCAGTCGAAAACTACATTTTTCTTGAAAAGTCTTGTTATTATTCTAGAATATTCTGCAAAATTTGGGATAAATCTTCTGTAATAATTGCAAAATGCGACGAATCTCTTCGCCTCATCCGTGTTTTTAGGTGTTGGGTAATTTTTAACTGTTTCGAATTTACTGGGATCTGGCAAAATTCCTTTGCTTGTGCATTTATGACCAAGGTAAGTTACTTCTTGGTTGAAAAATAAAAATTTATCAGGATGTAATTTTAAATTATATTTTCTACAAGTTGCGAAAACATCTCGTAAATTTTTAATCATATGATTTTCGGAGCATCCTAATACGACTAAATCGTCCATGTATAGGAATGCTTGTGAAGGTTTTAAGCCTGCAAATGCTAATGACATCATTCTTTGGAATTAGTTCGGTGCTACTTTAAGGCCATATGGTAGTCTTTTAAAACGATAAGTACCATTATCTGCTGTAAAGGGTGTGATATCTCTTGACTCTTCGCTGAGTTCAATCTGGTGAAATCCAGACATTAAATCTAAGCATGAAAAATATTTAGCTCTTCCTAACTGATCTAGTATGCCATCAATTCTTGGTAAAGGGAATTTATCTGCGGTTTTTTCGGTACTAATAAAATTGGACTATTGAATTCTGAAATTGAAGGTTCTGTTATGTCATCTTTAACTAATTTGTTTACTTGTTTATTAATTTCACTCTTATGAGTTTCTGGTATTCTATAACTTTTTACGTAGACTGGGTTATTGTCTTTCATATAACGCTTTTGTTTGTAAAAATTATTAGTGGTAATTGGTTCTGTTTCCAATGAAAAAATGTCAATGAATTCCGCACATAATGCATTGAGTGCTTTATTTGCAAATTTTGGAAAATTTTTATTTAATCTTTCTAATTTTTCCTTATTGTTGGCCTCATTTTCGGGTTTTTTATTTTTAACTATTGTATAATCATTCAAATTTTCTGTACGAATATTAAAATCTTGAAGTGTTGCATTTTTATCTGTTGTATTTATAATTCTAACGAATGTTTGTTGTGAATTTGCTATTGTGTTTGCAATAAAAATAACTTCAGACAATTTTTGTTGTGGGATTAGTAAATCTGAATTGTTATTTTCTATGTGAATTTGTCGAACTACTTCTGATCGTGCGGGAATTGAAATACTATTAATTGTTGGTTTGTTAGTCATCTGAATTATGATGTTTTCTAGGTAGTCATATGGTCTTAGTATTAGAGTGTCACCTTCTGTTTGATAATCTAAAATGCAATTATATTTTTTAATGAAATCTAATATTCCATCGCATGGGATTGGGAAATTGTCTTCTACTACGTGAAATTTGTGTCTAATTAGTAGGTAATCATCTTTTAAGTCCGCTTTGACCGTGCCAATAGTGCTTGTTATCCCTTAACCAATTCCTCTTACATATGTTTTTTGAGAATTATTTATCGTGACATTACTGTCAATTTGACCCTTTTTATACCTTTCATGAAAATGAAATGGTATATTAATTTCGTCACGAAACCCAAAATTGTAAGTCCTTAAAGGAAAATAGATAGACCCACCATTATGTATACTGAAATAATCATGATGAAGGGCTGAGTTGATTTAGCCATGTCCGTCTGTCCGTCTGTCCGTCTGTCTGTTTGTACGCAAACTAGTCCCTCAGTTTTTGAGATATCTTGATAAAATTTGGTGAGCGGGTGTATTTAGGTGTCCGATCAGACATTTGTCGGAACCGGCCGGATCCGACCACTATAGCATATATCCTCCATACAACCGATTTTTCAGAAAATGAGGATTTTTGTCATATCTTACTCAATTTAACAGATTGAAGCTTCAAACTTCACCATATAATTTCGTATATTGCACATATTGTTGCCTGAAAAAATTGATGAGATAGGTCGTATATATAGTATATATCCCCCACAACCGATTGTTCAGATAAGAAACTTTTCGTAATTACTGCCCTATTTTAAGACCTAGAGGCTTCAAATTTCAACGAATGCTTGCGTATATAGCATATATTGTTGTCTGAAAAAATCATAAAGATCGGTGGTATATATAGTATATATATGGTGGTATATATAGTATATATATATATTTTCGCAATTTTAGCCCCATTTTAACAGCTAGAAGCTTCAAATTTCACCGAATGCTTACGTATATAGCATATATTGTTGTATGAAAAAATCATAGAGATCGATTGTATATATAGTATATATCTCATACAACAGATTGTTCAGATAAGAAACTTTTCGCAATTTCTACCCCATTTTAACAGCTATAAGCTTCAAATTTCACCGATTGCTTACGTATGTAGTATATATTGTTGTGTCATAGAGATCGATCATAGAGATCAGTGATATATATAATATATATGATGGTATATATTCTATATACATATATATAGTATATATATATATATATATTTTTTGGCAATTTCGGTCCCATTTTAACAGCTAGAAGCTTCAAATTTCACC
Organism: Eurosta solidaginis; assembly: GCF_040869045.1. Lineage (NCBI taxonomy): Eukaryota > Metazoa > Arthropoda > Insecta > Diptera > Tephritidae > Eurosta > Eurosta solidaginis. Next base: position 119,929,094 of record NC_090322.1, on the reverse strand, counting down.
AAATGCTTACGTGTATAGCATATAATGTTGTCTGAAAAAGTCATAGAGATCGGTGGTATATATATTATATAATTCGTTTCGTTTATTAGCGTTGATTATCGTAACGAAATGATATCGTTTCGTTCGTTAAGCATGCCTGATCTACATAAACGAATCAATAATTGCGTCTACACATATGTAAGTATACGAGCAGCGGAGAACCAATGCACAAACACATGCATATATCTTATCTGAGTTGTCACAAGAGAGTGCAATAATTTGTGCAAGTATTACTCAAATGAGAAGTTATAAACGTAGTTGTGGCTGGCGATTTTGTAGCTGAAACTAACTAGTAAGTTCTGGAATAGAAAAGCCTGGAAGTATGCAATGAGAAATCAAAAAGTATAAAAGGCGTGACAGTAGAGGCGAAGAGGAGATTCATTTGAGCTATCAATCAGTTTGGTTATTAAGCAAGCTATTCGTTGCAAAGTATAAGTGTTATTGTGAAGTACTTTAGGCCATTTTTCCATTATTCAATATTGGATTTATCTATTCAACAGTTTAGTGATTCGAACTTAGCAGAGGGTTGCAAATAAGAGGATTTGCAAGTAAATTCGTTACAATTGGTGTCAGAAGCGGAATTGTTGAATAAATTCCAGAGGACAACAAGGACATGGCAAAGTTCAGTGAATTGAAGATCCAGCAACTGAAGAAGGAGTTGGAGAGCCGTAAAGCGGCGTTAAACTCGAACTTCAGGCACGGCTACGAGAGGCAATGGAAGCAGAAGGAATTGATGTGGATGAGTATGTCTTTTATCCTGATGGGGACGAGACAACAACAAAAATTTAAGAGAAAAACGAAACATGGCAGACAGTTACGAGCACAGACTTGAGCATGATTTTGGTTGCAATATCTGCACAACCATCGACAGTAAAAGAAATGTCGTCAGAAATAACATCGAAGATTGAAGCACAAGAAACGCGTATGTCAGAAATGTCGACACAAATAACATCCAAGATGGAAGCACAGGAGGCACATATTGCAGAAATGTCGTCAGAAATAACATCGAAGATTGAAGCACAAGAAACGCGTATGTCAGAAATGTCGACGCAGATTACATCCAAGATGGAAACACAACTGTAAGAGCAAAAGACATATATGACATCTCAGTTGGCTGAGCAGTTGAAAGCACAGGAGGCCCGCATAGCCTCGCAGCTGGAGGCACAGGAGATAAAGGTAACATCGAAGCTGGAGGCCCAGGATACAAAAATTTTACAGTTTGAGGAAAAAATCGAGGCCGAAGTGGATGCTTTGAGAGGATGTATCGAGCAGTTGCAACTGAATCGCCCAGCAGTTTTAACGAGTAATCCAAAGGTAAAAACACCATCCTTTGACGGTTCTGTTCCTTTCCAGGTCTTTAAGCTACAGTTTGAGAAGACCGCAACAGTGAACAACTAGGATGCTGAAGATAAAGTTGCTGCACTCTTCGTAGCATTGAAAGGACCAGCTGCCGAAATCTTACAGACTATTCCAGAGTACGAACGGAACAGCTATGAAACATTGATGGCCGCTGTCGAGAGACGTTATGAAAGCGAGTATAGAAAACAGATATTTCAAATTGAGTTGCAAAACCGTCACCAAAGAGCGAATGAGACTTTGCAGGAGTTTGCCTCGGATGTTGAAAGGTTGGCACATTTGGCAAATGCGGACGCACCCGTGGAGTACACCGAGAGGGTACAGATTCAGAGCTTCATAAACGGCATACGGGAAGTCGAAACAAAGCGAGCTACATACGCACGCCCAAAGCAAACATTTGCTGAAACGGTATCTTATGCACTGACTCAGGAAACAGCGTCACTTTTGAGTAAGCCAGCGTACAAAGCCCATCGTGTGGAAGTAGAAAGGCCAGATTGGGTGGACACAATTTTGGAAGCGCTGAAGGAATCACAACAGAAAAACTCTGGAGCTACGAAATGTTTCAAGAGCGGCAACCCAGGGCATATTACGCGTTATTGCAACACCAACCCTAACAGTTCCAACAATGTGGGTGGTCGTAAACGCAGAGCTGAAGGAGATGAGCAGATCTCCAAGACCAATCAATAGTTAAACTAACGCGAGTCAGCCGCAAGGGGCGACAGCTGGCTCCCTCAATTGAATGCCCCATAATCTCTATCCCACAAATTGGAAGAAGGTCAAGCAATCTTACTGTTGGAGGACATGTGGATGGAAAGGAACGTTTATTGACTGTAGATACGGGTGCATCCCATTCCATTATTCGAGCGGATTTAGTCAACAAGAAGATAAGACCATTGCATGAAGCAATATTGCGTACAGCCACTGGAGAAGACAGCACGATTCTAGGAGAAGTATCATGTGAAGTCGCAATTGGGAACGTCACGGTAGTACACAATTTTATAGTGGCAGAGATTTTTGACGAAGTCATAATTGGAGTGGACTTCTTAATCGACCAGGGCATCAAGATCGACATGCAAAGCAAGACGATGCGATATGAGAACATGGATGTACCACTTAATTTCGGCTACGAGAGAGACTACAGCAGTAAACGAGTGCTGGTGGAAGAGAGTCAGCAAATACCACCAAAATCCGAAGCAGTCATCTGGGCAAAGGTTGATGGAGATTGTGGGACAAACAAATTGTGGGATGTCGAAGCAGCAAACAAATCAGCACCGAACATACTTAAAAACCCTGGCTATGACAAAAAAAGATGGACGTATTCCGGTAAGAGTACTCTATGAGTTCAAGTCACCACTCAAACTGACCAAAGGAGCTATTTTGGGAAGATGCCGAAAGGATGAAGTAATTATTAACTGTGAACAGCTCCAGGAACACGTTTCATCTAGTAATACTGATCTTTCAAATGACATCACGGCATGGACGGAGGGGCTAGAGGAAGATTATCAGAGTAAGGCAAAGCAACTGCTCCTAAAGTACGAAAACACATTTGACCAGGATGGTTCCAAACCAGGCCGCACCAATGTTGTGAAACATCAAATTGACACTGGAGACGTGAGGCGGATACGTCAAGCTCGACGTAGTGTTCCACTGGCGAAGCGGGAAGTTGTGAGTCAAATCATTCAAGAAATTAGCGACAGCGGCGTCATCGAACCATCAGCTAGTCCCTGGAGCTCACCGGTAGTACTTGTAAAGAAGAAGGATGGAAAAATGAGGTTTTGCGTGGACTACCGGAAGTTGAATGACGGTACGAAAAAGGATAGCTACCCATTGCCAAGAATTGACGACACTCTGGACTCGCTATCTGGCACGAAATGGTTTTCCACACTGGACTTGAAAAGCGGCTACTGGCAAGTTGAGGTGAAGGAGGAAGATAAAGAGAAAACAGCCTTCAGTGTCGGTGATGGTTTTTGGCAATTTACAGTGATGCCTTTTGGACTTTGTAATGCACCAGCTACTTTTGAGAGACTCATGGACCAGGTACTGAAAGGACTACATTGGAAGTAATGCTTGGTGTACCTGGACGACATCATCGTATTGGGGAAGAACTTTGATGAACATCTTAAGAATTTGGAGGAAGTTTTCCAGAGAATAGCTGGCGCTGGTCTAAAGTTAAGTCCCAAAAAGTGTATGCTGTTTAAAAAGGAAGTAAATTATTTGGGTCACAAGGTAACGACAGAGGGCATCTGCACTGCGAACGAAAAGATAGAGGCTGTAAAGGATTGGCCAAGACCACAGAACCTACATGAATTGAGAAGTTTCCTTGGGCTGTGCACATATTACCGCCGATTTGTACCAAATTTTTCCAGCGTAGCCCATAGCCTCCATGAGCTTACAAGAAAAAATAAAGCTTTTGAATGGAAGAAGGAGCAAGAAGTGGCTTTCCAAACATTGAAAGAGCGGTTGTGCACTGCCCCTATGTTAGCATAATCCGATTCCAGGAGCAACATTTATTCTAGACACAGATGCGAGTGGATATGCTATAGGAGGCGTTTTATCACAACTGGTCGATGGACAGGAGCAGGTTGTTGCATATTACAGTCGTTCGATTGAAAAACTAGAGAGGAACTACTGCGTTACGCGGAGAGAGCTGTTGGCATTGGTAGAGTGCATTAAACATTTTCACAAATACCTCTACGGCCAGCGATTCCGTGTCAGGACAGATCACGTAGCGTTAAAATGGCTTCTGCAGTTCCGTAATCCGGAAGGACAATTGGCACGGTGGATCGAGCGACTACAGAGCTATGACTTTTCCATTGAGCATCGAAAAGGTAGTACCCATGGAAATGATGATGCAATGTCACGAAGACGATGTAGTTTGGAATGCAAGCACTGTTCAAAGGCCGAGGCTAAAGAAGACATTATAGATGTCCGGCTAATGACTATAACGTGTACGGATGAATGGGACAAGGAACAATTAAGAAAGTGTCAGCTAGAAGATACAGATCTGTCACATGTTATGCAAGGGCTCGAATGAAACGAAAGACCAAGCAGAGAGGAGATGTCAGCAGAGAGTCCCATTGCGAAGTCATATTGGGCACAGTGGAACAGTTTAGAATTGATATCCGGTTGCCTTCATCGAGTATGGGAGAGTGAGGATGGTCAATGCAAGAAGAAACTAATAGCTGTTCCCAGAAAGAGGATTCCTGACGTGCTCAGCGAGCTGCATAATGGTCCCAGTAGAGGTCATCTAGGAATCACAAAGACGCTCGAGAAAATTAAGCAGAGATTCTATTGGGTTGGTTGCCGTCAGTCGATCACCGAGTGGATTGCCAACTGCGAGGTATACAACAGAGCGAAAGGGCCCAAAACACGAAGTCATGGCCAGATGAAGCAGTATATTTCAGGTGCACCATTTGAAAGGATCGCCATGTATGTCGCAGGTCCATTTCCTACTAGCAACCACGGAAACAAATACGTACTGGTGGTTATGGATTATTTCAGTAAATGGCCAGAGGTATACCCAATCCCAAACCAAGAAGCAGAAACAGTAGCAGAAGTGGTTACAAACGAATGGATTGCAAGGTATGGTGTACCAATGGAGTTACATTCTGACCAAGGCAGGAATTTTGAATCAGCTGTGTTCCAAGAAATGTGCAAGAAGTTGGGCATTCGGAAAACTGCATTGCATCCTCAGCCCGATGGTATGGTGGAACGTTTCAATTGGAGGAGCATTTAAGGAAAGTAGTAGACAAGTACCATAAGGACTGGGATACACACATATCATTATTCTTGATGGCCTGCCGATCGGCAGTACATGAGTCAACGGGCCAAACTCCCGCAAAGGTAGTTTTTGGCAATGACCTTCGACTGCCAGCTGATTTGAAGTACGGGATAGATGCCGATGCGGAGAGGAATGTCAAGAAATCCACTGGTGTCTTGGAAGAAGAGCTGAGAGAGATCTGGTGAGGCAACGAGCAAAGATTATGAGTGACAAGATGAAAGCGAGGTACGATAAAGTAATTAATTCGGAAGAGTTTCAGGAAGGAGATTTGGTGCTGCTATACAACCCACAACGGAAAAAAGGTTTGTCCCCGAAATTGCAGTGTAACTGGGAAGGCCCATAAAAAGTTGTAAAACGGATCAACGATGTAGTGTACCGCATACAAACCATTGGCAAACCACGAACCAAAAAGAAAGTGGTTCATTTGGAGAGGCTAGCAGCGTTTAGATCGAGAGATTTGTCTGATCGGGACGATCAGACTTAGGTGGACGGCAGTGTTACGAATATTAGCAACACTAAGGGGTACTTCCATCTCCAGGCCGATGCTAAGCAATGACGTGAATTCACATCAATAATTCAATAATTATGTATCTACATAAACGAATCAATAATTGCGTCTACACATATGTACGTATAAGAGCAGCGGAGAACAATGCACAAACACATGCATATATCTTATCTGAGTTGTCACAAGAGAGGGCAATAATTTGTGCAAGTATTACTCAAATGAGAAGTTATAAACGTAGTTGTGGCTGGCGATTTTGTAGCTGAAACTAACTAGTATGTTCTGGAATAGAAAAGCCTGGAAGTATGCAATGAGAAATCAAAAAGTATAAAAGGCGCGACAGTAGAGGCGAAGAGGAGTTTCATTTGAGCTATCAATCAGTTTGGTTATTAAGCAAGCTATTCGTTGCAAAGTATAAGTGTTATTGTGAAGTACTTTAATAAAGGCAATTTTTCCATTATTCAATATTGAAGTTATTTATTCAACAGTTTAGTGATTCGAACTTAGCAGAGGGTTGCAAATAAAGAGGATTTGCAAGTAAATTCGTTACAATATTTTAGACCATACGTTTACGGTAGAAAATTTTTGGTCAAAACAGACCACAGACCCTTACCATTTTTATTTTCAGATCGCGGGTTCGAAAATAGAAACATAGAAAATTCTAATACATAAAAATAGACTTAAACTCATAGAATAAGAGCACTTTAACTTTATAAACACAAAGAAAATGTCTATTGTATGCAAAAGAAAAATACAATAATAAAACAAAACAAAAGAGAAAAAAAAATGTAAACTATTCTTTGGAAATCAAGCTAAATATCACACAAAAGAAAAAAAAACCCAACAAGCAAAGTAAGCACAAACGGATTCAAAACCATTAACCTAACTTGAGTAGCCATAGATAATTCGTGCACAAAATTATATATGTCTACTCTTTCAAAGGCGGATGGTGTAGCATTCACTCATTAAGTTATTCATTCATTTGTACAAACATACATTTCAACCCGTTTTGGAATGTCTTAAAATATATTGACTCTTACATACATATTCATACAATTGTACATACGTATATTTTGGCTCGCTTTGGTACGGCATGAGATTCTATTGACACATTCATTCATTTGTACAAACATATATTTTGTACACCGTGCATCATATGGTAACCAGAGCCTTGGTATGACACTGTTTAGAGCTTGCTTGTGACAAGCCTTTACCTGTAGACAAATTATTAACATGATTCATTTATGCTTGGGTTGCACATTCCGCAGCCAATTTTAATTATGCTTAGAATGTAATTCCCAGGGAACTGAATTGAATGTATATGTGTGTTATATTTAGTTTGTAAGTATTAGTGTAAGTAAGTATTTTAGCTCATAGAAATTTTGTATTAAAGAAAACAACTTTTGAATTAAGAACAGAATTCAACCTGGTGCCTCTAACTGGGCACTGAAACCTAGATTTCGATTATCTCTTATCCGCAAACATTACAGTGGACAGTAGGGGTGAGATGTTAGCGGATCAAATCGAAGAAACGACGTTCTGCACAATAAACGGAGACGCCCCCACACGTATGGTAGGAAGCTGTCACAGTTCGCCGGATATTTCAATCGTGAGCGCAGAACTCGTAAACTGCTTCAACTGGCAGCCGATGGTAACATTGGCATCCGACCACCTGCCTATACTTATCTCGCTCGAGCGTTCCGCCGACTTCATCGTCGCAGAAGAACGCACTTTCATTAACTTTAAAAAAGGAAAGTGGGACGAATACAAATCCTTTACAGACAAGCGCTTTGCTGCCCTCCCTATCCCAACTGATGCCCGCCAAGGGGAGCGTGCTTTCCGCAAGGTCATTGAATCCGCCTCGGCTCGTTTCATTCCCGGCGCTAGAATTCCGGAAATTCGGCCCCACTTCCGGGCAGAGGCCGCAAGTTTAGCGAGAGAACGTGACCTTATAAGACAGCTTGATCCCGGCGACCCACAAATAAGGGATATAAACCAACGCATCAGATTGCTTGTGGATGAGCACAAGCGGGAGAAATGGGAGGAGCACCTAAGCGGCTGTAACCTCTCTGCCGGTGTAGGTAAACTTTGGTCCACTGTAAAGTCCCTATCGAATCCGTCTAGGCACAATGACAAAGTTTCCATCGCCTTTGGCGACAAAGTGCTGTCGGATGCGAAAAAATGCTCGAGCGCTTTCTGCCGACAATATATAATGCATTCTACGGTCGACAAAAATAGACGGAGGGCCAACAGACACGCTCGTAAACATAAGTTCAGCGCGCCACCAATTACCATCACCGCCAAAGAGGTCATGCTATGGTCATGCTAAACCATCTAAAGCAGTGGGCCCAGACGGCATAGCCATGCCGATGCTTAAAAGGCTAGGGAAAGAGGGTTGCAAATACTTAGCACATGTCTTCAACCTGTCTCTTTCCACCTTTGTCATACCCGAAAAATGGAAAATGACTAAGGTGGTCCCGCTACTAAAACCTGGGAAACCAGCTAACATAGGAGAGTCATATCGCCCGATATCTCTCCTATCGCCAGTAGCAAAGACGCTTGAAGCCATTTTGCTCCCTTACTTCAAAGCAAATTTGCAGCTAGTCTGTCATCAGCATGGCTTTAGAAGACTCCATAGCACCACCACCGCGCTAAATGCCATTAGCACCCAGATAAATTGTGGTTTAAATTAGAAGCCCCACCATAGAACAGTACTCGCAGCGTTAGACCTATCAAAAGCTTTTGATACGGTCAACCATGGCACGTTACTGCAAGACTTGGAAGGGTCTACCCTTCCCCTATGTCGTAAAAGGTGGACCGAAAATTATCTGGGTGGTCGGCAGGCATCGGTGCAATTCAGAAACGAAACATCAAAGCCAAGAAGAATTAAACAAGGGGTGCCACAGGGTGAGTCCTATCCCCACTTTTGTTTAATTTTTACATATCAAAACTACCTTCACCACCGGAAGGAGTTACTATAGTTTCTTACGCCGATGACTGCACAATAATGGCCACAGGCCCGGGCCCACAGATCGATGAGCTTTGCAACAGAATAAACGCCTACCTCCCTGATCTCTCCAGTTTTTTCGGTGGCATTATCACCGAATATATCATCCGTCCCCAGCGGATTAGGGGGTCAGAATATACCCGCGGTAGGTATGCCTGTCGTAAGAGGCGACTAAAATACCAGATTCAAGGGGCTATGTAGCGCAACCCTTCAGGTTGCCAGCGCAATATACAGCTTCTCCAAACCCTATTGTCAACCTCACCTATCCGCGGCGAATCCTGTTTCACTAACAGACGAGGCTCTGGCGACCCCAGCTCCTCATGGAACATGGGGGTAGGGAGGGGGGGATGGCCTGAATGTTTAATGTGGCCAAATAAATCGTTCCCGAGATGGTGGGGCTAGCACCTTAATGGTGCTGTGTTACCGGAGCGTACCGGATCTGTATCCGGCAAAGGACCATCACATCGATAACACTCCCCAAAGCCTTCGGGGAGCAACCTTATCGCTACAACAACAACAACAACTAAATCATCCAGGACCTTATTTACAACTTGGACGTCCCAAATGTCGACCATTTTGAACATCCACGTCGATGGCTCTACGCTACCGACTGTCCTACGCCCCAAAATCTTGGGTGTGACGTTTGATCAGGATCTACATTTTGGTGAGCACGCAGCCGTAATAAAATCCTCAAATCCCTTGCTGGCAGCACTTGGGGAAAAGACAAAGAAACGCTCATTACCACATTCAAAGCAATTGGCCAGCCGTTTGCGTGCTACGCGTCCCCTATATGGTCGCCAAGCCTAAAAACTACCCACTGGAAGAAGCTACAGGCCTGCCAAAATACTGCGCTCAGAACCGCCACGGGCTGTCTTCTTATGTCCTCCAGAACACCATCTACATAATGAGACGAGAATACTCCACATCAGGGAGAGAAATGAGATGCTAACCAAATAGTTCCTGTTGAATACCCAGAAACCTGGGCCCAAATCGTAACATACGATCACGGATCGGCAACCATACGAAAGAAAATTACGTGATACGTCAAACGTACAAACGAAATGGGATTATAACATACGATAGCAAACGGAACGTAATTTATTTTCAATTCACAATAAATTCTACGATCTAAATTCGGTGGATTGTATTTTTAGCTCCCAATAGATTTTGAACTGTCAAATTGGTTGACAAAATATAAAAAATAAAGTAAATAACTGCGATGGATCAAATTGTATTGTTTTGTTCGATCTCCAGTAATAGCGAAGGCGATGAAAAGATAGTTCAAAGGCGGTTAACCCTTTGGACTTATCGAACAAAGCGCAAGCATATCATTTTTGTATTATATCTTTGTAACAAAAAATTATTGCAGTTTCTTGAAGGGATTGCGCTTACGGGAGTCCAAGGAAACTTGCTGTTTCAACAGGGGTGGACCATAAGGAAAGGGGTGTTAGAGGCGTTGGTTCCACATTACAATTAAAGAGATGGTTGGTGTCATGTGGGGACACATTGCAAGCGGGGCATACATTTTGTATGTCGGGGTTGATTCTGGATAGGTAAGAGTTTAACCTGTTACAGTATCCAGAACGAAGTTGAGCCAGAGTGGCACGCGTTTCCCTGGGGAGTATGCGTTCCTCTTCCGCGAGTTTTGGATACTTTTCTTTGAGTACTGGATTCACCGGGCAATTCCTGGCATAAAGGTCCGACGCCTGTTTGTGGAGTTCACCAAGGACCTGCTTGTGTTTTTTCGCTTCATACGGCTGAGTTATCAGGTGCCGCATTTCCTCAAAATGCTTACGAAGATGACTCCTTAAGCCCCTAGGCGGTGCTGGCTCATCAATCAGATGTCTGTTGGGATGCCCAGGTTTCTGGGTATTTAACAGGAACTGTTTGGTCAGCATCTCGTTTCTCTCCCTGATGGGGAGTATTCTCGCCTCATTATGCAGATGGTGCTCTGGGGACATAAGAAGACAGCCCGTGGCAATTCTGAGAGCAGTATTTTGGCAGGCCTGTAGCTTCTTCCAGTGGGTAATTTTTAGGCTTGGCGACCATATGGGTGACGCGTAGCACGTAATCGGCTGGCTAATTGCTTTGTATGTAGTCATGAGCGTTTCTTAACCTTTCCCCAGGTACTGCCAGCAAGGGATTTGAGGATTTTGTTACGGCTCTGAATTCTCGGAACAATTGCGGCTGCGTGCTCACCGAAATGTAGATCCTGATCAAACGTCACACCCAAGATTTTGAGGTGTAAGACAGTCGGTAGCGTAGAGCCATCGACGTGGATGTTCAAAATGGTCGACATTTGGGACGTCCATGTTGTAAATAAGGTCGCGGAAAATTTAGTCGGTGATAATGCCAGGTTTCGCGAGGCGAAAAAACTGGAGAGATCAGGGAGGTAGCCGTTTATTTTATTGCATAGCTCATCGATCTGTGGGCCTGGACCTGTGGCCATTACTGTGCAGTCATCGGCGTAGGAAACGATTGTGACTCCTTCCGGTGGTGAAGGTAGCTTAGATATGTAGAAATTAAACAAAAGTGGGGATAGGACACCACCCTGTGGCACCCCTTGACCACCCAGATAATTTGCGGTCCACCTTTTAAGACATGGGGGAAGGGTAGACCCTTCCAGGTCTTGCAGTAACGAGCCATGGTTGACCGTATCAAAAGCTTTTGATAGGTCTAGCGCTACGAGTACTGTTCTATGGTGGGGGTTTTGATTTAAACCGCAATTTATCTGGGTGCTAATGGCATTTAGCGCGGAGGTAGTGCTATGGAGTTTTCTGAAGCCATGCTGATGAGAGGCTAGCTGCAAATTTGCTTGGAAATAAGGGAGCAAAATGGCTTCGAGCGTCTTTGCCACTGGCGATAGGAGAGATATCGGACGATAAGACTCTCCTATGTTAGCTGGTTTACCAGGCTTTAGTAGCGGGACCACCTTGGCCATTTTCCATTTCTCGGGTATGACAAAGGTGGAAAGAGACAGGTTGAAGACCTGTGCTAAATATTTGAAACCCTCTTTCCCTAGGCTTTTAAGCATCGGCATGGCTATGCCGTCTGGGCCCACTGCTTTGGATGGTTTAGCGCGACCAATGGCGTCCTCAACCTCTTTAGCGGTGATGATGATTGGTGACGCGCTGAATTTGTGTTTATGTGCGTGTCTGTTGGCCCTCCGTCTATCTTTGTCGACCGTAGAATGCATTATATATTGTCGGCAGAAAGCGCTCGCGCATTTTTTCGCATCCGACAGCACTTTGTCGCCAAGGGTGATGGAAACTTTGTCTTTGTGCTTAGTCGGATTCGATAGGGACTTTACGGTGGACCAATGTTTACCCACACCGGTAGAGAGGTTACAACCTCTTAGGTGCTCCTCCCATTTCGCTCGCTTGTGTTCATCCACAAGCAATCTGATGTGTTGGTTTATATCCCTTATTTAGGGGTCGCCTGGATCAAGTTGCCTTATAAGGTCACGTTCTCTCGCTAAGTTTGCGGCCTCCGCCGGGAAGTGGGCCGGATTTCGGGAATTCTCCCGGCGGGAATGAAACGTGCCGAGGCGGATTCAATGACCTTGCGGAAGGCACGCTCCCCTTGGCGGGCATCATTCGGGAGAGGGAAGGCAGCAAAGAGGTTGTCTGTAAAAGATTTATATTCTTCCCACTTTCCTTTTTTAAAGTTTATGAAAGTGCGTTTTTCGGTGACGATGAAGTCGGCGGTACGCTCGAGCGAACTAAGTATAGGCAGGTGGTCGGATGCCAATGTTACCATCGGCTGCCAGTTGACGCAGTTTACGAGTTCTGCGCTCACGATTGAGATATCTGGCGAACTGTGACAGCTTCCTACCATACGTGTGGGGGCGTCTCCGTTTATTGTGCAGAACGTCGTTTCTTCTATTTGATCCGCCAACATCTCACCCCTACTGTCCGCCCACAAGTTTGAATACCATAGATCGTGATGGGCATTGAAATCGCCTAAGATAATGCGATTGTTGCCAGTGAGTAAGGCTCTGATATTAGGGCGGTATCCACTGGGGCAACAGGTGGCAGGGGGGATGTAGATGTTGATGATTTCTAGGTTTGCATCGCCTGACCGGACAGATAGGCCTTGACGTTCTAAGACATTGTCCCTGCGGTCGACGCCAGGATCAAATATATAATATTGCACAGAGTGGTGTATTATAAACGCGAGGCCGCCTCCATTTCCGCTCTCGCGATCTTTTCTCTGGACATTATACCCAGAGCAGGTCTGCAATGCAGATCGTGCTGTGAGTTTAGTCTCTTGAATCGCAGCAATACGGATGTTGTGCCGCTTCATGAAATCGACTATCTTCGTAATCTTCCCAGTTAGTCCATTACAGTTTAACTGCAGAATTCTGAAGTGCATGGGGGGAGACGTTGCCACTCTGGGGGTAAGTGACGGGTGACTACGCCTGGGTTGAGGAAGGCCAGGACGCAATTGCTGTTGTGGCCCTGGGACTGGGCGTCCTTGGGTAAGCATTGGGGTACCCGGATGATTTGGGTTTGCGACCTGGCAACATGGCGCGATGAAACCCGTCGGGGGGTTGCCGTCGCGGAGACCAGAACATCTAGGAAAGTGGCACCACCCAAGGCAGGAGCTACATTGGGCGGATGTCGCAAACATATATATTCTGTGCTGGCAAACGGTACAAACGGAGGTAGGGACTAAGAGTCTGTTTCCCTGACCTACACGATTGCTGCCGGAAAAGAGGGGGGAGAAGACGGGGGTAGGGGCTGTTGCTCAGCATTGCTTCCGACTCTACTACGAATATTGTAGTTATGGATGGTAGCAGCTGTTTGAGTTGTTGGCGCCGTGGGGCGCGAGCAGCAGCGGGGATGCTGGAAGGTAGTGGGGGGGGGGGGGGGGGGGGGGCGCTTAGGCGTAGACTACGGGACGCCTTGGGCGTGAATAGCAAGAGCCACAAAAGATTTATAAAAGTTACGTAGACGTCGGGTTTTGGGATCAAGCCCAGAACAACCTGTCCGATGAAACCATCCCTTACACGAGACACACTGAACAGAGTATGACCGTCCTTAAAAGATTCTTTTCCGGCAGATGCAGCAAAACCATTTCTCAGGACCGGGGTCAGGAGACGGACCCGGATTGGATTCGATACCTTCCCGGAGCAAGAGAATATGGAGCAGTCCTGCTGCAAGGAGCTGCTGGGAGGATGACAATTTGTGGGAGGGACGCAACAAATTAAATGGGGTTACACTGAGATGACAGTCCTTGGGAAGCGTATCACGGCTATTACGATTTGGCCCCTGGGCGTCCGAACAGACATCTGATTGATGATCCAACACCGCCTAGGGACTTTAGGAGTCATCTCCGTAAGCATTTTGAGGAAATACGGCACCTGAGAACTCAGCCGTATGAAGCAAAAAAACACAAGCAGGTCCTTGGTGAACTCCACAAACAGGCATCGGGCCTTTATGCCGGGAATTGCCCGGTGAACCCAGTACTCAGGGAACAGTACCCAAAACTTGCGGAAGAGGAACGCATACTCCCCAAGGAAACGCGAGTCACTCTGGCTCAACTTCGTTGTGGATACTGTAACAGGTTAAACTCTTACCTATCCAGAATCAACCCCGACATACAAAATGTATGCCCCGCTTGCAATGTGTCCCCACATGACACCAATCATCTCTTTAATTGTAATGTGGAACCAACGCCTCTAACACCCCTTTCATTATGGTCCACCCCTGTTGAAACAGCAAGTTTCCTTGGACTCCCGTTAGAGGTTATTGATGAATATGGATGATGGGGCGAAACATTGCTACAACAACAACAACAACACCAGGGTGACCGCCCATTTATGTTTTCATTATTTCATGAACATACACAAGTATGTTTCTGCAATTCTTAGACAAAATTAGTAAACGCATTTGTATTTAATCTACTTTAAAAAAATTATTGACTTTATTCTTTACTTTATCATGATCATTATTTATACTTATTACACAGTAATATTATTAATATAATGTTTACACGAGTTCTACATACATTAAGTGTTACTATCGCATATAAAGTTCTGCCATATTTCTGTATGTAGTACTATAATCTACATATGTTGCATAAACATAAGCTTACATATGAATATATATATGGGGTATTCCATCCCATTTCGACCAATTTCGAACCCGACCCCTTTAGAATTGGCTGAAAGTTTTTCTTCTTTTTCTAGCTTACGAATGAGGTTTTTCAGAATTTTTTCCAATTTTTTCATCCAACTCAAAAAAAGTTATGAATTTAAAAAAAAACGGTGTTTTTTTCAAAATGCTATAACTTTTTCAAAAATTTACCGTTTGGGACCTTTTTTTTTTTAATTGTTTTTAAATGTACTTTTCGGAAAAAATACACAAAAATTTTTAAAGTTTTTTTTTGTAATTTTTCAGTTTTTCGAATTTCGCCATTTTTTTTTTTTTCATAAAAAACTTCAATCAATTCTGCAATCATCCCCACTAATCCCGGAGTGGGCCGATAATTTTATTTTTTTTATTTAATCGAAAAAAAAAAAACTAAAAATTTCTTTGTATTTTTTTCGAAAAGTATATTAAAAAACAAATTAAAAAAAAAGATACCAAACGGCCAATTTTAGAAAAAGTTACAGCATTTTGAAAAAAAAACACCGTTTTTTTTTTAAATTCATAACTTATTTTGAGTTGGACACCGTTTTTGTTTTCAAAATGCTATAACCTTAAAAATTTACCGTTTGGGATCTTTTTTTTTTTTTAATTTGTTTTTAAATGTACTTTTCGGAAAAAATACAACAAAATTTTTTTTCAATTAAATAAAAAAAAAGTTATCGGCCCACTCCGGGATTAGTGGGGATGATTGCAGAATTGATTGAAGTTTTTTATGAAAAAAAAATGGCGAAATTCGAAAAATCTCGAAAAACTGAAAAATTACAAAAAAAAACTTTAAACATTTTTTTGTATTTTTTTCGAAAAGTACATTTAAAAACAATTTAGAAAAAAAAATATCCCAAACGGTAAATTTTTGAAAAAGTTATAGCATTTAAAAAAAAACACCGTTTTTTTTTTAATTCATCTTTTTTTGAGTTAGATGAAAAATTGCTATAACTTTTTCAAAAACTGACCGTTTGGGATCTTTTTTTTTTTAATTTGTTTTTAAATGTACTTTTCGGAAAAAATACAAAAAAATTTTTAGTTTTTAATTTTTCAGTTTTTCGAGATTTTTCGAATTGCGCCATTTTTTTTTTCTCATAAAAAACTTCAATCAATTCTGCAATCATCCCCACTAATCCCGGAGTGGGCCGATTTTTTTATATTTTTTTTTTTATTTAATTGAAAAAAAATTTTCAAAAATAAAATTTTTTTTTATCAATTTTATTTATATAACAAAAAAAATTTAAGAAAATGATTTTTAAGTATCTTTTCTTTATATATTATGGTAATCTACGATTAAAATGACTTACTTTCGCTGTCCAGCAACTGCATTAGGCCGGTATACACATATATATAAAGAAAAGAATACTTAAAAATCATTTTCTTACATTTTTTTGTTATATAAATAAAATTGATAAAAAAAAATTGTATTTTTGAAAATTTTTTTTCAATTAAATAAAAAAAATTTAAATAAAAATCGGCCCACTCCGGGATTAGTGGGGATGATTGCAAAATTGATTGAAGTTTTTTATGAGAAAAAAAGAAAAACGTTCAGCCAATTCTAAAGGGGTGGGTTCAAAATTGGGACAAATGGGATGGAATACCCCATATAATATATATGTATGCAGGGACCCCTCATAGGTATAGTTAGTCAAAATTGTTATCATTCTAATTGCTACTGCTACTGTTTTTTATTAGTTCAATTTTTTTAGTTAATAACTTTTTTAGCTTTTGTGGTTACTTCGGTGATATATTGTAGTTAGAGCTACCACGAATTGAAATATAATTTCATTAACGTCTAAGTGAAAGTGTTTATCATAAATTGTGATTTGTTGATTACTGTGTTTTTAAATCCTTTAATGCGTACTTGCTTAATGTGTATGTAATAATAGTTAGCTTTATTTTGTTTTCATTACAATAATAGGTTCGAGGATCTTAAGCATATCGTTATTCTCAGGCTGTGTATGTGTGTTATATTCTTTACACGGTGGTTTACCGTAAGAGGCGTTATTAGAGGTTGACATTTGTTGGTGCTGTTGATCTGGCTGTTGAGGTGCTTGTGAATTAGCTAAAGCTAAAAAACGCTGCTGCTGTTGTTGTTGCTGCTGTTGCTGCTGAAGTTGTGTTGTCACCATGTTTGATGCTTCAGTTGTATGCAATATTTGTTGTTGTTGGAGTTGCTGCGATTGCTGTTGTTGCTGCTGCTGCTGCTGTTGTTGAAGTTGTTGTTGCTCTTGCGGCTGCAGTTTTGTTGGAACGGTAGATTCATTACCATCACTCGATATATCAACATCTTTTTTTAATTCCTCGTAAAGTTCACGTGCTCGATCTTCGGTGCGGCGACGAGAATGGCTTCGTAAGCGGCGCATTCTTGCATATTCTGCTTGTTTAGATAATCGAACTTTTCGTTCTTCGGGTGTTTCAGTTGCACGTATTTCTTGACGTTTCAGACGAGCTCTTTCGCACAGTTTGGCTAATCTCACAGCTCTTTGCTCAGGAGTTTCATTTGCTCTTATCTCCCGTTGATGTGCTGCCATTTTGTCTAAGCGCCTTCGTTTGTCTTCATCGGTTTCATATTTATGCCCGCTACTCCGGGTCGAACCTGTGGGCGAGGATTGTTGTTGACCACGTCCGCGGCGCTGTGTCTGCTGGGGCGATGCTAGCATTTGATTAATTTCCTGCTCAAGCAAAGCGCTTACTTTTTGTTGCCTTAAGGCATCCTCTGTTGATTCAGAGGTCACTGTTGTAGGCAGCAGATAAATGCCGTCTTTCGAGTCTACCGCATTGCTAGTACTAGGGACTGTTGTTGTTGTGTTCCCCGTACCAGTGCTCGAAAATATTATTTTTCTAGGGCGACCGCGGACCGGTTTTGGAAAATCCTGTATGACTTGTTGTTGAGTTGCCGATGAAGCAACAGCTGCCACTGCAGCAGTTATTGATGTATTCGTAAGCAAATTATATGCACCTCCAACAGATTGTACTACTTGCCCTGTCGACGGCGATGTACCAGAATTGGTTGTATTTGTAAAATGCACAGGTGTAAACGGCGGCGGCACTGTATTTGGTGGAATACTCAATTGGAATCCATTATGATACATCGGATAGTAGGTGGCTTGGGCGGGAGTGCCTGATGGTGAAGTCACTAAAGTTGATCCCGAGTTGGCGGTACCTGCTGGAAAGGTAGCTAAATAAGGAAATTGATTATATAGCGGAGTAAGAGGATTTTGTATTTGAGGATGTGAACTTTTTAATTTCTGATTCTCACTGTTGGACGTAGATGCTACGATCACCTTTGTATCGTTCTGCAAATTGGCCCCACCAACAGACCCGCTGTTGTTATTTGTTGAATTGTTTGTCTGTAATGAAAATTATTAGAATTTCTCACATCCCCAATTAGTGTTGGAATATGTATTTGCCTGCCACATACCGCCCGCCAAACGTAACACAATATTTACAAACTTTTTTTTTACAAGAATGAGATTTTTGACAAAAATTTGTACAAATGCAGGCACTTAATGCAAAACCGACTACCATATGAAGAATTTATTTACACAATACGTATGTATCTAGCATTGGAAAGATTAGTGATGCCATATGCGAAATATTCATTTAATTTAAAGAGTTACCAGAAGTTTGGAGATATTCTTAAATTATTTTCTCATTTTTCATTAATACAATTTGGCAATTCAAAGTCTCCTATTCACCGTATGTGCTAAGCATTGTGAATTCCATGGTTCAACTCATGGTTCAACTATATACAGGTTGGCTCATCTGTAAAGCAACAAAATATGTCGGTTCAAATTGTCAAAATCTGTGTATTGGTGTTGGTACGAATGGTATGGAATGGAAACATAAAACTTAGTAGTTTTTGTATGTGTAAGTAAAATGTTGCCAATGTGTTGGTTTCATTTTGAGTTTGCCATCTCCTTTTGACAATCCCTTCGACCATGCAATGACATAAATAAAATCAGCTGATGAGATGAGCCAAACTGTACATAATTGAACCATGGTTCAACTATATACAGGTTGGCTCATCTGTAAAGCAACAAAATATGTCTGTTCAAATTGTCAAAATCTGTGTATTGGTGTTGGTGCGAATGGTATGGAATGGAAACATAAAACTTAGCAGTTTTTGCATGTGTAAGTAAAATGTTGCCAATGCATTGGTTTCATTTTGAGTTTGCCATCTCCTTTTGACAATCACTTCGACCATGCAATGACATAAATAAAATCAGCTGATGAGATGAGCCAACCTGTACATAATTGAACCATGGTGAATTCATACAAATGAGAAATCTTTCTATTCCTCCATTGCCATACCTACCTGTCAAAAAATAGTTTACAGGGAGAAGGGTTGTCGCGGATGGCCAGATAATGGAAGAAAGGTTCGTTTTTTACTCGCCGTTATTAAATGGAAATGCTACGAATAGGTTTTAAATTTAGTTTCAGCTTTTTTGACAGATAGCTGATAGAAAATTATGTCAAAAAGCTGCAACTAAATTTAAAATCTATTTTATTTTGACTATGATTATGCGCCATTGATTTTAAATTCTAAAATCTAGTTATTACATTAAAATATGAGCAGCCAGTTAAGCAAACATTTGAAAATTTGTAAATAATGTTACGAATATAAGCAACACTGCTGTCATCTCTAAGCGATGCTAAGCAGGGACATGTATGCACATCAATAGATCAATCATTATGTCTACACATATGTACGTACACGCAGCGGAGAAGAGACGCACAAACACATGCAGATATCGTATCTGAGATGCTCCCAAAAGTATGCAATTATAATTGGGGAAGTGTCGTTCACAAATACATGCGCATATGAGTAGCTATACACGTGCATCTGTGGTTATAATTTTATAGCACTAAGTAAATTCTGGAAGCGCCTAGAAGATGCAACGAGGAAATAACAGAGTATAAAAGGCAGCAACAGTAGAGGCACGACAATCAGTTTCATTTAAGCAAGCTATTGGTTGTGAAGTACCAGTGTTATTGTGAAGTACTTTCATAAAGACCACTTTCCATTATTAAATATTGGAGTTGTTTATTCAACAGTTTAGCGATACGAACGTTAGTAGAAGGTTGCGAATAAGAGGATTTGCAGTAAATTTTTTATAATACGCCCGTCGTTTACAAAAATGATTGAAAAACACTATTGGCAAATTATTAAAGTAATCGAACAGCGATTAAACAGGTGATAGAGGCTGTTTACTAATGTGATCGTTTTTTTTTTTTTTTTTCAAACATTTGCCGCTTGTATAAATTCACAACGGTGCTTAGCTTTAATAATATTTTATATTGTAAACTATGGAAACAACTAAAATCTTAAAATTTACATGATTATGACATGTTGTGAACTGCCCAATCACATTTAAGGTCCATGAAATTAAACTATTTTATATGATTTTTAAATATATCTCTAAAATTTTAATTGCAATGAGGCATAGTCATAGTCAATGTAAAATAGGTGATCAGCCCAATTCTGAATTAAAATTCCTTGCGAGTTTTTCCATTCTCGCATTCCTCGTATTCTAAATAAAAATTTCTTATGAGTTTTTACACTTCTACCTTTCCTCTTATTCTGAACAATGTTAGAAAAAGCGGAAACCGGTTATGGGAGAAAAGTAAGTATTATGAATGTGAGTGAGGGGGAGATTTGCCTGCCATTTCTTAGGAGTTTTTTCACTTGTTAAATTAAAGGTAATGCATCAAAATTGTTAAAGTAAATTGTTTTTTTTTTTTTAAGAACGAACACTTTTCTTATGCTTCTCTGTTGATGTTGCTGTGGCGCTAATTCATTACTCATTTCAATGAATACCATAAGAAATGCAATACTGTGCATTGTTTATACTTTATTTCTTAATTTAAAACAAATTCGCAACAATAATTAAACCTTTAAATTTTTTAAACAAAATAAGAAATGCGCAACGAAATTTCAATTGACAAAACAGCTGACTTCGAAAATTCGAAATTCCGATTCCCCAATTATTGTTGGAGAAAAAAATTTGATGAATTTTTCCGCGAGAACAAAATTCCGAGGGAATATTTAGAATTAAGCTGTATATATTTTTTTAAGCTTTTTTGACAGATAGCTCAAAGAAAATTGTATCAAAAAGCTGCAACTAAATTTAAAACCTATTTTTGGGCGGCCACCGTGGTGTGATGGTAGCGTGCTCCGCCTACCACACCGGATGCCCTGGGTTCAAACCACGGGCAAAGCAACATCAAAATTTTTAGAAATAGGGTATTTCAATTAGAAGAAAATTTTTCTAAGCGGGGTCGCCCCTCGCCAGTGTTTGGCAAGCGCTCCGGGTGTATTTCTGCCATGAAAAGCTCTCAGTGAAAACTCATCTGCCTTGCAGATGCCGTTCGGAGTCGGCATAAAATCATGTAGGTCCCGTCCGGCCAATTTGTAGGGAAAATTAAGAGGAGCACAACGCAAATTGGAAAAGAAGCTCGGCCTTAGATCTCTTCGGAGGTTATCGCGCCTTACATTTTTTTTTTTATTTTTTTTTTTATTTTATTTTGACGTATGACTATGCGCTAATTGTTTTAAGTATATCCAAATTTGACTTATATACTCTTACATTTTAAGTTGGTTAAAATTTAATAAAAAATAATAAACTTCGAAATAACGCCAATACGAACATGAGTTCTATAATTAGCACATTTTTCGTAAATCGAATACAATTTAAAACTTACATATGTAGGTGTTGTGTGTGGCAGGCATTGTTGTTCTAAATTTAATAAGTAGATTACGATGAATTTAGGTTTGTTAAACAATTCATGAAAAACGATGATTGCTGCGAAAATATAATACCAACCTTTGGATAAAAAACGAACGTATATAAGTACATGGAGGCAGCCATTGTAAAAAGGTTTATTTCGAATACCTATATCTTGAGTCCGAAGCTATCTGAATGTAAAACTTTAAGCGATGGATTGCTAAAAATATGTATGAGCCTTTTCAAATGCAAAGTTTGGCCCGGTGCCCTCTTGGATCGAGGCCCGTGGCATTTTGCCAGCCCTTCCACCCCATTGTTACGCCACTGCTTAGGAGAAATGGGTGAACGAGGTATCCGGGAGTATAAAAGCAGCGCAAGTTGAGAAACAATGGATCAGTTTGATTTTAACACGCTTTAGTGAAGTACGCGATAAATATAATTGTGAAGTACTACTCCCAAAGAAGTCTAAATAAAGAATATTTTGTTATACTAAATATTTCAGCTATATATTCGACAGTTCAGAGATTCGAACATTAACGGCAATTCGTGGCACTTCAATCTATTAACAGCGAGCAAAAAACCAACCTTTATTTTATTCTCTGGCCATTCGCGACAGCCGCTCTCCCTGTCAGGTATTATTTGACAGGTAGGTACGGCAATGGAGGAACTTGTATGAATTCACAATGGTGATCACTTTCACTTTCTGCTAATGTTTTTTGCATACAATTTTTTTCGCGTAAGGGTTTTGACATTTTTTGTATTTTTACTTGTTTCGTAATAAGTTGCTGTTAAAAATAAAAACATGGAAACTTTTTAACTGACGCAAGTTTTTTCCATTTTTGTAATAAAGCACAACAGGGAATTTGAACTGTTCGGAAATACAAAGCACTCGAGTACAAAGTTTCAAAGTTTTCGCAACTTAAAATTTTTTTGAAATACTGACCAACTGAATCAGAAATTGAGAACATTTCAAACAAATTTTTACATAAAATCAGTTATTCGGGTGCTTTGTATTTCAGACCAGTTGAAATTCCGTAAAAAAACTGTTGCGCTTTATTAGAAAAGTGGAAATACTTATGTCCGTTAAAAAGTTTCCATGTTTTTATTTTTCACAGCAACTAATTAGAAACAAGTAAAAATACAAAAATATCAACATGTCATAAAGGCTTAGAGAACTTTCGCAAATAAAATAATTAAAATTTTAAAAAACATTAGCAAAAGGCGAAAGTGATCACACATAAGTGTGCTAAAAATGAGCAAAATCGGCCGACACTGTCAGAAATTGTAAACAAAATTTTAACTCATTCAGTAAAATCAAAGTTTATGAAATTGTCAAATATGGTATCTTTTTATTTATGTAACCAAAAAATTTAAAAAAAGACTAAAAAGTCCACAATTAAAAGATCTTGATGCAATATAGAAACTGTATCCCAGTTATTAATACAAATGAAATTAGCTAGCAAATGTAACAACTAAATTAATTTGATTAATTTTAACCATTTAATAACTAATAAAGGTACAGCTTGCTGACTAGTTTTTCCTAAGTCCTTTAAACTTTGAAAGTAAATAATATATTGCATGTACTCTTTCTTCTAAATGTTGATGCTGGACAAATCGTACTACCATTTCAAACCGAACTCAGCCATACATTGAACTAATCTGTCAATTGTACTCTTCCCCTCTCTTCTCAACCAAGAATTGTATAATGTATAGTACTATATATACCATATCTTCTTTGTAAACTTGGGCCTGTGGTGAGTACCGGAATCTTTGCAAATGCAAAGTATTCCGTCGGAATTCTTTTCCAGATTTGCGCACTGCTGTCAATTGGGGCCATTTTCTCCAATATCTGGGATTCAACTCGAAGTTTACCGTGCTAAATACGAAATTTTCGCATGCGCTGAAATCGCGTCTATACATTCCAGCAAAATCTAACGACAAAGACACTCGGGATTCAAGGGGTTGTGTAGCGCAATATATAGCTTCTCTCCATTGTCAACCTCACCTTCGAGCGGCGAATCCCGTTTCACTAACAGACGAGGCTCTGGCGACCCCAATCTCCTCATGGAACCTGCGGGTGGGGAGGGAGGGATGGCCTGAAGGTTTAATGTGGCCATATAAATCGTTCCCGAGATGGCCGGGCCAGCACCTTAATGGTGCTGTGTTACCGGAGCGTATCGGATCTGTATCCGACAAAGGACCATCACATCGATAACACTCCCCAAAGCCTTCGGGGAGTAACTTAATCGCTACAACAACAACAACAAAGACACTCCCCGAATGTTCTGTGTAGCTCCATTTGGGAGTGTTATCGATGTTGATGGTCCTTTGCCGGATATAGATCCGGTATGTTTCGGTAACATAGTACCTTAATGGTGCAAGGTATAATCAAAACAGCTGTCGCCCTGTCCGTCCTGATGTCACGTTGTTTAAATTTTACCCAAATTATTAAATAAATTATAAATTAAAAATTGCTTCACATAAATGTTTTCATACATTTAAAAGCAAAAAGGGCAACCCCCGCTTAATTCCTACGAATAAATTTTTCTTAAATGAATTAAATCATGGCGGCCGTCGTGGTGTGGTGGTAGAGTGCTCCGCCTACCACCCCGAAGATAATGGTACACGCCCCGGCCAAAGCAACATCAAAATTTTAGAAACACGTTTTTCAATTAGAGGTTTTTCGAAACTGGGTCGCCCCTCGGCAGTGATTTGGCAAGCACTCCGAGTGTATTCCTGTGCTTCCCAAGGCAGCCGGTTCTATGTACCGGAGCGACTCGGGATTTTTCCCGACCAAGGGCTGTCATTTCAGTGTAAATACTGCTACAACAACAAAGTGTATTTCTGCCATGAAAAGCTTCTTAGTGAAAACTCGTCCGCCTTGCAGATGCCCGTACCGCTGATTTGTAGGTAAAAATAAATGCAAAAAATGTTACACGAGTGGGAGATGTTGGAATTATAAGTATTTAATTGCTTGTTAATAGTAAAGAAAGTATTCCAAAGGTTCAAAATATGGCTCAAGTCATGAAACAGTTCACGGGCTAAATAAATTTGAGTCACGGAAAACTTTCAAATTGTTTACTTTCTTAGGACTTGACTCAGATGCCCCCAGCGGGTTAGGGGGTTAGAATATACCCGCGGTAGGCTTGCCTATCGTAAGAAGCGACTAAAATACCAAATAGGTTCAAGGGGTTGTGTATCGCAACCCTTTCAAGGGGTAGCCAGCGCAATATATATATATATCTTCTCCCACCCAATTGTCAGCCTTACCTATACGTGGCGAACCCTGTTTCACTAACTGCCGAGGCTATGGCGACCCCGAGCTCCTTATGGATCTAGGGGGTGGGAAGGCGGTATGGCCTAGGTCGCATGTGGTCATACCAAATCGTTCCCGAGATGGTTGGGCTTGGTACCGGATCTGCATCCGGCAAAAGACCATCAACATCGATAACGCCTCTAACACCCCTCTCATTATGGTCCACCCCTGTTGGAACAGCATGCAACGTGTCCCCACATGACACCAACCATCTCTTCAATTGTAATGTGGAACCAACGCCTCTAACACCCCTTTCCTTATGGTCCACCCCTGTTGAAACGGCAAGTTTCCTTGGACTCCCGTTAGAGGATATTGATGAAAATTTGGGGCGAAGCACTGCTACAACAACAACAACAACATAACACTCCCTAAGGCCTTGTTGTTGTTGTTGTAGCAATGCTCGCCCCACCTAATAGCCACGATCGATCACAAATTGTCATCAATATCCTCTAACTGGAGTCCAAGGAAACTTGCCGTTTCAACAGGGGTGGACCATAAGGAAAGGGGTGTTAGAGGCGTTGGTTCCACATTACAATTGAAGAGATGGTTGGTGTCATGTGGGGACACGTTGCAAGCGGGACATACATTTTGTATGTCGGGGTTGATTCTGGATAGGTAAGAGTTTAACCTGTTACAGTATCCAGAACGAAGTTGAGCAAGAGTGACACGCGTTTCCCTGGGGAGTATGCGTTCCTTTTCCGAAAGTTTTGGATAATTTTCGTTAAGCACTGGATTCACCGGGCAATTCCCGGCATAAAGGTCCGACGCCTGTTTATGGAGTTCACCAAGGACCTGCTTGTGTTTTTTCACTTCATATGGCTGGGTTCTCAGGTGCCGTATTTCCTCAAAATGCTTACGGAGATGACTCCTTAAGCCCCTAGGCGGTGCTGGTTCATCAATCAGATGTCTGTTGGGATGCCCAGGTTTCTGGGTATTCAACAGGAACTGTTTGGTCAGCATCTCATTTCTCTCCCTGATGGGGAGTATTCTCGCCTCATTATGCAGATGGTGTTCTGGGGACATAAGAAGACAGCCCGTGGCGATTCTGAGAGCAGTATTTTGGCAGGCTTGTAGTTTCTTCCGGTGGGTGTTTTTTAGGCTTGGCGACCATATGGGTGACGCGTAGCACGTAATCGGCTGGCTAATTGCTTTGTATGTAGTCATGAGCGTTTCTTTATCTTTTCCCCAAGTACTGCCAGCGAGGGATTTGAGGATTTTGTTACGGCTCTGAATTCTCGGAACAATTGCGGCTGCGTGCTCACCAAAATTTAGACCCTGATCAAACGTCACACCCAAGATTTTGGGGTGTAGGACAGTCGGTAGTGGGAGTTGGATTCGATAGGGACTTTACGGTGGACCAAAGTTTACCCACACCGGTAGAGAGGTTACAACCTCTTAGGTGCTCCTCCCATTTCGCCCGCTTGTGTTCAGCCACAAGCAATCTGATGCGTTGGTTTATATCCCTTATTTGGGGGTCGCCTGGATCAAGCTGTCTTATAAGGTCACGTTCTCTCGCTAAGTTTGCGGCCTCCGCCGGGAAGTGGGCCGAATTTCGGGAATTCTCCCGGCGGGAATGAAATGTGCCGAGGCGGATTTAATGACCTTACGGAAGGCACGCTCCCCTTGGCGGGCATCAGTCGGGATAGGGAGGGCAGCAAAGCAGCTGTCTGTAAAGGATTTATATTCTTCCCACTTTCATTTTTTGAAGTTTATGAAAGTGCGTTTTTCAGTGACGATGAAGTCGGCGGTACGCTCAAGCGAAATAAGTATGGGCAGGTGGTCGGATGCCAATGTTACCATCGGCTGCCAGTTGACGCAGTTTACGAGTTCTGCGCTCACGGCTCAAGGCCTTCGGGGAGTGTCCTTACCGCTACAACAACAATAACTTGACTCAGATTCAAGGGCCATAAAAAAAACCTCTTCATAGATGTCGTATTTTGTGTAAAATATCTACTAAACCTAATTAGTTGACATCTATGTATGTACATGTTTCTGCGTACTTGCCACCGGTTCATTGTTGAATTGTTCATCTACAACTCCAAAGAATATATGTAAAACGAGTTTTTGACATTGTATAACAAGAATAAGTAAAGGAACGACTTTCAAAATTTAGGATAACTTCCAACTTTTTTCACAGGCGGGACACAGCTAATACTATTTTATACATCTGTTAATAACAATATAGGGCTTATATAAATTGGTATTTAAATGAGCTTCATTAAATAAAGATGAGTTACGGTAGGTATTAATGTTGCTGTTGCAGTTATTAATCTTATTATTCACTGGGGTGGTAAATCACAAATTGTTTGGCATCTATCTCATCCTAATTCAAATTGCCAAATCAGCACTTTATTTTGTGTAAAAAATTTAAAATTAATTTAAAGATTCAATTTAATGCACTTTCTCATGGAACCTCCCTAAGCAAAACGTTTTTAATTAGCAAAAAAAATTTTAAATGGTATCGTCCCTCGGCCAAGGTTTGCAAATACACCGGGTGTATTCCTGCCATGGAAGGTTCTCAGCAAAAATACATCTGTCTTGCAGGTGCCGTTCGGAGCGGTAAAAACATGTAGTTCCCGTCCCGCCGATTTGTAGGACAAATTAAAAAATAGCATACGCAAATCGGAAAGAAAGCTCAGTCTAAATTTTCTCTTAGGTATATCGCGCCTTGTATTTTTGTCTTTTATTGTTTGATGTATCAATTCTTGATAGAAGCGGAGAAATAATAAAAAATATCAGACAAAAAGGAATACTCATGTTCGCACAGATGTATGCAGTGCTCAAAAGGGGACATTAGCCGTGTTTTTTTACACGCGTATACGTTTACGTTTGCGCGTAAAAAAACGCTCATCTTCGCTTAGATAATGCTTAGGAGACCCATCTAGCGGCAGTAGTTAAATAAGTAGCTACAGAACAGGGTGTACCTAAAATCGGAGACACACACCTTCGGTGACCATAGTGTATAAACATATCGTCGGTACAATGCCAAAGGCATTGTGAATGATAACTAAGTGTGATATCTTCTGCATAGACGTCAAAATTCCAAAGTGATTGGATCACCTGATTTGTAATTGCCTATCGCTGTCTCATTCTGTATCTCTTTCTATCACCCGCTGAATATAGGCGCCGCCATATTGAATACCGTCAAAACGCTAAAAAGTAGCCATATTGAACATCCTGTCAGCAGTTGACAGATATCACACTTAGTCATCATTTACAATGGCCAAAGTCACTAATGTGCCATTTTTGTTTTAACGAAATATGATATATGTCAAATTTTGCAAAGCCAACACAACAAATGTACATTTTTTTGAATAAAAAAAATTCAAAAATCATTTTTCAATTAACATCACTTAGTGGTTTACAAAGGTAAACCTTCCAATAGTGGTTGAAAAATACAAAATTAAATCTCTATTTCTAACAATGTCTTACGCGTTTTTCTCAAAACATCAAATATGCACATTCGTGACTTTGGCATTGGACCGACGATATAGCTGAATAGGTTGCGATGAATAGTGGACACATACCATTTTTAGAGGTGATACATAGAATTAGTGTTGAGGTGAAACATAACACATATTTCAGTTACATCTGAGTATAATGCGTATTGAAATTTAGTAGTACTAATTTTATGCGCATTAATTTCAGAACAGTATTTAAAGTTTGACTCTTAGCAGTCCATATAAAGTTTAAACGTAAACGTTTATAGATGTAAAAAACACAGCTAATATTATGTAAAAATACTTTGTTAGTTTGAAAATTTGGTTTACAAAAAATATTGTGGCAACGCTGGGTGCTACTTAATCCAACAAAAAGTACAAAACGCATCATATTTCTTAAAACCGGATTCATTTTCTCCATTTTGCGTATACTAAAATTCGTTCGTAATCACGCTTAAGCGAGGGGTTGCCAGCCAACACTTTCCATTGAATAATAATGCTGAATATTTTTTGTTGGTGGTGTTTCAAATCTCATTATCCAAAGTTTTTAAAACTTTGTTTCCCTGCATTTGTTTAATTATTGTATATTCTATTTTTGTTACAAACCATATACTAACCACGACTTGGACCAAACAATTGTTTGGATTTTCCACCTTTTCATTTTTCATACATTTCTGCAATGGAATGTTTCGTTGATGGGTGCCTTTATGCAGATGTTTCGTACTTATGTATGTACTTGGAATAAAATTTTATGCATATCCATATATACATATGTACATGCACACATACATACGTTCATGTATTTTGCGCCCATTCCCATTGTTTATAAAATTTTAAGTTTTAAGATAATTTGTTAAAAAACTCACGAGTTAATTTTGTTTTATTTATTAAAAAGACAATTTTTACTGAACGAATCTTATTTTTTAGAATCTTTACACGCTTAATTTTGGAAAAGGTGACACTATGATTAAGGTTAAGTTACTGTAAAATTAGGTTTTTTATTATTAGGTATGTATGTATTTTAGTTGAACAATGGGGCAGACAAGTAGATATTCGTGTACATGTGGTTACCTCCAATGCACCTATTTAGAATCGTTCATACTTACCTGAAGTTCCTGCTTCTTCATATATTTGTTTTGATAGAACTCAAGGGAACTGGCTATTGTGCTGAATTGTGGTACATGTGCTTGCGGTAATTTGGATGACGTTGTTCCGCTGCTGCCTGTTGTACCGGAAGTCTTCTGATCATTATCATATAATTGTTGAGAGAACATGCTGTTTGATTCCGAATCTAATATAGTTTGTTGTTGTTGTTGTTGATGCGTAAAACGTCCTTGTTGTATAGATTGTTGCTGTTGTGTTGCCAATTGCTCCTGTTTAAGTAAAGCAGGTCTCAATGTTGCTGGACTCATAAACATATTCTGATAGTACTCTATTGGATTAGTTAAAGCCGTCTGTTGTAAAGTCGTCTGTTGTGGCTGATAGGATGTTAGCTGTTCGTCATTGGATTGCTGCGGTTGCAGTTGATCTATGTTGTTGTTGTTGGTGTTGGTGGGGGTGTTGGTGTTGTTTGTTGCGACTGTTGATTGAGGGGCTGCCTGGTTCAAATTGATATTTTCATTAGTGGAACTGGCTGCAGTACTTTGCAATTGGCTCGAATTCTGTGAATTCTCACTATTGTCGTGTTTTGATTTTTTCTTAGTTTCTCTGACCTTTTTTGCGTAATCGTTTAATTTCCTCAGTCTCTCCTTGCGTTGCTCTGGTGATTCGTTTGCAATACGCTGACGTGCTCGTGCTGCCATTTCTGCCAAACGTACCTTTCGCTGTTCAGGTGTCTCATTTGCTCTATAGAGGCGCATACGTTCAGCAAGCTTTTGTAGACGTTTAGCTCGCTGTTCAGGCGACTCCATTGCTCTGCGAAGCCTTTGCCTGGCTGCATTACGCACCAGGCGCATTGCTCGCTCCATATCCGATTCGTTCTGACGACGCATACGATTCGCCTCCGCATTACGTGCGAGACGCTTACGATACTCATCCTCACTTTCACGATTACGTCTCTCACGCATCCTTTCAGCATTGCGTGCCAACCGACGTGCACGAGCTTCAGGACTTTCGTTCCAACGCTGAGCTGCAGTACGTGAGGAAGTTGATGATGCAACTGATGTAGGACCACCGTGAGTTGTAGTGACACCTGCAGGCACCGGCGTTGATGGTGGCTGCTGTTTAAGTGATAGAGGTTGTGGATAACCAGGTAATGTGCTTAACTGTAATTGCTGTTGCTGCAATTGCTGTTGTTGCTGTTGATCAAGTTGTTGAAAATTATGCTGTTGGTGTTGCTGATGTAACTGATGCTGTTGTTGTTGTTGCTGCTGTTGCAATTGTTGGTGTTGTTGTTGTTGCTGCTGATGTGACAAAGGCAACAGCAACGTTGTTGGATGCTCAATAAGAAGCCTTGCATTATGTCCATTCAATGCGAGTAAATGTGTTGCGTACTGTGAATGCTGTTGCTGTTCAAGTGTTGGCTCTATTTTTATCCCATTGGGATTTGATTCCATTATTTCGAAAACGTCACTCTCAGGAACTGGGAACGTCTATATAAATTTGCACCTTACTCTTCAACATTTATTTGCCTTTTTGGTTCTCACCTAAACCTTTGTTGCATTACTTCAAAATATACACGATTACTATGTATTTTTGTTATTATTTATTCTTTAATAGCTTTTGCGTATTTGTAAAATGCAATTCTTGCAAATATTTACAGAGTTTTTCTTACTGATGTCATTTATTGGCGGCGATTGTCAAACTTTGACATTTTGCAATAAAAATCTCAACCAAACAATTCACAGCGTTATGTTCCATGCATTGGAACGATGTTGTTTCACACACATTTCCAGTCCAACTTTCCAATCGATTTTTCACATTTTCTGCGGGGCTCTTCACATATTTTAGCTCGGAATAGCCAATGCGCTTACGACACAAGCATATTTTCTTTCACAAAACCATTTTTCTAGTTTATTTTCAAATGGACTCTTTTAATTTTGCCTTTAATACTTTCGAAATAATAATTTTCTACTATTTCGTTACAATTTTAGGAGTTTAAAAATTTTGGTAATTTTTGCAAACACTTACATTTCTTTCAACACTTTCATTCAGATGAAGCGATTAATATCATAAATTATGGATTTAATGTTATTTTTCACAATAATTTTTTATTTAAACTTATAATTTCCGTAGGCGGTGAGGCCAAAACCAGCAACGGCTTGCGAAAAAAATGTAAATACACGAAAAACATTGGAACGAGCCGCTTTGTGGAAAGTGGAAGAACACTTAGAGAAATTGCTTGCTAATTTACAACCGTTATGAAATTATCAAACTTTATTACTTGAAAGCAGGGATGCACCTTAACGTTAAGCTAATCGTTTATCAAAAAATTTCCACCGTTTCCGTTGAAACACTTCGAAATATTATCGATAAAGAAATTATCAAGATAAATTGTATCTCGTTTTTAACCGAAACGAAAAGCTTTCGTTAACGGTAAAATCGTTAACAAAAACGTGATACTTAAAGTTTGAATTATGCTGGCAATGCTATAGCCATGGTGAAGCCAGTAAGGTGCTAACAGCGAGCGGACATACACACGAACTCCATGTAATTTGTTTGTGTAATTCGTTGGTGGTAATGTCAAAATACTCTGAGAAATGTTCGTACTGTCAAAATTCATGAGAAAAGTTGCAATCAGCTTGGCTAATGGCTTCACCTTTAATGACTCCGCCATCAATCAGCTTTGCCAGCATAGTTTGAAATTAATAATCAACATAAACGATTTGATTTCGTTTTGATATGGCAGAAAACGAAGCAAAATCACTTCGTTAATTTGACGTTCTTAACGTTAATAAACGAAACGAAATGACTTTGTTTCGTTTATTAACGCTAATTATCGTAACGAAATGATATCGGTTCGTTGGTTAAGCATGCCTGCTTGAAAGTATTGAAGTCGGATTTACATAAAGCGTTGGTCGCTTGGATGCGAAGAAAGCACCAATGCAATTTATTGTTATATTATATATATAGTTGTTAAAGCTAATAAAGGCCATAGAAGCGCATATGTTAATCTTCCTTAGGGTGGTTTGCGTTGAAAGAATTAAAATTAAGAAAACAACAAATCCCTCAAGTATCAATAGTTTTTCTACGTTAAATTAAATGGTTGTTTTAAATTGCATACGCTATTAATTTTTTGCATTACCACCTTTTAAAATTTGAATACATTTTTCTTTAATTTGATTTAAATTGATGCTTCATTTGATTCGTTCCTAAAAAAGGTAGGCAAATATGCCTTGGTTTGATATTTGTCATTTAACCTCTTTGCAACAACTTCTATTTAGCGGAGTAGATTTATTTTGGCTTTCGAATTAAGGGTATTTTTTGCCGCGCAACATTGGAAGTAAGGATGTATATATGAATGTATCCATCGCAAACATATATGTATATATGTATGTATTCCAGAGAATAGATACATACATATTCACATACAAGCACCCGCAACCGGGAACTCGTTCAACACCTGGAAATGCAGTGCTGCCACACCATTTTGCATTTGGACGCACATTTTATGTTTAGGGATCACTGAGGCTATTTATTTCAAAGTAAAGTTAACGACAAAATACCCACTGGAACTACATACATATATATAAGCATATATATATATAGATACATAGATATGGACTAACGTGCATATATGTATCTACATGCATCGCACGCATATGTATATTACAAGATGCACAGATGCCTACATATACATAGATAGATAGTATGTATGTGGTTTTTGTGTACCCATAAACTGTAGATTTCTTTGATATATTTGGCAGAATTCAACCAACAACTAATCCTTTCTCATATGGACGATGCATGCGCACACCCAACCATCGCATACATATGTACATATATGTATGTTTGTTTGAAGGGATGTGGTCATACTATTCACCCTGTCCACATAACGGCATCCATCGGTCATTATACATACATATCTATGCTTTTGGTAAGACAGGTTGCTGGCGCTAATTGGCAACATCGCTTGGCTTCCTTCCATCAGAGTAGGATTATTAGTGCATTCAATACCGTTACCTATGTATGTATGTCATGTTTTTTCGAAGCTAATCATAGTAGAGAAACCGACTTCGGGTACGCAAAAATGTCACCTCTAATAAGCTTTGCCTTATTTTAATTGGATAGAGGAAGCAGACGAAGGAGGAGATCTCCACCAAGAAGACTTGATTTCCCTTGTGTTAGCAATTGGTGTCAGTTATGTTAAAACACTGATAGCTGGCGTGACTTGCCACGCAACGCCAAAATCGCCTAGGGAGTTAAGCGTACGTTATGGGTATCACCCTTAGCAGAGTTTTGAAAAGATTAATTTGATATGAAATGAATTGGTTTTATGATAAACAAGCCAGGAAGGCTAAGCTCGGGTGTAAGCGAACATTACATACTCAGCTGAGAGCTTTGGAGACAAAATAAGGGAAAATCACCATGTAGGAAAATGAACCTAAGGTAACCCTGGAATTTGTTTGTATGACATGGGTATCAATATTCAATATAGTTTATTAATAAATTTGTACAGGTGAGACTATTGTCTCTTAACGTACATCAACATTCGGATCTCATACAATATTTCGAATTTCTAAATTTATTGTTAATATATATTATGTTAAATAAGTAATTTATTAAAACTAATCGTAGAATTAATATCAACTATTCTATGTGTATATATTTGTATGAATACACAAAAATAAAACAAAATAAGAAACAAAAATAGAAGAATGACTCTGATTCAGAAAAATTAAAAAAAGATATTATGCATGTATCAAATCAAATGGAAAGTATTAAAGAGTATTTTAAAAGTGAGTGGGCCATAGTTCTATAGGTGGACGCCATTTCGGGATATCGCCATAAATGTGGACCAGGGGTGACTCTAGAATGTGTTTGTACGATATGGGTATCAAATGAAAGGTGTTAATGAGTATTTTAAAAGGGAGTGGGCCTTAGTTCTGTAGGTCGACGCCTTTTCGAGATATCGATAAAGGTGTACCAGGGGTGACTCCAGAATTTGTTTGTACGATATGGGTATCAAATGAAAGGTGTTAATGAGTATTTTAAAAGGGAGTGGGCCTTAGTTCTGTAGGTCGACGCCTTTTCGAGATATCGATAAAGGTGTACCAGGGGTGACTCTAGAATTTGTTTGTACGATATGGGTATCAAATGAAACATGTTAATTAGTATTTTAAAAGGGAGTGGGCCTTAGTTCTGTAGGTCGACGCCTTTTCGAGATATCGATAAAGGTGTACCAGGGGTGACTCTAGAATGTGTTTGTACGATATGGGTATCAAATGAAAGGAGTTAATTTTTTTTTTTAAAAGGGAGTGGGCCTTAGTTCTGTAGGTCGACGCCTTTTCGAAATATCGATAAAGGTGTAGCAGGGGTGACTCTAGAATGTGTTTGTACGATATGGGTATCATATTGTTACGAATATTAGCAAAGCTGAGGAGTGCTGCCATCTCCAGGCCGATGCTAAGCAGTGACGTGAATTCACATCAATAATTCAATCATTATGTATCTACATAAACGAATCAATAATTGCGTCTACACATATGTACACATTCCGACGAGCAACATTTACATACAAGGCAGCGAGAGATGAGATGTCACACACAGATGAATTTACTTATACGCTTATGTGTGTGCGGGAGACTGTAAACTACCAACACATGCATATATCTTATCTGAGTTGTCACAAGAGAGAGCAATAATTTGTGCACGTAGTTGTGGCTGGCGATTTTGTAGCCGAAACAACTAGTAACTTCTGGAAATCGAAGAGCCTAGAAGTATGCAACGTAAACTATAAAAGCGGTGCAGGCGAGTAAGAAGTAATTCAGTTTGATTTGAGTTGTCAAGCAGTTCCGATTAAGACGATATCTAGCAATAGTAGTATTATTTTGAATAGCAGAGTTTCATTGAGCTATCAATCAGTGTGGTTATTAAGCAAGCTATTCGTTGCACAGTTTGAGTGTTATTGTGAAGTACTCTAATAAATGCCATTTTGCATTACTACAAATTGGAGTTATTTATTCAACAGTTTAGTGATTCGAACTTAGCAGAGGATTGCAAATAAGAGGATTTGCAAGTAAATTCGTTACAATTGGTGTCAGAAGTGGGATTGTTGAATAAATTCCAAAGGACAACAAGGACATGGCAAAGTTCAGTGAATTGAAGATCCAGCAACTAAAGAAGGAGTTGGAGAGGCGTGGATTGAATACAAGCGGCGTTAAACTTGAACTTCAGGCACGGCTACGAGAGGCAATGGAAGCAGAAGGAATTGATGTGGAAGAGTATGTCTTTCATCTTGACAGCGAGGAGACAACAAAAATTGAAGAGAAAAACGAAACATCGCAGACGGTTACCAGCACAGACTTGCACATGATTTTAGCGGCAATATCTGCTCAAACATCGACAGTGTCATCTCAACTGGAAGAGCAGAAGACATATATGGGATCACAACTAGAATCGCAAAAGACAGATATAACATCCAAGATTGAAGCCCAAGAGACACGTATAACATCAAAGATTGAAGCACAAGAAACGCGTATTTCGGAAATGTCAGCACAAATTTCAGCACAGATATCCACACAACTAGAAGAGCAGGAAACCCGTATATCATCTAAACTGGAAGCGCATATGGAAGAAAAACTAACCCAGTTTCATGAAGGCTTCAGTGGTCGACAGGATAAAATCGAGGCCGAGGTGGATGCTTTGAGAGGACGTATCGAGCAGTTACAACTAAATCGTCCAGCAGTTTCAGCGAGTAATCCAAAGGTAAAAACACCATCCTTTGACGGTTCTGTTCCTTTCCAGGTCTTTAAGCTACAGTTTGAGAAGACCGCAGCAGTGAACAACTGGAATGTGGAAGATAAAGTTGCCGCACTCTTCGTAGCATTGAAAGGACCAGCTGCCGAAATCTTACAGACTATTCCAGAGTACGAACGGAACAGTTATGACGCATTGATGGCTGCTGTAGAACGGCGATACGGAAGCGAACACAGGAAACAGATATTTCAAATAGAACTGCAAAACCGCTACCAAAAAGCTAACGAGACTTTGCAGGAGTTTGCTTCGGACATTGAAAGATTGGCTCATCTTGCAAATGCGGACGCACCCGTGGAATACACTGAAAGGGTAAAGATTCAGAGCTTTATAAATGGCATACGGGACGTCGAAACAAAGCGAGCTACATACGCAAACCCAAAGCCAACATTCGCAGAAACGGTGTCACAAGCTCTGATTCAGGAAACAGCGTCGCTTCTGGGTAAGCCAGTTTTCAAAGCACGCCGTGTGGAAGTAGAAAGGCCAGAGTGGGTAGACGCAATATTGGAGGCACTGAAAGGATCGCAAAAGCGAAGTGAAAAAGTTATCAAATGCTTCAAATGCGGGAAGTCCGGTCACATAGCACGTCATTGCGATCTTGGTCTTAATAGTTCCAACAATGTGGGTGGCCGTAAACGCAAAGCTGGAGGAGATGAGCAAGAGCGAGTAAGAGGTAGAGAGCTAGATCCAGCTATTGAATGGCCTGTTATATCTGTGTCGCAAATTGGAAGGAAATCAAGCAGTCTTACCGTCAGAGGGAATGTGGATGGCAACGAACGAATACTGACTGTAGATACGGGCGCATCTCATCCCTTGATCCGATCTGACTTGGTCAACAGGAGAGTAAAACCGTTACCTGGAGCAAAGTTGCGTACGGTCACTGGCAAGTATAACCAAGTTCAGGGAGAAGTGATATGTGAAGTATTGATTGGGAAGGTCATGGTTTTACACAAATTTGTTGTGGGGGAGATTGTTGATGAAGTTATATTGGGAGTGGATTTCTTGGTTGACCATGACATCAAGATCGATATGCAGAGAAGGGTGATGCATTATGAGAACCAAGATGTGCCACTTAACTTCAGTTTAGAAAAAGGGTTCAGCAGTAAGCGAGTGCTGGTGGAGGAGATTCGACAGAGACCACGAAAGTCAAGGAAAGTAGATCGAGCAAAGGTTGATGGATCGAATGTGCCAAATAAAGCGAAATTAAAAGTACCTGCGAGGAAAAGACCGGCATCAACAAACCCTAATGGACGCACTAAAATAACTGAAAGAATTTTTCAGAAAGAATGCAAGGATGGTTTCAAGCCAGCGCGCACTTTTGTTGGGAAACGTCGGAACGATACTGAGTATGTGAAGCCAATCCGTCAAGAACAAGCTCTACAAAGTAGTTCTTCATTGGCCAAGCAACAGAGTGCGAGAGAACGATCCAGAATAATGAGTAGTAAGATGGAACACAGGTACGACAGGGAAAATAATTCGGAAGGTTTCCGGAATGGAGATTTGGTACTGTTAAACAACCCTCACCCGCGGAAAGGTGTTCCAGCCCAATTTCGGTGCAGTTGGGAAGGCCCGTACAAAGTTGTGAAGAAGATCAGTGATACCATCTACCGCATACAAACCACTGGGAAACCACGGATTAGAAGCGTGGTACATTTGGAGATGCTAGCGGCGTTTAGATTGAGAGATTTGTCTGATCGGGACGATCAGACTTAGGTGGAGGGCAGTGTTACGAATATTAGCAAAGCTGAAGAGTGCTGCCATCTCCAGGCCGATGCTAAGCAGTGACGTGAATTCACATCCATAATTCAATCATTATGTATCTACATAAACGAATCAATAATTGCGTCTACACATATGTACATATTCCGACGAGCAACATTTATACAAAGCAGCGAGAGATGAGATGTCACACACAGATGAATTTACTTATACGCTTATGTGTGTGCGGGAGACTGTAAACTACCAACACATGCATATATCTTGTCACAAGAGAGAGCAATAATTTGTGCACGTAGTTGTGGCTGGCGATTTTGTAGCCGAAACAACTAGTAACTTCTGGAAATCGAAGAGCCTAGAAGTATGCAGGGTAAACTATAAAAGCGGTGCAGGCGAGTAAGAAATAATTCAGTTTGATTTGAGTTGTCAAGCAGTTCCGATTAAGACGATATCTAGCAATAGTAGTATTATTTTGAATAGCAGAGTTTCATTGAGCTATCAATCAGTGTGGTTATTAAGCAAGCTATTCGTTGCACAGTTTGAGTGTTAT
The DNA here is from genome assembly GCF_040869045.1 of Eurosta solidaginis. NCBI lineage: Eukaryota > Metazoa > Arthropoda > Insecta > Diptera > Tephritidae > Eurosta > Eurosta solidaginis. The sequence goes on along the minus strand of NC_090322.1, from coordinate 119,890,599 downwards.
TGTGAAGTACTCTAATAAAGGCCATTTTGCATTACTACAAATTGGAGTTATTTATTCAACAGTTTAGTGATTCGAACTTAGCAGAGGATTGCAAATAAGAGGATTTGCAAGTAAATTCGTTACAATATGAAAGGTGTTAATGAGTATTTTAAAAGGGAGTGGGCCTTAGTTCTGTAGGTCGACGCCTTTTCGAGATATCGATAAAGGTGTACCAGGGGTGACTCTAGAACTTGTTTGTACGATATGGGTATCAAATGTAAGGTGTTAATGAGTATTTTAAAAGGGAGTGGGCCTTAGTTCTGTAGGTCGACGCCTTTTCGAGATATCGGTAAAGGTGTACCAGGGGTGACTCTAGAATTTGTTTGTACGATATGGGTATCAAATGAAAGGTGTTAATGAGTATTTTAAAAGGGAGTGGGCCTTAGTTCTGTAGGTAGACGCCTTTTCGAGATATCGATAAAGGTGTACCAGGGGTGACTCTAGAATTTGTTTGTACGATATGGGTATCAAATGAAACATGTTAATTAGTATTTTAAAAGGGAGTGGGCCTTAATTCTACAGGTGGACGCCTTTTCGAGATATCGCCATAAAGGTAGACCAGAGATGGCTCTAGAATGAGTTTGTACGATATGGGAAAGCTGTTAATGAGAATTTTAAAAGGGAGTGGGCCATAGTTCGATAGGTGGACGCCATTTCGGGATGTCGCCTTAAAGGTGGACCAGGGGTGACTCTACAATGTGTTTGTACGATATGGGTATCAAATGAAAGGTGTTAATTAATTATTAATAATCGAGATATCGTCATAAAGGTGAACCAGGGGTGACTCTAGAATGTGTTTGTACGATATGGGAATCAAATGAAAGGTGTTAATGAGTATTTTAAAAGGGAGTGGGCCTTAGTTCTAAAGGTGGACGCCTTTTCGAGATATCGCCATAAAGGTGGACCAGGGGTGAATCTAAAATTTGTTTGTACGATATGGGTATCAAATTAAAGGTACTAATGAGGATTTTAAAAGGGAGTAGCCCTTAGTTGTATATGTGAAGGCGTTTTCGAGATATCGACCAAAATGTGGACCAGGGTGCCCAGAACATCATCTGTCGGGTAACGCTAATTTATTTATTTATGTAGTACCACGATACTGTTCCTGCCAAGATTCCAAGGGTTTTTGATTTCGCCCTGCAGAACTTTTTCATTTTCTTCTACTTAATATGGTAGGTGTCACACCCATTTTAAAAAGTTTTTTCCAAAGTTATGTTTTGCGTCAATAAACCAATCCAATTACCATGTTTCATAATTTTTTTTCATATTTGGTATAGAATTATGGTATTTAAATTTTTCGTTATTTTCGATATCGAAAAGGTGGGCGTGGTCATAGTCAGATTTCGGACATTTTTTATACCAAGATAAGGTGAGTTCAGATAAGTACGTCAACTAAGTTTAGTAAAGATATATCGATTTTTGCTCAAGTTATCGTGTTAACGGCCGGGCGGAAGGACAGACGGCCGACTGTGTATAAAAACTGAGCGTGGCTTCAACCGATTTCGCCCATTTTCACAGAAAACAGTTATCGTCATAGAATGTATGCCCCTACCAAATTTCACAAGGATTGGTAAATTTTTGTTCGACTCATTATTAAAAATATTCTAGAAAAATTAAATGAAAAAGGGCGGACCACGTCCATTTTGAAATTTTCTTTTATTTTTGTATTTTGTTGCACCATATCATTACTGGAGTTGAATGTTGACACAATTTACTTATATACTGTAAATATATTACATTTTTTGTTAAAATTTGACTTTTTACTAATTTTCTATAGATATAATTTTTTGATATATAGAAGTCTATATCTATCTCGATTAGTTTATGCCGTTACGGATTACCGTTATGCGAACAATATTAATATACTCTGTGAGCTCTGCTCAGCTGAGTATAAAAATTATGTGATTTTCGAGATTAATACAGGACAGTGCATCAGCATTTGCATATAATAGATCTATTCTTGTTTGGGACGTCTTAACAATCCTTGCGTTGAAATTTACCTTTTGCCCAATCGCGCTATGTGCAAATATCTCATCGAGCTTAGAACTAGTTGCTGTATTAGCACTTATGTTAATGTTAAAATCTCCAATTATCAAGGAGCTTGTACCACTCTCCAGTTCCTCGCAAAGTATAGCTTCTAAGTGATTTAAAAATTCGAATATCGGCCTATTGATAAATGATTCAAGGTTCGATTCGAGCTCAAGGCACAAATAATAAAAAAAAATAACAATAATTATGATTAGAAAAAAATTATTGTTCTGGCCTTGAGCTCGAACCGAACCTTGAATATTTTAGTAAAGTGTGAAAAATAATTTGATAAGTCCTTTTCCTTAAAATTTAAGGATAATTACTTCATTTGGCGATGCCTCACCCGACCCACAAGCTTGTGATATTTCCTTACTAAGAGAAACCTGACAAAAACATATAGACTGCTCACAGTCCCTTCTAAATTGATCTGTTGATTTAGTACTATACTAAAGTTATAAATAGCAGTTTGCACTGGTTTTTTGTTAGGCTAAGCTGACCATTGGCGGCCACCGTGGTGTGATGGTAGCGTGCTCCGCCTATCACACCGTATGCCCTGGGTTCAACTCCCGGGCAAAGCAACATCAAAATTTTAGAAATAAGATTTTTCAATTAGAAGAAAATTTTTCTAAGCGGGGTCGCCCCTCGGCAGTGTCTGGCAAGCGCTCCGATTGTATTTCTGCCATGAAAAGCTCTCAGTGAAAACTCATCTGCCTTGCAGATGCCGTTCGGAGTCGGCATAAAACATGTAGGTCCCGTCCGGCCAATTTGTAGGGAAAAATCAAGAGGAGCACGACGCAAATTGGAAGAGAAGCTCGGCCTTAGATCTCTTCGGAGGTTATCGCGCCTTACATTTATTTTATTTTTTTTAAGCTGACCATTCTACCAGAAACCGCTATGTATTTTTTACCTTTTTCTTTTACCGTACCTTTGTGTCCTGACAGTCGAGTCTTGCACGGAAATTTAAATGAGGACAATGTAAATGCTTTGAAACTACTTATTCGGAAGTACGCCTTTGAGGACAGTGTAAATGTAGTATAAGACTGGGTTGACGTACAACTCTTGCCGCGTTGCTTCGCTTTGAAAACGTCATAAAGGCGACAAATAATAAATAATTTTAAATAATGTTTTTCTTTTGTAAATTCCGATCTTACCCACACTGGGCACCCAATTTCAATAATATGTTCCCTTATATTTTTTGCAAAATACACAAAATTAAAAGAAATACTTTTTATTTGTTACTAGCAGACTCGCCAGACGCTGTTCTGCCGTAATGCTATATTCAAACAGAAAAATAAATTGAGGCAATTTCGATTTAAATTGAGTGGCGTTCATACAACTCTATTTAGCTTACACAATAGTAATTTGATAGCTGGTTGGCTCATCTCTACAGCAACAACATGCTTTTGTTCAGACTGTCAAAATATGCGTGTTGGTATTGGTTGGACGAATGGAATGGAATGAAAACAAAACTTTGAAATTTTTGTGTGTTGTAAAAAAATGTGTTCAATGTTTTGGTTTCATTTTGAGTTTGCCATCTTCTTTTGACAATCTCTACTCCAGTAAAATGAAAAAAATAAAATCAGCTGATGAGATGAGCCAACCAAGCAAGCTTCAAGGGATGCGCTCTTTTTATATAGTTCATCTGCTTTCTCATTCCCATCTAATCCCATATGCACTGGAACCCAATTTAGATATATGCTTCTCCCTGTCCCGATTCTCTCCAGAGAATGCTTACACTCTAACACGCATTTAGATGCTGCGCTATGCGAGATTATTGCCTTAATTGCTGCTTGACTGTCAATATAAAAGTTAACACGGTTGCAGCTTAAGCTATTCTCTTCCAGGGTTTCTACTGCTTTGGTTACCCCTAATATTTCCGCTTGGAATACGCTACAGTGATCTGGCAGCTTATAGGATCTGTTTATTTCCGGATCAGCCAAGTATACCCCACACCATACTCCATCCACTACTTTGGAACCATCTGTGTACACATGTATCGCCTTGTTCGCCATTTGAGCACCCTTGCGCCAACCATCCACCTCTATTGTGGCTTTAAGATCTCCCTCGAAGCGCAGCTAGGGAATCAGGTAGTATGTTCGTTCTGTAATTGATGACGCTATACTACTATGGCAGTATGGTCGGCATAGCGTTGTTAACGCTATGTTCTTTGCTTCAAGGTCTACAGGTGGAATGTGCAGAATGGCATACAGTGCAGCCGTCGGGGTTGTTTTCAGGGCTCCCGTAATGCTAATTATTTATAGCCTGCATACTCCTTCTAATTTTTTGAGGTAGGTTGTTTTTTGTGTGGCTTTCCACCAAACAAGAACTCCATAGTATAGAATAGGGCTTACAATCGCTGTAAAATCCCAATGAGAAAGAGAGGGCGATAAACCCCACGTACACTTCAGCATTCTTTTACATGCATAAAATGCGTTGAGGCCTTCTCCACCCTCTCCGCCAAGTTCAGCTTCCATGACAGCTTATGTCTAGGATGATTCCTAGATATTTTGTGCAAGGTTTCTCCTGTAGGGTCATCTCTCCTAACTTGGTCCAATTTGGGACCTTGTACCTCTTTATAATAAACGAGACCATATCCGTCTTCTCTGCGTTGGCTGCCCAGGTATGAATATCCCGAAACGCCCGATCCATCAAAGAGCTAATCGTTGGAAGGCACTTTCAACTTATGACAATTGCAACGTCATCTGCGTAAGCCGTAAGTTTTACGGGTCCCTCATCGAACCGCCTGAGCAGTTGGTTGATGACCTGCTTCCACAGCAAAGGTGAAAGCACCCCACCCTGCGGCGTGTCCCTGTCCACTAATTTCTTGGCCTCATATAATCCCCATTGTAAGGTAATCTTCCTGCAAGTTAACATGCAGCCGATCCATCTGGTTTAGGCTGGATGTACTGTAATGTAATTAAGACCATCTATGATCGCCCATCTAGAAACATTGTTGAAAGCCGCGGTATTTTGCTTAGGTGTGGCAAATAAAAATCTGGCTTAGAAATACAATCACAAAGTCTAGCCATGAAAATCGTTCATTTTGGACGATTTTCGAATTGCTCTTCTTATTAATTTTCTATCCCAATATGTTTTAAATATATCACACCTCGTCTTACCAAATAGGAAGAATTTAAAATTAGTATCAGCTTGAGAAAAACCAAGTTAACAAAAAATTGGTATAGAAACAAGTAAGGAAGGTTAAGTTCGGGTTTAACCGAACATTACATACTCAGTTGAGAGCTATGGTGACAGCAGCCGTGTTTTTTAACACGTGTATATCCGTTTACGCTTAAACTTGATATGGACTGCTAAGCGACAAACTTTAAATACACCTCTGAAATTGCTGCGCAAAAAATTTTGTCCTACTAAATTTCAATACGCATTATACTCAGATGTAACTGAAATATATGTCTTTGTTTCACCCTCTACACTAATTCTATGTATTATATGTGTGTCCACAATTCATCGCAACTGATTCAGCTATATGTTATACCCTATGGCCATCAGAGCGTTGTGTCTTCGCTTTTCGGTACACCCTGTTGCTAGTTGTTTAACCACAGCCGCTAGATGGGTCTCCTAAGCATTATCTAAGTGAAGATAGGCGTTTTTTTTCACGCGCAAACGAAACGTATACGGCGTGTAAAAAAAAACACGGCTAACATAAGGGAAAATAACCATGTACGAAAATGAACCGAGGGTAACCCTGGAATGTGTTTGTATGACATGCGTATCAAACGAAAGGTATTAAAGAGTATTTTATGAGGGAGTGGGCCATAGTTCTATAGGTGGACACCATTTAGGGATATCGCCATAAAGGTGGATCAGGGTTGACTCTAGAATTTGTTTGTACGATATGGGTATCAAATGAAAGCGGTTAATGAACATTTTAAAAGGGAGTGGGCCTTAGTTCTATAGGTGGACTCCTTTTCGAGATATCGCCATTAAGGTGGACCAGGGGTGACTCTAGAATGCGTTTGTACGATATGGGTATCAAATTAAAGGTACTAATGAGGGTTTTAAAAGGGAGTGGTGGTAGTTGTATAGGTGGTCGCCTTTTCGAGATATCGGCATAAAGGAGGACCAGGGGTGACTCTAGAATGCGTTTGTGCGATATGGGTATCCAATTAAAGGTACTAATGAGGGTTTTAAAAGGGAGTGGTGGTAGTTGTATAGGCGGTCGCCTTTTCGAGATATCGGCATAAAGGTGGACCAGGGGTGACTCTAGAATGCGTTTGTACAATATGGGCATCAAACGAAAGGTGTTAATGAGTATTTTAAAAGGGAGTGGGCCTTAGTTCTATAGGTGGACGCCGTTTCGAGATATCGTCATAAAGGTGGACCAGGGGTGACCCTAGAATTTGTTTGTACGATATGGGTATCAAATAAAAGGGGTTAATGAACATTTTAAAAGGGAGTGGGCCTTAGTTCTATAGGTGGACGCCTTTTCGAGATATCGCCATAAAGGTGGACCAGGGGTGACTCTAGAATGCGTTTGTACAATATGGGTATCAAACGAAAGGTGTTAATGAGTATTTCAAAAGGGCGTGGGGTTTAGTTCTATAGGTGGACGCCTTTTCGAGATATCGCCATAAAGGTGGGCCAGGGGTGACTCTAGAATGTGTTTGTACGATATGGGTATCAAACGAAAGGTGTTAATGAGTATTTTAAAAGGGAGTGGGGCTTAGTTCTATAGGTGGACGCCTTTTCGAGATATCGCCATAAATGTGGACCAGGGGTGACTCTAGAATGTTTTTGTACGATATGGGTATCAAATTAAAGGTACTAATGAGGGTTCTAAAAGGGAGTGGTGGTAGTTGTATAGGTGGTCGCCTTTTCGAGATATCGGCATAAAGGTGGACCAGGGGTGACCCTAGAATTTGTTTGTACGATATGGGTATCAAATGAAAGGGGTTAATGAACATTTTAAAAGGGAGTGGGCCTTAGTTCTATAGGTGGACGACTTTTCGAGATATCGCCATAAAGGTGGACCAGGGGTGACTCTAGAATGCGTTTGTACAATATGGGTATCAAACGAAAGGTGTTAATGAGTATTTCAAAAAGGCGTGGGGTTTAGTTCTATAGGTGGACGCCTTTTCGAGATATCGCCATAAAGGTGGGCCAGGGGTGACTCTAGAATGCGTTTGTACGATATGGGTATCAAACGAAAGGTGTTAATGAGTATTTTAAAAGGTCGTGGTGCTTAGTTCTATAGGTGGACGCCTTTTCGAGATATCGCCATAAATGTGGACCAGGGGTGACTCTAGAATGTTTTTGTACGATATGGGTATCAAATTAAAGGTACTAATGAGGGTTTTAAAAGGGAGTGGTGGTAGTTGTATAGGTGGTCGCCTTTTCGAGATATCGGCATAAAGGTGGACCAGGGGTGACTCTAGAATGCGTTTGTACAATATGGGCATCAAACGAAAGGTGTTAATGAGTATTTTAAAAGGGAGTGGGCCTTAGTTCTATAGGTGGACGCCGTTTCGAGATATCGCCATAAAGGTGGACCAGGGGTGACCCTAGAATTTGTTTGTACGATATGGGTATCAAATGAAAGGGGTTAATGAACATTTTAAAAGGGAGTGGGCCTTAGTTCTATAGGTGGACGACTTTTCGAGATATCGCCATAAAGGTGGACCAGGGGTGACTCTAGAATGCGTTTGTACAATACGGGTATCAAACGAAAGGTGTTAATGAGTATTTCAAAAAGGCGTGGGGTTTAGTTCTATAGGTGGACGCCTTTTCGAGATATCGCCATAAAGGTGGGCCAGGGGTGACTCTAGAATGCGTTTGTACGATATGGGTATCAAACGAAAGGTGTTAATGAGTATTTTAAAAGGTCGTGGTGCTTAGTTCTATAGGTGGACGCCTTTTCGAGATATCGCCATAAATGTGGACCATGGGTGACTCTAGAATGTGTTTGTACGATATGGGTATCAAATTAAAGGTATTAATGAGGGTTTTAAAAGGGAGTGTTGGTAGTTGTATAGGTGGTCGCCTTTTCGAGATATCGGCATAAAGGTGGACCAGGGGTGACTCTAGAATGCGTTTGTACAATATGGGTATCAAACGAAAGGTGTTAATGAGTATTTCAAAAGGGCGTGGGGTTTAGTTCTATAGGTGGACGCCTTTTCGAGATATCGCCATAAAGGTGGACCAGGGGTGACTCTAGAATACGTCTGTACAATATGGGTATCAAACAAAAGGTGTTAATGAGTATTTTAAAAGGGAGTGGGCCTTAGTTCTATAGGTGGACGCCTTTTCGAGATATCGCCATAAAGGTGGACCATGGGTGACTCTAGAATGTGTTTGTACGATATGGGTATCAAATTAAAGGTATTAATGCGGGTTTTAAAAGGGAGTGGTGGTAGTTGTATAGGTGGTCGCCTTTTCGAGATATCGGTATAAAGGTGGACCAGGGGTGACTCTAGAATGCGTTTGTACAATATGGGTATCAAACGAAAGGTGTTAATGAGTATTTTAAAAGGGAGTAGGCCTTAGTTCTATAGGTGGACGCCTTTTCGAGATATCGCCATAAAGGTGGACCATGGGTGACTCTAGAATGTCTTTGTACGATATGGGTATCAAATTAAAAGTATTAATGAGTATTTTAAAAGGGAGTGATCCTTAGTTCCATAGGTGGACGCCGTTTCGAGATATCGACATAAAGGTGGACCAGGGGTGACCCTAGAATTTGTTTGTACGATATGGGTATCAAATTAAAGAGGTTAATGAGCATTTTAAAAGGGAGTGGGCATTAGTTCTTTAGGTGGACGCCTTTGCGAGATATCGCCATAAAGGTGGACCAGGGGTGACTCTAGAATGCGTTTGTACAATATGGGTATCAAACGAAAGGTGTTAATGAGTATTTCAAAAGGGCGTAGGACTTAGTTCTATAGGTGGACGCCTTTTCGATATATCGCCATAAAGGTGGACCAGGGGTGGCTCTAGAATGTGTTTGTACGATATGGGTATCAAATTAAAGGTATTAATGAGGGTTTTAAAAGGGAGTGGTGGTAGTTGTATATGTTAAGGCGTTTTCCAGATATCGACCAAAATGTGGACCAGGGTGACCCAGAACATCATCTCTTGGATACCGCTAATTTATTTATATATATAATACCAAGAACAGTATTCCTGCCAAGATTTCAAGGGTTTTTTATTTCGCCCTGCAGAACTTTTTCATTTCATTCTACTTAATATGGTAGGTGGTCACACCCATTTTACAAAGTTTTTTTCTAAAGTTATATTTTGCGTCAATAAACCTATCCAAATACCATGTTTCATCCCTTTTTTCGTATTTGGTATAGAATTATGGCATTTTTTTCGTTTTTGGTAATTTTCGATATCGAAAAAGTGGGCATGGTCATAGTCGGATTTCGGCCATTTTTTATACCAATACAAAGTGAGTTCAGATAAGTGTGAACTGAGTTTAGTAAAGATATATCGATTTTTGCTCAAGTTATCGTGTTAACGGCCGAGCGGAAGGACAGACGGTCGACTGTATATAAAAACTGGGCGTGGCTTCAACCGATTTCGCCCTTTTTCACAGAAATAAGTTATCGTCCCAGAATCTAAGCCCCTACCAAATTTCACAAGGATTGGTAAATTTTTGTTCGACTTATGGCATTAAAAGTATCCTAGACAAATTAAATCGCGGGTTCGAATCGAGCTCAAGGCCTAACAATAATTTTTTATCATTATTATTGTTATGATAAATTTTTTCTTAATTGAAAAAATTTTTTAATTAGAATAGAAGAAAGAAAAAATTTTAGACAACTGCCAAAGCTCGTTGTATAGATCCATTTCGGGAACTGCTAAATTCCTTCATCGGCAACGTTTAGGCGCCGCTGCTATAACCATTCAGCCACCACAGCGGTTTTTTGTTTGTCTTCATTAATCCTACTTCCATTCTGGTTCGTGCCAATTGATATTCACAACACTGCGGCATCTGTTGCAGAATAGCTGTGAAAATTGGACTTGTTTGTTGGCAATGCTGCCATAGTGTCATATTTTATTGACACTTTTTTCCCCGTGCTCTGGGATGTATTAACAATTTTTGTTGTTATATCGGCCTACTGATTTTAAGATCGCGTTATGATAAATTTTTTTTTTCTTAATTGAAAAAATTTTTAAATTAGAATAGAAGAAAGAAAAAATTTTAGACAACTGCCAAAGCTCGTTGTATAGATCCATTTCGGGAACTGCTAAATTCCTTCATCGGCAACGTTTAGGCGCCGCTGCTATAACCATTCAGCCACCACAGCGGTTTTTTGTTTGTCTTCATTAATCCTACTTCCATTCTGGTTCGTGCCAATTGATATTCACAACACTGCGGCATCTGTTGCAGAATAGCTGTGAAAATTGGACTTGTTTGTTGGCAATGCTGCCATAGTGTCATATTTTATTGACACTTTTTTCCCCGTGCTCTGGGATGTATTAACAATTTTTGTTGTTATATCGGCCTACTGATTTTAAGATCGCGGGTTCGAATCGAGCTCAAGGCCTAACAATAATTTTTTATCATTATTATTGTTATGATAAATTTTTTCTTAATTGAAAAAATTTTTAAATTAGAATAGAAGAAAGAAAAAATTTTAGACAACTGCCAAAGCTCGTTGTATAGATCCATTTCAGGAACTGCTAAATTCCTTCATCGGCAACGTTTAGGCGCCGCTGCTATAACCATTCAGCCACCACAGCGGTTTTTTGTTTGTCTTCATTAATCCTACTTCCATTCTGGTTCGTGCCAATTGATATTCACAACACTGCGGCATCTGTTGCAGAATAGCTGTGAAAATTGGGCTTGTTTGTTGGCAATGCTGCCATAGTGTCATATTTTATTGACACTTTTTTCCCCGTGCTCTGGGATGTATTAACAATTTTTGTTGTTATATCGGCCTACTGATTTTAAGATTGCGGGTTCGAATCGAGCTCAAGGCCTAACAATAATTTTTTATCATTATTATTGTTATGATAAATTTTTTCTTAATTGAAAAAATTTTTAAATTAGAATAGAAGAAAGAAAAAATTTTAGACAACTGCCAAAGCTCGTTGTATAGATCCATTTCGGGAACTGCTAAATTCCTTCATCGGCAACGTTTAGGCGCCGCTGCTATAACCATTCAGCCACCACAGCGGTTTTTTGTTTGTCTTCATTAATCCTACTTCCATTCTGGTTCGTGCTAATTGATATTCACAACACTGCGGCATCTGTTGCAGAATAGCTGTGAAAATTGGACTTGTTTGTTGGCAATGCTGCCATAGTGTCATATTTTATTGACACTTTTTTCCCCGTGCTCTGGGATGTATTAACAATTTTTGTTGTTATATCGGCCTACTGATTTTAAGATCGCGGGTTCGAATCGAGCTCAAGGCCTAACAATAATTTTTTATCATTATTATTGTTATGATAAATTTTTTCTTAATTGAAAAAATTTTTAAATTAGAATAGAAGAAAGAAAAAATTTTAGACAACTGCCAAAGCTCGTTGTATAGATCCATTTCGGGAACTGCTAAATTCATTCATCGGCAACGTTTAGGCGCCGCTGTTATAACCATTCAGCCACCACAGCGGTTTTTTGTTTGTCTTCATTAATCCTACTTCCATTCTGGTTCGTGCCAATTGATATTCACAACACTGCGGCATCTGTTGCAGAATAGCTGTGAAAATTGGACTTGTTTGTTGGCAATGCTGCCATAGTGTCATATTTTATTGACACTTTTTTCCCCGTGCTCTGGGATGTCTTCTTAATCTTAAAATCAGTAGGCCGATATAACAACAAAAATTGTTAATACATCCCAGAGCACGGGGAAAAAAGTGTCAATAAAATATGACACTATGGCAGCATTGCCAACAAACAAGTCCAATTTTCACAGCTATTCTGCAACAGATGCCGCAGTGTTGTGAATATCAATTGGCACGAACCAGAATGGAAGTAGGATTAATGAAGACAAACAAAAAACCGCTGTGGTGGCTGAATGGTTATAGCAGCGGCGCCTAAACGTTGCCGATGAAGGAATTTAGCAGTTCCCGAAATGGATCTATACAACGAGCTTTGGCAGTTGTCTAAAATTTTTTCTTTCTTCTATTCTAATTTAAAAATTTTTTCAATTAAGAAAAAATTTATCATAACAATAATAATGATAAAAAATTATTGTTAGGCCTTGAGCTCGATTCGAACCCGCGATCTTAAAATCAGTAGGCCGATATAACAACAAAAATTGTTAATACATCCCAGAGCACGGGGAAAAAAGTGTCAATAAAATATGACACTATGGTAGCATTGCCAACAAACAAGTCCAATTTTCACAGCTATTCTGCAACAGATGCCGCAGTGTTGTGAATATCAATTGGCACGAACCAGAATGGAAGTAGGATTAATGAAGACAAACAAAAAACCGCTGTGGTGGCTGAATAGTTATAGCAGCGGCGCCTAAACGTTGCCGATGAAGGAATTTAGCAGTTCCCGAAATGGATCTATACAACGAGCTTTGGCAGTTGTCTAAAATTTTTTCTTTCTTCTATTCTAATTTAAAAATTTTTTCAATTAAGAAAAAATTTATCATAACAATAATAATGATAAAAAATTATTGTTAGGCCTTGAGCTCGATTCGAACCCGCGATCTTAAAATCAGTAGGCCGATATAACAACAAAAATTGTTAGTACATCCCAGAGCACGGGGAAAAAAGTGTCAATAAAATATGACACTATGGCAGCATTGCCAACAAACAAGTCCAATTTTCACAGCTATTCTGCAACAGATGCCGCAGTGTTGTGAATATCAATTGGCACGAACCAGAATGGAAGTAGGATTAATGAAGACAAACAAAAAACCGCTGTGGTGGCTGAATGGTTATAGCAGCGGCGCCTAAACGTTGCCGATGAAGGAATTTAGCAGTTCCCGAAATGGATCTATACAACGAGCTTTGGCAGTTGTCTAAAATTTTTTCTTTCTTCTATTCTAATTTAAAAATTTTTTCAATTAAGAAAAAATTTATCATAACAATAATAATGATAAAAAATTATTGTTAGGCCTTGAGCTCGATTCGAACCCGCGATCTTAAAATCAGTAGGCCGATATAACAACAAAAATTGTTAATACATCCCAGAGCACGGGGAAAAAAGTGTCAATAAAATATGACACTATGGCAGCATTGCCAACAAACAAGTCCAATTTTCACAGCTATTCTGCAACAGATGCCGCAGTGTTGTGAATATCAATTGGCACGAACCAGAATGGAAGTAGGATTAATGAAGACAAACAAAAAACCGCTGTGGTGGCTGAATGGTTATAGCAGCGGCGCCTAAACGTTGCCGATGAAGGAATTTAGCAGTTCCCGAAATGGATCTATACAACGAGCTTTGGCAGTTGTCTAAAATTTTTTCTTTCTTCTATTCTAATTTAAAAATTTTTTCAATTAAGAAAAAAATTTATCATAACAATAATAATGATAAAAAATTATTGTTAGGCCTTGAGCTCGATTCGAACCCGCGATCTTAAAATCAGTAGGCCGATATAACAACAAAAATTGTTAAGTCAAATTAAATGAAAAAGGGCGGAGCCACGCCCATTTTGAAATTTTCTTTTATTATTGCATTTTGTTGCACCATATCATTACTGGAGTTGAATGTGGACATAATTTACTTATATACTGTAAAGATATTAAATTTTTTGTTAAAATTTGACTTTAAAAAAATTTTTTTTTTAAAGTGGGCGTGGTCGTTCTCCGATTTTGCTAATTTTTATTAAGCATACATATAGTAATAGGAGTAACGTTCCTGCCAAATTTCATCATGATATCTTCAACGACTGACAAATTACAGCTTGGAAAATTTTAAATTACCTTCTTTTAAAAGTGGGCGGTGGCACGCCCATTGTCCAAAATTTTACTAATTTTCTATTCTGCGTCATAAGTTCAACTCACCTACCAAGTTTCATCGCTTTATCCGTCTTTGGTAATAAATTATCGCACTTTTTCGGTTTTTCGAAATTTTCGATATCGAAAAAGTGGGCGTGGTTATAGTCCGATATTGTTCATTTTAAATAGCGATCTGAGATGAGTGCTCAGGAACCTGCATACCGAATTTCATCAAGATACCTCAAAATTTACTCAATTTATCGTGTTAACGGACGGACGGACGGACATGGCTCAATCAAATTTTTTTTCGATCCTGATGATTTTGATATATGGAAGTCTATATCTATATCGATTCCTTTATACCTGTACAACCAACCGTTATCCAATCATAGTTAATATACTCTGTGAGCTCTGCTCAACTGAGTATAAAAATAAGAAAGAAAGGGATCCGTAGGATATGTCGAAACACAAAAGGCCGAATCGTTAAAAACCTCTTTATACAGAAAACTTTTTTATCGAATTAAAAAATGTCGAAAAAAGAAAAATTACCGAAAAAGGTCGAAATTGGTATACTTAAAACCATGATAAAATGTAAGTAATATAAGTAAATGATCATAAGTAAGACCAACTGAACCTTAATCAGGTTATGCTACGCCTCACATTTTTAAAAATTTCACGCACCCAACACTTTTATTTAATTGTCTGATCAACGCCATAGATTGTTGAGGAGTGTGATGATTAGTACCTAGGACCTACCTAATTATTTTCTAGCTTTTAGTATTATTATTATTTCATATAATAAAACCGTTTAAATTAAAAAAATGTTTTTAATTATTCTATTCGATATTTAAATTTTCAACATTTTTGGTTTTCGACATTTATTTTTCGGATTTTTTAGTTACGACATTTAAATTTTCGATATATCGTACCAGACCCGAAAAAAGTGGAAAAATCTAATAATTCTCATAAGTTCCTTAAAAACCATTTTTACATTCCTTCATATTACATAGACTAAGCTTGTACCTGGAATATGTATTTGAATATAAGTAAACTAAATTAAATTTCCAAAAGAGAATTTAGGCATAGCTCCTCTTCCAACTTACGTAGTGCTCCTTTTAATTCTTCCCAAAAATTGGAGGGACTGGTCCTACATATTTTACGCAGACTCCGGAAGACATTTGCAAGGCAGATGAATTTTCACTGATCAATTTTCCATTGCAGAAATACACTCGAAATCACTGCGGAGGGGCGACTCCGCTTAGAAAAAGTTTTCTAATTGAGAAAACTTGTTTTTAAATTTTTGAAGTTGTTTTTCTCGGGGCTTGAACCAAGGATTTTAGCTGTGGTAGGTGCAGCGCGCTACGCTATATAGTATAAGAAAAACCTGAATTTCACAAGTGTCCTGGAAAAACAGTTTTTTTTTTCGAATAAACGTATTCAATTTTTTTTGTTATTTTGACAAACCTTGATACAAGTATGGACATACTACCAAATGTATGTAGTACTTTTTCTTTCTTCTGAAGTTTCCGATTTGCTTTTTTGCGATTTTTCACACATACATACATACAAATATTTTAAGAGCAGTTTGAAATAATTTGTCTGAAAAAGTTATATTTATACCTTTCATGGAAATGAAATGGTATATTAATTTCGTCACGAAACCCAAAATTGTAAGTCCTTAAAGGAAAATAGATAGACCCACCATTAAGTATACCGAAATAATCAGGTTGAAGAGCTGAGTTGATTTAGCCATGTCCGTCTGTCCGTCTGTCTGTTTGTATGCAAACTAGTCCCTCAATTTTTGAGATATCTTTATAAAATTTGGTGAGCGGGTGTATTTGGGTGTCCGATTAGACATTTGTCGGAACCGGCCGGATCGGACCACTATAGCATATATGCTCCATACAACCGATTTTTCAGAAAGAGGATTTTTGTAATATCTTACTCAATTTAACAGATTGAAGCTTCAAACTTCACCATATACTTTCGTATATTGCACATATTGTTGCCTGAAAAAATTTATGAAATCGGTCATATATATAGTATATATCCCCCACAACCGATTGTTCAGATAAGAAACTTTTCGTAATTACTGTCCTATTTTAAGAGCTAGAGGCTTCAAATTTCAACGAATGCTTACATATATAGCATATATTGTTGTCTGAAAAATCATACAGATCGGTGGTATATATAGTATATATATGGGGGTATATATAGTATATGTATACAGGTGGTATATATAGTATATATATATATAGTATTTATATATATTTTCGCAATTTTAGCCCCATTTTAATAGCTAGAAGCTTCAAATTTCACCGAATGCTTACGTATATGGCATATATTGTTGTCTGAAAAAATCATAGAGATAGGTTGTATATATAGTATATATCTCATACAACCGATTGTTCAGGTAAGAAACCTTTCGCAATTTCTACCCCATTTTAACAGATATAAGCTTCAAATTTCACCGATTGCTTACGTATATAGTATATATTGTTGTGGCAAAAAATCATAGAGATCGGTGATATATATAATATATATATGATGTTATATATAGTATATATATATAGTATAGATATATTTTTTTTTGCGATTTCGGCCCCATTTTAACAGTTAGAAGCTTCAAATTTCACCAAATGCTTACGTGTATAGCATATATTGTTGTCTGAAAAAATCATAGAGATCGGTGGTATATATATTATATACTTCATATAAACTGTCATTTTTGCCCTTTTTTTTCGGGTAGAAGCTTCAAAATTCATCAAATTTCATCAAATAGTTACGTTTACGACATATATTTTTGAAATACGTGATTCGTAGTCATAGTTTTTACACGCAGACCACAAAAAACCTGAAACTTTGCATCCTCACACAAAGTACCTACTAATTTTTATACCTTTCATGAAAATGAAATGGTATATTAATTTCGTCAAGAAACCCAAAATTGTAAGTCCTTAAAGGAAAATAGATAGACCCACCATTAAGTATACCGAAATAATCAGGATGAAGAGCTGAGTTGATTTAGCCATGTCCGTCTGTCTGTTTGTATGTAAACTAGTCCCTCAATTTTTGAGATATCTTGATAAAATTTGGTGAGCGGATGTATTTGGGTGTCCGAACCGGCCGGATCGGACCCCTATAGCATATATCCTCCATACAACCGATTATTCAGAAAAAGAGGATTTTTGTAATATCTTACTCAATTAAACAGATTGAAGCTTCAAACTTCACCATATACTTTCGTATATTGCACATATTATTGCCTGAAAAAATTGATGAGATCGCTCGTATATATAGTATATATCCCCCACAACCGATTGTTGAGATAAGAAACTTTTCGTAAATACTGCCCTATATTAAGGGCTAGAGGCTTCAAATTTCAACGAATGCTTACGTATATAGCATATATTGTTGTCTGAAAAAAAAATAAAGATCGGTGGTATATATAGTATATATTGTCACGGATATTAACACCACTAAGTTATACCATCACTAAGGCGATGCCAAGACCACGATAAGCAGTAATTACGTCAATAATCAAATCATGTATACACATATATAAGGCAGCCGAAAGATGTCACACACAGATGAATTTACTTATACGCCTATGTATGCGCGAGAGACTGTAAACTACAAACACTCACATCAATAATCAATCATTATGTATCTACATAAACGAATAAATAATTACGTCTACACATATGTACGTATACGAGCAGCGGAGCGGCAATGCACAAACACATGCATATATCTTATCTGAGTTGTCACAAGAGAGAGCAATAATTTGTGCACGTAGTTGTGGCTGGCGATTTTGTAGCCGAAACTAACTAGTAACTTCTGGAAATCGAAGAGCCTAGAAGTATGCAGCGTAAACTATAAAAGCCGGGCAGGCGAGTAAGAAGTAATTCAGTTTGATTTGAGTTGTCAAGCAGTTGCGATTAAGACGATATCTAGCGAGCAATAGCAGTATTATTTTGAATAGTAGAGTTTCATTGAGCTATCAATCAGTGTGGTTATTAAGCAAGCTATTCGTTGCACAGTTTGAGTGTATTGTGAAGTACTTTAATAAAGGCCATTTTGCATTATTACAAATTGGAGTTATTTATTCAACAGTTTAGTGATTCGAACTTAGCAGAGGATTGCAAATAAGAGGATTTGCAAGCAAATTCGTTACAATTGGTGTCAGAAGAGGAATTGTTGAATAAATTCCAGAAGACAACAAGGACATGGCAAAGTTCAGTGAATTGAAGATCCAGCAACTGAAGAAGGAGTTGGAGAGCCGTGGATTGAATACAAGCGGCGTTAAACTCGAACTTCAGGCACGGCTACGGGAGGCAATGGAAGCAGAAGGAATTGATGTGGAGGAGTATGTCTGTCATCTTGATGGCGAGGAGACAACAAAAATTGAAGAGGAAAACGAAACATCGCAGACAGTTACGAGCACAGACTTGAACATGATATTGGCTGCAATATCTGCACAAACATCGACAGTAGCATCAATGTCGTCACAAATGTCATCACAACTGGAAGAGCAGAAGACATATATGGCATCACAACTAGAATCACAGAAGACACATATTGCAGAAATGTCGTCAGAAATAACATCAAAGATCGAAGCACAAGAAACGCGTATTTCAGAAATGTCGTCGCAAATGTCATCTCAACTGGAAGAACAGAAGACATATATGGCATCGCAACTGGAAGAACAGAAGACATATATGATATCTCAGTTGGCTCAGCAGTTGAAAGCGCAAGAGGATCGCATATCATCGCAGTTGGAGGGTTTTAGTGAACGACAAGATAAAATGGAAGCTGAGATGGATGCTTTGAAAGATCGGATTCAGCAGTTACAATTAAATCGTCCAGCAGTTTCGGCGAGTAATACAAAGGTAAAAACACCATCCTTTGACGGTTCTGTTCCTTTCCAGGTCTTTAAGCTACAGTTTGAGAAGACCGCAGCAGTGAACAACTGGAATGTGGAAGATAAAGTTGCCGCACTCTTCGTAGCATTGAAAGGACCAGCTGCCGAAATCTTACAGACTATTCCAGAGTACGAACGGAACAGTTATGACGCATTGATGGCTGCTGTAGAACGGCGATACGGAAGCGAACACAGGAAACAGATATTTCAAATAGAATTGCAAAACCGCTACCAAAAAGCTAGCGAGACTTTGCAGGAGTTTGCTTCGGACATTGAAAGATTGGCTCATCTTGCAAATGCGGATGCACCCGTGGAATACACGGAAAGAGTGAAGATTCAGAGCTTTATAAATGGCATACGGGACGTCGAAACGAAGCGAGCCACATACGCGAACCCAAAGCAAACATTTTCTGAAACGGTATCCCATGCATTGACTCAGGAAACGGCGTCATTATTGAGTAAACCAGCATACAAAGCTCATCGTGTGGAAGTAGAAAGGCCGGAGTGGGTAGATACAATATTGGAAGCTCTGAAGGGGTCACAACAGAAAAATGCCGGAGTTATGAAATGTTTCAAGTGCGGTAACCCAGGTCACATTGCACGTCATTGCAGTAGCAATTCCAATAGTTCCAACAATGTGGGTGGCCGTAAACGCAGAGCTGAAGGAGACGAGCAAATCTCCAAATCCACTCAATCGTTAAACTAAAGCGAGTCAGCCGCAAGGGGCGACAGCTGGCTCCCTCAATTGAATGCCCCATAATCTCTATCTCGCAAATTGGAAGAAGGTCAAACAATCTTACTGTCGGAGGACATGTGGATGGAAAGGAACGTTTACTGACTGTAGATACGGGTGCATCTCATTCCATCATTCGAGCGGATTTAGTCAACAAGAAGATAAGACCATTGCATGGAGCAAGATTGCGTACAGCCACTGGAGAAGACAGCACGGTTCTAGGAGAAGTATCATGTGAAGTCGCAATTGGGAACGTCACGGTAGTACACAATTTTATAGTGGCAGAGATTGTTGATGAAATCATAATTGGAGTGGACTTCTTAATCGACCAGGGCATCAAGATCGACATGCAAAGCAAGACGATGCGATATAAGAACATGGATGTACCACTTAATTTCGGTTACGAGAGAGGCTACAGCAGTAAACGAGTGCTGGTGGAAGAGAGTCAGCGAATACCACCAAAATCCGAAGCAGTCATCTGGGCAAAGGTTGATGGAGATTGTGGGACAAACAAATTGTGGGTTGTCGAAGCAGCAAATAAATCAGCACTGAACATACTTGTAGGAAAAACCCTGGCTATGACAAAACAAGATGGACGTATTCCAGTAAGAGTACTCAATGAGTTCAAGTCACCATTCAATTTGACCAAAGGAGCTATTTTGGGAAGATGCCAAGAGGCCGAAGTAGTTATTAACTGTGAACAGCTCCAGGAATACGTTTCATCTAGTAATACTGATCTTTCAAATGATATCACGGCATGGACGCATGGGCTAGAGGAAGCCTATCAGAGTAAGGCAAAACAACTGCTCATAAAATACGCGAACATATTTGACCAGGATGGTTCCAAACCAGGCCGCACCAATGTTGTGAAACATCAAATTGACACTGGAGATGCGAGGCCGATCCGTCAAGCTCCACGTAGTGTTCCACTGGCGAAGCGGGAAGTTGTGAGTCAAATCATACAAGAAATGAGTGACAGCGGCGTCATCGAACCATCAGCTAGTCCATGGAGCTCACCGGTAGTACTTGTAAAGAAGAAGGATGGAAAAATGAGGTTTTGAATGACGTTACGAAAAAGGATAGCTACCCGTTACCAAGAATTGACGACACTCTGGACTCGCTCTCTGGTACGAAATGGTTTTCCACACTGGACTTGAAAAGCGGCTACTGGCAAGTGGAGGTAAAGGAGGAAGACAAAGAGAAAACAGCCTTCAGCGTCGGAGATGGTCTTTGGCAATTTACAGTAATGCCCTTTGGACTATGTAATGCACCAGCTACTTTCGAGAGACTCATGGATCAGGTATTGAAGGGTCTACATTGGAAAACATGCTTGGTGTACCTGGACGACATCATCGTATTGGGCAAGAATTTCGATGAACATCTTAAGAACTTGGAGGAAGTTTTCCAAAGAATAGCTGGCGCTGGTCTGAAGTTAAGTCCCAAAAAGTGTTCGCTGTTTAAAAAGGAAGTAAATTATTTGGGTCACAAGGTAACGACAGAGGGCATCTGCACTGCGAACGAAAAGATAGAGGCTGTAAAGGATTGGCCAAGACCACAGAACCTACATGAATTAAGAAGTTTCCTTGGGCTGTGCACATATTACCGCCGATTTGTACAAAATTTTTCCAGCGTAGCCCATAGCCTCCATGAGCTTACAAGAAAAAATAAAGCTTTTGAATGGAAGAAGGAGCAAGAAGTGGCTTTCCAAACATTGAAGGAGCGTTTATGCACTGCCCCAATGTTAGCATATCCGATTCCAGGAGCAACATTTATTCTAGATACAGATGCGAGTGGATATGCTATAGGAGGCGTTTTATCACAACTGGTCGATGGACAGGAGAAGGTAGTTGCATATTACAGCCGTTCGATTGGAAAACCAGAGAGGAACTACTGCGTTACGCGGAGAGAGCTGTTGGCATTGGTAGAGTGCGTTAAACATTTTCACAAATACCTCTACGGCAAGCGATTCCGTGTCAGGACAGATCACGCAGCTTTAAAATGGCTACTGCAGTTCCGTAATCCGGAAGGACAATTGGCACGGTGGATCGAGCGACTACAAAGCTATGACTTTTCCATTGAGCATCGAAAAGGTAGTACCCATGGAAATGCCGATGCAATGTCACGAAGACCATGTAGTTTGGAATGCAAGCACTGTTCAAAAGCCGAGGCTAAAGAAGACATTATAGATGTCCGGCTAATGACTATAACATGTACAGATGAATGGGACAAGGAACAGCTAAGAAAGTGCCAGCTAGAAGATGCAGATCTGTCACGTGTTATGCAAGGGCTCGAACGAAATGAAAGACCAAACAGAGAAGAGATGTCAGCAGGGAGTCCCATTGCGAAGTCATATTGGGCACAGTGGAACAGTTTAGAATTGATATCCGGTTGCTTTCATCGAGTATGGGAGAGTGAGGATGGTAAATACAAGAATAAACTGATAGTTGTTCCCAGAAAGAGGATTCCTGATGTGCTCAGCGAGCTGCATAATGGTCCAAGCGGAGGTCATCTTGGAATCACGAAGACGCTCGAGAAGATTAAACAGAGATTCTATTGGGTTGGTTGCCGTCAGTCGGTCACTGAGTGGATTGCGAACTGCGAGGTTTGCAGCAGAGCGAAAGGGCCCAGAACACGAAGTCATGGCCAGATGAAGCAATATAACTCAGGTGCGCCATTTGAAAGGATCGCTATGGACGTCGCCGGTCCATTTCCTAATAGCAACGGCGGAAACAAATATGTACTGGTAGTTATGGATTATTTCAGCAAATGGCCAGAGGTATACCCAATCCCAAATCAAGAAGCGGAAACGGTAGCAGAAGTGTTTATAAACAATTGGGTTGCAAGGTATGGTGTACCAATGGAGTTACATTCTGACCAAGGCAGGAATTTCGAATCAGCTGTGTTCCAGGAAATGTGTAAGTCATTGGGCATTCGAAAAACACGGACAACTGCATTGCATCCTCAATCCGATGGTATGGTAGAACGATTCAATAGAACATTGGAGGAGCACTTAAGGAAAGTAGTGGACAAGTACCATAAAGAATGGGATACCCGCATACCATTATTCTTGATGGCTTACCGATCAGCAGTGCATGAGACAACGGGCCAAACCCCTGCAAAAGTAATTTTTGGCAATGACCTTAGACTGCCAGCTGATTTGAAGTTTGGGATAGATGCCAATGCGGAGAGAAATGTCAGGAAATCCACTAGTGATTTGGAAGAAGAGCTAAGAGAAATACATGATCTGATAAGGTAACGAACAAAGATTATGAGTGACAAGATGAAAGCCAGATATGATAAAGCAACTAATTCAGAAGGTTTTCAGGAAGGAGATTTGGTGCTGTTATACAACCCGCAACGAAAAAAAGGTTTGTCCCCGAAATTGCAATGTAATTGGGAAGGCCCATACAAAGTTGTAAAACGGATCAACGATGTAGTGTACCGCATACAAACCATCGGTAAACCACGAACCAAAATGAAAGTGGTCCATTTGGAAAGGCTGGCAACGTTTAGATCGGGAGATTTGTCTATGTATCTACATAAACGAATAAATAATTACGTCTACACATATGTACGTATACGAGCAGCGGAGCGGCAATGCACAAACACATGCATATATCTTATCTGAGTTGTCACAAGAGAGAGCAATAATTGGCGCACGTAGTTGTGGCTGGCGATTTTGTAGCCGAAACTAACTAGTAACTTCTGGAAATCGAAGAGCCTAGAAGTATGCAGCGTAAACTATAAAAGCCGGGCAGGCGAGTAAGAAGTAATTCAGTTTGATTTGAGTTGTCAAGCAGTTGCGATTAAGACGATATCTAGCGAGCAATAGCAGTATTATTTTGAATAGTAGAGTTTCATTGAGCTATCAATCAGTGTGGTTATTAAGCAAGCTATTCGTTGCACAGTTTGAGTGTATTGTGAAGTACTTTAATAAAGGCCATTTTGCATTATTACAAATTGGAGTTATTTATTCAACAGTTTAGTGATTCGAACTTAGCAGAGGATTGCAAATAAGAGGATTTGCAAGCAAATTCGTTACAATATATATTTATTTATATTTATATTTATATTTTTTTCGGTCTAAAAAGTATAAACTTCCTTACAGACTAGTTAAAAATAGAGAAAGGTTCAAGCTTAAATTTATAAATGCTATTATTAAAGTTAAGAAGACCACTATATCGATTTGCTAGGTGTAAAGCCTTGGATATGGGTTCATTCAACGTTATAGGCAAGCATGAGTGAGATACAAGTTCTACGGTCATACAAAGCCTGGAGTCCGAGCAATTTACGCCTGCTGATATATGATGGGAGGCCATCGGGCCAGTGAAGCATACGCAAAGCAATTTTGGTGAAAATTCTTTGAACTCTCTCAATTTTATGTGAGCTCCCTTCATAGAATGGACTCCATATAATCGAGCAATATTCCGGACGACTTCTTACCAATGCCGTAAAAAGTGCCTTCAAAGTCATCGGATCCTTGAAGTCCCTGGAATTACGTCTAATAAACCCAACCATTGCAAAAGATTTGGAAATAATAAAGTCGATGTGACCAGAAAAAGATAGTTGGTTGTCAAAAATTACACCCAGATCTTTTATCTCTCGACAACGGTTTAAAGATCCAGCATTTAATTTGTAGTTGAAAAAGGTGATAGTGACCCTTTTAGAATAGGAAACCACGCAGCATTTGTTAGTATTTAAAAGAAGGTTATTACTTGAACACCATTCATTAAAAGAATCGAGATCATATTGCAAGTTAATGCAGTCAGAAGTATCCCGTACGGTTAGAAAGAGTTTGACGTCGTCTGCAAACATTAAACATTTAGCAAATTTGAATTTTTGAGGTAGATCATTAATAAAAATTAGGAACAACAGAGGGCCACAGTGGGTTCTCTGTGGGATTCCAGACCAAGCGTTAATAAGTGCAGTAGACTGGTTGGCTCCGATTGACACAAAAAGCTTTCTATTCGATAAGAAACTTGAGAAGAACTTCAGCAAACTTCCGGTCACTCCGTACATCCCCAGTTTTTGCAATAGTATAGAGTAGTCGACCTTGTCAAATGCTTTCGAGAAGTCAGTATAGATGACGTCTAGTTGCACATGGTTCTCAAAGGCATCTACAATTTTGCTAGTGACTAAAGCCAGATTGGTAGAAGTAGACCTGCCAGGAAAAAACCCATGCTGACACTCAACAATAGCTTTGACTATGTAGTCAAACAATATGCTATGAAGGATGCTATCGAATAGTTTTACCAGAGTACTCTGCTTAACAATAGGTCTGTAGTTGCGAATATCATTGCGGTCACCAAACTTAAATACCGGATTTATGGAGCATAACTTCCAAGAGTCTAAAAATATCCCATGGTTCAAGCATCCTTAGAAAAGAATTGCCAGGGGTTCAGAAATTGTATTTGAACATAGTTTGAAGAATAACGGAGAAACCCCTTCGCTATCTGATTTCGGACTATTATTCAATTTTGAAATTGACAGAAATACATACATCTTCGGCTGTAATATCACAAGAAGAAATTTGACGCAGAGAACAAGAGTAGAATGTCGGACTAGGTGAAGAGGTAGGATCTGAGTATACCTTCTGAAATAATTTGGCAAATAAGTTACAAATATCTACCGTATTACTGGACGATACACCGTCATACTCCATGCACGTCGGAAATCCGTTAGTCTGCCTCTTGGAATTAATCACCGACCAGAAACTAGATGGATTCGTCTTCAGTTTTGATTCCAGATTATTCATATATTGTCTAAACAAGAACTTATTGAGACAGTTAAAAGTCGATTTAAGCCTGACAAAGGTAAGACGATCAGATTCACTCCTGCTCCTTTTATATTTCTTAAAGGCCTTACGTTTTTTATTTTTAATATTATTAAGTTTAGTATTGAACCAGGGTGGCCTGTTGTTCAGAATTTTCCGTTTTCGCGGAACAAAATTCGAGACTGCTAATGAAAGCCTTTGCTTTAAGAGTTCATAAGAAGCCTCAGGCCCATTAGCGGAGTCCAAGAAGGACCAATCAGTGTCGAGGATAAACTCGTTTATCGCTGGAGCATCAGCCTTGAAACAGTTATATTCTGAAATATTTACAACTGGGTTTTTATCAAAGCTATAAAACTCGAAATTTGCAACCAAAGCATTGTGATGTAAACTGTTTTCCAAGATTGGAGATAGACACTCCAGGCAAGATATTCTTAAATCATCAGATCCAAAAACGAGATCAAGGAACCTACCATTACTGTTTGGTTGAGTATTATATTGTTTTAAGACACACGAGAACAAAGTGCTAACAACAAGCACATCGATATCGGATCTGATATTTGTGGGTAAATTATTACAGCCACTTGACCAGGAGATATTACTTAAGTTAAAGTCGCCTAGATATATAATCTCATCAGACGGATTAGCAGTACTTATGACACTATTTATATTATCTAAATGTTTTCGATAGACAGCAATTTCACTACTTGGCGGAATATAAGACAAAACGATTATTATTGTTTTATTGTCATTAAACTTAACGCTTACACAGATTTGTTCAACGCCACCATCTATCAAATCATTAGTAATCAGTTTACTACATAGATCTGGGGGCCTACTCTGTATTGCGATGCGAAAGAAAAAATACGCGAAATCGCAAAATCGGTACTCTGTATCTTGACATTCGCATGTATATTTTGACTTTCGCATTCACATTTTGCCCATTCGCAATTTTTCTCCCTTTTCGCATTGCCGGCACTCTGTAAAGCGAAAGCGAATGTCAAACAGCATTCATTTTCGCATTTTTCTTGCTACAAGTAATAGGCATTCGCATTGTTCAAATATGTAAGTATTAATTGATGATTTTATAAATGTATATCTTTATATTCATTTAAAAATATGTAGGACAACTCAAAAAATAAAACAAACACAAAAGCAACAATTTGTAATCCTAGTGGACTTAAAATACATAAATAAATAACAATTAAATCGAAACCACTTTTTTATAAAGCATTTCTATTGGAAGTCATGTCATTTTTTATTTGTTCTCTGATACAACTAGCAATATTTCCCATTCTATGATTTTCCACGTTTTCTGTAACGTTCACTTCTTCCAGCTCAATTTCTGAACTGGGAGGATTTCTTCATTTAAATCAATCCTTTCTTCATTTAAATCGTTCCATAATGCTACAGAATCCTTTTTTTAATTTGTTCAACAAAAATTAATCGTTTGCCGAAATTGTAATCGCCTTGTTTCTTTTGTTCTCTTTCTTTGAGTTTGGTCAGTGATGCATACTCAAGCAAAAAATTTGCGAAAAATAAAAAAGCGACATTGTTAGCGATGCGATAGCGCTACAGAGTTCCAATTACCTTTCGCATCGCAATTTATTTTCGCATCGCACTGCCTTTCGCATCGCAATACAGAGTAGGCCCCCTGCTCTAATAGCAATTAAAACACCACCACCCCTCTCAAGACCGGTGGCGTTCGGGCACCGATCATTGCGTTATAATAGCTGTCAAAAAATTCGTTAGATGAAAAATTTTCATTTAACCAGGTCTCTGACAGAGCTAATATATCATATTCGTGTGAACTAACGTTACAATAGAATTGTGACGAATTGGTACGCATACCACTAACATTTTGATAATAAAGCGCATTACTCGATTTTGATTTATTAATGGATCTACTAATTTCTAAGTAAGAACTAGCGACTATGTCTTCGGTTCGAACCTTTTTCGGCCAAACCGAAAAAGGCAAACCGTCACACCGGCAGGCCAAAGCTCAGGGTTGAGCATCTTATCAAACCAAGAATCGGGAACACCAAGTTTGAATGTAATTCGCTTCAATGATTCAACGGCAGTACCTTTCCTGATAAGCCCGTGACAAGAAAGCAACTCTCTTCGTATCCCAGAATACTTAGAGACGTATTCAATAATATTTTCCTCTGTAACGGATGGCAAAAACGACGCAATATGAAGCCACTTAGTCTTAGCAACCCTAAGCTCAGTGCTTACATTCGAACCAATAATGCGCATTTGTTTATCATCATTATTCTTCATTGCATCATCTACCTTCTGATGTTGATGATTGTTGTTGACGTTCGCAATGGTAACTCAGCATTAGTGCCATTAACAGCTGACGCAGAGGAAGACGGAGATGCGGCGGTATTTAAGTCAGATTTATCCTTCTCAGTACTTCGATTTTTACCTGCTTTCTTTTTCTTTATAACTTCCACCCACTTTGCATCAGTAGGCTCATCACTTTGTATGTCAGTTGTGTCAATAATAACAATGCTATCATCAAAACACGTATTAGCTGGTTCAACAGATAGTGTAACATTGTTGTTGTCAATGAGAACATGTTTCTCCTTAGCAGCGACATCATTGATTGGAGTTAGAGATTCAGATTCTATCATAGGTTCTGACTGCCTTGTTTCTGTATCAGATTCAGGCTTTTCTATACTCGCGATTTGTTTACCTTTTGCAGCAGAGTCGTTGCTGTTTTTGCTTTTGCAGCCAAGCCACTCATATTGTTTTTCTTATGAGAAGTTGACTGTTTAACTTTTGGTTTTTCTTTGCGAGTTGATTCGCGTTCCCTAGCATAGGAAGCAACAACAGTATGCATGTCTTTTAGTTCGGTAGTTAACGAGGAGATTATATTATTTTTATCGACAATTAATGAGCGCAAAGAGCAAACTTCGGCTAATAGAGAATTCACTGTAGTAAGTATACTGGCATTTTCCGAACGTAAAGCAGCAATGTCATTAGCAATATCGAACAGAGATAGTTGTTGAATATTTTCACACAGCTCGCCTATGCTCTCAGCATTATTAGAGACAATGGGTGGAGCACTTGGTGGAGGAGTTCGTATCGATGCGCGACGCGCAACCGAACACAATTTACAAAAGAATGGTTTCTTTGAAGAGATGAGATAATCAAGATCATCAGATGATATGTTAACATATTGCAAATGAAAAAATTCATTGCACTTTGCACACAACACTTTCGGTTTATTGCGATCAACCCTTTGTCCACATTCGCAGGGCATTTTGAATAATTTATTTTATTGATAATAAAATTGTTTCTTCATTTGAATAAAATGTTAATAGTAATTAAATTGAAACAAGAGTCACTATCTCAGGTCAACAGTGCACTTATTATAATTATATGGTGGTATATATAGTATATGTTAACATGGCATATGTTAACAATTGCTACAACAATAAATGATTAATAAGCAATAATAAATACAGGTAAAGCGGATATGCAACTCTTGTTGCACAATATTTCACATAAAAGCTCAAGAAGCAATGTCAGCAAAATTAGCTTGAATTTATTTAGAGCGGAAGTTCAATACTTTCCCACAAAATTGCCAGACGCGACGTCAGCAAATTAAAGCTCCAATTCATTTAAACAGGAAGCCCAACATGCGCAACTAAAGTTGGCTAATTCGCGGAATAGCAAAACGCAGCAGCAACGCCAGCGGAGTCGGCCAATTAATTAAGCGTAGTTATAAGTTAATGATTTTTGTAAAGTTAGTTCTACTTTTGATGTGACTCAATAAAGGTCGTAAAGACCCTAAAAATATATTTTTTTTGGAATTCTTAATAAAAGAATCCTTAACTGGCGCCCAACGTGGGGCCTACGGTTGTTCGCGGGTTGCAGAAAGTAGTGGTTAAATCCTTTAGATTCCGTTCCGAAAAACACTAAAAAAAAAAAAAAAAAAAAAAAAACCGTGTAAAATCGCGCGATTAAGAAAGCGTGCAATATTCGAGTGGAATACTTTAAGAAAAGGAAAAACGAAAGAAGCAACGAAAGCAGCAACCGAGGCCAGAGAATAGAAGCAGCGTATATCGGCCCCCCAGTAGACCGACCAAGGACAAAAAGGAGACGCCCAGTCGTCAGCCGGTACGCGAAGGACCTTCCCCAAAAAAATGGAGAAGCTAGCAATGTAAGTTAAGTTTAGAAATAAGTAAGTGAAAGAAATTTGTGAAATAAAAATTTTTAAGTAAATGAATAGTAGATTACTAAGGAAATCGTTTGAAAAGTGAAGTTGAAAAAAAATCTTATTTTGAAGTTAAAAGTAAAATGAAAAATTAATTTGAGAAATTTTATTGGATAAACGAAAAATTGCAAAGCAAAATCTGCGAAAAAAGTATTCGCCTTAGAATTAAAATTTTAGGAATAGTAACAAGCCTCTATTGAGAGCTAGATTGATAAAAAGTAAAATAAAAAGAGTGTAGAATTAACCTTTTGTGAATAATTAGTGACAACACCGAGAAAATTTTATGATAAAAGTGAATCAATTACCAAAATTTAAATAACTAAATTTATCACTTCTTGTGAAAAACTTAAAGAAAGGTTTTATACTTTAGATTTTCAATTGGTTCGGTTCATTGAATTTTACTATTAATAAAAGAAATTAATTATATCAAATAAATTTAACAGTTGAAATGAATCCAAACAACCTCGTTCGTCCACCAATCTTGAACGCACCCCAAGCTCCAGCTGCACCTTCTGGTCAGCAAGCTCCTCGTAACCCCAATGCGTTTTCAATGGAAGAACTTACAAATATTGTCTCAGGACTTGTCACCAACATCCTGAAAACCGAGGGGCGGAACCTAGTTCAAGCCGCCCTAAATCCTAACGCGAATTTTTCGAACTTTACGGACATTACAATCGATACAAATTTAACCGGTAATGTTTCCGAACTTGACAAAATTCCGGATGTCGTAAGATGTCTTCGGGAATTCTCTGGAAACCCAGGAGAATTCACATCTTGGAGGAAAAGTGTGGACAGAATCCTCCAAATATACGAGCCTCAAAGAGGAACTCCCAAATACTATGGGATAATTAATGTCATACGAAATAAAATTGTGGGCAACGCCGATGTCGCCCTGGAGTCGTACAACACTCCATTAGACTGGCAGGCCATATCAAAATGCCTGACACTCCATTACGCGGACAAGCGCGACCTTGGTACCCTCGAGTACCAAATGACTTCACTCGTACAGGGTAACCATACGATCCAAGAGTTTTACCAACGGGTATACTCTCATTTGTCCTTAATATTAAATAAACTAGGCTGCATGGAAGTCGGCACAGAAGCCATGCACCTACTAACCCGCACTTATAGGGATAAAGCCCTAGACACTTTTGTCCGTGGCCTCAAAGGAGATCTCCCCAGACTCCTAGGAATGAGAGAACCGGCGGACCTCCCTCAGGCACTCCACCTGTGCCTTAAACTAGAAAATCAGAATTTCAGGTCACATTATGCTCTAAGCAATAATGGCCAGGTAGAAAGCCGCAGGAATTTCGACCACCTTTGCCTCCTAGAAGGCTAAATAATGAATTCTACCCAGAATTGGCATACATGCCCCAACCCAGGTTGTACGCAACCAACCCATACCAACCACCACAGGTAAGTGGTCAAGGCCAACGTCCACAACCAGCTAATCATTATGGTCAGCAACCAAACTATCCACCACCGAGGCCCTTTCAGAAGCCTCAGCCCCGTCCAGAACCCATGGATATAGACCAGTCGCTGAGAACGCGCAACATAAATTATATGAATAGGCCGCGTCCTAATGACCCAACTAACAAAAGACCCCCTACCGGAAACCCTCCAGCACCAGTTCCCCCAAACAAAATCCAAAGGAACTTCCATATAGATGCCGACCAACCTGAGGAATATTCCCCTACCATGACAAATGACGATCAGACAAATGCAGATTATTACAACGACGAAACTTATACCACTCCTGACAACGGCGAGGAACAACACAAGGACAATTACCTAGACACAACAGACCTACATTTTTTAGGATGAACCACTCTTCGCTGCCTTACTTCCAGTGCAAACTGAAGAGTGGAGAAACTGTAAAATTTTTAATAGATACAGGATCTACAAAAAACTATATACAGCCCTCCATTGTTCCCAATCCAATCAGAAACGACAAAATTTTTTTTGCAAAATCAATAGCGGGAGACATCGAAATCAAAGAACACACCTATCTCAATCTTTTTAACGCCGATAACAAATTGAAATTTTACCTCCTCCCCACATTAAAATCCTTCCATGATATCCTCGGAAACGACAGCCTCAAGGAACTCGAAGCTGTGATCCACGTCAAGGATGACTTTATGGAAATAAAAGGAAACACAAGAATTAGGATAAAACAGTTAGCTTCGGGATCAATTAACAAAATTGACCTTAAGGAAGACACCATGTCACCAAGTCAGAAAAGTAAAATCAATAATCTAGTAGAAAAATTTTCTAGTCTCTTCGCGGAACCCAACGATAAACTTACATACACCACTAAAGTCGTAGGCGAAATCAGAACCAATAAAGATACTCCTGTTTATACACGATACTATCCCTACCCCATGTCGCTTAAAAGCGAAGTTGAATCCCAAATAAACAAAATGCTAGACGACGACATTATTCGACCATCAAGGTCACCTTACAACTCACCCGTTTGGGTGGTAGCGAAAAAGCCTGACTCCCAAGGCAACAAGCAGTATCGAGTCGTTATCGACTATCGCAAGCTTAACGCGATTACTGTAGCAGACCGCTACCCAATACCTCAGATAAATGAAATATTGTCTCAGCTCGGGAAAAATAATTTTTTTTCCGTGTTAGACCTAAAAAGCGGATTTCATCAAATCCCGCTCAAGGAATCCGATATTGAGAAAACGGCTTTCTCAATCAATAATGGCAAGTACGAGTTCACGAGATTGCCATTCGGACTCAAAAATGCCCCGTCAATATTCCAGCGAACCCTAGATGACATTCTTCGTCATCACATCGGCAAACTATGCTACGTCTATATCGATGACATAGTCGTCTTCAGCAACTCTGAAGAAGAGCACGCTCTCCACTTACAGCAAATTTTTAAAACTCTAGAAGACTCTAACATGAAGATCCAACTCGATAAATGCCATTTTTCAAGGACTCTGTAGAGTTCCTAGGATTCATTATTTCCTCAAGAGGAATTACAAAAAACCCCGCAAAGGTTGAAGCAATATCAAAAATACCTTACCCAAAAACCATTAAGCAACTTCGCTCATTCTTAGGCCTTTCCGGCTACTACCGCCGCTTCATTAAAGATTACGCCATGTTGGCTAAACCCCTAACGATACTCTTAAGAGGGGAAGAAGGGCGTATATCTAAAAGCAAATCAGCTAAAATAAATATCGAACTAAATGAAGAAGGAAAAGATGCTTTCAATAAAATAAAAAAATCTCTTATGTCTGACGATGTTATACTCGCATACCCCGACTGCAGCAAAGATTTCCATTTAACAACCGATGCCTCTAATTATGCGATTGGTGCAGTCCTTTCTCAGGATAAAAAACCCATCGCATTCATTTCAAGAACACTCAACAAAACAGAAGAAGCCTATGCTACAAACGAGAAAGAGTTTTTAGCTATAATATGGGCCCTAAACAATTTCAGGAACTATCTTTACGGCTCAGCAAAAGTAAAAATATTTACAGATCATCAACCCCTCACTCAGGCTCTTAGCAATAAAAACAACAACTCTAAAATGAAACGCTGGAAATCCATTTTAGAGGAATATAATCACGAACTCCACTTTAAACCCGGCACAACTAACGTTGTAGCTGACGCCCTTTCAAGAATGCCACCTGAACCAATTAATTATTTATCCTCAACTCAACATAGTGACGAGAGTTCATCGGATAATTTAATTCCTCACGTCGAAATCCCAATAAATGTTTTCAAAAATCAGCTATTTCTGAAAGTAGCTGAAACTTCAACGTACCAATTTAAAATAATATTTCCCACTTACCACAGGCACATCTTAGAGGAACCCGACTATAGCCCAGAAATTTTGATAGACCACCTTAAAAGATACCTCAACCCCTCCGTAGTTAACTGTATTAAAACAGAAGAACGAATTATTGGAAAAATTCAGGAAATATACCCAATCCACTTTAGCAACTATAAGATCAGGTTTACACAACTGCAAGTCCAGGACGTGACAGACGAACAAGAACAGGAAGAAATCATAATCAAAACCCACAAAAGAGCCCACAGAAATTGTCGAGAAAATAAAATTCAAATTCTCGAAAATTTCTACTTCCCATCTATGACTACAAAAATTAAAAGAATAATTCAACAATGTTCAACCTGTAAAGAAAATAAATATGATAGACACCCCAGTAAACCAAAATTAGGAGAAACTCCCATACCTCAATTCCCAGGACAAATTTTGCACATCGACATTTACATGACCGACCGAAACATAGTCCTGACAGCAATAGACAAATTTTCAAAATATGCTCAAACCAAAATACTTAAATCCAGAGCAATAGAACACGTTAAGGAACCTCTCCGTGAAATACTTTTTCAATTTGGCGTACCCGAATATGTCATAATAGATAACGAAACATCCCTGAACTCAGCTTCCATAAGATTTTTAATGGAGGACACTTTAAACATACAAGTTTTCAAAACACCGCCTTATACCAGTTCCGTTAACGGTCAAGTGGAACGATTCCACTCGACCCTCACAGAAATAATGCGTTGTTCCTTTGGATTATTTTAAGACCTGTTGTAAAAGCAGACAACACTATAAATGATATAGAATTCGAAAAAATATTAAGAGGAAAAAAAGAAATTCACGGAATAAAAAAACTTTGCGATAGCTATAAGAAAATAGAAATTTGTAGACAGAATCATTTAGTTGACATAAGTAATAAAACTTGTATGCCTAGGATAATAAGTAGTCTTAATTCAACTTGCACTAAAAGCAACGGCCACCACATTCCCCAAATCGAAGAAATAAAATCCGGTATATTACTCCTTAATGGCTTTAAAGGACAGATATTCACAGACGGCGAGCTTAAGAATATATCAGGAACACAACTTATCAACTTTCATAATTCAACGCTGAAAATTAATAGTCAAACGTACATTAACTATGACATAGTACCATTTCCCGCTATCCCAGCAGTCTTGCAACCTGCACCAATCGAAAAGAATCGAATTGAGTTACTCTCCCTCAAGGCTCTAAAAGAGTTACACATAGAGAATATACACAGAATAAATCTTCTTAAAGTAGCAACTATATCCAACAGCTCACTTTCACTTGGAGCAGTTGTGACTACTTTAATCATCATAATAATTTTTTGCAAATTCTGGAAGAAGTCCAAAAACAAAATAGTAATTTCATCAAATCTTGACATTAACCAGATACCTGCACCAAGCATCACTCTAGGTGAGATCAAAGATTTTTCAAACGAGCAGCCCACATACATAAATTTTAATAACTTACCTTATTTTTGACAACGCTCGGGACGAACGTTTTTAAGAGGGGAAGTGTTAACATGGCATATGTTAACAATTGCTACAACAATAAATGATTAATAAGCAATAATAAATACAGGTAAAGCGGATATGCAACTGTTGTTGCACAATATTTCACATAAAAGCTCAAGAAGCAATGTCAGCAAAATTAGCTTGAATTTATTTAGAGCGGAAGTTCAATACTTTCCCACAAAATTGCCAGACGCGACGTCAGCAAATTAAAGCTCCAATTCATTTAAACAGGAAGCCCAACATGCGCAACTAAAGTTGGCTAGTTCGCGGAATAGCAAAACGCAGCAGCAACGCCAGCGGAGTCGGCCAATTAATTAAGCGTAGTTATAAGTTAATGATTTTTGTAAAGTTAGTTCTACTTTTGATGTGACTCAATAAAGGTCGTAAAGACCCTAAAAATATATTTTTTTGGAATTCTTAATAAAAGAATCCTTAACTTATATATATATATTTTCGCAATTTTAGCCCCATTTTAACAGCGCGAAGCTTCAAGTTTCACCGAATGCTTACGTATATAGTATATATTGTTGTGTCAAAAAATCATATAGATCGGTGATATATATAATATATATGATGGTATATATAGTATATATATATTTTTTTTTTTGCGATTTCGGCCCCATTTTAACAGCTAGAAGCTTCAAATTTCACCAAATGCTTACGTGTATAGCATATATTGATGTCTGAAAAAATCATTGAGATTGGGGGTATACATAGTATATATCTCATACAACCGATTGTTCAGATAAGAAACTTTGCGCAATTTCTGCCCCGTTTTATCAGCTAGAAGCTTCAAATTTCATCAAATGCTTACGTGTATAGCATATATTGATGTCTGAAAAAATCATAGAGACCGGTGGTATATATAGTATATATCTCATACAACCGATTGTTGAGATAAGAAACTTTGCGCAATTTCTTCCCCATTTTAACAGCTAGAAGCTTCAAATTTCACCAAATGCTTACGTGTATAGCATATATTGTTGTCTGAAAAAATCATAGAGATCGGTGGTATATATGTTATATACCCCATATAAACTGTATTTTTTTGCCCCTTTTTTACGGCTAGAAGCTTCAAAATTCATCAAATTTCATCAAATAGTTACGTTTACGTCATATATTGTTGAAATACGTGATTCGTAGTCATAGTTTTTACACGCAGACCACAGACCACCCTGAAACTTTGCATCCTCACACAAAGTACCTACCTATTTTTTATTTTATATTTATCTTAAAAATCGTTAAGTATGTAGATCTGTTCATTATATATTTCTTATCTTATACATCCGATTATTCGGAAATTACGAACGGCATAAGATTATTGTTCAGCCCCATTCATGAAAGGTATGAAGGGTTCGGCACAGCCGAAGACAGTCCCGTCCTTACTTGTTTTTCTTTAATTAAGGTCCAAAAATTAAAAAAAAAAATATGTAGCAGTAGCAATTATTGTGAAGAGTGGGTGGAACATTATCACCTTCGCCGAGTGCTTCAATGCTGCCTCCGCTCAAGATGACGAATCTAAGCATTTCTTGAGCAGTGGTTACCTGGTCGTCCTTTTCGTTCTGAAAGATATTTGACCCGGCATTGAAACCTTGCGTGTTTCGCCCAATTTTTGGCAACATTTTAAATTTTTCCTATTCTCTGTTTCATATTTTCGATCGGGTGACAGTCATATACATAGCTTTATGGATCTTTTACGGATCTGTTTAACCTGTGAGCTGGATATGAAAGCATTTCGGGAGACAGCGAAGTCGATCGTGCCAACTCAATTAATATCTGAAATTGCTGTGTAAATGTATTTCCATGAACAATATACATTTTGCCATCGTTAAATGCATGGGAAAAAGCGGTAGATGTTACAGATCTCGAATTTGTATGTCAAGTCAACCGATTTTGTGAATCATGCCTAGGGCAACTCTATTTTGAAAAGGAAAGATGGTTATAAATAATATCAGAACATCGCCACGCGCTTTTTTTTCATGATAGTTAAATATAGTTTTTCAGTTAACCTTACGCAGTTGATCATATACAATTTTAGCTGTGTAGCGGAATTATCCCGTAAAGTATTGGATTATCATAGAATTATATTTAATTTTGAATCAATATTAATTTTTACAGAGTATTAGTCGCAGTCAGAAAAAGTAGCGTGTTGAATTTGTTTACAATACATTTCATTTAATGAAGGTTATTGCAAACAGAACATGTGATGATGGCCCCTCGGACAAATAGGCTGGCGGATAGACCGATGAATGGATAAGCAACGCTAACATACACTTTTTTTTCGATTCGGACTACCGATTTTTTCGGTTGACCTTAGTAGGATGTAAAAAAAATCGCTAGGTGCTACCACCGATCAAGCCGATAGTGGCTACCGAAAAGATCGGATTTTTTTTCGTGAACTTCACAGAATGTGGAGATATGAAACCGGCTTTTAAGTATTTTCTCGATGAGCTAGAGACTTGAATCATCAAACTTAATTCAGAGGCCAATGGCAGTATAAAACGCCGACTAAATCTTCCGCGACCTTATTTACAACATGGACGTCCCAAATGTCGACCATTTTGAACATCCACGTCGATGGCACTACGCTACCGACTGTCCTACACCCCAAAATCTTGGGTGTGACGTTTGATCAGGATCTACATTTTGGTGAGCACGCAGCCGCAATTGTTCCGAGAATTCAGAGCCGTAACAAAATCCTCAAATCCCTCTCTGGCAGTACCTGGGGAAAAGATAAAGAAACGCTCATGACTACATACAAAGCAATTAGCCAGCCGATTACGTGCTACGCGTCACCCATATGGTCGCCAAGCCTAACAATTACCCACTGGAAGAAACTACAGGCCTGCCAAAATACTGCTCTCAGAATCGCCACGGGCTGTCTTCTTATGTCCCCAGAACAGAGAAATGAGATGCTGACCAAACAGTTCCTGTTGAATACCCAGAAACCTGAGCATCCCAACAGACATCTGATTGATGAACCAGCACCGCCTAGGGGCTTAAGGAGTCATCTCCGTAAGCATTTTGAGGAAATACAGCACCTGAGAACCCAGCCGTATGAAGCGAAAAACCACAAGCAGGTCCTTGGCGAACTCCATAAACAGGCGTCGGACCTTTATGCCGGGAGTTGCCCGGTGAATTCAGTACTTAAAGTAAAGTATCCAAAACTCGCGGAAGAGGAACGCATTCTCCCCAGGGAAACGCGTGTCACTCTTGATCAACTTCGTTCTGGATACTGTAACAGGTTAAACTCTTACCTATCCAGAACCAACCCCGACATACAAAATGTACGCCCCGCTTGCAATGTGTCCCCACATGACACCAACCATCTCTTTAATTGTAATGTGGAACCAACGCCTCTAACACCCCTTTCCTTATGGTCCACCCCTGTTGAAACGGCAAGTTTCCTTGGACTCCCGTTAGAGGATATTGATGACAATTTGTGATCGGTCGCCGCTGTTAGGTGGGGCGAAGCATTGCTACAACAACAACAACAACAACAACAGTATAAAACGCATCACAAAAAGTTCCGCTAGGGGGCGCACGGATTGAGATATTAGAAAAATCGCACGGAACGGAGGGATTCACTACTTAGCATTCAAAAGTCTACTTAATGTGCCAGGGATAGAGATACTTACGGATATTTAGAAAATACATTCAGAACAGGGGGAAATTTCCAATTGATTTTTAAATAAATTCTAGTTTGTGCTAGACTAGGAATTATGGAACTAAACAAATTTTCGAATCGTTGCGCTGGGACTGAGATATCTACTGTAACCATTTCTGGGGATTCCGATTATTTTGCACCTTCTGCTAACGTTCGAATCACTGAACTGTCGAATAAATAACTCCAATATCCAGTATTGCAAAATGGTTATTATTTAGACTACTTTGGGAGTAGTATAATTATACTTCAATATCACGTACTTCACAAAAGCGTGTTAAAATTAAAACTGACTAGTAATTCCTCAGCTTGCGCTACTTTTATACTCTCTGTTGCCTCGTCCGCATATTTCTCCTAAGGTCTAGACGTTTCACCTTCTAGAACTGTTGTACCTCCTGCTTGGTAATTTAGCTATATACGTGTATTTTGTAGTTTATGCTTTTATTCTAGCCATATGCGTGTGTATGTCTGAGTAACTACCCTGCAAAAAATCGTGCGATATATCCATAAAGTGAGTGGCTGCGATTGATCTCATTTGTCCACAATGGGGTATAATTGATCCCCTATAGTCCCTTTTGGGATCAGTCAGTTTGAAATTTATGATGCCTATTGGAAAAACAATAAAAAAAACAAACAGCAACGAAATGAATAAAATAAAAAGATTAAATGTGATTCGCTTCCCAAGGCAGTCGGTTCTATGTACCGGAGCGACTCGGGGTTTTTCCCGACCAAGGACTGTCATTTCAGTGTGACCCCATCTAATATGTTTTGTCCCTCCCACAATTGTTATCCTCCCAGCAGCTCCTTGCAGCAGGACTGCTCTATATTCTCTTACTCCGGGAAGGCATCGAACCCAATCCGGGTCCGTCTCCTGACCCCGGTCCTGAGAAATGGTTTTGCTCCATCTGCCGGAAAAGAATCTTTTTAGGACGGTCATACTCTGTTCAGTGTGTCTCGTGCAAGGGATGGTTGCATCGGACAGGTTGTTCTGGGCTTGATCCCAAAACCCGACGTCCACGTAACTTTTATAAATCTTTTGTGGCTCCTTGCTGTTCACGCCCAAGGGCGTCCCGTAGTATACGCCTTAGCGCCCCCCCCCCCCCCCCCCCCACTACCTTCCAGCAGCCTCGCTGCTCCGCAAGCCACAACAAGTACCCGCTGCTGCTCGCGCCCCACGGCACCAACAACTCAAACAGCTGATACCACTCATAACTACTACCTTCGTAGTAGAGTTGGTAGCAATGCTGAGCATCAGCCCCTGCCCCTGTCTTCTCCCCCCCTCTTTTCCGGCAGCAATCGTGAAGGTCAGGGAAACAGACTCTTAGTCCCTACCTCCGTTTGCACCGTCTGCCAGCACAGAATATATAGGTTTGCGACATACGCCCAATGCAGCTCCTGCCTTGGGTGGTTCCACTTTCCCAGATGTTCTGGTCTCCGCGACGGCGATAGTCGATTTCATGAACTGGCACAACATCCGCATTGCTGCGATTCAAGAGGCTAAACTCACAGCAAGATCTACATTGCAGACCTGCTCTGGGTATAACGTCCACAGGAAAGACCGCGAGAGCGGAAATGGAGGCGGTCTCGCTTTTATCATACACCACTCTGTGCAATATTATATATTTGATCCTGGCATCGACCGCAGGGACAATGTCTTAGAACGTCAAGGCCTATCTGTCCGGTCAGGCGATGCAAACCTAGAAATCATCAACATCTACATCCCTCCTGCCACCTGTTGCCCCAGTGGATACCGCCCTAATATCAGGGCCTTACTCACTGCCAACAATCGCATTATCCTAGGTGATTTCAATGCCCATCATGATCTATGGCATTCAAACTTGCGGGCGAACAGTAGGGGTGAGATGTTGGCGGATCAAATAGAAGAAACGACGTTCTGCACAATAAACGGAGACGCCCCCACACGTATGGTAGGAAGCTGTCACAGCTCGCCAGATATCTCTATCGTGAGCGCAGAACTCGTAAACTGCGTCAACTGGCAGCCGATGGTAACATTGGCATCCGACCACCTGCCCATACTTATTTCGCTTGAGCGTACCGCCGACTTCATCGCCACTGAAAAACGCACTTTCATAAACTTCAAAAAAGGAAAGTGGGAAGAATATAAATCCTTTACAGACAGCCGCTTTCCTGCCCTCCCTATCCCGACTGATGCCCGCCAAGGGGAGCGTGCCTTCCGTAAGGTCATTAAATCCGCCTCGGCACATTTCACGTGACCTTATAAGACAGCTTGATCCAGGCGACCCCCAAATAAGGGATATAAACCAACGCATCAGATTGCTTGTGGATGAACACAAGCGGGCGAAATGGGAGGAGCACCTAAGAGGTTGTAACCTCTCTGCCGGTGTGGGTAAACTTTGGCCCACCGTAAAGTCCCTATCGAATCCGACTAAGCACAAAGACAACAACAACAAAGTGTCCATCGCCTTTGGCGACAAAGTGCTGTCGGACGCGAAAAAATGCGCGAGCGCTTCCTGCCGACAATATATAATGCATCCTACGGTCGACAAAGATAGACGGAGAGCCAATAGACACGCACATAAACACAAATTCAGCGCGTCACCAATCACCATCACCGCTAAAGAGGTTGAGGACGCCATTGGTCGTGCTAAACCATCCAAAGCAGTGGGCCCAGACGGCATAGCCATGCCGATGCTTAAAAGCCTAGGGAAAGAGGGTTTCAAATATTTAGCGCATGTCTTCAATCTGTCTCTTTCCACCTTTGTCATACCTGAGAAATGGAAAATGGCCAAGGTGGTCCCGCTACTAAAGCCTGGGAAACCATCTAACATAGGTGAGTCGTATCGTCCGATATCTCTCCTATCGCCAGTGGCAAAGACGCTTGAAGCCATTTTGCTCCCTTATTTCCAAGCAAATTTGCAGCTAGCCCCTCATGCCATTAGCACCCAGATAAATTGAGGTTTAAATCAATACCCCCACCATAGAACAGTACTCGTAGCGCTAGACCTATCAAAAGCTTTCGATACGGTCAACCATGGCTCGTTACTGCAGGACCTGGAAGGGTCTACCCTTCCCCCATGTCTTAAAAGGTGGACCGCAAATTATCTGGGTGGTCGGCAGGCATCGGTGCAATTTAGAAACGAAGCATCAAAACCAAGGAGAATTAAACAAGGGGTGCCACAGGGTGGTGTCCTATCCCCACTTTTGTTTAATTTCTACATATCTAAGCTACCTTCACCACCGGAAGGAGTCACAATCGTTTCCTACGCCGATGACTGCACAATAATGGCCACAGGCCCAGGCCCAAAGATCGATTCCCTATGCAATAAAATAAACGGCTCCCTCCCTGATCTCTCTAGTTTTTTCGCCTCGCGAAACCTTGGCATTATCACCGACTAAATCTTCCGCAACCTTATTTACAACATGGGCGCCCCAAATGTCGACCATTTTGAACATCCACGTCGATGGCACTACGCTACCGACTGTCCTACACCCCAAAATCTTGGGTGTGACGTTTGATCAGGGTCTAAATTTTGGTGAGCACGCAGCCGCAATTGTTCCGAGAATTCAGAGCCGTAACAAAATCCTCAAATCCCTCGCTGGCAGTACTTGGGGAAAAGATAAAGAAACGCTCATGACTACATACAAAGCAATTAGCCAGCCGATTACGTGCTACGCGTCACCCATATGGTCGCCAAGCCTAAAAAACACCCACTGGAAGAAACTACAGGCCTGCCAAAATACTGCTCTCAGAATCGCCACGGGCTGTCTTCTTATGTCCCCAGAACACCATCTGCATAATGAGGCGAGAATACTCCCCATCAGGGAGAGAAATGAGATGCTGACCAAACAGTTCCTGTTGAATACCCAGAAACCTGGGCATCCCAACAGACATCTGATTGATGAACCAGCACCGCCTAGGGGCTTAAGGAGTCATCTCCGTAAGCATTTTGAGGAAATACGGCACCTGAGAACCCAGCCGTATGAAGTGAAAAAACACAAGCAGGTCCTTGGTGAACTCCATAAACAGGCGTCGGACCTTTATGTCGGGAATTGCCCCGTGACAGGTTAAACTCTTACCTATCCAGAATCAACCCCGACATACAAAATGTATGCCCTGCTTGCAATGTGTCCCCACATGACACCAACCATCTCTTTAATTGTAATGTGGAACCAACGCCTCTAACACCCCTTTCCTTATGGTCCACCCCTGTTGAAACGGCAAGTTTCCTTGGACTCCCGTTAGAGAATATTGATGACAATTTGTGATCGGTCGCGGCTATTAGGTGGGGCGAGCATTGCTACAACAACAACAACAACAATGGCAGCCGATGCTTACTTTAGCATCTGACCACCTGCCCATACTCCTTTCTTACAGCGACCTGCTAATTTTGTCACCTTTGCATGTGCCGAAAGGTTTGACTGGTCCTGTGCGGAAACGCCTAAGCAATCTGGTTGATGACCAGCGTCCATAGCATTGATAACATAATCCCACCCTATGGCGTTCCTCTGTTTACAGATTTTGTTGCTTCGCCCCATTGCGATATGATCATTGTACAGCCTATCATGGACCCGATGCAATTTGTTAAAGCTGGATGAATCGCAAGTATGGCTTAACTTCCAT
Organism: Eurosta solidaginis; assembly: GCF_040869045.1. Lineage (NCBI taxonomy): Eukaryota > Metazoa > Arthropoda > Insecta > Diptera > Tephritidae > Eurosta > Eurosta solidaginis. Next base: position 119,847,407 of record NC_090322.1, on the reverse strand, counting down.
TATTTTTTCTTTGCAAGTCAAAAATGTATTTTGCAAATATCTTTACTTTTTTTTTGTAGATAACTAGAAAACATATAGCTCGAATTTCCCTTTTGCTTAAATTGACTTAGGCGAGTTGTATATGTATCGTTTAATAAATCGATATGCTTCAAAATAATTCAATACCGAATACTTTAAAAATGTGAATGATGCAACTTTATTCCATTAAAGAGTGTACATATTACATAATTTGAAATAAATCATCAATTACATCAAACAATGAAGATAATTAGTTGAATTTTGACTAGAACTTAATTAAGATTGAAAAAGTTGTGGGATTTACCTTGACTACAACGTATTGCAATTCAATTAATATAATAATTAATAATCGGTTAATTTTGGGATTATTAAAAAAAGTGAATTACGGAAGTGTGCAGAGCTTTAGCTGAAATTGGCTATTAATCAATGAGCTCTTTAGCGGGTTTTAAGATTAATTAATGTGTTGTAGATTTAAATATAACCCTATATGTATGTATGGATGTAAGTGCTACATTGTAGTTATAATAATGCGTTTATTTGTGTGTTTTGTTGTAATAATGGTGAGTTTTTGTGTTTTTTTGTGTGACCGACTACTTTACATATGTACGCTTCTATATATTTGTTATATTAATATTACATTTTATTTTATATATGTAATTGTAATGCATGCATTATAAAAATACTTTATTCCATAAACTTAATTAAATGTTGGATGAGGGATATAGTATATGTATGTATGTGAGTTGCCTTTTAATTTGCATTCGACCCTCTCTTGATACGTCGCAGTAAAAGCCAAGTAGCCGGGATGTATGCCTATGCATGTGCGACATAATCCTTTCATTTCTAACATTGCCAGTTTACGTCATTTTTGTTTCGACCTACTATCTAGTTGATTTTTGTGATTTTTTCTACTTTTTATGTTAAAGGTTATTGTATTTTTTTATATTTGCATTACATATTGGGGATTGATTGCTTGGCGTTGATCTTAACACCTTGTAGTTAATTAGAAATAGATCTGATTTCGTCTGCTGACGTCGCATGTACTGGTTAATATATATATATATATATATATATATATATATATATATATATATATGTATATTTGTTTAGTAACCCTTAAGGCGATCTTCTAGTGGCGGCTTGTACACTTTGGGTGCATTCGCTCTCGCTGTACGCATCCGCTCCGCTGCTTTTGCTAAGCGCTTTTTACGTTCTTCCGGCGTCTCACTGGCACGCCGTAGTCGCTGTCTGGCGGCATTTTTCATCAGTCTTAGGGTTCTTTGTACTTCATTTTCATTCTGACGTCGTATACGATTCGCTTCCGCATTTTTCGCAAGGCGAATCCTGTATTCTTCTTCAGTTTCTTTGGCTCGTTTCTCGCGCATCCGGGATGCGTTTCGCGCTAATCTTCGCTGACGTGCCTCTATTGATTCGTTACTTCGCCGGCGTGCTGCTTTTTGAGCTCGAGTTGAGGGCGGTGTACTTAGCTGAAGTGGTAAAGGAAGCGGCTGGTTTTGTGGCGTCTGCTGTTGTGCAGTAGTTGACGAACTGTTGGTTGCTTGTGGTTGCTGCGATGACGACGATGACGATTGTTGTGATTGAGGCTGTTGAAATGTATTTTCTAAGTTAAGAGCGGCAACAGGTGCAACGGCGTTTGTCGGTGTACTCCCACTTGCTGCTGCTACTGCTGCACTGGTATAATTATTATAGTCGATTAAGCCCCTGTTACTAGGGTAAAGGTGGTGCATTGGATTTTCATAGTTGAGGTATTCCGGCTTTATGAAAAATGGATCGCGTGCGGTAAGCGGTGTTGATGGCGAATTGAGGAAATATAATCGGCTGTGGTCAGTAGTGATGCTGCTTCCTCCGCCTCCCACTCCAGTGGACATCTGGGGTTGCTTCACGACTGTCTTACCAATCGTACAGTTCGTCGTCAGGTTGGAAAAACTCCGAAAAGCCGCTGTGTGTATATATTTTCTGCGCTTATTTTTTTTTTTTTTTTTTACAACACAAATATCTTTATTTTGCAACACAATTTTAGAAAATTAATGGGTAAACAACAAAAGCGACATAACTAATCAATATGGAAAAAACTTCCACTGCTCACTGGAAGTGCTCAATGGAAATTAATGCGTAAACGTCCCCCGCTTCCAACGCCGAAGGCATTTTTCAGAGCTACCAGACTTTTAATAATTCCCAAGATACCACATACCCTACAAGACCACTGACTATCATCTGATTGTCAGCAATGTCAACCTAACGATCAGCGCCTCATACAAACTTTCTATCACAAACTTAAGGGGACTTGCGCAAATGTGCTGTAAACAACTGTGTACGTGTGAGTTTTTGTCTTCTTATACACTAACATGGCCTACTGATTAAGTATATAGCCGTACTGCTCACTCTCATGCCTTTTCCTGGATCAGTGCTGACACTCTAACTATCAAAAAGTGTCATAAATGATAGTTTACTGTAGATATCAGGTTTGACTGTTATACTATCATAAATGACCATTGTTATATTCCGCCAAAAATGAAACAATGCTTTTTGCTTTTTATTTACTTTATTTCATTACGTTTTTAAGTTTGTACGTGATAAAAGCATACATGTTTCTTATTTGTTTAAAATAAATAGTTTTATAAGAATTCGAGTTCAAAATGTTCAATTTAAATTCAGAAAATAACAAAACAACAGAAGAGCGCTTTCCTCATGCGGAAACACATTTAAAAATGAATCACCACTAACCACTATTATTTTTCGCGTATCAATTTTTTGAGTGCGCCCCATACATTCCGACAGCTTTTGGTATTTTTTAATATTATTTTAGATTTTTTTTCTTTTAGCATGGAGCTTTGAAATGCTCTCTTTTTCATTTTTTAGACTTATTTTTTATATGGTTTTCGTCGGTTGAAAATGGCGGAATTTAAAAAATAACAAAACAACCGTGATAATCATTTGATTGCCATATGACAGTCAGTAGTGACAACATGATTAAATCGGATAATCTGTTCTCGCATACATAAAATTCCGTTGAGAATTATGTATCTGTCTCACATGCATTATGGTATCTGTATAATGTATGAAATTAAGCTCATTTCATTTGACCATCGCAAGAAGGGAAATACATTCATTCCGGACTCATAAATGGGCTCATAAGGAGAGTAAATGATCCGAATTAGGACTGCTTTCTGACTTTTTGGTAAATTGGTAAGTGTGTACGACAGCATGACACTCTCAGACGGAAAACAATTTTGAGTCGTGCAAAAGATATTAACGAAAAACCAAAAAATGTTCCCAGCTCTCTCCGAAATCTATTCTTCGTTGGCGGCCTTCGGATGGGCTTCTAAAAAATTACCCTGGCCGGTCCACCAATGGGGTGGGATCAAAACTAAATCCGTGCATAATCCCTTTGTACACAAAATTTTTTCCTGTGTACAGCAATGATTTCCGTTTTCGTAATTGCAATTCTGTGTCCAAAACGCGTCTTTTGACACCTCTCCTGATATTTTTGGAAGTGTATTAAGAAAGTCATGTTCTCGTATAGAATTACATCTAAATTGTCGACTAAAATTTTTCGGCAAATATCATATACATATGTAATACTCCTATTATATTGCTGATGCATGCTAGGTACACTCACAAGCGTTATACTGTTTTTACGCAGACGGCTTATTGAATAATAAAGGCAGTTTTCTACATTAAGACGCTTATTGAGCTCAATCTTCCCTACAAATTTCGAATCTACAATTATTTCATTAGTAGCTAATCGAATGCCTAATGAAGTCAAAAGCACAATGCAACTCTGTTGGGAGCGTTCAGTTTCTTAGTTTTTGGTGTGTTCAGTGCTTAAAAATGTCATTTCTCAAAGTAAGGCAAAGTGCACACCAGGCTACGCGTCATAGACGCTGCAGGCGAAATTTGTATGCATTGATGCCGAACACATGTATTTGAATGGAGAGCTGCATGAAAGCGACAAAGCATGAAATTTTCTTGTAGCTAAGCGTACAGCAATGTTGGTCGCTGAGAGTAGGTATGCTGGAAAAAAAGGAAGAACAAGATGTTTGTTTACATTTTTTTGTATGCAAATTTGTGTAATTAGTTAAAAAATGTTACTTCAGTTAATAAAAGTGCGTGAAAGGTATATTACCAAAGCGAAAAAGAGTATTAAACACCACAACAGCTTGGTTAGACATTGTTGAAGCGTTTAAAAGGCTAAAAAGTGTTGGAAACTAGAAATCACCCTTTTCTCTAGTCCGCGGTGGTTTAAAATTGCCTTTCATAATTTACAAAGGCACGGGGATGCAAAAACGTTTAATACCTACTTTCCTTTGGTTTCGGGGACGGATATAGCTGAAGAAATTAAATTTTTTATTTTTTTCAATAATTGTTTGCTTTTTGTAGCGACGCTCGAAAGTGCAGATCTTGAGGCGTAGAGAAATAGCTATATGAAATATCTTGTACGCCTCGTGTGCACCTTGCCTAAATGTCATTGTCTGCATGGTGGAACGATACAAGGTGGCCGCATCGAACAGCTGATTATAACCTTTTTTCTTATTTGATTTGATACATCAACTTCCGGCGCAGTACAATTTTGACATTTGTCCCATTGTACAGGTCTACAAGTAGGATATGTAGCAGCACGCACATACACAGCCACGCTCACCTGATAAAATGCTTGTTCTTGTTCGTTTTTTTTTGTGGATGCTATTTGGCACTGTTGTACTTCTTAGGACTAAAAAAAGTTTAGTACCTGCTATCGAAAACTGCTTAAAATTTTTTTTCTTATATTACAAAGAAATATACTTATTTACTCTCAAACGAGCACTTAATTACATCTCTCTTTAATAACCATATATTTTGGACAATTTTAATTAACAAATTGTGATACTTTATTACCGGGGACAATTGCTAAAATACGACCAAAACCGTCGGGGGAGGTATTAATAGACGCGTTTTGGCCTCGCTTCCAATAATTCGAATACTATTTCTCTTCGGACTATTGACAACAGGACAAAACGCGTCTATTCATTTTTCTTTCCGCTTTTTTGAACAGGTTATTGCAGTCGAGCTCGGTTTCAATCTGTTTTTCGCGGAGAACTTTTGAACCGGTAGAAAAACTTAACTCACGTGTTTGTATCCTTAATACTGAAATAACTACGCGTCCGAAGACACCCCAGTTGAAGACTTTTTTATAATTTTCTGAAGGACCCATATGGGTGCACTTAAAATTTCCTACTAAATTCGTTCAAAAAAATTTACCATCACAGCAACCCATATCTGATATTCCGATCCCTTTTTTGCTTCCCTGTGTCGCTTTCGACGAAGCAACCCCGGTAATTTTGACACTTCGTTCAGTGTCAAAACTCATGTTCCACGCAGGTTCCACTGGGTTCCACGCTAGTTTGACACTGACCGAAGTGCCAAACTGCCGTGTGTTAGAAAGGGAAAGAAATTGTTTCCCTCTCATACATATCATACTTGTAAACCTGTACAATGATTTGTCCATCGAATTTACAAAAACAGAGTACATGGAATTCTTATTTATGTATGTAGGTATTCATACTAATCGAGCAACTACTTCTGTGTGAAAGCAAAACATTTACGATTTCATTAGAAGGTGAAATGAGATCATTAAGTTTCTGTGTGAAAACAGTATTAGAGTACCGATATATTGCCGTTTAAATGTTTTTGTTTTCGTATTCAATAATCGAATGTACCTAAATTAAAATTTTTTCTTGTTGTCACACTTATGCTGCTACAATCACAAAAATTTGATTGAATTGAATTGCTGCGCATAAAATTATTACTACTAAATTTCAATACGCATTATACTCAGATGTAACTGAGATATGTGTCGATGTTTCACCTCAACACTAATTCTATGTATCGCCTCTAAAAATGGTGTGTATCTACTATTCATCGCAATGGATTCAGCTATATGTTATACACTATGGCCACCAGAGGTTTGTGTCTCCGATTTTAGGTACACCCTGTTCTGTAGCTACTTATTTAACCGCTGCCGCTAGATGGGTCTCATAAGCATTATCTAAGCGAGGATAGGCGTTTTTTACGCGCAAACGTAAACGCGGTGACAGAATTACATATTTCATATAGATGCGTTTAACACAAGCTTATGCATTCCAATAACATCGCCACAATCAACCAAGATGTTGCGTTTGTAAATATGAAGGAACTTCAGACTTGGCAATTGAAGTTTATTACGCCTTGCCCATTCACATACAAAATTTCGCGAAGCACTGTTGTAAACATTCTCCCTATACAACAAAAATACTTGCTAACATATTTTGTGTCGTATTCGATTGTTATATTGCAGTTTTTAATTGTGCAAAATGTTAGAAAATTTACCAACCAGTGGGAAAAATAATTTCACTTGCAAATTTTGCCAACACCCTTAGCCGAAGCAAATGTCAAATTTTTCTTATGATTTGCTTGGAACAAAATTGGGGAGTTGGCTACTTTTCAATATCAGATGGCGCTAGTGTCGCTCATTCTACCATTCTCCATAAAAATACATGCAATCTACTCATAATGCATAAGCATGTGTTAAACTCATCTATATGAAAAACTGCTTATGTGTCGCTGTAAACGTATACCATTGTAAAAAAAACACGGCTAAGTTTTTGTGGCATTACCGTCTACAACCTTGTGTTGGTCTAGTTGTCAAACACATCAAAATCTGACAACTGATTACTAGCAGTTGTCTCAGGGAATTTTGCAGTTGTTTGTAGTGTTGGAAAACTATCGATAGTCAGACCTATCGATAGTTTGAGATTGACTATCGAATAAACTATCGATAGTTTCGATAGTTTTCTTAAGTTGATTATGCGAAGTTCATGTATGAATATAGCAAAAATTATAAAGTTGATTTCTGAAATAATATTGCTAATAAACACTTATTGTTAATTTTATGTATGTTTTTGTTTTAAAAACTATTTTGAGAAGGGTAAATATACATTGTGGTTTTCAACGTACCTACATACATATGTATCTACATTTCATTTACTTCGTATATGTACATTACATACATACATATGTCTGTATGTATTTTTAAATAAACGCTTAACTTCTATTTAGGGAGTTCACAATATGTTCTAAAGTGTTGTATCGTTGTATTTAAAAACGCTTTTATCAGCATTGTTGTTTGCTGTAAAAAATTTTAATAGCAACGAAAGCCAGCTGTACGGCGATATTCAAGTTATGTACAATAAACAACAATGCTGATAAAAGCGGTTTTAAACTATACAATGATATAATACTTTAAAATACCTTGTGAACATCCCAATTATTTTGATTTGTATTTCAAGAAAGCCAATGGTTTTTATTGAAAAAAACTATTTTATCCATATTTTTAGGCTTTAGTCTGTTTCGCCGTTCGGAACTTACAACTCCGCATTTGCTGAATGTGCGTTCTGATTCTGTCGAAGTTGCCGGAATACAGAGATATTTCAAAGCAACCGTCTTCATAGTTATAAAATCATCTTTTTGAAGTCTTAAGAAGCATAGCAGATGAGTTTGCGTTCAGGATTGAGATGAAAGCCTTTTTCTTGAAAGGAGGATCCAGCAGTGTTGAAATTTTAGTTGCGGTTCTCTTCTCGTATGGAAAGAGACGTTCTACAACCCCTCTTTTAAACTTTTACACAAATGTAAAGCGGTAACGTTATCTGGTTAGGCAAGGTGCACACGAGGCTACGCGCCATAGACGCGTATAAGATATTTCATATAGCTACAATTTCTGTACGCCTCAAGATCTGCACACGAAGCTACTTTCGAGCGTCGATACAAAAAGCAAACAATTATTGAAAAAAATTAAAAATTTCATGTTCAAACAGAAAAATAAATTGAAGCTATTTCGGTTTAAATTGAGTGGTGTTCATACAACTCTATTTAGCTTACACAATAGTAATTTGATAGCTGGTTGGCTCATCTCTACAGTAACAACATATCTTTGTTGAGACTGTCAAAATGTGCGTGTTGGTATTAGGTGAATGGAATGGAATGAAAACCTAAAACTTTGAAATTTTTGTGTGTTGTAAGAAAATGTGTTCAATGTTTTGGTTTCATTTTGATTTTGCCATCTTCTTTTGACAATCCCTACTCCAGTGAAATGAAAGACATAAAATCAGCTGATGAGATGAGCCAACCATATAGTTCAGCCATGCGTAACTGACGTTTAAATATACTCAACAAACACACTTTACAATGTTACATTTGCAGTTTGAAACAATTATTACACAATTATTTTTAAATTGGCAATTTATTATATGACAAATTGCATAATAAATTGCCCAAATAGTATAAATTGCCAATTTGGTGTACGTTTGAACCTAGTATAAATTTCTTTAGCTATATCCGTCCCCGAAACCAAAGGTAAATAGGTATTAAACGTTGTTTGCATCCCCGTGCCTTTGTAAATTATGAAAGGCAATTTTAAACCACCGCGGACTAGAGAAAAGGGTGATTTCTAGTTTCCAACACTTTTTAGCCTTTTATACGCTTCAACAATGTCTAACCAAGCTGTTGTGGTATTTAATACTCTTTTTCGCTTTGGTAATATACCTTTCACGCACTTTTATTAACTAAAGTAAAATTTTTTAACTAATTACACAAATTTCCATACAAAAAAAAATGTAAAGAAACATCTTGTTCTTCCTTTTTTTCAAGCGTACGTTCGCTCAGCGACCAACATTGCTGTACGCTTAGACGGCCCATACATGACACAAAAGCCATGCGCAAATATAAAACGACGGAATTTGTGCAAATGAAAATTTTGACATACACGGCTTAAAAACACTGCGCAATATTCATTTTTAATGTAGCGCAACAAATGAAACATGTGTTTTAATTGTATCAAAAAGGCACTAATTGTATAAAAAAAACACTATTTATTTTCCACAGTGCTGGTAATTCACAGTATAAGTCGAAAAACTCGCACCAGAAGCGTTTATTTTCCATTGTATTTCTAATATATATATTTTAGTTGCAAGACCAGCTCAACTCATTGCAGCACTGCGCAATATTCATTTTTCAACTAGCGCAACAAATGAAACATGTGTTCTAATTGTATAAAAAATTAGTATGTATTATTGAATTTGTGTGAATTCCTGTTACAAGCTAGAGATGGTCCTTACGCCTTCGATATTAACATTATTAAGCAACAATTACTGATGTTATATTATCAGAAACCACAGGTAAACTGTGTAACATTCAACACACACGAAGAAAAAAGCATGTGCAATATTTGCAGACATGCGTAAATATCAGAATCGTTTTGATTTTAGCGCAGTTCTCTGCGCAAATAGCGCAACCAGTGCACACACCGGGCAAATCTTTATGCAAATTGGTAATTGGCACAAGGATACTTGAGCCGTGTAATTGGCGTATTAGCTACACGAAAGTTTCATGCTTTGTCGGTTTCATGCAGCTGACGCCTCGTATGCAGCTCTCCATTCAAATACATGTGTTCGCCATCAAAGCGTACAAATTTCACCTGCAGCGTCTATGACGCGTAGCCTCGTATACACCTTGCCTTAGGGTAAAAATAGCGATTTTTAGTTTTTTAAACGGCAAAAAAAAATAAAACATATATACCTATTTTAGTTTCCATTTCGCAAAGATTTCGGTAAAGCCCATTGACCAAAGGAATTATAAGCGATATTGTTAGCCCGTTTAGCGTAACCATTTCTTCCGGTTCAGGTGCTTTTTTTTTTGCCATTAAAACCAATGAAATGGCATCTATTGTTTCCAATATTCGTTTCATCATCATGTATGAGCTATTCCAGCATGTTGCAACTTCTTGTATAAGTTTCAGAGGGGTCTCGGTATTTTGAGCCTTCTTAAACAGTTCAGTTGCATTTGAACTTTTTTTAAAGAATGTGACAATCATTTTACACTTTTGTAGCAGAAGAACCAGATGTATGTTGTCTTTGTCTTGCAATAGACTATTTTGTACTACCAAGTTCAAAGAGTGGGCCAAACATGGAAGATTCTTCTATTTCAAAATTTCGCACGCCTTATCAGTAACAATGTATGTAACCTTATCCAAAATATCATAGTCAATAAAAATATCATGCAAAGATTTGGCAATGTTGTCAGCGTTGTGATTAGTGGGTTCAAGTAATGGCATAGTTGATAGTACTGCCGTTCCCATACTAAAGTCTGGATCAATAAATTGACACGTTACTGTTATGTAACTTTCCGTGGCGGCCGAAGTCCAGCAATCCGTTGTTATAGCGAGATACTCAACAGCTGAGAGCAAATCACGCAGCTTTGACCGGCATTGCTCATACATATTTTGTATATGTACGTTTTTTAAAGTGGTTTTGCTCGGTAACACATTCTGCGGATCTAGTATTTTTGTAAAGGCTCTAAATCCTTCATCATTAACAATACTAAAAGACTGCAAGTCAACTCCAATTAGTCTAGTCAAAACCTTATCATTTCTTTTTTCCGCGATGATGTAGGATCATATTCTGCACCTCTTTTGAAATGCGAGTCTATTGAACGCATTGATGATAGGATGATACTGGAGCCGCTTGAGCAACGATCATTTTCATTTTCTATGTTGGGATACATTCTCTTCAAAGGGTCATGCAAATTGGACGTGTTGCCACTTGTCCTATACTCTTTTTGGCATATAAGACATTTAGCCAACTTCTTGTCGGTAGACTTTTTAAAATATTTCCACACCTTTAAGATAAAAGTTTTAACATCTTCATGCAAACGTTAGGAATTATAAATATTTACCAAAGATAGCCCCTTAATCCTCCCATTTCCGCCAGCTTCGTCAGTGGCTTCAACTTCGGCCGAATCGGCACTTGTAACAGGGAACTATTTTCTACAATAATGGTGTTGTGTTAAAATAAAACTGAAGCGCAAGATTTGTATGCTTTATTTAACTTACCTTCGTTGGTTCTAATTACAAATTTATCCATTTTTTCGTGTTTTAAAAAAATTTAGGCATGGTAACGAAAAACTATCGATGGTTTTCCCAAACTATTATTGGATTAAACGGTTTGAAATTAATTTAAAAAAAATTTATAATCAGCAATTTTATACACATTTATAGAAAATACAAGGTTTCCACGAAGGATTACACTGAAAAACTTATTGACCTTATGAACGCGACATCCCGTAGTTAAACGAGGCAATCCGCAGTTCCGATTCAGCCAAAATAAGTGAAATTATGCGAACATGAGTCCCATCCAGGTAGTAGTGCAGTTTATGGTACCCACCGAAATTTGGGCCAAAAAGACGCGTATTTACGTCTAGATTAAGAATCCGAAAGCGGAAGTTAAACTTTTTCACCCGTTTAAAAGTTATTCTCTTTTGATACCTCACTCGAAAAAAAGGCCCGAATTTCGATGGGTACCATAACCTGCACAATTACCTCCATCGATACTTCCCACTACTCCTGGGAATCCTGTTTTAGAGTAAAGTGCGATTTTTGAAGCGCTTTGCTCCTCCGCAGCCATTTGGATTTTAATCCAGTTCGCACAAATATGCTCCTCAATAATATTAAAAAACCTCTTTAAAAACTGTAGATGTTATCAAGTCCAACACTTAAATCATTTCCACAGCATTTTTGATAGCTGCCGTCAGCAAGAAATTGGAATGCAGTGCATAATTTTAAAATAGGGGTACAGCCGTCCCTCGAACGCGTTTGCAGAAATGGTCCTTCATTTTGTTTAGTAAGGAGCAAAATGCTTCCTTATTTAACCGAAAATAACTTACAAATCAGGAAATCACTTCATTATAAGCTCATCATTTGCCACTTAAACGTTTTCTTATTTGGTGCTTGGTAGTTCCAAGGGATTGGAGTGGCCACGCGAATTTTTTCCGTGTTCGCTAATATCCATTTTGCTACTAAAGGCGGTGACATAATGACATTTTTCATATATATGCGTTTAACACAAACTTATGCATTCCAATAACATCACCACAATCAACCAAGAACTTCAGACTTGGCAATTGAAGTTTATTACGCCTTGCCCATTCACATACAAAATTTCGCGAAGCACTGTTGTAAACATTCTCCCTATACAACAAAAATACTTGATCAGCCCAATTCTAAACGAAAATTCCGTGCGAGTTTTCTCCCTTCTCCCATTCCTCGTATTCTAAATAAAAATTCCTTGTGAGTTTTTTCACTTCTCCCTTTCCTCCTATTCTGAACAATGTTCGAAAAAGCGGAAACCGGTTATGGGAGAAAAGTAGGTATTATGAATGTGAGGGAGAGGGAGATTTCTCTGCCATTTCATAGGAGTTTTTTCACTTGTTAAATTAAAGGGAATGCATCAAAATAGTTAAAGGAAATTGGTTATTTTAAGAAAGAACACTTATTTGTACAAATTTGTGCTAAAAGATGTATTTATATTCTACCACAATATTCTCATTGTTAATACAACAACAACTACAACCACAATATTCTTTATTTTAAGTCGAAAAGTATATCATAAGCAACGGTAGAGCTCTTGGTATACAAATTTGATGCAGCCATCCAGAAATTGCGCAAGGATTTTTTAATAAGGCTTAAATAGATTTTGGCATATGATGAAGGATGAATTCAACTCAACTTGGCCGCCAGAAAATTGCTTTGCTGAATGAAAGCAGGCAACTCCGGCAGATTTGTGTTATGCGACCGTCTTCTTCTTATGTTCCGCTGTTGATGTTGCTGTGGCACCAATTCATTACTCATTTCAGTGAATACCACATGAAATGCAATAAATACTGTGCAATGTTTATATTTTATTTCTTAATTTCCAACAAATTTGCAACAATAATTAAACTTTTCAATTTTTTAAACAAAATAAGAAATGTGCAACGAAATTTCAATTGACAAAACAGCTGACTTCGAAAATTCGAAATTCCTATTCCCCAATTATTGTTCTCCCTAGGAGAACAGAATTGGAGGATTTTTTCCGCGGGAATAAAAAAATCCGCGAGAACAAAATTCCGCGAGAATATTTAGAATTGGTCTGGATAACATATTTTGTGTCGTATTCGATTGCTATTGCAGTTTTTAATTGTGAAAAATGTTAGAAAATTTACCAACCAGTGGGAAAAATAATTTCACTTGCAAAGTGTGCCAACACCCTTAGCCGAAGCAAATGACAAATTCTTCTTCTTATGATTTGCTTGGAACAAAATTGGGGAGTTGGCTACTTTTCAATATCAGATGGCGCTAGTATCGATCATTCTACTCATAATGCATAAGCTTGTGTTAAACGCATCTATAAGAAAAATGTCATTGCGTCACGGCCTTAATAATAAAATCACTTTTGCAAATGCTTTAAATTCCGCCACAAATTGATAGGCTGTTCATTTATGTGCCAAATCATCACTTTTTTAGGTTGGCAACATCAATTCAACTTCAACTGAAATAAGTTGTAATTTGTAATACCAAACAGGAGTTGAGTTGTTTTAATTACAATCCAACTAAGTTGAGTTGTAAATCGTAATAGGGGCATACAATTATAGAGAAGCCGCAGTTTGTGTCATATCACTGTGATAGTAGGTAGCATTAACGGCGATATTTACAGAACGGGTTTATTCTTCATTGGCATATCATATTACCCCCCGACGTCCTCTCCGTTGCACTTCAGAATACTGCAGTTAAACTCTAATAGGTTAACTGGGAAGATCGCGGAGATAATCGATTTTATGAAGCGGCACAACATCCGCATTACGGCAAGATCTGCTTTGCAGACCCGTTCTGGGTATAATGTCCACAGAAAAGATCGCGAGAATGGAAATGGAGGCGGCCTCGCGTTTATTACCCACCACTCAGTGCAATATAATATTGTAACGAATTTACTGCAAATCCTCTTATTTGCAATCTTCCGCTAACGTTCGAATCACTAAACTGTTGAATAAATAACACCACTATTCAGTAATGCAAAATGGTCTTTATTATACTACTTTCAAAATAACACTTATATTGCTCGACAGATAGCGTGCTTAATCAAAACTGATTCTCGCGCCTCTACTGTTGCTGCTTTTATACTGTGTGATTTCCTCGTTGCATCTTCTAGACGCTTCCAGAATTTACTTAGTTACTGGTATATAATTATAACTACAGATGCACGTGTGTAGCTCTTATATGCACGTGTATTTGTGAGCGACACTTCCTCAATTACAATTGCATACTTTTGGGAGCATCTCAGATAAGATATCTGCATGTGTTTGTGCGTTGCTCCTCCGCTGCGTGTACGTACATATGTGTAGACATAATGATTGATTCGTCTATGTAGATCATAGGTTGGCATTTTTTTTTGTGAGGCTGTATTGGTGAATGCGAGAGTAACTTCGCTACAGTGGTGCTAAGAACAAAATGTTCGCGTCAGTTGCTTAACCGACAGCAAGGAAGTAACAACGTGATCGCTTTAGCGCAAAAATTGTATGATAATATTTATGCGCGACCTAAAAATGACTGATAAACATTTTTTCATGATTTCAGATCCCTTTGGGAAAATGCAATATCTCTTATGTCACGCTTCTATTTGGAACCGCGGATATAATATCAAGAGACATTATAATTCTTTTCATAAAGATTTTGATAAATATGAGGGTCTGGAAAGAGACAATATTTTTTGGGGAAAAAATAGGTTTTTGCGAAAGTATAAGGAATGGGTTTCCCAAAATTATAATGAAAATTGCAGAAATGCGGAAACCATGTTAAAAAGGGATCTGTCAAGCTTTATAAGCACAAGCATACTTACGAAGGGAAGACCTTTTTCAGAAGGCGTTTTTATTAAAGAAATTGTTCTACAAATTTTAGAAAAACTGCATAGCTCCCTATACGCTTTTTTTGAAAAAGTTCCTCTCTCAGCCATAACTGTAACAAGAAATATAGATGAAATGGTCACATCGCTTGAAAAAGCTATTAAAGAAAAGATTAATGACTGCAAATTTTCATTCACTTACCCATCGGAAATTTAAGGAGTATTTAAAAACTTCAAAGGCTGAATACAACGACATTAAAATGTTCACCGAAGTACGATGGTTCAGCCGGGGTGAATGTCTGAAAAGATTATTTGCTCTGAGGAATGAAGTGATACAGTTTTTAAAAGTGGAGAAATTGGATGGAACAAAAGAATTAATGCAGGCCTTAGAAGATAGCGAATTTATTTTTAACTAGCAGACCTGGCAGACGTTGTTCTGCCCTAAATTTGGCCTATCTGCATACATTTTAATAACCTTTTTCCGTTTAACGCTGCCCTACCCCTCTACACTTTTTCCTAATCTTTTTATTCACTCCTCCCTCCGTTTTTTTCGCTTCATCTTCATCTTCGTCTCATTCTATCTCTTTCTCAGTCTCCTTCTCTCTTTTCCCTTCTCTCAAGTTTTTCTCCTTCTTCTTCATCTCTTATTGCCAGTCCCAGAGGGTGGTATGTATTTTGTTCCAGTCCCATTCCGAGTCTCAGTCCCAGTCCCACTCCGAGTCTCAGTCTCAGTCCCACTCCGAGTCTCAATCTCAGTCCCAGTCCTAGTCCTAATCCCAGTCCCAACTCTGGTATACTTCCCGGGAAAGGCATCGTAAATACTAATATAGGCAAATTTATATACGAAATTTCAGCCAAAACGAATAGGACATATTTAAATAGGTATGTGGGTATTATAAATTATTGTCTTTATTTCGGCTTCGCATGCATATTTATCAGTTTTGCGAGATTTATGCGACTAAATCGAATATCATAATGAACTTTAGAGCTCTCAGCAACAGCTTTCATTTGATATCCATAATACACACACATTCTAGGGGTATCCGGGTACATGTTTTGGCCTACATCTCGAGACCCTAGTCATCCAGAGGCATAAAACTTACTCTGTACTAAAGCACAAATCAACAGCTTGAATTTGATGCTCATAATGTAAAAACACATCATAGTGTTACCCTGATCCACGTTTGGGCCTATATCTCGAGACCCTAGTCACCAATAGGTATGAATACTACCCTGTACTAAATCACTCATCAACAGCTACAATTTTATACCCATAATGTAAAAACATTGTCTAGGCGTTCGCGGGCCCACGTTTGGCCTATATCTCCAGACCCTAGTCACCCAGGTGTATGAAAATTATCCTCTACTAAATCACTCATGAACAGCTTTCATTTGTTATCCATATTGTATAAACACATTCTAGGGGTACCCGGGTCCACGTTTTTGGCCTATATCTCGAGACCCTAGCCATCAACAGCTTTCATTTGATATCCATATTGTATAAACACATTCTAGGGGTACCCGGGTCCACGTTTTGGGCTATATCTCGAGACCCTAGCCTCCCGGTTGTATGAAAATTATCCTGTACTATAGCACTCATCAACAGCTTTCATTTGATATCCATATTGTATAAACACATTCTAGGGGTACCCGGGTCCATGTCTTGGGCTATATCTCGAGATCCTAGCCCCCCAGTTGCATGAAAATTTTCCTGTACTATAGCATTCATCAACAGCTTTCATTTGTTGTCCATATTGTATAAACACATTCTAGGGTACCCGGGTCCACGTTTTGATCTCAAGACCCTAGGATCTCAAGACGTTGGCCGATTCTCAGACCTACCCAATATGCTCACAAAATTTCATGAGAATCGGTTCAGCCGTTTCGGAGGAGTTCAGCCTCTAAAACCGTGGCAGAAGAATTTTATATATTAGATAGAAATATGCTGTTTTGAGTATTTTCCCGGCAAGTATTCGAATTTTCCTCACCTTTTAAACCTTCCCTAGACCTCCACGAATAATTCAAGACCAAGATAAGATAAATCCGTTCAGCCGTTCTCGAGTTTTAGCGAGACTAACGAACAGCAATTCATTTTTATATATATAGATTTGGCTTTTCTTTCTCACTTATGTAATTATTTAAATGAGCTCAATTTGAAATTACAAGGAAAGGAAAAAGCTTTACCAACATTTTTCAGAGAAATTATTCATTTTTAAACTATTTTATTTTTACTACTTTCTGAAATCAAAGCTGGGGATTATTCAAGTTCTCCCCAAACCTACACCTTAATTAACAGTATTGATATTTTAAAAGTAAACAATGAACACACGAAGTTTTTGGAGACCCTCTCTTTCAACTTTGAAGACAGATTTAAAGACTTTCGAAAAATTAAGCCTTTAATTGACATATTTGAAAGTCTGTTAGCTTGTGACATAACCCAATATTCATTTGAAATTCAAAAAGAATTAGTAATTCTAAGAAGCGAAATGTCAGTTAAAGATGAAACAGATATTACCGATTTCTGGAGAAACTTAGCAAATTTTTTACAAATCTTACAGAAATTTCCCTTAAGATTTTGTCATTTTTCCCATCAACATTCTTCTGTGAGCAAATTGTTTCTGACATGAAATTCATGTGTTCAAAGCAAAGGGGCAGATTGACTTCCAGAAATTTGTCAAATGCATTGCTAACAAGAAATTGCCATAAAAGTATATATGTTAATGACAGCATGCAAAATTAAGAATTATATTTTTTGCGGCGCTAAGAAGCACTTCCGTTTTGATGAAAACTCAAAGCGAAGGTGTTTTTGGGTGCCGAGGAAAATATTTCATTTTAGAAAAAATCTGCTCACAGTTTCACAACAATTTTTTTTATTAAAATATCGCCTAAAAATGTTCCCTTGCCTAACATTGCTTGACAGATTCTGTTTAACGCGGTTTCCGCATTTCTATAATTTATTGCTATTGCATAAAAAATATGAACAAAGCGACGATACGTGTCATCCCTTTGCTGTCTGCAACACGACTGGCCATAGTGTACAAGTACAAGTGTGTTGACTTATCTGTCAAGCATTCTGACAGGCACTCGCTGGATTCGGAATGACAGCGAATTCAAAATGGATACCATTACCGAATGCTCCGAATGATTGAAAAATTGAAAAAGTCCATACGATTGGTAGTCAAAAATGTTGTCGTTGAGACTAAAAATGCGACTCTAGACCTGAGATTTCCATCAGGTGAGCGAGGCTGTTTGTAGTTTTGACGTTTATCGCTTAGTGAACACACTTGGTATAGGTACACTATGCGACTGGCATAGATGAATGGATTTGCAACTCTTTGTTTCGAGAGAGCGCTGTCAAAATGCACATTTTTTATAACATTTATCAATGATGCCACTCTAAACAAAAATGAATAGATCTGAAAATAGGGATTTTTGACATACATTTCGGCGATTATAGTTTCAATCATTTAATAAAATAATAGTCGTAAAATATTTATTTGCTTAAAGTTATTTTACAATAATACGACTAGTTAGAGTTAAATATAAACAAATCGAAGTAAAATTTACATTTCGATTAAATTAATTAGTCAAATATTGTAACGCATTTAACTCGCAGTGAAAACCATATATTCTTTTGAAATTTCAGTAAATCGGACCTATGATATAATAGTTAACATTATTTAATGGATAGGGCTTATTGTGCATGTCTGGCGTTCCAGGTTCTGTGATCAAAATGGACTGGTTGCATCGGGAGTTCATATTTACAAAACCTATTTTTAGTGATAACTTTTGAATGGGAAATAATATTTACCCTCCGCCTTCGAACTAATAATATTTACACTAAAACAAGTATTTTTATCCTTTTTTCCATAATTTTTGAACGTTATTCTACAGTTGTAGGTCAAACTAAAGTTTACCAAAATTTTTGGCACGTTTTTCGTTTTGGCTGGCACATTTTGTGTTCTGGCACCCGCTTCAGCTGGCGCGAGGGATTTATCTGTGATTGTTGCCAGCAACAACTAGAAGATAAATCCCTCGTGAGAGCGAAAATATGAGAGCGTAAGCAAAAGATTCGTATCAATCTAATCTATGACGACTGGCATGAAAATTCTGTTCTAACACCACTGTGGCGCAATTGATTTTTCGCTCTCAACAGCAACTGAAATGAAGAGCATAAGAATACGTGTGAAGAGCGTAATACCCAGATGGGGTACCTTTGCCGATCTATGATGTAGATACATAATTGCCATCATCCGGTGGCAAAATCCTGACCCAGATAAATAATTTTGCATGTAAATGCAATAACAACGATTTGAGCCAGATAAATTCAGATAGAAGTCTGGTTCAATTTTTGAGCCAGCTAATTTGTTAATTACTTCTTTTTAGTTTGGCAACGCTCCTTTTAATAAACCTACTTTTTCAAAAATAGATGTCGCTGCTTAGCCTTTCGCCGTATGAGTTAAATGAAAAATAGCGGCGGCATCTGCGTATCACATTTCACGTGTGCGAAAATTTCACATCTGCTTCTCAAGTCTCTCAATGATCCAGAGCATTCCCGTGAGAATTGAGCGTGAGCCGGAGCTGTAAAACTAACTGGAAGACGGCAAATGATTGATTTATGGATGTGCATACAAGTCACTCTTAGCATCGGCTTAGAGATGACAGTACCCCTTAGTGTTGCTAATATTCGTAACAATATATTTGATCCCGACATCGGCCATAGGGACAGTATCCTGAAACGTCAAGGCATATCTGTCCGGCCAGGCGATACAAATTTAGAAATCATCAACATCTAAATTCCTCCCATCACTTGTTGTCAGAGTGGATACTGCCCTGACATTAGCGCAGTACTCACTGGCGAAAATCGATTTCAATGCCCACCACGATCTGTGGAATTCTGATCTACAAACGGACAGCAGGGGCGAGATGTTGGTGGACCAAATAGAAGAAACGATAAACTGAGACGCCTCACGCGTATGGTAGGAAGCTATAGACATTTCAATCGTGAGCGCAGGATTCGTTAACTGCGTCAACTGGCAGCCGATGATAACATTGGCATCCGACCACCAACCCATACTCCTTTCCCTCGACCGATCTGCCGACTTCATTACTAATGAAAAACGCACTTTCATCAATTTCAAAAAAGGAAAGTGGGAAGATTACAAAACTTATACAGACAATCGTTTTGCTGCCCTCCCTATCCCGACCGAATCCGTTTCGACTCCTTTTACTCCCGCCGGAAGAATTCCGGAAGTCCGGCCACAGAGAACGTGATCTTATAAGGCAGCACGACAAGCATCAGCTTGCTTGTAGATGATCACAAGCGGGCGATATAGAAGGAGCACTTAAAGAATTGTAACCTCTCTGCCGGTGTAGGTAATAGAGATATACGCCGACGATTTTCGTCGGTTTTCGCACGCCTCCGACGGATGTTAAAAATTTCAAGACCGCGGCGTTCGGCGCGTTAATATATTGTGGCGAATATTAGCAGTTCTATACATTACTATGCAGCTACTAAATAAATCCACAACAACAATTAAGCAAACAGCCATACTTATGCACATGACCACATTAAAGCAAGCAGCTACACTTATGTGCATGAACACATCAAAGCAAGTGCCACACACACACATAACCAGCAGCTTGAAGCACATATAAATATGTAGTCAGCGGATAAGAGCGAAGAAGAAATAGAAACAATCACACATCACGGTATCATCAGCTAAGAGCAGCTCACACATACACACGCATATAGCTAAATAGCCAAGTATGAAATACAACTGTTCCAGAAGGCATGTTCGTGAAAACTCTAGAGCTATGAGAACGAGGCAACAGAGAGTATAAAAGCAGCGCAAGCTGAGGAATAAATTGATCAGTTAGATTTTAACACGCTTTATTAAACTACGCAATAATTGTGAAGTACTACTCCCAAAGTAGTCTAAATAAAGAACGTTTTGTTATACTGAATATTTAAGTTATTTATTCGACAGTTCCGAGATTCGAACGCTAACAGAAGCTGCAAACACTAAAAGATGTTATATGAAAAAAAAAAATTTTAAGTTAAACCGTTTTATTGAAAACAATACTTACATTAACTAATAATAATAGGCTCATTCCATTTCAAGACGCCCGGTCCGCGCAGGACATGATTTTTGATTTCGATGAAATTTTAATATGTTCTTCTTTGGTCAAAATAATGAAACAGGTGTTTTTTTGCCTCAAAAAATGTTTTTTCGGATTTATCGGCAATTGAATTCCATAAAATGCAATCGGTATTTTATTTACCTATTTTTTTAACTGTCAATAACTTTGTCAAAAATTAACCGATTCTCATGATTTTTTCTTTGAAATGTTCGTCATTATATTTACTTTTATATAACTTTATAAACAATAGCATAACAACAAATGAATGTTTTCAATAATAAATGTGCTATTTTATTTAATTTTAAGCATTTGCCATTGATCGCCTTGTATGCTGATATGTAATGCATCAATATGTGGCGAAAAAAAAGTTTAATATTTAAAAATTCATATTTCGAAAACAACGAGCGTTGGCCAATGGATATTTAACCAAGTTGAAATATAAACTGCTCACTCGATATAGAAAAAGTTTAAACAAAAAAAAAAAACCGTTTTTTTAAATATTAATTTTTGAAAAAAAAGTCATAAATTTTTACTAAATACTAAAAAAATATTTTTTTTGTAACTATATGCAATTGTTTATAAATTTATATAAAATTAAAAGTAATAACGAACATTTAAAAGAAAAAATCATGAGAATCGGTCAATTTTTGACAAAGTTATTGAAAGTTGAAAAAATAGGTAAATAAAATACCGATTGCATTTATGGAATTCAATTACCGATAAATCCGAAAAAAAAAATTTTTTGAGGCAAAAAAAAAAACGTGTTTCATTATTTTGACCAAAGAACAACATATTAAAATTTCATCGAAATCAAAAATCATGTCCTGCGCGGACCGGGTGTCTTGAAATGGAATGAGCCAATAGTAAAAGCTAGAAAATAATTAGGTTGATCCTAGGTACTAGTCATCACACTCCTCATCAATCTAGGGCGTTGATCAGACAATTAAATAAAAGCGTTGGGCGCGTGAAATTTCTAAAAATATGAGGCGTAGCTTCAAGGTCAAGCTAAATAACGCCGTTTAAAAAATTCAAATGCTCACTTTCTATAATTTTATCAACAAATTAATAAGGAACAATGAACTCAAATAAAATTACCCAAGTTGAACATGTTTTCAAATTGTCATTAAGTTGTTAAAAAAAACAGGTTACCCGAAAAAGTGCCGACTTTTTCAAAAATTCCGATTGGCTAAACTAATACGCGAAATCAGTGATGAAAAAGTGGGTTCTAGGGGCTTAAACACTCCTTTGAAATGATTCTCACCTCATACTTAAGTTGAGGGTGTACATTGGTACGTATGAGAAGGGGTTGAAAAATCACTTGGCATTATATTCAAACTTCTGTTGTTTATTTGCGAAACTTTCAAATAGCGTCTGAAATGTTAATTTTAATTATCAGAATTCATCATTCAACACACAAGTCTCCCGGTTTGACTTCTCCTAAAGTTGGCGGCCCGATCGCAACTAGTCCCTAGGAGTGAATCGCATTGAGGCCAATTCTAAATATTCTCTCGGAATTTTGTTCTCGCGGTTTTTTTATTCCCGCGGAAAAATTCCTTCAATTCTTGTCTCCTAGGGAGAACAATAATTGGGGAATGGGAATTTAGAATTTTCGAAGTCAGCTGTTTTGTTAATTGAAATTACGTTGCGCATTTCGTATTTCGTCTAAAAAATTTGAAAGTTTTATTATTTTTGCGAATTTGTTTGAAATAAAGAAATAAAGTATAAACAATACACAGTATTGCATTTCAGATGGTATTCACTGAAATGAGTAATGAATTGGTGCCACAGCAACATCAACAGAGGAGCATAAGAAGAAGAACACGGCGGGATAACACAAATCCGCTGGAGTTGCCTGCTTCCATTCAGCAAAGCAATTTTCTGGCGGCCAAGTCGCCTTTTTGCTTTAAGCCTTCTTAAAAAATCCTTGCGCAATTTCTGGATGGCTGCACCAAATATACCAAGAGCTCTTCCGTTGCTTATGATCTACTTTTCGACTTAAAATAAGGAATATTGTGGGAGAGTGTACATATTTTAGCACAAATTTGTACAAATAAGTAAATTAAATTTAAAAAACCAATAGTATTAGTACCTACTCTCTGGGCATCGATTACAAGGTCGCCGTTTTCGTTCATACAGGAGTTTGCACCGGAGTTGAAACCTTCCGTCTGTCGCCAAACTTCTTTTGTAAAATTTGCCGGCGTTTATACCGATGACTAGCAGTCATCAACAACAACAACAACAACTAGCAGATCAAGCTCCTCGCACTCAGGCCTTTCTGCCTCTGCTTTTTTCTTCCTGAGAAAGCGTCTCCTTCCCTTTTCAACTCGAGGTAGCGTTAACACACTCTTCTTGTTGCCCACTTTGACGTAGCCCTGTAGGCAGCGGTTTTTCTTTCTGTTGCACCGCGGCATTCTTCATCGTACCAGTTGTTTTTCGTGGTCGCCGGTAACCAATTTTTTCCTCGACGGCAGTACTGCTTTAGAGATATGCTCCCACTACTCTGCATTCCATCGAGTGGACATGTCCTCTCGCGAAATCAATGGCAGTCTGTTGTGTATGCAGCCTTTCAACGTCTAACTTTCCTTATGCTTTTTGTTCCTTGGCTTCAGTCGCGCAGAGACGGACACGTATTTTGGTTCCCGGATCGTGCGCACATCTATAACACTGGAGGCATGCCGCCCGTCTATCGCAACGTATATTTTTATGCTTGAACCTAGTGCTGGATATGACCATGTTTGTAGCACCGACAAAGTCAATCAGCCTCAATCAATTAGAAGTTTCTTTGTGTAGGCTGCATGAGTGCAGGTGAATGATATATTGAAAAATTTTGCTTTTATTCGGAGAGCGGAGAGACGTTCGCCCACAGGCGTGAACTCCAGTACTTGGCGACAAGGTCTCTCTCCCACCATCAATCCGACGCCGAGGCTGCGCTTATTTGTATGGTCGCTCCAGTACATGTTACAACTTTTAATCTTCGTCCTTGCTTCGTCCAACGCATTTCTCGGATGGTGGATTTTGCTTTGACTAGGACATTATCCAGCCTGGCATCTGCACCAATCTCATTTAGGGAATGGACATTCCAGGTGCGTGCCCTCAAATCATAGTTTTTTAAACGTTTGCCATGGTGGCCACCAGTTAAGGGATATCTTCTTTGTTGAGTTTTTCATTGGAGTGTGGTTTGACATAGCGGGTTCCAAGCCCAGTGCACAACCCGCTCAGTGGGGATGAAAACATTATTTGCAAAATGCGACTCTAGACCTGAGATTTCCATCAGGTGAGCGAGGCTGTTTGTAGTTTTGACGTTTATCGCTTAGTGAACACACTTGGTATAGGTACACTATGCGACTGGCATAGATGAATGGATTTGCAACTCTTTGTTTCGAGAGAGCGCTGTCAAAATGCACATTTTTTATAACATTTATCAATGATGCCACTCTAAACAAAAATGAATAGATCTGAAAATAGGGATTTTTGACATACATTTCGGCGATTATAGTTTCAATCATTTAATAAAATAATAGTCGTAAAATATTTATTTGCTTAAAGTTATTTTACAATAATACGACTAGTTAGAGTTAAATATAAACAAATCGAAGTAAAATTTACATTTCGATTAAATTAATTAGTCAAATATTGTAACGCATTTAACTCGCAGTGAAAACCATATATTCTTTTGAAATTTCAGTAAATCGGACCTATGATATAATAGTTAACATTATTTAATGGATAGGGCTTATTGTGCATGTCTGGCGTTCCAGGTTCTGTGATCAAAATGGACTGGTTGCATCGGGAGTTCATATTTACAAAACCTATTTTTAGTGATAACTTTTGAATGGGAAATAATATTTACCCTCAGCCTTCGAACTAATAATATTTACACTAAAACAAGTATTTTTATCCTTTTTTCCATAATTTTTGAACGTTATTCTACAGTTGTAGGTCAAACTAAAGTTTACCAAAATTTTTGGCACGTTTTTCGTTTTGGCTGGCACATTTTGTGTTCTGGCACCCGCTTCAGCTGGCGCGAGGGATTTATCTGTGATTGTTGCCAGCAACAACTAGAAGATAAATCCCTCGTGAGAGCGAAAATATGAGAGCGTAAGCAAAAGATTCGTATCAATCTAATCTATGACGACTGGCATGAAAATTCTGTTCTAACACCACTGTGGCGCAATTGATTTTTCGCTCTCAACAGCAACTGAAATGAAGAGCATAAGAATACGTGTGAAGAGCGTAATACCCGGATGGGGTACCTTTGCCGATCTATGATGTAGATACATAATTGCCATCATCCGGTGGCAAAATCCTGACCCAGATAAATAATTTTGCATGTAAATGCAATAACAACGATTTGAGCCAGATAAATTCAGATAGAAGTCTGGTTCAATTTTTGAGCCAGCTAATTTGTTAATTACTTCTTTTTAGTTTGGCAACGCTCCTTTTAATAAACCTACTTTTTCAAAAATAGATGTCGCTGCTTAGCCTTTCGCCGTATGAGTTAAATGAAAAATAGCGGCGGCATCTGCGTATCACATTTCACGTGTGCGAAAATTTCACATCTGCTTCTCAAGTCTCTCAATGATCCAGAGCATTCCCGTGAGAATTGAGCGTGAGCCGGAGCTGTAAAACTAACTGGAAGACGGCAAATGATTGATTTATGGATGTGCATACAAGTCACTCTTAGCATCGGCTTAGAGATGACAGTACCCCTTAGTGTTGCTAATATTCGTAACAATATATTTGATCCCGACATCGGCCATAGGGACAGTATCCTGAAACGTCAAGGCATATCTGTCCGGCCAGGCGATACAAATTTAGAAATCATCAACATCTAAATTCCTCCCATCACTTGTTGTCAGAGTGGATACTGCCCTGACATTAGCGCAGTACTCACTGGCGAAAATCGATTTCAATGCCCACCACGATCTGTGGAATTCTGATCTACAAACGGACAGCAGGGGCGAGATGTTGGTGGACCAAATAGAAGAAACGATAAACTGAGACGCCTCACGCGTATGGTAGGAAGCTATAGACATTTCAATCGTGAGCGCAGGATTCGTTAACTGCGTCAACTGGCAGCCGATGATAACATTGGCATCCGACCACCAACCCATACTCCTTTCCCTCGACCGATCTGCCGACTTCATTACTAATGAAAAACGCACTTTCATCAATTTCAAAAAAGGAAAGTGGGAAGATTACAAAACTTATACAGACAATCGTTTTGCTGCCCTCCCTATCCCGACCGAATCCGTTTCGACTCCTTTTACTCCCGCCGGAAGAATTCCGGAAGTCCGGCCACAGAGAACGTGATCTTATAAGGCAGCACGACAAGCATCAGCTTGCTTGTAGATGATCACAAGCGGGCGATATAGAAGGAGCACTTAAAGAATTGTAACCTCTCTGCCGGTGTAGGTAATAGAGATATACGCCGACGATTTTCGTCGGTTTTCGCACGCCTCCGACGGATGTTAAAAATTTCAAGACCGCGGCGTTCGGCGCGTTAATATATTGTGGCGAATATTAGCAGTTCTATACATTACTATGCAGCTACTAAATAAATCCACAACAACAATTAAGCAAACAGCCATACTTATGCACATGACCACATTAAAGCAAGCAGCTACACTTATGTGCATGAACACATCAAAGCAAGTGCCACACACACACATAACCAGCAGCTTGAAGCACATATAAATATGTAGTCAGCGGATAAGAGCGAAGAAGAAATAGAAACAATCACACATCACGGTATCATCAGCTAAGAGCAGCTCACACATACACACGCATATAGCTAAATAGCCAAGTATGAAATACAACTGTTCCAGAAGGCATGTTCGTGAAAACTCTAGAGCTATGAGAACGAGGCAACAGAGAGTATAAAAGCAGCGCAAGCTGAGGAATAAATTGATCAGTTAGATTTTAACACGCTTTATTAAACTACGCAATAATTGTGAAGTACTACTCCCAAAGTAGTCTAAATAAAGAACGTTTTGTTATACTGAATATTTAAGTTATTTATTCGACAGTTCCGAGATTCGAACGCTAACAGAAGCTGCAAACACTAAAAGATGTTATATGAAAAAAAAAATTTTAAGTTAAACCGTTTTATTGAAAACAATACTTACATTAACTAATAATAATAGGCTCATTCCATTTCAAGACGCCCGGTCCGCGCAGGACATGATTTTTGATTTCGATGAAATTTGAATATGTTCTTCTTTGGTCAAAATAATGAAACAGGTGTTTTTTTGCCTCAAAAAATGTTTTTTCGGATTTATCGGCAATTGAATTCCATAAAATGCAATCGGTATTTTATTTACCTATTTTTTTAACTGTCAATAACTTTGTCAAAAATTAACCGATTCTCATGATTTTTTCTTTGAAATGTTCGTCATTATATTTACTTTTATATAACTTTATAAACAATAGCATAACAACAAATGAATGTTTTCAATAATAAATGTGCTATTTTATTTAATTTTAAGCATTTGCCATTGATCGCCTTGTATGCTGATATGTAATGCATCAATATGTGGCGAAAAAAAAGTTTAATATTTAAAAATTCATATTTCGAAAACAACGAGCGTTGGCCAATGGATATTTAACCAAGTTGAAATATAAACTGCTCACTCGATATAGAAAAAGTTTAAACAAAAAAAAAAAACCGTTTTTTTAAATATTAATTTTTGAAAAAAAAGTCATAAATTTTTACTAAATACTAAAAAAATATTTTTTTTGTAACTATATGCAATTGTTTATAAATTTATATAAAATTAAAAGTAATAACGAACATTTAAAAGAAAAAATCATGAGAATCGGTCAATTTTTGACAAAGTTATTGAAAGTTGAAAAAATAGGTAAATAAAATACCGATTGCATTTATGGAATTCAATTACCGATAAATCCGAAAAAAAAAATTTTTTGAGGCAAAAAAAAAAACGTATTTCATTATTTTGACCAAAGAACAACATATTAAAATTTCATCGAAATCAAAAATCATGTCCTGCGCGGACCGGGTGTCTTGAAATGGAATGAGCCAATAGTAAAAGCTAGAAAATAATTAGGTTGATCCTAGGTACTAGTCATCACACTCCTCATCAATCTAGGGCGTTGATCAGACAATTAAATAAAAGCGTTGGGCGCGTGAAATTTCTAAAAATATGAGGCGTAGCTTCAAGGTCAAGCTAAATAACGCCGTTTAAAAAATTCAAATGCTCACTTTCTATAATTTTATCAACAAATTAATAAGGAACAATGAACTCAAATAAAATTACCCAAGTTGAACATGTTTTCAAATTGTCATTAAGTTGTTAAAAAAAACAGGTTACCCGAAAAAGTGCCGACTTTTTCAAAAATTCCGATTGGCTAAACTAATACGCGAAATCAGTGATGAAAAAGTGGGTTCTAGGGGCTTAAACACTCCTTTGAAATGATTCTCACCTCATACTTAAGTTGAGGGTGTACATTGGTACGTATGAGAAGGGGTTGAAAAATCACTTGGCATTATATTCAAACTTCTGTTGTTTATTTGCGAAACTTTCAAATAGCGTCTGAAATGTTAATTTTAATTATCAGAATTCATCATTCAACACACAAGTCTCCCGGTTTGACTTCTCCTAAAGTTGGCGGCCCGATCGCAACTAGTCCCTAGGAGTGAATCGCATTGAGGCCAATTCTAAATATTCTCTCGGAATTTTGTTCTCGCGGTTTTTTTATTCCCGCGGAAAAATTCCTTCAATTCTTGTCTCCTAGGGAGAACAATAATTGGGGAATGGGAATTTAGAATTTTCGAAGTCAGCTGTTTTGTTAATTGAAATTACGTTGCGCATTTCGTATTTCGTCTAAAAAATTTGAAAGTTTTATTATTTTTGCGAATTTGTTTGAAATAAAGAAATAAAGTATAAACAATACACAGTATTGCATTTCAGATGGTATTCACTGAAATGAGTAATGAATTGGTGCCACAGCAACATCAACAGAGGAGCATAAGAAGAAGAACACGGCGGGATAACACAAATCCGCTGGAGTTGCCTGCTTCCATTCAGCAAAGCAATTTTCTGGCGGCCAAGTCGCCTTTTTGCTTTAAGCCTTCTTAAAAAATCCTTGCGCAATTTCTGGATGGCTGCACCAAATATACCAAGAGCTCTTCCGTTGCTTATGATCTACTTTTCGACTTAAAATAAGGAATATTGTGGGAGTGTACATATTTTAGCACAAATTTGTACAAATAAGTAAATTAAATTTAAAAAACCAATAGTATTAGTACCTACTCTCTGGGCATCGATTACAAGGTCGCCGTTTTCGTTCATACAGGAGTTTGCACCGGAGTTGAAACCTTCCGTCTGTCGCCAAACTTCTTTTGTAAAATTTGCCGGCGTTTATACCGATGACTAGCAGTCATCAACAACAACAACAACAACTAGCAGATCAAGCTCCTCGCACTCAGGCCTTTCTGCCTCTGCTTTTTTCTTCCTGAGAAAGCGTCTCCTTCCCTTTTCAACTCGAGGTAGCGTTAACACACTCTTCTTGTTGCCCACTTTGACGTAGCCCTGTAGGCAGCGGTTTTTCTTTCTGTTGCACCGCGGCATTCTTCATCGTACCAGTTGTTTTTCGTGGTCGCCGGTAACCAATTTTTTCCTCGACGGCAGTACTGCTTTAGAGATATGCTCCCACTACTCTGCATTCCATCGAGTGGACATGTCCTCTCGCGAAATCAATGGCAGTCTGTTGTGTATGCAGCCTTTCAACGTCTAACTTTCCTTATGCTTTTTGTTCCTTGGCTTCAGTCGCGCAGAGACGGACACGTATTTTGGTTCCCGGATCGTGCGCACATCTATAACACTGGAGGCATGCCGCCCGTCTATCGCAACGTATATTTTTATGCTTGAACCTAGTGCTGGATATGACCATGTTTGTAGCACCGACAAAGTCAATCAGCCTCAATCAATTAGAAGTTTCTTTGTGTAGGCTGCATGAGTGCAGGTGAATGATATATTGAAAAATTTTGCTTTTATTCGGAGAGCGGAGAGACGTTCGCCCACAGGCGTGAACTCCAGTACTTGGCGACAAGGTCTCTCTCCCACCATCAATCCGACGCCGAGGCTGCGCTTATTTGTATGGTCGCTCCAGTACATGTTACAACTTTTAATCTTCGTCCTTGCTTCGTCCAACGCATTTCTCGGATGGTGGATTTTGCTTTGACTAGGACATTATCCAGCCTGGCATCTGCACCAATCTCATTTAGGGAATGGACATTCCAGGTGCGTGCCCTCAAATCATAGTTTTTTAAACGTTTGCCATGGTGGCCACCAGTTAAGGGATATCTTCTTTGTTGAGTTTTTCATTGGAGTGTGGTTTGACATAGCGGGTTCCAAGCCCAGTGCACAACCCGCTCAGTGGGGATGAAAATATTATTTGCACGTGTATATAGCGAGCCGCTTGACACGCCCGTTTGCAGCCACACCTTGTGGTGAACAGGTACTGCCGATGAAAAGCCCCAACATGTTGTGCCTACGGATGTTTTTAATTAATGAAGAACATGTACCCATTATCCCTTCGTAATGATCCGGAGCTAGATAAACAATGTTCCATGTAAATGCAACAACACCGACTTGAGCCAGATAAATCCATTAGAAGTCTTGTTCAATTTATGAGCCAGATAATTTGTTAATTTCTTGTCATCAATTGGGGAACACTTATTAAAGGGCGAATTAATGGTGACTTATAACCATAAAGCCATAACCAGATAAAACAGCTGATCGAACCTACCTTATGGAAATCAATGTAATCGATTAAGGGTGCCATACCATAACGCTAAAGGCCAAATTAAACTTCCTTAAGCTGGAGACATTGATGCTTTATCGGTAACCGTATCGGTAACCTTATAACAGTTGATTCGACCAACCTCATGAGAATCAATGCAATCGATTATTGGTGCCGCTAAGGTCGTAACCGTATCGTAGCCAATCAATTGGGTTTTGGTTTACCGTCGTAACGATAAACAGCTGAATACGTTAGGGATACGGATACAGCGATACGACATACGGCACCAATGACTCCGGCTTTAAGGGCGAATTAATGGTGACTTATAACCATAAAGCCATAACCAGATAAATCAGCTGATCGAACCTACCTTATGAAAAGGAATTTAATCGATTAATGGTGCCATACCATAACGCTAACGCCATAGCCAATCAATTGGTTTTTGGTTTCTCGCCATATCCATAACCTAAAAATATTTGAGTTGGTGAATTTAACAACTTTTTTTAGATTTTCTTCATTGTTTTGGATACGTTATGACTAAGATACTTACTTTTTGTGGAATATGTTTGTAATTTTTTGCGTTTTCATCATTTTTATGAAATTTTCACGATTTTTAGGTTAAGGCACCATTAATCGATCACATTGAGATGGTTATGGATATGGGTATGGTTACGACTATGGCGTTAGGGTTAAGGAAGTTTAATTTGGCTTTTAACCCTAACGCCATAGTCGTAACCATACCCATATCCATATCCATCTCCAATGTGATCGATTAATGGTGCCTTAACCTAAAAATCATGAAAATTTCCAAAAAATGAAGAAAACGCAAAAAATTACAAACATATTCCACAAAAAGATTAATATCTTAGTCAAAACTTATCCAAAACAAATAAAATATACAATATATACGATATGGCGAAAAACCAAAAACCAATTGGTTGGCTATGATATGGTTATGGCGTTAGCGTTATGGTATGGCGCCATTAATCGATTTCATTGATTTTCATAAAGTAGGTTTGATCAGCTGTTTTATCTGGTTATGGTTTTATGGTTATAAGTCACCATTAATTAGCCCTTAACTCGCTTACATTGATTTCCTTAAGGCAGGTTCGATCAGCTGTTTTATCTGGTTATGGCTTTATGGTTATAAGTCACCATTAATTCGCCCTTAACCCTAGTTTTTCAAAAAAAAGACGTCGCTGCTTGGCCTTTAGCTGTACGTGTTGATGAAATACAATAGCGGCAACTGTCTATCACAACTCATGTGTACACGACCTCTGCTTCTCAAGTCTTCTAATGATTGAGAGCCGGATCATGATGATGGCATGATGGCATATATTAGCCGTGTTTTTTTTTACACGCGTATACGAATCAGTTGTGATAGATAGTGGACGCGCATAGAATACATGGAATTAGTGCAGAGGGTGAAACATGGACACATATTTCAGTAACATCTGAGTATAATGCGTATTGAAATTTAGTAGTACTAATTTTATGCGTAGCAATTTCAGAGGTGTATTTAAAGTTTGTCGCTTAGCAGTCCATATAGAGTTTAAGCGTAAACGTATATAGACGTAAAAAAAACACAGCTATTGAAAAAAAAAAGTCTGTAATAAAAACAAGTTGTTATGAGAAAATAGTAACAATCCATTGAGTCATCGAACTCTGGGTCACGATCAAATATCATTGGAACGATCAGGATCAGTACTATGAGAGTTGACAGCACTCAACGAATGTGTACATATAATAGGGTGCCCCTTATTTTCAACTTTCTTCCAGAATCGCTCCATAAAATTTTACTTAAAAAGTTAAAACAAATTATCAAACTAATAGTTTTATTAGTACTTTAAACCATGCCACAAATTCTTTCGATATAAAATTGTATGAGATTTTGCACTTAAAAAACACGTCCAAAAATGTCGCGAGGGGTGCCAAAAGAAATGCTTTGAACTAAACAACTTTCGTCCCAAAGCTGATATTAAAAATTTTACTTCTGTCAAGAGCTTTGTGCAAAAAGCATTTGCACATTAGGGGGAGTCATGTAACCGTATAAATGCCTTATAAAGTGTGTAAACGTATAAATTTATCTAGTGCGTAAACGAGCTGTCAAATTTTGTATGAAAAATCATTTACACAATTTGTATAAATTTACGCGCTCATTTCATTGTGTAAACGCGGTAAACTCAAAGAAATGCAACCTTGCAGACATTACAGCAGGCATTTTCATCAGAAATCTCCAACATCATCAAGTAAATGCATTTTAGTTTTGATTTTTCACTTAGTCTTGGCATTTTTTAATTTGTAAAACAATCAAAAAAATGTTGTTCGGCAATAATACAGCTGATAAACAATCAAGTTTATCAAGAGTGTTACTAGGTGCGTTCATATAACAGCGTATGTAAATGGATATAATTTTACACCTTATAATTTTATATGCTTTCATGAGTCCCCCTATTATGTTGTGGTCCTTATATTTTTCCATATATGTAATACTCCTATATTGCTACAAAAGGCTAGGTACATTCCCAAACATAACAGTGCCGATATATTGCTGTTTAAAAGATTTTGTTTTAGTATTCAATAATCGAGTGTACCTAAATTTAAATTTTTTCTTGTCACACTTATGCTGCTACAATCAGAAAAATTTTATAGGCTGTCTTGTTTTGATTTCGAAATCAAAACACATTGCGAGCATTTTCTATTAGCAATATAGGAGTATTACATATACGTATTTTTCATATAAAAATGTATAGTTTCTCTATCATGATTTAAAATGAATGTAATGTAATTATTTGATGGCCTTAATAATTAGCTTTCAGATTTAAAGTTTAATTTATGGGTTCACGAGTGGAAAAAATATGTTAAATATGGGATGCCCTAGTACATATGACAGTAAGTGCCCACCAAAAACAAGTCGAAGTCGAAAAACGTGTGCTTTTAATGCTATATTCTGATGTTTCAGTACTATAGATTATTTCATTTTAGGTGCTGTCCATAATGGCGAAGGCGAGTATCGAAGGAGATATAATGATGAGCTTTACGCAGATATGACGATAGGCGGCGAAAAAAACCCAAAGGCTTTACTGGCTAGGTCATTCAAGTCGACAACGCAGTTTAGAAACAGAGGAAGGAGGAGACGTCCACTGAGTTGGGAGAGGTAGGGGGAGGAAGACTTGACCTCCCTTGGTGCTCCCGATTGGCGTCAGTTACAGCGAAACAGGAATAGCACGCCTGACTTATTATAAGCGCCAATTAATGATGATGATGATGATAAATTATTTCACTATTTTTAATCGCTCTGTCTTACAAGGGGCACGGATTGTTTATATCCTACGACAAAATATGCGAGACTACGAGAGCACGTGCATCAGTGCGAATTGTAAAAAAATTGGCACATAATATAACAAAGTACGACGAAAAATATAAAAACAATTGCTCAATCTTCTCGAGAATAATGTTGAAACAGGGTTTATTTTCATTTCCTATAATTCGTTGCCCGAAAATATACATTTGAGCATACCATATATTGCAGGGATTGCATATATTTGTTTGCGCGTATTTTGTTATTGTGACTTAGGCCCGGTTTTTCAGTTTAACTCTGCCATTTTGGCCGATTAAGCCGAGATGAGCAGCAAAATTGTATGTTATCGAACAAAGTGGAGTTTAAACTTGCACTAGTTTCAAAGGTATTTTGAAAAAAAAAACAAACAAAATGCTGTAAAAACGCGATAAAATTTGATATTTTAAAAAGTTTTTCTTAGAAATGTATGCATTCCGCACCTGTCCGAAACGTCATATAAATCTCCAGTGGAGACTGTGTAGATTCAAATATGGAGCCATACAGATTCACTGTCTACCTATGTATCTCGAAGTCAACTTGAGCATTTCTTGGACGCTTGAATGACAAATATCGAACGAAATTTTACATAGAAAATAATTTTTAAATGAGGGACAATACATATATTCAAATAAAAAACCTCAAGTTTGGCATACAACGGGGAATTAAAAAAATCCTTTGCGTTTTATTTTAACCTGGGTATCAGGCTTCAGGCTGATAATAGCCGTTTTTTTACACATATATACGTCTACGTTTGCGCGTCAAAAAAACGCTTATCCTCACTTATATAATGCTTAGGAGATTCATCTAGCGGCAACTAGCTACAGAACATGTTGTACCGAAAAGAGGAGACACAAACCTCTGTTGTATGGCTGTGTATAACGTATAGCTGAATCGGTTGAGGAAAAGTGGATACCACAAATCACACACAGAAGATTGTGCATTCACGAGTTCAAAATTGCTTCGTTCTGTGCATCTACGTCACACTTGACTGCTTCAGCGAATGAAAGAGAGAAAAAACAAGAGCTGATGGAAAATGACGTAAAAATTGCATGCACCACCTTCTATAATTCCATCATGAGTGGACACATACCATTTGTAGATGTAATACATAGAATTAGTGTAGAGGTTAAACATAGGCACATATGTTAGTTACATCTGAGTATAATGCGTATTGAAATTTAGGAGTACCAATTTTCTGCGCAGCAATTTCAGAAGAGAAGATAAAGTTTAACGTAACGCTTAGCAGTCCATATAAAGTTTAAGCATAAACGTATATAGATGTAAAAAACAGCTAATATATAAGCGAAACAAATTGTATAAATCTGTTCATCCGTCTGTGGCCTCCTTAAAAAAAATAAAAATTGTGAGCTGGAAAATGAAAATTTCATAGTCCGGCAACCTTTTCGCCGATTGGAAGTCAACAAACCACAACCTACTATGCCAAGGAATATTGTTGAAATAAACTTTTACCTTTTGCATTGCGTATCCTTTATTTTGATTTGCGGTGGGAAATATATATTTTGTTTATTCGAAAGAAGGCTACACATTAATAGAATATACCGGTACTGAACACCTCACTTAAGTTCTCTAGAAATTAACACGTTTTTGTTTTGCTACCCAACGAACAAGAAAATTTTATTCTTGGGACTTGTGGCAAGCGGTATAGTTGCCAGCATATTTCCTCTATACTTACACGTTTAACTCAATCTTATGCATTATCAGTAGATTGCACGTATTTTTATCGCGAAGAGCAGAATGAGTGACACTGGCACCATTTGACATGAAAAAATAGCCAACTTCCAACTTGTTGCAAGCAAAGCATAAGAAGAAGTATTTGACATTTGCTTTGGCTAAGGGTGCTTTCACACTTTTCAAGGGAAATCATGTTCCCCACTCGGTAACTTTTCTAACATTTTTCATGGTTAAAACTGCTACAACAACAACACAAAGTATGTATGCCTGTCGTAAGAGGGGACTAAAATACCAAATTGATTCAAGGGGTTGTGTAGCGCAAGCCTCTCAAGGGGTTGCCCGCGCAATATATATCTTCTCCAACCCAATAGTCAACCTCACCTACCCGTGGCGAATCCTGTTTCATTAACAGCAGAGGCTCTGGCGAGTCCGAACTCCTGATGGATCTAGGGGGTGGGAGGGCGGTATGGCCTCGAAAGTTTCATGTGGTCATACCAAATCCTTCCCGAGATGGTCGGGCTAGTATCTTTATCGTGCTTGTTACCGGAACGTACCGGATCTGCATCCGGCAAAGGGCCATCAACTTCGATAAGACTGCCCAAGGCTTTCGGGGAGTGTCCTTATCGCTACAACAAGAAAATATGTTAGGAGGTATATTTCTTGTATAGTGAGAATGCGTATAATAAGGATTCGAAAAAATTGTATATGTGAACGGCCAAGGCGAAATAAACTTCAATTGCCAAGTCTGAAGTTCATTTATATTTACAAACGCAACATCTTGGTTAATTCACCAACTAGTAAAACTTATTCATGAATTTGTATAAATTTACGGGACACATTTCATTGTGTAAACGCGGTAAACTCAAAGGAATGCAATCTTGCAGACATTACAGCAGGCATTTTCATCAGAAATCTCCAACATCAGCAAGTAAAGACGTTTTAGTTTTGATTTCTCACTTAATCTTGGCATTTTTTAATTTGTATAACAATCAAAAAAATGTTGTTTGGTAATGTGGCCGACGTGGTTGACAAGCATTAATGTGTTAGTTTTCTGAGAACGTGCAATGAGCAACTTCGCGGAAGAAAAAGATTTTACGTTGCGGTTTATTGAAACCTACGAATCATTGTAAATTTTACCAAGTAGCGCAACTAACAGCTGATCGGTGAAATTCGCACATTCACACGCACAGTTCTCGACTCAATTTCAAAAAAAAAACTTTAGATTATTTAGCTTAAATTTTAAAGTGAGATAAACCTTACCAATTGATGTATAAATAGAATATATAAGGCGTATTTGTTGTTATTAAAAAAAGTTTGTTATTTATATTAATGTTTTTAACATTTTTTTTTCAACTTTAATTTAACAATATGATGCGTTTTTAAAGCATTTTCGTGCATTGAAATACAACCATGTGCATATACGTTTTGACATTATATTTCATACTCGTTCGTGTTTGCCATTCTCATTGCTTCTAAATTCGTAAACAAGGACTCCAGTTATTCGGTGTGATTTTTCGAAAAAATGTATTATTTTTGTGAAATTTTACACTTAATCTGTGGTATTGTGGTGGTCAAAAAGGTTTTATGCAAAAATACTTTGGCTTACAACGCGACAATGTATTTCGTAATTTCGAAGTACTTATTTTTTTTTTTTTTTGTGGATTTGTCTGTATTCATCTGAATACAGCTGGTTGGTTAAGGTTGCCAGCTCAGTCCATTTGGACAAAAAATGACCCTTTTGAACCCCATATGGTCCGCTGGTCCGTTTTTCTCAATTTTGATTCTTGTTCGGCACGGATTTGGTACTTTTATTTCTTTTTCACTGAAACAAAAATTCAAAATACTGCTAACAAAATTTTCGGCAAATCTGTTACCCGCACATAATTTTCAATTTACTTCTGTAAACCCATTATGTACATGTAGCTTAAGTTATTAGAAGTTAGGCAACCATATTGTAAAACTATCGATATGAAAATAAATATGGCGGCCGGCACTTCCGGTAAATCTAAAGAACAGAAAAGTCGTGTTTCAACTTAATCATTAAACATCGTATAAAATAATTGAAATACCTAACCAATTTACACTTCAATGGAATTCTTACCACGAAAATTGCTCTATCTATAAAATGTAGCAGAACAATGACATTTCACCCGGTAGATAATTTAGGCAAGGCATTAAAAAGGGAAGTGTTGAATGTTCGGGCAAACACATTGTCATTAATTTTTGATGAAACAACGGACTTATCAGAAAAAAGACTTATTTTAGTGGTTAGATATTTCGATCGGTATTCAGTTATTACACAGTTGAAACTTTTAAGACGCTTGATTTTTAGTCTGAGTTCCAACTCACACTTACTGAATCTAGGCTCTGGTATGAAGTTCACACTGTTAGGGAAAAAGTAAACATCTATAAAAGTAGCCTTAACACCACTGCTTAGTTTTATTTACGATTTACTGAGTTTGCCACAACGCAAATTTTTTAACCGTTCTTTAATAAAACCTAACTGCGCTAATCACTTTATTCCATTGAAATCAAGCAAAACTAGGTTCACAACGTTTGGTTGGTGAAAGACATAGACTAATCCTAGAAATGTGAACATATAATACCTAAAGGTGCACTTTATTTTTGTTTGTGCAGTTTGAATTAAAACCAAGTTTGTACTTATTAAAATTTTATATATTAAACCATTGAAACATCCCAATTGTTTGTATACCAATAAAAAACATATGATTTGGTCCTTTTTTTGAGATCTGGTCTTTTTTTCGATGCATTTTGGTCCTAAATGAAAACATGGTGTGGCAACCGTGTTTGAGAACGCATGTGACAAGGTTGCATTTTTCAGAACTAATTTTTGTTTTAAATAATGAAATAGTAGTATGGAAGCGACAGCCATAGTAGTAGACATGAATGTGAATATTAGCAAAGTTTAAAAAACAAAGCATTTTTTCTTTGAACATAATTTAAGGGAAGATGCACACGAGGCGCATCTTCATAGTATTAGGTACATCATAAGAAATCTTGAGGCGTAGAAAATCGTAGCTGCTTTCCGTATTTTGTACGCGTCTACGAAGCTAAGTCTCGTGTGTATCTTGCCTAAGTTTAGCTTCTTACGAGATCCAACATTTTTAATTAATAATGATAAATAACAAATGAAGCAACTGAGCTTAAGGTGACTTTTGAGTCGTTTTGGCACTTGCGTAGCGTCTACATCTGACCTTGAATACACGCGCTTTAATTGCTTCAATCTGTAAGCGACGCACCGCCAACGTCAAAGCGAAACACAAATAATTAAAAACTTAGGGATCTTCTTGAATTTTCGTGGATTTCTTGAAAAATATAAGAATTTCTATCACCGGTCAACTAAATAAAAAACATAATTTTGTTTTCATGTCGATTTCGTGATCGATCAGGAGAGACGGTGGAACATATCCTCCTGGGACGCGACGCAATCTGATGAGGGCACAATAGATCAACATTCGCAGTGCAATCCCCAATAAATTTTCTATCTATCTTCATGTTATAAAAATAGTTGTATTTCATTTTTCCTCATGTGACAGGGGAACTTTTAACGTCCGTTATTTTAAAGTAACCCTTATTTGACGAATCACTTTAAAATAAAGTGTTTGTTAGCGTTCAGCGAAGATGGTGAAAACGGCCCCTGGAATTGTTATCTTATATAGCCAAAGAAACAGAGAAAATTTAAAATATAATGCATATGTTTAAAATGTATGCAATTTTTGAAATCATTTTTATTATATAAAATTAGTTTGACATATCAGATTTGTCAATATTATTTTAGTCCCGCTACTTTTAACACATTTATAATATTTAATAAGAACATTTAAGAAGTAAGAAATATGATTAATGCTTACATTAATAAGTGTTTCATTTATGTTCTTTGAGGAATACGTTCGCAAAAATAAAAAGCACGTTTTTATAAAGTGCATGTGAAGCTCCATAGATAAAATGAGTAATAGAAGGAACATTGGTTTTTATGTTTCATTTTTAAAATGAAAATCTGCTGCTAAAAAAGTAATAGAATGGACATTGGTTTGTATATTAAATTTTTAAAATGAAAATCTGCTAAAAAAGGAGCAAAACATTACTACATTTTTTCATTTTCGTACTTAATTACACTCCCGTTTTGTGATTCTGGATTCCGGGCAAATTTTGAAAAAACTCCGAACATCAATTCCTTCATTATACGACATTCGACTGCCTAGTCCACTGCCTTCCACTCTATTCGCAACATAAGCTCAATTTAAGCTGCCAAACTATATAGTAAACAATGCTACGAATGCTTACCAGCATTGTGGAGTATAAAGTGTGAAGCATATTCCAACCGTGATGAGAAAAATAAACAATATGATATTCTGCTTTTTCCGCCAAAGCAATTGCAGTTACAAGCAATAAAAAATCGTCATCCGATAACATGTCCGCACGCATAGTGTACAACATAGTGTACCTATACAAGTGTGTTCACTAAGCGATAAACGTCAAAACTACAAACAGCCTCGCTCACCTGATGGAAATCTCAGGTCTAGAGTCGCATTTTTGGTCTCAACGACAACATTTTTGACTACCAATCGTATCGACTTTTTCAATTTTCCAATCATTCGGCGCACTCGGTAATGGTATCCATTTTGAATTCGCTGTCATTCCGAATCCAGCGAGTGCCTGGCATTCTGACATTACCGAGTGCGCCGAATGATTGAAAAATTGAAAAAGTCGATACGATTGGTAGTCAAAAATGTTGTCGTTGAGACCAAAAATGCGACTCTAGACCTGAGATTTCCATCAGGTGAGCGAGGCTGTTTGTAGTTTTGACGTTTATCGCTTAGTGAACACACTTGTATAGGTACACTATGTCCGCACGCTACGAATTTTCAATGCAAATGGCTCTTGATGCTTTATGCTTGTGTGGTGGCCGGGCAAGCGACAATCACCCGATACGCACACAACTACCCGTTGCTACGGTAACCATCAAGCAAATTTGTGCGCATGGAGGAACGATACAAGGTGGCAGCATGGTGACATGCCTACAAACATAAATAAAAATTCCATGTATTTTGTTTTTGTAAATTCGATGGACAAATGTCAAAATTGTACTGCGCTGGAATTTCATGTATCAAATGAAATAAAAAAAGGTTATAATCAGCTGACCCATGCTGCCACCTTGTATCGTTCCGCCATGGTTGCCCGGCAGCTTTATATTGCGCCATGATCATAGTGTACCTTAAGCCGGAGTCATTGGTGCCGTATGTCGTATCGCTGTATCCGTATCCTTAACGTAATCAGCTGTTTATCGTTACGACGGTAAAGCCGTAGTTACTCACGAACGTACGTAGAAAAAACGTGTCAGCTGACACGACCTATCTTATGAGTGTGCAATGTAAACGAAAACTCACCGACGTGCAACGCCCGTACGTACGTAGCCCGGAACGTAGAAATCAAAACAATTTTGATTTTTTCCGTATGAACGTGTCAGCTGATCGCTCTCTCACTAGACAGAGTTGCCTAGTAAACTTTTGTGCGCTAATTTTTGACGGTTTGCAGTTTTATGCAAAAACTCCTAATTAAAGTTTGAAAAATTGTGAAAATAATTCGAAATAATTATGTAAAAGTGCAGATTATATATATGTAATCTATTTATTTTTATTTAATATTAATTCCAGCCTTTTGCAACATCAAAAATTAAATTGGAAAACGTTGATGTTTCCATAAGCATGCATGCAAAATGGTCAATGGCAACAGTGCTTATCTGTAAACAATACACACACAAATATCTTATGTACATGTACACAGACGCACACATTGATTCGTACGGGCTTGAGGGTTCGGTCAAACGTGTTTCGTACGACCAACGTCCGTACGTACGGTACACGTCGGTGGGTAATTGCCGCATAAACCAAAACCCATTTGGTTGGCTACGATACGGTTACGACCTTAGCGGCACCAATAATCGATTGCATTCATTCTCATAAGGTTGGTCGAATCAGCTGTTAAAAGGTTACCGATACGGTTACCGATAAAGCACCAATGTCTCCAGCTTTAAGCTTTAATTTTCATGATAGAAATTGTTTTTGTGTTTTGAAGTTCCGACAAAGTTTCGTCAGTTTTTTTAGTTTGGAATCCAAGCAAAAATAAAGTAGTGTCATATATGCTTATTACCTATGTATATGGCACTATGCTTATTACCTATATGACACTACTTTATTTTCGTGGATTTTTTCTTGTATTTTATCTTAAATTTTTTGTCGCACTCCCTCCTAATACGGCTTCAGTACTGGTGTAAGTGTGTAAACTATATTTGAAAAAAACAAACTAAAGAAATACAAGGAAAATACAATCTAGTTCATTAAAAAACAAACGAGCCACTTTGTATTTCAATAGGTTTTTTTGACATTCGACCGTTTTTTCTTTATTTTTTTCTGACACATGAAAATTTTGTTTTTAGTTTGAAAATTTGGTGCATAAAACACAACTAAAATCAACTTTCTTATGAAAAAAGTGAACCATCAGAGACCGAAATAATTTTCGCGTGTTATTTGTATTGTTTTAATTGTTAAAAGTGTTAAGGTAAAAAAAAAAAAAATGTAAAACATAAACAAAAACATGTCAAATTCACTAATTTTGGGGGAATAGTGGTCTCGCTTTTTCATGATAGAAATTGTTTTTGTGTTTTGAAGTTCCGACAAAGTTTCGTCAGTTTTTTTTTAGTTTGGAATCCAAGCAAAAATAAAGTAGTGTCATATATGCTTATGTTACGATTCTCCCTAAAGGGCCAGTTAATGGTGACTTAACCATAATCAGATAAAACAGCTGATTGAACCAACCTTATGGAAATCTATGTAATCGATTAATGGTGCCATACCATTAAGCTAAAAATATTTGAGTTAGAGAACTTATTAACTTTTTGTAGATTTTCTTTATTGTTTTGAATACGTTTTGACTAAAATACTTATTTTATGTGGTATATGTTTTTTGCGTTTTCTTCATTTTTATGAAAT
Source organism: Eurosta solidaginis (assembly GCF_040869045.1). Lineage (NCBI taxonomy): Eukaryota > Metazoa > Arthropoda > Insecta > Diptera > Tephritidae > Eurosta > Eurosta solidaginis. The sequence goes on along the minus strand of NC_090322.1, from coordinate 119,804,697 downwards.
TTTCACGATTTTTAGGTTAAGGCACCAATAATAGGGATAAGTAAAAATATGGTTAGGACTATGGCGTCATGACTATGTCAACTTTAGGGCTTAATAATAAGATCTTATAAATGAATATTATTACCTAGTCTGATTTTCTATAAATACATTTAAAAGAAAGGTTGGGTTGAAACACAAATGTGTAATTCATGGAACTTAAATTTATTAACCGTGAGCAAAAAAAAAAACATTTCTTCCATTCTCTGGTCATTGGAGACAGCCTTTCTTCCTGACAGACTTATTTGACAGATAGCCATGACCATTGTGAATTAATACAAGTGCCGAATGTTTGAAACGTTCACAATAGTAAACAGCCTGGATAACCTGTTCCGTCTCTTCGTTTTCGTCTTTATCCCTCCCTATCATACTTGTAAAATTCATTTATGTTGTCTTTATTGTTACGCATCGCAGAGCATTCTTTATATCTCATAGATAGTGATGGTCCTATACTATAGGTTGTCTAGTTCCAAAGACTGCTTACATACACTGTTGCGCATATTCAGCAAATGTGCTAAAGGGCTCAAAGTCATCCATTTCAATGCGCAAAGCCTATATAAAAAACTAGATGAATTGAGATTCATATCTGAAGGTTCTGATATAGATGTTATATGTATCTCCGAAACCTGGTTTTCTTCATGTCACAAAAATGATTTGGTGCAACTAAATGGATATCAACTTTTCAGGGCTGATAGACGTGGTCATGGTGGTGGCGTTGCTATATATGTTAAAAGTAGTTTATCCTGTAAACTTTGCTGTAGTGCTAGTCCAAGTGATTCTGTCGAATATGTGTTCGTAAACATGTGCTCTGTAAATAATGAAAGGCTTCTTATCGGCAGTGCATACAGATCTAATCGTGGAGTTGACTTCTCTGTCTTTATTGAATTTCTCGAGCCTCTACTTATAAGCTATGATAATATAATCATCGCTGGGGATTTAAACTCCAACCTTCTCGTCGACTCAACTCTAAAGCTAAGTATGGAGTCTCTTGGACTTTTTCCCACCAATTTAACTTCACCCACACACTTTACTGACTCAAATTCTTCTTTCTTTGATTTATTTTTTGTGAATGATCCCCTGAAATTGCTCCACTACGATCAATTGTCTGCATCTTGCTTTTCAAAACACGATCTGATATTTCATAGTTACAACTTTCAAACGTCACACAGCCAATGTTCCTTTACGTATCGTGATTTTAGAAGCATATATAACAGTTCTCTTAATGCAGCGGTGGAGTCGGTCGAATGGAGCTTGATTCGTACGCTGACAACGGTCGATGATCAGGCATCATTCCTACAGAACCATATTATTATATTCGGCAAACATGTGCCAGTGAAACTCAAAGCTGCTACACACAATAATACCCCTTGGTTCAGTGCCAATCTAGAACACTTAATTCACCAGCGTAACCTTGCTTACTCACGATGGAAAAGATACAAAACCCTGGAGGCTCATAACTGCTTCAAAACAGCTAGGATCGCTGCAAACAGAGCCAGTAGGTCAGCTAAGCAGAAATTTTATAATACCAAGTTTAGTTCTGCTTTGAGTTCGAAGGAAACTTGGAAGTCGATTAAAGATATTGGTATCGGAAAATCCAAATGTAATATTTCTGTCCTCCCTGATGTAGACATTAACGAGATAAATATAAATTTTGTAAATCTGCCAATCTCAACTGGCAATATATGTGCTGACAATTATTGTAGTCATGGTAATGTCGATTTTGGCCCTCTTGAGTTTGCTAGTGTCGATGATTGTGATGTCGCTCAAGCCATTCTTTCAGTAAAGTATAATGCTATGGGGTTTGATGGTATATGTCCGAAATTTTTAAAAATAATTCTTCCTAAAATCCTTCCTCACTTAACCTACTTGGTTAACTCTGTGCTGACGTCCTGTGTATTTCCCAAATGTTGGAAAGTTGCTAAGGTAATCCCAATCCCCTTTCCAAAGTTGTCGAACGAATTTTGCACTGCCAGATAAATACTTATGTGTAGGATAATAAACTTCTCACAGATTCCCAGTCTGGATTCAGGTCAAACCGTAGTTGTAAAACGACGCTCCTATCGGTGATAGAGGATATTCGAGAACAAGTTGACAAACATTTTACTGATTTCCTAACTCTTCTCGACCATTCAAAAGCGTTTGACACCGTTCTCTGCAAGAAGCTGGACAACCCATTTAATTTCTCCAACTGTGCAACAGCCCTAATCAGATCGTATTTGGTCGACCGAACTCAGGCAGTAAGTGTTGGTAGCAGAAAGTCTGACTTCGTCAGTGTTTTAAGAGACGTCCCACAAGGCTCAATCCTTGGTCCCCTGCTATTTGTTTTGTACATAAACGATTTGCCTGGTGTTCTCAAGTATTGTAATATTCACATTTACGCTGACGACGTACAATTGTATATGTGCTGTCCTATTGATCGTACCAGTTCGTGTATTAATAATTTAAATTACGATTTGTGTCAAATTGGTACGTGGACTTCTATGAACGGCTTATGTCTTAACCCTAAGAAGTCGAAATGTATAGTCATTCATAGAAAGTCACTAGATAAAAGTGGAATGGAAAATTTAATTTTAGACAACACTATTATAGAATACTTTGACACGGCTAAAAATCTAGATGTAGTTTTTAACAAAACCTTGACATGGAAAGATCACATCTTCCGCACAGTGGAAAAAGTGTATGGGATGCTTCGTACGCTCTGCCTTACACAATATTTTACTCCGTTACATATTCGTCTACTAATAGCAAAAGCGTACTTAATACCTACGCTCCTTTATGGTTGTGAGATTTACTCTAATTGTGACTATATATGCAATAGGAAACTTAATGTTGTCTATAACAACATTGCTAGACACGTCTATGGGTTGAAAAGATGTGACCACGTCTCTCATCATGCTGACAGGTTGCTAAACATTTCTTTCGATAACCTTATTAAACTTAAAACGCTCACTACGCTACATAAATTAATATATATGAAGGAACTTGACTATCTGTATCGGAGGCTAAATTTTCTCCAGTCATCTAGATCTGTTCCCCTTACCCACTTCAGACATCGTATGCTAATATCTGATCGCCAGTTCTTCATTACTTCCATACGTCTTTGGAACTCTCTCCCTTCTAGACTTAGGCTTATAAGCAATGCTCTGCTCTTTAATAAAGAATTAACAAGTTTCTATAATAACCTAAACAATTAAAATACTGATTTCTGACTAAGTAAATGTACTCTATCATTCGTTTATTTATTTATTTATTATTTATTAAATAGATTATTTATTGTAACCTTTTCTTAGTCATAGTTTCAAGTTTAAATTGTTGCTATTTTATGCATTTTACCGACTGCCAAATTGTTGTGCTGGGATGAATTGCCTAATAAATACAAATACAAATACAAATATAAGTGTTTTTCAAACATATTTGTAGATGAATGGTATGCAATGCAACTCCTCTTATTTGCAATCTTCTGCTAAGTTCGAATCACTAAACTGTTGAATAAATAACTCCAATATTGAATAATGGAAAAATGGCCTTTATTAAAGTACTTCACAATAACACTTATACTTTGCAACTAGCTTGCTCAATAACCAAACTGACTGATAGTTTAAATGAAAACTGATCTATTGCCCGACAGAAAGCGTGCTTAACTGAAACTGCCCATAGCGCCTCTACCGCTGATGCTTTTATACTCTGTGATTTCTTCGTGGCATCTTCTAGGCGCTTCCAGAATTATTTAGTTAGTTATAAATTTCTCAGCTACAACTGCAGATGTATAATTCTTATTACTTCTCCCATACACCATGCGCTTGTTTGTGTGAGCGACACTTCCCCAATCACAATTGCATACCTTTAGGAGCATTTCAGATAAGATATCTGCATGAGCTTGTGCGTTGCTCTCAGCTGCGTGTACCTACATATGTGTAGATATAATGATTGATTCTTTATGTAGATACATAATGATTGATCTATAGATGTGCATGCAAGGCGATGCTTAGCATCGGCTTAGAGATGGCAGCACCCCTTAGTTTTGCTAATATTCGTAACACTGCCCTCATCCTAAGTCTGATAGTCCCGATCAGACAAATCTCTCGATCTAAACGCTGCTAGCATCTCCAAATGTACCACTCTTCTCCTCCGTGGTTTGTATGCGGTAGATGGTATCACTGATCTTCTTCACAACTTTGTACGGGCCTTCCCAACTGCACCGAATCTTGGATGGAATACCTTTCCGCCGGTGAGGGTTGTATAGCAGTACCAAATCTCCCTCCCAGAAACCTTCCGAATTATTTTCTTTGACGTACCTGTGTTTCATCTTACTACTCATTATCCTTTCCCTCGCACTCTGTTGTTTGGCCAATGAACTACTTCGTAGAGCTTGCGCTTGACGGATTGGCTTCGCATAATCAGTATCGTTCCCACGTTTCACAAAAGTAGTGCGCCCCGTCTTGAAACTACCCTCGCATTCTTTCTGGGAAATTCGTTCCTCCGTTTTTGTGCGTCCATTAGGGTTTGTCAATACCAGTGTTTCTCTCGCAGGTACTCTTGATTTCGCTTTATTTGGCCCATTCGATTCATCAACCTTTAGCTTTGACTTTCGTGGTCTTTGTCGAGTCTTCTCCACCAGTACCCTATTACTGCTGAACCCTTTCTCCAAACTAAAGTTAAGTGGTATATCCTGGTTCTTATAACGCATAATCCTTCTCTGCATGTCGATCCTGATGTCATGGCCAACTAAGAAGTCCACTCCCAATATGACTTCATCAATAATCTCCGCTACAAGGAATTTGTGTAGAACCCTGACCTCCCCAATTAAGACTTCACATACCAGTTCTCCCTGGACTTGGTTACACTCGCCAGCAATCGTACGCAATCTTGCTCCAGGTAATCGCTTTACTCTCCTGTTGACCAAATCAGATCGGATCAAGGAATGAGATGCGCCCGTATCGACAGTCAGTACACGTTCTTTGCCATCCACATTTCCTCTGACGTTAAGACTACTCGATTTTCTTCCAATTTGCGACACAGATATCACAGGACATTCAATAGCTGGGGCAAGTTTTCGTTCTTTACATCTGACACGCTCTTGCTCATCTCCTCCAGCTTTGCCTTTACGGCCACCCACATTGTTGGAACTACTAGGATCAAGATCGCAATGACGTGCAATGTGACCGGACTTCCCGCATTTGATAACTTTTTCACTCCGCTTTTGCGATCCTTTCAGCTCCTCCAATATTGCGTCTACCCACTCTGGCCTTTCTACTTCCACACGTCGTGCTTTGAAAACTGGCTTACACAGAAGCGACGCTGTTTCCTGAATCAGAGCTTGTGACACCGTTTCTGCGAATGTTGGCTTTGGGTTTGCGTATGTGGCTCGCTTCGTTTCGACGTCCCGTATGCCATTTATAAAGCTCTGAATTTTTACCCTTTCGGTGTATTCCATGGGTGCGTCTGCATTTGCGAGATGAGCCAATCTTTCAACATCAGAGGCAAACTCCTGCAAAGTCTCATTCGCTCTTTGGTGACGGTTTTGCAACTCAATTTGGAATATCTGTTTTCTATGCTCGCTTCCATAACGTCTCTCGACAGCGCCCATCAATGCTTCATAGTTGTTCCGCTCTCCTTCGGGAATCGTCTGTAGGATTTCGGCTGCTGGCCCCTTCAATGCTACGAATAGAGCTGCAGCTTTATCTTCAGCATTCCAGTTGTTCACTGCTGCGGTCTTCTCAAACTGTAGCTTAAAGACCTGGAAAGGAACAGAACCGTCAAATGATGGTGTTTTTACCTTTGGATTACTCGCTGAACAACTGGGCGATATAGTTGCAACTCCTGTATACGATCTTTTAAAGCATCTATCTCGGTCTCCATTTTATCTTGTCGACCACTGAACCCTTCCTGAAACTGCGTTAGTTTCTCTTCCATACGCGATTCTAGTTGTGCAGAGAACTGCGATGATACCTGTGCTGAAATTTGTGTCGACATTTCTGATATACGTGCCTCTTGGTCTTCAATTTTAGATGTTATTTCTGACGACATTTCTGAGATACGTGTCTCCTGTGATTCAATCTTCGCTATTATACGGTTCTCCTGCGATTCTAGTTGTGACGTCATATATGTCTTCTGTTCTTCCATCTTGGATGTTAAATGTGTCTCTTGCGATTCCAGCTGAGATGCCACTGTCGATGTTTGAGCAGTTATTGCAGCCAATATCATGTTCAAGACTGTGCTCGTAACTGTCTGCGATGTTTCGTTTTTCTCTTAAATTTTTGTTGTTGTCTCGTCGACATCAAGATGAAAGACATACTCTTCCACGTTAATTCCTTCTGCTACCATTGCCTCTCGTAGTCGTGCCTGAAGTTCGAGTTTAATGCCGGTTGTATTCAATCCACGGTTCTCCAACTCCTTCTTCAGTTGCTGGGTCTTCAATTCACTGAAATTTGCCATGTCCTTGTTGTCCTCTAGAATTTATTCAACAATCCCTCTTCTGACACCAATTGTAACGAATTTACTTGCAACTCCCCTTATTTGCAATCTTCTGCTAAGTTCGAATCACTAAACTGTTGAATAAATAACTCCAATATTGAATAATGAAAAAATGACCTTTATTAAAGTACTTCACAATAACACTTATACTTTGCAACTAGCTTGCTTAATAACCAAACTGACTGATAGTATAAATGAAAACTGATCTATTGCCCGACAGATAGCGTGATTAACTGAAACTGCCCATAGCGCCTCTACCGCTGATGCTTTTATACTCTGTGATTTCCTCGTGGCATCTTCTAGGCGCTTCCAGAATTATTTAGTTAGTTATAAATTTCTCAGCTACAACTACAGATGTATAATTCTTATAGCTTCTCTCATACCCCATGCGCTTGTATGTCTGAGCGACACTTCCCCAATCACAATTGCATACCTTTAGGAGCATTTCAGATAAGATATCTGCATGTGCTTGTGCGTTGCTCTCAGCTGCGTGTACCTACATATGTGTAGACATAATGATTGATTCGTTTATGTAGATATATAATGATTGATCTATAGATGTGCATGTGAGGCGCTGCTTAGCATCGGCTTAGAGATGGCAGCACCCCTTAGTTTTGCTAATATTCGTAACAATATTTTAAAATGGTTGCTTAATTGGCTGCTCATATTTTCTGTGATATCTAGATTTTAAAAATGAATATTGATATGTAGTCTGATTATCTGTATGCGCATTTAAAAGAAAAGTACGTTCGAAACACAAATTGGCAATTCATGGCACTTAACTATCGCGAGCAAAAAACAAACTTCTTCCATTCTCTGCCCATGCGCGACAGCCGTTCTGCCTATCAGCTATTATTTGATAGGTAGGTATGCCAATGGAGGAACAGAAAGATTTTTCGCTTGTAGGACTTCAATGCAAACAAGATTGGATTCTTCTGGATTTTCACCAGTACTAAAGTCGTATTAGGGGTAAGGGAGATGCAAAATTGAACATCAAATCATGAAAATTACACTAAACAAAGCTAGTATCATAGAGGTATAATACTTATAGGTGTCTTTGGCCGTAACAAACGCGCTGCAAGCCCTGTTTTCTCCGGCTTAGATGAAGCACTTGCTGTTGTCAAAAAAAGATTCGGCGCATTTGCGCTGGGCAGCTACGTCACTTTTGATGGATATTAATTCGAGACTATTAATAACAAATGCAATGTGTGGCTTTTACCACCAGAGCTCTAGGAACTAAAACCACAATCTTGGGCAGTGCCGAGAGAAGATGGGATGACCCTTTAAGTATTTTATATAAAAGCTTTTGGTTGCGCATCGAAAGAGGTTTGTGAGCTTTATGTTGATATGAACATAGTACAACGAATAAAAGGCCAAATCTTTAGCTATGTAGGTCACGTTATGCGAATGAAAGAAGACGCTTTGACTTAAAAAGTTATCCTTACGGAACTTGTGTTTCGAAGCAGGGGAAGGAGTCTAAGGTCTTCCACTGAGTTGGGAGAGACAGGTGATAGAAGAGTTGATTTTACTCTAAATGGCTTCAGTTATCTCGAAAGAGGGATACCTTATGTGACTTGTTACGCAACGACCGAAGTTGACTAAACGGTTAAGGACCAAATAATTAATGCTAGGAACAACTGACAAATATTTTATTGCGTGTTGAAAATTAAAAAGTGCTGGTAATTTTTTATACCAAAATTTGGTTTTGAATAAAAATGTAGTATAACAGCCGTGCTTTAACTGATAGAATTGAAGAATATATTGAACCATGGCGGAACTACCCAAAATGGCAGCACGGTGACATCTGATTTGCACTTTTTTAATTTGATTTGATGCATCAACTTCCGTCGCAGTAAGATTTTGACATTCGACCATCGATTTACAAAAACAAAGCACATGGAACTCTTATTTATGTTTGTAGGTATGCTGCCACACTGTATAGTTCCGCCATGTATTGAACGTACTCTATTGCTATGGAGAATTACACTAGAGAGGAATAAAATACATTGCGTTGATACGGTGATGGGCGAAATGGTGTTCAGTCAGTGCTTAATTGAATCGATGGGAAGTGCATTGTGTTTTCCAAAATTCCGGAAGATATTAAATTTCTACTTGTTTACTACAAGCAGAAAGTTTCATAATTCTTACTAGGTATGTGAAATTTGTAAAGAAAACTATATAAATCAATTCTTTATTTGCATTGAAACTTAGTACAGAATTCTAGTATTTATTGAAGAAAATGTGATCAACAACCAAATGAGTACATAAAAAAGTACATATGTGCATATTTTAACATTTTCAAGTAGATCCAATTAATGACAAATGTGTGTTTATAGCTTTTATTATTTGCATATCCACGCACGTATGTTTGTATGTATCCATTGTTATTGCATGAAAAGCGCCTGAATGCATTAACATACATATGTATCACATATATGTATGTACTTATTTACTTTGTATTAACGTATCCATCTAAACTATACTTTCGTAAATACATATGCGGCAAATTTGAGCAAAGTAGTTGAATTAGAGCTGGATTCGATTTAGTGATGTGCCGAGTGGACAATTTTGGGTGTTCGAGTACTCATTAAAAAAAGAATCGAGTCAGGTACTCGAGTACTGAGCTCGGGAATCGAATACCTTATAAACTCGAATTCTACCGAAATGACATATTTTCTTACCTGGCAATCGAATACTTAGATACATATATATAGGTATGTATGTACTTACAATGAATAATTATTTATAATGAAATAATAAATTACAGATTTTTATCATCTTTTATTATAAAAAATAACCAACAAGACCATAGTATGACTAGAGCTTATTATTTTGACAAAAAAATATAAAAACTATAGTTATCAAGTAAAAAAAAAAAAATCCGAACTTTAAAAGTACAATCGAAAAGTACTTAGAAAATAAAATCAAAAATATTCTATGAGGCCTACATGAAGTTTAAAATTCATATTTAGCTCTTAAGGTATTTATTTAAATAAATACACGTATATACGTGGTTTGATAACTTTATAATATAAACAAATTTCATTAAGTTTTTTTTTCACTTATTTTTTTACGATGACTATTCAAAAATAATATTTGGTCTACCTTTTTCGATTCCAATCTATTTCTGCGGTTGTTGCATAACAACCCCGCTGTCGAAAAAAACTCGTTCGGACGGAACAGAAGTTGCTGGGATGCATAAATACTTTTGGGACATTTTTTACAAGCCCGGGGAAATAACTTTTCTACTCCCAAAATTTACAAGGATCCATATTTCTTCGTATGTAAGGAAATTGAACATATTGTGTCATCTTGACGATAGCAGAAGAGATGCGAGTAGCCACATCCGACTGCTCTTGCACTTTTTATCCAAATAGCTCCACAATACATCATTGGATGGTTCATTGTCAGTTCTTTGGTGTTGGTTTGGTTACGGAGAAAACTGGGTGTCAAAGCCCGACTGTGCCGGTTGCGGAGCAGAATATGACGAAAACTCAAAATTTTGTTCATGGCACGTTAATTCTTCAATCACCCAATTCTGAGCATTCTCAGCATTTCTTTCACTACCAAAACCAGCCCTTTGAAATCTTGGATCAGGAAATGTAGATTAAGATGCTGTGCTATTAGTTTCATAAACACCTAATCGCTTTTCGATAGTTTCCATAAGTTTTTTCTGTAAAGATATCGCCGTGTTAGTAGACATCGAAAAGCTTTTGAGGGATAATTGAACACCCCGGATAAGCGGGATGACACTCGACAATGTGGGATACTGTTGCACAGATAAAATAGCAGTAATTTGCTCCACTGGTCTCAAAATAATAACACATTCATGAAGCACATTCCATTAATCTTTAGTCAAGTTATCAGGAGACGAATATAAAGAAGGCAGTGCAGCTGACAGGGTATCTTGACTCTATCCAATCTATAAAACATGATGAAAGTAGAGCTCCACCGTGTTTGGACATCTTGCTGTAGTTTTAGTTTGTCCAAATTCATCTGTTCTTGAATTTCTTGAAGCTTGTATGACGCCACATTACTTCGTTTGAAATAAGTAACGATTACTCGACATTTCATCGTTAAAGCAGTTCGTGACTCATTATCATCATGCAATCAGAAACAGTTAAATTTAAAGTATAGGCCACACAAGAATGACGACGTTTTTTGCAACAGTTCGATGACTGCTTTTTTCATATTACTGGCATTATCAGTGGTAATGCATACAACTTTATCAAAAACTTTGCATTCGTCTTCAGGATGTGTGAGACTCTCGCATTTTTTTAGTGGACAATACCCGATATTCTGACTGACTTTGATGAATGAAATGGATTGTCAAAGTCAAATAATTCTTATTGCTGTCAGATGTCCATAAATCAGTTGTACCTGCTACAAAATCGACCCCCTGTAACATTTCAGTTAGAACTGCTGTTGAAATATATTGTTGAGGTAGTAATTTTTCAGATAAAACTTTTCTACAAGGCAAACTATAGTTGAGGTTTAGCTGGTAAGTATAGTTTCGAAAACCTTCATCCTCAACTATAGATAGTGGTTGCAAATCTACACATATCATATTTACAAGTTCTGTGCTGACATTCCTTGAACTGACCTTTACTGCCCCTTTTGATAAAAATTTCTACTGCAACTGTCTTCTCTGACTTTGAGAGACATCACTGTGACCTTGGTTTCCATTTTCATGACTTGCTCCTGCTTCTTGTGATTGACTGCTAGAGGCGACCGAATTTAAATCCGAACTACTGTTTGGGGTTTGATTTTGTATATCGTTTCTTTCTGTATATGTCAAATATAGAAATGAATGCACCTTTCTTAAATGTTTCAACAAATTTGTTGTAGTTCCAAAATCTACAAAAGTTTATTTACATTCCTTGCATTCCACTTTCTTATTTTCAAGTTTATTATAAAACATCCAAAAATCTGACAAACGTTTGGGGGCCATTATTTTGTAAACTCAATCGCATGTGAAGCGTGTTAGAAATTAGCAAGTAAAATAATTCACGTAGCCGAAGAATACAATTTAGAAACACACAATTCCAGTCAGTAATGCAAATGATTGAGCTCCAATTCTGATGATACATAAATATAGATATGATAAAAAGGAAGTTAATTTTTCTATGTCACACAGTCAATATTTATTGCGATATCTAAATCGCGATCCGCTTTTGGCTTCTATGAGTACTCCGTTTTTAGATTCTATGAGTACTCGAGTACTGAGGCCCTATTCAGTAACTATGAGTTTTGAAATGTACATTTTTCTTTCATACAAATTAAAACTCACAGTTACTGAATAGGGCCCCTGTCGCGTGTATCCGAATACTAAATTTTGCATATTCGAGTACCTGAGTACTTCGACAGTACTCGAGTCAGCTTGACTCGGCACATAACTAATTCGATTCGCTTAGGGAAAAAATCGATTAAATAGTATTATTAAACTTTATTTTTTTTTTTGTAAAAGCGTATGTACTTAGCTATAGCGCTGTATCCAGACCATGAGATTGTTTAGAAATAATTTATTTTTCTTTTTACCTCGCTTTAAAAAGGGGGTAATGTTTTACAAGACGGTGTAGCACCTAATTTTTATCAAAAACTATCAAAGGTGGTATCAAAAGATGCGTCTCGACCTCCGTTTTAAGAATCCGAAAGCGGAAATCAAAAATTTCATTTCCGTCGAAAGTTATTCACAAAAAACCCTAAAATGACCACGAGAGGGTCCGAAATATGGGGCCCGATCCATACTTTTTTTTTGCACAGAACACCTTTCTACGTTGGCAGCCTTCGGCCGCGATTACAAAAATAACCCTGGGTGGGTCCGACACCAGTTTGGCAATCAAAAGTAAATGCGCGCAGAACACCTTTCTGCATTAGGGTGTGTGTGTGTACAACAAATCCTGCAAAAAACAACAACCACATGAAAATTTGCACCGATTTTTTGCTTATATCTTTTGACAGAAATAAAAACTTAAATTTTCGGAGATTAAGTTTCCTTTAAGCTATTCTGACCTATTTCATTATAGTGCGAATAAAAACATGGTTTATTCCACCTTACGGCCCAACGTTTCGCCAAATTTTCTTGGCATCATCAGGGGCGTAATATTTAACTTATTTTTTTATAAAATAAAAACAAGAAATACAAAATGTTACAATAATAAAATTTTTAAATGTGTATGAATATACATATATCCACAGACAAAAACACAGTGAAACAGATTGAACAATTACAACATATAAGTCATCACAACATACTTCTGAAAATTAACTTACTTTAGATGTGGCGGTAAACAAAATTACAAATGGAAAATAAATACACCATTAATTACATATAAAATCGGTACCATCGATTTCTAGTACACTTTGTTTAGCATTCCAAAAATGGAGGTTGTGACGCGTATATTGATACAACTTTTGATAATTTTTGATAAAACGTTACCAAAAATGGATACATGTTAAATAAAACTCCACTATAGTCTATAAGTTTTCTTAATATGTTTGAGGTAAATGGTTTTTTATTTGCAAAATAAAAGCGCCGATAAAACTATTTTCAATGAGGAAATCTACTTTTTGTCCTTTTGAAGAACCAATGAAAGGTGTAAACTCTAAATTCCACACTTTATGAGAACCTCTTTTTCAAGTTTTTGGTATGTGTTTTATACCGATTCCAAACAATATTTGGTAAATGAATTTTTGGAGGGAATATTTTCATGACACTTTCTGGGCTGGCCGAATCAATGCCGATGAGTGACGCCCGGTTAAATAAAGTTTTGAAATAGGTTATTATGCATATGAAAAAAAGAATTTCAGATGGTGTCTTATTATAAGGTTTGCTGGGTAGGAGCTGCTTCGGCCGATAGATTAATAAAGAAAAACCAAAAAGTTTTTACTTTTTCCCTCTATGCATTTCGGCGCTTTTGCGTCATCATCAGGAAGGTCTACATTTATTTTAAAAACAGAAACATGAAAACACGAAATGAAATATAAGAATACAGCACAATCAATAGACATAAAAATTCACATTTGGAACTTTACTCACATTAATTTGATTAATAGGGGGACTCATGTAACCGTATAAATGCCTTATAAAGTGTGTAAACATATAAATTTATCTAGTGCGTAAACGAACTGTCAAATTTTGTATGACAAATCATTTACACAATTTGTATAAATTTACGCGCACATTTCATTGTGTAAACGCGGTAAACTCAAAGGAATGCAACCTTGCAGACATTACAGCAGGCATTTTCATCACAAATCTCCAACATCAGCAAGTCATTTACAAGAATATCTTAGTAACGACGTTTTAGTTTTGATTTTTCACTTAATCTTGGCATTTTTTAATTTGTATAACAATCAAAAAATTTTTGTTTAGCAATATTACAGCTGATAAACAATCAAGTTTATCAAGAGTATTTCTAGGTGCGTTCATATAACAGCGTGTGTAAATGGATATAATTTTACACCTTATAAGTTTATATGCTTTCATGAGTCCCCCTAATGTTTTAAATTACAAAAACATCACATATTAACATTAAACATATTGTTTTTATATTATTATTTGTTTACATGTTTAATGACAGCTGTGTAAGCGCTGATTTTGTTGTCCACGTCTTCTTTAACATTCTTTACGTTTGTGAGTTGCTGTTGAATTCGGGGACTTTCCAGTGTCATCCGTCTTTTTTCTCTTCTCTCAACATCCAAAATCCTAGCGTTCGCAAAATCAGCTGTGTGTTCGTTTTCGATCAGGTGTTGAGAAAGCGCTGTTGTTGTTTTGTTGTTTTTCACGTCCATTTGATGTTCGTATAGTCTCGATACTAATGCCCTTTTTGTTGCGCCTATGTAATTATTGCAGTCATTGTTGTTGTTGCCTTTGCATTGGATTTCGTAGACTACGTTGCTTTGCTGTTTCTTGTCTATCCTGTCTTTTGTTTTTGTAAAGATTCTCCTTAGTGTATTGTGCGGTTTATAGGCAAAATTTATGTCGTAATTTTTCATTATTTTTCTTAGCGCTTGATTGCCGGTTAGGCCAGGCACATATGTAACGCCGATGAATTTTTTGTTGGTATTTGCTTCGGTTAGCTCATTTGCAATATTAGGTTGACTCATTTTTTTTGTAGTATTATTTAGTAAATTTTCTATTAACTTATTGGGGTAGTTATTTTTAAATAGAATACTTCTTATTATCTTCTTATTTTCTTCAGTGAATTCATTATCGCTTAGGAGGTATATTTTTCTTACTAGGCTGGTTGCCGTATTTTTTTTTTGTTTCCATGGGTGATTTGAATGGAAATTAATAATTCTACCCGATGATACCGTCCTTGCATACCAGTTAAGAATCAAGTTCTTATTTCGTCGATGTATTTCCACGTCTAGGAAGGCAATTCTGTTGTTTTGTTCTATTTCCTTTGTAAATTGTATTTTGGTATGCTGTGCGTTAAAAATTGTCATTATGTCTTCCACGTCTTTGGTTTTTACAATAGCGAATATGTCATCTACATATTTCGATATGTATTTGACATATATGTCTTTACTTTTTAATTCAGCGAGGCTGTGGTCCAAAATTTTATCAAGTACGATATCTGCAATGGTTGGAGGTAGTGGGTTGCCCATTGGCATTCCGTAAATTTGTTGACACAAAGTTTTATTGTATGTGAAATAATTATTATCACGCAAGCAGAAATCAGGTATCGCCTGGAATTGTTTCTTATCTATTTTCGTGTATTTCTCCAACTTATCCCATTTCTGCATTATAATACGTATTGCGAAATGTATTGGTATGTTTGTAAATAGGGATATTACGTCGAATGAGATCAAAACTTCATCTTGTATAGTGAAATGTTTAATACTTTCTTTGAGTTCCATGGAGTTTTTTATGTTGAGATCTTCGGATATAATATTGTAACGAATTTACTTGCAAATCCTCTTATTTGCAATCCTCTGCTAAGTTCGATGATTGATAGCTCAAATGAAACTCTACTATCCAAAATAATACTGCTATTGCTCGCTAGATATCGTCTTAATCGAAACTCAAATCAAACTGAATTCCAGCGCCTCTACATCCGCGGCCTTTTATACTCTTTGGTTTCCTCGTTCGCATCTTCTAGAATCTACTAGCATTGTCCATGAGCTCTCAAACTTCTCAGCTATAACTAAAATTGCACAATTTTATACATCTTCTAGGCGTTCCAGAATCTACTAGTCCAGTAGCTCTCAAACTTCTCAGCTGTAAATACAATTGCACAATTTTATAGTTTTTCTCAATGCATACTTATAGGAGTATCTCAGATATATGCATGTGTTAGTGCATCGACTCTCCGCTGCTCGTATACGTACATGGTACATATATGTAGACGCAGTTATTGTTTCGTTTATGTAGATACATAATGATTGAATTATTGATGTGCATTCACGTCACTGCTTAGCATCGGCTTAGAGACGGCAGCACTCCTTAGTTTTGCTAATATTCGTAACACTGTCCTCCACCTAAGTCTGATCGTCCCGATTAGACAAATCTCTCGATTTAACCGCTGCTAGCCTTTCCAAATGAACCACTTTCATTTTGGTTCGTGGTTTGCCAATGGTTTGTATGCGGTACACTACATCGTTGATCCGTTTTACAACTTTGTATGGGCCTTCCCAATTACACTGCAATTTCGGGGACAAACCTTTTTTTCGTTGTGGGTTGTATAGCAGCACCAAATCTCCTTCCTGAAACCCTTCCGAATTAATTGCTTTATCGTACCTCGCTTTCATCTTGTCACTCATAATCTTTGCTCGTTGCCTTACCAGATCGTGTATATCTCTCAGCTCTTCTTCCAAGACACCAGTGGATTTCTTGACATTCCTATCTGCATCGGCATCTATCCCATACTTCAAATCAGCTGGCAGTCGAAGGTCATTGCCAAAAATTACCTTTGCGGGAGTTTGGCCCGTTGTGTCATGTACTGCCGATCGGTAGGCCATCAAGAATAATGATATGTGTGTATCCCAGTCCTTATGGTACTTGTCTACTACTTTCCTTAAATGCTCCTCCAAGGCTCTATTGAAACGCTCCACCATACCATCAGACTGAGGATGCAATGCAGTTGTCCGTGTTTTTCGAATGCCCAACTTCTTGCACATTTCTTGGAATACAGCTGATTTAAAATTCCTGCCTTGGTCAGAATGTAACTCCATTGGTACACCATACCTTGCAACCCATTCGTTTTTAACCACTTCTGCTACTGTTTCTGCTTCTTGGTTTGCGATTGGGTATACCTCTGGCCATTTACTGAAATAATCCATAACCACCAGTACGTATTTGTTTCCGCGGTTGCTAGTAGGAAATGGACCTGCGACATCCATGGCGATCCTTTCAAATGGTGCACCTGAAATATACTGCTTCATCTGACCATAACTTCGGGTTTTGGGCCCTTTCGCTCTGTTGCATACCTCGCAGTTGGCAATCTACTCGGTGACTGACTGACGGCAACCAACCCAATAGAATCTCTGCATAATTTTCTCGAGTGTCTTCGCTCGCTGAATCCTCTTCCTGGGAACAACTATCAGTTTCTTCTTGCATTGACCATCCTCACTCTCCCATACTCGATGCAAGCAACCGGATATCAATTATAAACTGTTCCACTGTGCCCAATATGACTTCGCAATGGGACTCTCTGCTGACATCTCCTCTCTGCTTGGTCTTTCGTTTCGTTCGAGCCCTTGCATAACATGCGACAGATCTGTATCTTCTAGCTGACACTTTCTTAGTTGTTCCTTGTCCCATTCATCCGTACACGTTATAGTCAATAGCCGGACATCTATAATGTCTTCTTTACCCTCGGCCTTTGAGCAGTGCTTGCATTCCAGACTACATGGTCTTCGTGACATTGCATCAACATTTCCATGGGTACTACCTTTTCGATGCTCAATGGAAAAGTCATAGCTTTGTAGTCGCTCGATCCACCGTGCCAATTGTCCTTCCGGATTACGGAACTGCAGAAGCCATTTCAACGCTGCGTGATCTGTCCTGACACGGAATCGCTGGCCGTAGAGGTATTTGTGAAAATGTTTAATGCACTCTACCAATGCCAACAGCTCTCTCCGTGTAACGCAATAGTACCTCTCTGGTTTTCCAATTGAAAGGCTGTAGTATGCAACTACCTTCTCTTGTCCATCGACCAGTTGTGATAAAACGCCTCTTATAGCATATCCGCTCGCATCTGTATCTATAATAAACGTTGCTCCTGGAATCGGGTATGCCAACATTGGGGCAGTGCACAACCGCTCTTTCAATGTTTGGAAAGCTACTTCTTGCTCCTTCTTCCATTCAAAAGCTTTATTTTTTCTTGTTAGCTCGTGGAGGCTATGGGCTGCGCTGGCAAAATTTGGTACAAATCGGCGGTAATATGTGCACAGCCCAAGGAAACTTCTCAATTCATGCAGATTCTGTGGTCTTGGCCAATCCTTTACTGCCTCTATCTTTTCATTCGCTGTACAGACACCTTCTGTCGTTACCTTGTGGCCCAAATAATTTACTTCCTTTTTAAACAGCGTACACTTTTTGGGACTTAACTTCAGACCAGCGCCATTCTCTGGAAAACTTCCTCCAAGTTCTTAAGATGTTCATCAAAACTCTTGCCCAATACGACGATGTCGTCCAGGTACACCAAGCATGTTTTCCAATGTAGTCCTTTCAGTACCTGGTCCATGAGTCTCTCAAAAGTAGCTGGTGCATTACAAAGTCCAAAAGGCATCACTGTAAATTGCCAAAGACCATCACCGACACTGAAGGCTGTTTTCTCTTTATCTTCCTCCTTCACCTCAACTTGCCAGTAGCCGCTTTTCAAGTCCAGTGTGGAAAACCATTTCGTACCAGATAGCGAGTCCAGAGTGTCGTCAATTCTTGGCAACGGGTAGCTATCCTTTTTCGTAACGTCATTCAACTTCCGGCAGTCCACGCAAAACCCCATTTTTCCATCCTTCTTCTTTACAAGTACTACCGGTGAGCTCCATGGACTAGCTGATGGTTCGATGACGCCGCTGTCCCTCATTTCTTGTATGATTTGACTCACAACTTCCCGCTTCGCCAGTGGAGCACTACGTGGAGCTTGACGGATCTGCCTCGCATTTCCAGTGTCAATTTGATGTTTCACAACATTGGTGCGGCCTGGTTTGGAACCATCCTGGTCAAATATGTTCGCGTATTTTATGAGCAGTTGTTTTGCCTTACTCTGATAGGCTTCCTCTAGCCCATGCGTCCATGCCGTGATATCATTTGAAAGATCAGTATTACTAGATGAAACGTGTTCCTGGAGCTGTTCATAGTTAATAACTACTTCGGCCTCTTGGCATCTTCCCAAAAGAGCTCCTTTGGTCAAATTGAATGGTGACTTGAACTCATTGAGTACTCTTACCGGAATACGTCCATCTTGTTTTGTCATAGCCATGGTTTTTCCTACAAGTATGTTCAGTGCTGATTTATTTGCTGCTTCGACAACCCACAATTTGTTTGTCCCACAATCTCCATCAACCTTTGCCCAGATCACTGCTTCTGATTTTGGTGGTATTTGCTGACTCTCTTCCACCAGCACTCGTTTACTGCTGTAGCCTCTCTCGTAGCCGAAATTAAGTGGCACATCCATGTTCTTATATCGCATCGTCTTGCTTTGCATATCGATTTTGATGCCTTGGTTGATTAAGAAGTCCACTCCAATTATGATTTCATCAACAATACCTGCCACTATAAAATTGTGTAGTACCGTGACGTTCCCAATTGCTACTTCGCATTCTACTTCTCCAATTACCTGGGTGTCTTCTCCAGTGGCTGTACGCAATATTGCTCCATGAAATGGTTTTATCTTCTTGTTGACTAAATCCACTCGAATGATGGAATGAGATGCACCCGTATCTACAGTCAGTAAACGTTCCTTTCCATCCACATGTCCTCAGACAGTAAGATTGCTCGACCTTCTTCCAATTTGTGAGATAGAGATTATGGGGCATTCAATTGAGGGAGTCAGCTGTCGCCCCTTGCTGCTGACTCGCTTTAGTTTAACGATTGATTTGTCTTGGAGATTTGCTCTTCTCCTTCTGCTCTGCGTTTACGACCACCCACATTGTTGGAACTGTTAGGGTTGGTGTTGCAATAACGCGCAATATGCCCTGGCTTTCCACACTTAAAGCATTTGACTGCATCATTATTCTTCTGCTGCGTACCCTTCAATGCTTCCAAAATTGCGTCTACCCAGTCTGGCTTTTCCACTTCCACGCGATGAGCTTTGTACGATGGCTTGCTCAAAAGTGAGGCTGTTTCCTGAGTCAGTGCATGCGATACCGTTTCAGCAAACGTTAGTTTTGGATTCGCATATGTAGCCCGCTTCGTTTCCACATCTCGTATGCCATTTATGAAGCTCTGGATTTTTACCCTTTCAGTGTATTCCACGGGTGCGTCCGCATTTGCAAGATGAGTCAATCTTTCAATATCTGAAGCAAACTCCTGCAATGTCTCATTTGCTTTTTGGTAGCGGTTTTGCAACTCAATTTGGAATATCTGTTTCCTATGCTCGCTTCCGTAACGTCTCTCTAAAGCGCTCATCAATGTTTCGTAGTTGTTCCGCTCGTACTCTGGGATGGTCTGTAAGATTTCCGCAGCTGGTCCTTTTAAAGCTACGAACAATGCGGCAACTTTATCTTCAGCATTTCAGTTGTTCACTGTTGCGGTCTTCTCAAATTGTAGCTTAAAGACCTGGAAAGGAACAGAACCGTCAAAGGATGGTGTTTTTACCTTTGGATTACTCGTTGAAACTGCTGGACGATTTAGTTGCAACTGCTCGATACGTCCTCTCAAAGCATCGACTTCTGCCTGGAATTGAGCTATTTTTGCATCCTGCGCTTCCAGCTTTGATGTTACCCTTGCTTCCTGTGCTTCAAACTGTGAAGAGATTTGTGCCACCTACAATGATAAGCGCTCTTCTTGTTCTTCCATCTTGGATGTTATGCTTGTCTCCTGCGATTCCAGTTGGGATGCCATATTGGATGTAATCTGTGTCGACATTTCTGACATACGCGTTTCTTGTGCTTCAATCTTTGATGTTATTTCTGGCGACATTTCTGCAATATGTGCCTCCTGTGCTTCCATCTTGGATGTTATCTGTGTCGACATTTCTGACATACGCGTTTCTTGTGCTTCAATCTTCGATGTTATTCGTGTCTCTTGGGATTCCATCTGTGATGACATATACGTTTTCTGTTCTTCTAGTTGAGATGACATTGTCGATGTTTGAGCAGATATTGCAGCCAAAATCATGTTCAAGTCTGTGCTCGTAACTGTCTGCGATGTTTCGTTTTTCTCTTCAATTTTCGTTGTTGTCTCGTTCCCATCAGGATAAAAGACATACTCGTCCACATCAATTCCTTCTGCTTCCATTGCCTCTCGTCGTCGTGCTTGGAGTTCAAGTTTAACGCCGCTTGTATTCAATCCACGGCTCTCCAACTCCTTCTTCAGTTGCTGGATCTTCAATTCACTGAACTTTGCCATGTCATTGTAGTCCTCTGGAATTTATTCAACAATTCCTCTTCTGACACCAATTGTAACGAATTTACTTGCAAATCCTCTTATTTGCAAACCTCTGCTAAATTCGAATCACTAAACTGTTGAATAAATAACTCCAATATGTAATAATGCAAAATGGCCTTTATTAAAGTACTTCACAATAACACTCAAACTTCGCAACGAATAATTTGCTTAATAACCAAACTGATTGATAGCTCAAATGAAACTCTACTATCCAAAATAATACTGCTATTGCTCGCTAGATATCGTCTTAATCGAAACTCAAATCAAACTGAATTCCAGCGCCTCTACATCTGCGGCCTTTTATACTCTTTGGTTTCCTCGTTCGCATCTTCTAGAATCTACTAGCATTGTCCATGAGCTCTCAAACTTCTGAGCTATAACTAAAAATGCAACAATTTTATACATCTTCTACGCGCTTCCAGAATCTACTAGTCCAGTAGCTCTCAAACTTCTCAGCTGTAACTACAATTGCACAATTTTATAGTTTTTCTCATTGCATACTTATAGGAGTATCGATATATGCATGTGTTAGTGCATTGACTCTCCGCTGCTCGTATACGTACATGGTACATATATGTAGACACAGTTATTGTTTCGTTTATGTAGATACATAATGATTGAATTATTGATGTGCATTCACGTCACTGCTTAGCATCGGCTTAGAGACGGCAGCACTCCTCAGTTTTGCTAATATTCGTAACAATATTTTTTAAGATACTGCCAATGAACTTTGATTGCTTATAGCATGGCACATTCGTATATGAGCAAATCGGTCTAAGTGGTGTATGCGGTTTGTGTATTTTCGGAAGTCCGTACAGTCTTGGTGCGTTAGCATCCGAGGAAGTCAGTTGGTATTTTTGTTTTGTATCGAGCCTGTTCTGTTTGTAGAGGTCATTTATAATGGCGTTGTTCTTCCTCAGTAATTTTTGCGTGGGATCGTTCCTAATAGTTTTGTACGTGTTCCTGTCATTTAGCAGCTCTTTCATTTTTTGTTCATATTCGTCCTTATACATTAAAACCGTCTTATTTCCTTTGTCGGCATTGGTTATTACAATTTCGTCTCTATATTTACTTAGAAAACTTTTGGTGTCTGCAGACGTTTTTAGTATGAACTTTTCTTTGGCACTGTTGCTTATTTTTTGCTGAAAAGTGTTTATTTTGGCTGCAATGTCACTTCTTATTATAAGTCCAAGCACGGCCACCGTGGTGTGATGGTAGCGTGCTCCGCCTATCACACCGAATGCCCTGGGTTCAACTCTCTGGCAAAGCAACATCAAAATTTTAGAAATAAGATTTTTCAATTAGAAGAAAATTTTTCTAAGCGGGGTCGCCCCTTGGCAGTGTCTGGCAAGCGCTCCGATTGTATTTCTGCCATGAAAAGCTCTCAGTGAAAACTCATCTGCCTTGCAGATGCCGTTCGGAGTCGGCATAAAACATGTAGGTCCCGTCCGGCCAATTTGTAGGGAAAAATCAAGAGGAGCACGACGCAAATTGGAAGAGAAGCTCGGCCTTAGATCTCTTCGGAGATTATCGCGCCTTACATTTATTTTTTTTTTTTTTAATTTTATATGTGCAATAAAACTTATAATAAGGTTATACTATGGTACACCAATCCTTGCTCAGCCTCGTTATTATAGCAGCTTAAGTAAGCCTGATTTTTGGTGGGTTATATAAAAGGTCCTAATACAACAACTAGTTTCTTTTAACGAGGCCTTATGTAACTAAGCCTTATTTTTGTTGGTCCATAAGCCTTATAATAAAGTTCTTATATTCTACCTTATGGCTTATAATAATTTCTTACGTAAGTTTTACTTTATATGAGCTATAAGCATTACACACAACGGTATCTTTCAAATAAATATTGTCACGGATATTAGCATCACTAAGTTATCCCATCACTAAGGCGATGCTAAGGCCATGCCAAGCAGTATTTACGTTAATAATCAAATCAAGTATACACATATATAAGGCAGCCCAGAGAGATGTCACACACAGATGCATTTACTTATACGCCTATGTGCGCGCGAGAGACTGTAAACTACAAACATTCACATCAATAATTCAATCTTTATGTATCTACATAAACGAATAAATAATTGCGTCTACACATATGTACCATGTACGAATACAAGCAGCGGAGAGTCAATGCGCAAACACATGCATATATCTGAGAAGTTTGAGAGCTACTGGACTAGTAGATTCTGGAAGCGCATAAAAGATGTATAAAATTGTGCAATTTTAGTTATAGCTGAGAAGTTTGAGAGCTCATGGACAATGGTAGTACATACTGGAAAGATGCGAACGAGGAAACCAAAGGGTATAAAAGGCAACAGATGAAGAGGCGCTGTAATTCAGTTTGAGTTGAGCTATCAATCAGTGTGCTTAAGCACGCGATCTGGCGGCCAATAGTAGAGTTTCATTTGAGTTATCAATCAGTTTGGTGATTAAGCCAGCGAGTAGCAAAGTATAAGTGTTATTGTGAAGTACTTTAAAAAGGCCATTTTTCCATCATTCAATATTGGAGTTATTTATTCAACAGTTTAGTGATTCGAACTTAGCAGAGGATTGCAAATAAGAGGATTTGCAAGTAAAATCGTTACAATATTACGCCTGTTGACATAAGTACAGAAAAACAAGGAGTTATCCCACTCTCGTGGACGCGTTTTGCAACCCACTTAAATGTTTCTGAAATTAAAAATTCAATTTCGCTCGGAAGCGGTTTCGAAGCAGATGGAACAGTCATAGAATCGAGTGGCAAACACACGGAATGAAAAATTATCTTGATGTTGCCTTAATAAAGTTATTACGCCTCGATTTCTGCCTACCATAATGCCAACATTATCTGTTCTTAAAATTGAATCTACACAAAACTGTTTATCTAGATTTTCTAAAAATTTGAAAAAAGTTAAAAAGAGCTAACACATTTCTAAAAAAAAGCTGAAAATAAGCTTAAAGCTAAATCGTAACTTTTCAAACTAAACGGAGAAAAACAAAACTAATTCTAGCTTGAAAAAAGACAAAATGGCATCACTGCTTGTAATGAGTACCGTATCCATACTTTACATTCGACATGGTGACCTTTGCACTTTGGGTTTCACCAAGCTCAGCCACAACAACGCACAATGTTTGGTTGCGAGAGTGCAATGTATTAGTAAATTGTCGACTCCTGAATACCGAAATCATTTTAAGTCACCTCATTTCTCTCTAATGGAAAATCCCAAACTTAGAGAGTAATATGAGACTGAATTACGGAGCTCAGGTGTTAATGAATTTTCTGGAAATTGGTGAAAATTATGCCCAAAGATTCCCGTACATACAACCCCAGCTAATAAAAGTGGGATAATGTGAGATAATTATGCTGCTTTGGGCGCTTTCAGCGAAGACTACATTTATTGATACGTTGCAAACATGTTTCCGTTAGCTGACTATTTGCAAAACACATTCTAGGGGTTTCAGTAAGATAATAAAACAAATCGGTAGTTAAAACACCAGTGAGTACCTATCGTTTGATACCTACTTACATACATATGTCGTGAAAATGCATTCAGGGTTACACCTGGTTAACATTTTGGCCTATATCTCCTTGTCGGGTGACATATCCCGAAAAGTTGACTTTCTTGTTAAAGACCTCATCAGAGGCTTACATTTGGTATTTATATTGTATAAGCACATTCCAAATATACCTGGGTCAATATATTGGATCTCAAGAGCATTGGCGCCTAGGGATGTGACACTGTTATTAAATTACTACATTGTCATTGGTCGTTAATACGTAAGAAAAGTATTTAATTAATCAAAATTCTGGAATGGGTGGAAACTATGCTCAAAGATTCCGTTACATACATACATATATACATACAACCCAAGCTAATTAAGTTAAAATACAGATAGTATCTGTAAACTATTTTTTATATTTTTTATGAAATTGGAGTAAAAATAAAATTTTTTATTCTGTTATGTCTTTTATGAAAAACATTAATAAACCGCATAGAAAGTTGTCTTAAACAGTTAGCTTTTTTACTTAGCCTATAACATTTTTATTTGTCATTTTTTAGCTTTTTATTTTTGTTAAAAAAAATAAATAAATGTAAGGCGCGATAACCTCCGAAGAGATCTAAGGCCGAGCTTCTCTTCCAATTTGCGTCGTGCTCCTCTTGATTTTTACCTACAAATTGGCCGGACGGGACCTACATGTTTTATGCCGACTCCGAACGGCATCTGCAAGGCAGATGAGTTTTCACTGAGAGCTTTCATGGCAGAAATACAATCGGAGCGCTTGCCAGACACTGCCGAGGGGCGACCCCGCTTAGAAAAATTTTCTTCTAATTGAAAAATCTTATTTCTAAAATTTTGATGTTGCTTTGCCCGGGAGTTGAACCCAGGGCATACGGTGTGATAGGCGGAGCACGCTACCATCACACCACGGTGGCCTTTCTCCGAAAAATGGCAACACTGATTACAGGTATCATTCTTCCAGTATAAGGGCCAATTAAACTTCTTTAACCCTAACGCCATAGTCGTAACCATATCCATATCTATAACCATCTCTAATGTGATAGATTAATGGTGACTTAACCTAAAAATCGTGAAAATTTCATAAAAATGAAGAAAACGGAAAAAATTACAAAAATATTCCACAAGTATATTACAAAAATATTCCATAAGTCTCTTAGTCATAACGTATCCAAAACAATGAATGGAATCTACAAAACGTTATTAAATTCACCAACTCAAATATTTTTATGTTATGGATATGGCGAGAAAACAAAAACCTATTGGTTGGCTATGGTATGGTTATGGCGTTAGCGTTATGGTATGGCACCATTAATCGATTACATTGATTTCCATAACGTAGGTTCGATCAGCTGTTTTATCTGGTTAAGGTTTTATGGTTATAAGTCATCATTAATTGTCCCTATAGGGTATCGAATCAAAAAGACTCTATACTTAAAGTATCGGTACTAAATGTATAATACAAATAAGCGGTTCAGTAAAACAGTACAATATTTGCACTTTATAATGGGCGAAAGATAAGTCTCAATTGGAGGTTGGGGTTTACTCCGAAATTCTAAAGTGAATATACTTTTTGAGATTTCAATGGAGATCGGGGGCCTGCCAGCCAGTGTTGAAGGGTCACATTATTATTTAAAAATTTAAATTAGGCATCTTGCTATCTTACCACGGGATTTGATCCAGGGATTCAAGGGGTTAATAAGTGTAATTCACAGCTTCCGCAACCTTTTTGTCGACCTTACTGACGCGAGGGAAATCCTATTACAAATTTAAATGTGTCATACCCATATTAAGCAGGCGAGGCTTTGGGACGACAAGTTCCTAATGAAAGCAAAGGGTGGGTTGGCCTAGAAGGTTCAATGTAGTTACATTAAATTGTTCCTGAGATGCTCGGGGTAGTACTTAGATGGAACGTGACCGCTTACCACGGCAGCGGGTTCTATGTACTGTAGCGACTTGGGTTTTTTTTCCCCACCAAGGGCTGTCATTTAAATGTAACCCCGTTTAATTTGTTGCGTCCCTCCCACAAATAGTGGTCCTCGGAGCAGCTGCTTGCAGCTGGACAGCTCCATAACCTCCTGCTCCGGGAAGGTATTGAACTCAACACCGGTCCTAGGATGTTGTTCTGCTGCCTATGCCGGAAAAGGATCTTCCTCAGACGGTCATACTATTGCCAGTGTGTCACGTGCAAAAGATGGTTGCATCATTTGCGATGTTCTAGGATAGAATCGAACGATCGCCATTCCCAAAATTTCTTGTGGCTCCCTGCTGTTCGCGTTCAAGGACGTCCCGCGGTTCATTTGTACCTAACAACAATACCATTCAAAATATTCCCTCCTACAATTTCGAAGATGCAAATTTTGATGCACTCAATTCGAGTATTGCTGAAATTGACTTGAAGTCTGTTTTCTGTGCTAAAAATGCCTCTGAATGCTTTGAAATTTTTCTGCTGCAGTTATCCGACATATTTAGTAGAAATCTCTCGCTTCTTCGAAGTAAAATACATAAATTACCCTGGTACAATACCAGGTTAAAAAAGCTTAAAAATCTTAGAAATAAGTATTTTAAGTTGCATAAAGCAACCAATGACTTTTCTTTCAGAGATCGATACTTATTATACATGAAACAGTTCAATGTACTTGATAAGTTCTTATATAATAAATACACCTCCCGTTTCGAAGAACAGTTAAAGCAAAGGCCTTTTGGAACTTTGTCCGTACAAACAAAGGTTCTTCCAATATTCCAACTTCTGCCAATTTTAATGGCATTAGTTCAAACAGTTTAGCGGAAACAGTGAACCTTTTTGCTGATTTTTTTCAAATCTAATTTTGTTGTTGACTCTAATATTTCTGATGTTAGGGTTTGTTCTGATACAGCTAATTCGGAAACTTGAATACATTGGTTTCCATTCAACCTTTCTGTCATGGTTAAAGTCATACCTGACAAACAGAATTTTATTTGTTGAGATCGAGAATATGAGGTCCTATGCATTCTTGGCAACCTCTGGGGTGCCACAAGGTAGTATTCTCGGTCCAATCTTATTTGTTATTTTCATTAATGACGTCGGCTTACATTTAAAGCATTCAAATTATTTACTTTATGCGGATGATTTAAAACTGTTTAGGCGTATCACCTCTGTATCTGATGCATTGCTCCTACAGAGAGATTTAATGTGTGGGCTCTTAGTAATCATCTGAGACTTAACAGTAGTAAATGTTGGCATACCACGTTCTCTAGATCTACTAGTGCGCTTTAGTCAACATACTATATCGCTAATACATATATTGCCTCGGTCAAAGAATTTCGTGATCTTGGTGTCATTTTCGACTCTTCGCTCACTTTCGTTAACCAAGTTAACTATCTTATAACAAAAGCTTATGCTAACTTAGCTTTTTTACGGCGTAAGTTAATTTGCAAACTTGAAAATTTAGTCAGTAAGGTTTCTGCCTCATAGCTAACATAGGAGATTCATATCGCCCAATATCTCTCCTATCGCCAGTAGCCAAGACACTTGAAGCCATTTTGCTCCCCTATTTCAAAGCAAATTTGCAACTAGCCTGTCATCAGCATGGCTTTAGAAAACTTCATAGCACAACCACCGCGCTAAATGCCATTAGCACCCAGATAAATGGCGGTTTAAATCGGAGCAATTTAGAAACGTAACATCAAAACCAAGAAGAATTAAGCAAGGGGTGCCACAGGGTGGTGTCCTATCACCACTTTTATTTAACTTCTACATATAAAAGCTACCTTCGCCACCAGAAGGAGTTACTATCGTTTCCTACGCCGATGACTGACATTATTACCGACTAAATCATCGGCGACCTTATTTACAACATGGACGTCGCTAACAATGGCACTACGCTACCGACTGTCTTACATCAAAGCAATTGGCCAGCCGATTGCATGCTACGCGCCCCCGATATGGTCGCCAAACCTAAAGACTTCTCACTGGAAGAAGCTACAGGCC
Source organism: Eurosta solidaginis (assembly GCF_040869045.1). Classification (NCBI taxonomy): domain Eukaryota; kingdom Metazoa; phylum Arthropoda; class Insecta; order Diptera; family Tephritidae; genus Eurosta; species Eurosta solidaginis. Next base: position 119,776,144 of record NC_090322.1, on the reverse strand, counting down.
TGCCAAAATACTGCCCTCAGAACTGCCACGAGTTATCTTCTTATGTCCCCAGAACATCATCTACATAATGAGGCGAGAATACTCCCATTAGGGAGAGAAATTAAATTCTAACCAAACAGTTCCTGTTGAATACCCAGTAACCTGGGCATTCCAACAGATATCTGATTGATGAGCCAACACCGCCCAGGGGCTTAAGGAGTCATCTCCGTAAGCATTATGAGGAAATACGGCACCTGAGAACACAGCCGCATGAAGCCAAAAAATACAAGCAGGTCCTCAGTGAACTCCACAACCAGGCATCGGACCTCTATGTCAGGAATTGCCCGGTGAATCCAGTACTCAAAGAAAAGTATCAAAAACTCGCGGAAGACGAACGCACTCTCCCTAGAAAAACGCGAGTCACTCTAGCTCAACCTCGATCTGGATACTGTAACAGGTTAAACTGTTACCTATCCAGAATCAACCCCGACATACAAAATGTATGTCCTTCTTGTAATGTGTCCCCACATGACACCAACCATCTCTTCAACTGTATTGTGGAACCAACTCCTCTAACACCCCTCTCATTATGGTCCACCCCTGTTGAAACAGCAAGTTTCCTTGAACTCCCGTTAGAAGACATTGATGACAATTTGTGATCGGTCGTACCTATTGGCTGGGGCGAAGCACTGCTACAACAGCAACAACAACAGCAACACTATCCAGCAGTCCACACTAACTGCCCATTGTTGCTCACGCAAAACGGGGCCGGGTGGAAGCAATGCCGAGCACCGACATCTGCCTCCGTTTCGCTTCTCCTTTTCCGGCATACGCAATCGCTTAAGAAGGAGCCATGAACTCCTAATGTATGTTCGTACATCTGTATAATACAGTTCATGCCTTGCCTGCTGCCACCTTTTTAAATGGTCCTGGGCTCAGTTATGGCAAGCGTATCCGAAGCACAAGTACCAGCCCACCATCAACACCAGGTACTCCAGCAGCAGTCGGACAGCACTCACGACAAAGCCTAAATCCTTCAAGGCGTGTCCACCCATCTCTAACCCCGGATTGACGAAATCGCTAATATCAGCACGCTACTTAGTAGCAAAACCCGTCTGGGAAGACTGTACATCCCTCGCAGCACAATCTTTTGCTGCTCTCTCCATTCCAACAGATGTCCGGCGTGCGTTCGCTTCTGCTTCGGCACGCCTTTTGACAGCCGGGCGTATACCCGAAATCTGATCGTACTTCCAGAGCAGGTGGTGTCCTTATTGCCGTGGAATGGAGTATATGATCGGAGTTGTGGTCCTGCGGTAACTCGTCCGATATCGAGTTTGTAGCCGTGAAGCTTTCGTAGGCTCTTTTTATTTGACTTATCTTGTTTGGTTGATTTTCCGACAGGGTGGATAAATGATGTATATTGGAACGATTTTCCGTCATCCCTTGTCAAATTTGGTTTTGAGACAAACCGGTTTCGGCGTTGTGCCATCATCAGTGTCGGATATGCATGTTTATAACAGCTATTCAGAGCTTGCATTCTCAACTGCGTGATAATGATCGACTTGTTGACGAACTTAGCAAAAGGGCAAATAAGAGGATTTGCAAGTAAATTCGTTACAATACGATTTAATTTCTAGAAGAAACAGCTATCTCCTCAGTCTTTATCACCCACCAAATCCACAGATGACGCAAATAAATAATGGATATTCATAATGCTACGCTACCGACTATGGGTGACTCAAAGAACTTAGGGGTGCGGTTAACTATACTCTCACCCTCAAGGGGCATGCCAGAAAAATCGTATCTAAAGTCCAAAGCTGCAAAAAAATCCTTGAGTCGCTTGCCGGCCGCACTTGGGGAAAAGATGTTAGCCGGCCACTCATGTGCTGCGCGTCACCAGTTTGTCGCTTGGTATTGGAAAAAAAGGCCATGGGCCTGCCAAAATGCTGTACTCAGTCTACTCATGACCCCTGGACATCATCTACATAGTGAGTATAAGAATATAACGAAATGCTGAACAGAGAGTTTTTGCTAAATTGTCACAAACCTGAACTCCCAGCGAACAACTGCTTGAAAATTGTTGTCCTTGTCGTACCTGTCTTTCATCTTAGTACTGTTGTTGTAGTTGTTATAGTAGCGATAAGGACACTCCCCGAAGGCCTTGGCGAGTGTTATCGATGTTGATGGTCCTTTGCCGGATGCAGATCCGGTACGTTCGGGTACCAAGCCCGACCATCTCGGGAACAATTGTTACGACCACATGCGAACTTCTAGGCCATCCCGCCCTCCCATCTCCTAGATCCATGAAGAGTTCGTGGTCGCCAGAGCCTCGGCTGTTAATGAAACAGGATTCGTCACGGATAGGTGAGGTTGACCATTGGGTTTGGAGAAGCCATATATTGCGCTGCAACCCCTTGAAAGGGTTGCGCTACTCAACTCCTTGAATCTATTTGGTATTTTAGTCGCCTCTTACGACAAGCATACCTACTAACCCCCTAACCCGCTGGGGGTTTCATCTTAGTACTTATGATCCTGGTCCGTTGCCTTACACTCTGTTTATTGGCTAATGGACTACTTTGAAGAGCTTGATTTTGACGTATTGGCTTTGCATAATCAGTATTGTTTTGACGTTTCACAACAGTGGTGCGCCCTGGCTTGAAATCAATCTTACATTCTTTCCTTCGTTTTAGTGCGTCCATTTGGGTTTGTCAATGCCACTTTTTTTTCCCGCAGGTCCATTCGGTTTTGATTTGTGTGTTCCATTCGTTCCACCAATCTTTCCCCAGTCTACTGCCTTTGAATTTTGTGGGCTTTGTCGAATCTCCTCCACCAGCACTCCCTTACTACTGAACCCCTTCTCAAAACTTAAGTTAAGTGGCACATCCTTGGTCTTATCTATATATATGAAAATGAAATGATGTTCCTTCCTGTCCATGTTTTGGGGCCGATACGAGGCCAATTTTATTCGTTCTTTTTTCATATTATAGGGATCAAATAGGGGAAGGTTTTTAGCAAAAAAAAATTTTTTTAATTTCTAGGGTCTTGAGATATAGGTCAAAACGTGGACCCGGATAACCCTACGATGGGTTTGTATAATATGGGTATCAAATGGAAGCTTCTGATGATTACCTTCATGTGGGGTACCTTTCGTGCCCCTAGGTGACTAGGGTCTCGAGATATAGGCCAAAACGTGGACCCGTGGAACCCTAGAATGTGTTTACACAATATGGATATCAAATGAAAGCTGGTGATGAGTTCTTTAGCAGAGGGTAATTTTCATACATCTGGGTGACTAGGGTCTTGAGATATTGCCCAAAACGTGGACCCAGATACCCCTAGAATGTGGTTATACAATATGGATATCAATTGAAAGCTGGTGATGAGTTCTTTAGCAGAGGGTAATTTTAATACATCTGGGTCACTAGGGTCTCGAGATATTGCCCAAAACGTGGATCAGAATAACCTTAGGATGTGTTTTTACATTATGGGTATCAAATGGAAGCTGTTAATGAGTACTTCATTATGGGTATCAAAAAGAAGCTGTGCTGATGAGTGGTAATTTTTCTCTGGGTGACGAGCGTCTCGAGATCATTTAATGTGTACAACATTTTTTGAATAAATATACGAATTTTTCGATTTGTGTCGTGCTGCTAAGTTGCAAATTTTTTCCGAAGGAGAGTAAACATAAACACCGAGGTTTGTAGACTGTTTATGAGAGATGCTTCAGCACACATACACAAACGCACCTTGAAAATGGCCAACGCGTTTATTTTACTCCTGCAAATGCAGCGCTTAGAGCAACAACTGCACCGTCTACAACTTTGACTGCCTTTTTCATTTATGTTAATCGGACGATTTTGCAAGAACATTGCTATATGCAGAAGTGCCACAATATTTCACATGGGATAAATCCAGGAAAACATTTCAAAGGCGAATACAAGGAAACCAGTTCAAGGTCATCCTAATGTGTTCTCAACAGATACATTAGGATGCATATATGCAGTTCATCCAAATAATGCTGAGTGTTTTTACTTGCGATTGTTGTTAATTAATGTTCGTGGCCCAACATCATTCCAACCTTTAAGAACAATTAATGGTGAATTGCGCGCTACATATCGTGAAGCATGTCAACAATTAAGTGTGTTGGAGGATGATAAGCATTGGGAAGATACGCTTGCCGTTTCAGCTGTAATAGCCAATCCACATCAAATACGAATATTATTTTCGATAATAATTGCAATGTGCTCCCCATCTAATCCATTGGAATTATGGAATAATTTCGAAGATTATATGGCAGATGATATTTTAAATGAAAGCTGTTGATGAGTGCTTTAGCGCATGATAATTTTTCGTACCACTAGGTGACTAGGGTTTCGAGATACAGGCCAAAACGTGGACCCAGATACCCCTAGAATGTGTTTATACAATATGGATATCAAATGAAAGCTGTTGATGAGTTCTTTAGCAGAGGGTAATTTTCATACATCTGGGTGACTAGAGTCTCGAGATATTGCCCAAAACGCGGATCAGAATAACCTTGGGATTTGTTTCTACATTATGGGTACCAAATGGAAGCTGTTAATGAGTACTTCAATAAGGGTATCAAAAGGAAGCTGTACTGATGGGTGGTGATTTTTCTCTGGGTGACGAGCGTCTCGAGATAATTTAATGTGTACAACATCTTTTGAATAAATATACGAATTTTTCGATTTGTGTCGTGCTGCTAAGTTGCAATTTTTTTCGAAGGAGAGTAAACATTAACAGATGCAGATGCCCGGCTGGTTGATGTCCTCGTCACAAAGCAAAATCTGATATCACCGCCATCCAAGAAATGCGTTGGACGAAGCAAGGAAGAAAGAAGACCAAAAATTGTGACATCTATTGGAGTGGCCATACGAATAAGCGCAGTTTCGGCGTCGGATTCGTGGCGGGAGAGAGACTTTGTCGCCAAGTTCTGGCGTTTACACCTGTGGACGAACGTCTCGCCGTTATCCGAATAAAAGCAAAATTTTTTAATATATCATTCATCTGCGCCCATGCGCCGACAGAGGAGAAGGACGATGAGGTGAAAGATACTTTTTATGAGCAATTAGAACGCACATACGAGCACTGCCCCCTTCACGATATAAAAGTCGTGCTTGGTGACTTTAAGCCAGGGTGGGCAAAGAAGGGGTTTTTGGCCCTACAATCGGAAAGTTCAGCCTACACAATGAAACTTCTCCTAACAGACTGAGGCTGATTGACTTTGCCGGTGCTCGAAACATGGTCATATCCAGCACAAGGTTCATGCATAAAAAGATACATCAAGCTACATGGCTGTCTCCTAATTGAAATACTCGCAATCAGATCGATCACGTTGTGATAGACGGACGGCATGCCTCCAGTGTTTTAGATGTGCGCACGATCCGAGGACCTAACATCGACTCGGACCATTATCTCGTTGCAGCCAAAATACGCACCCGCCTCAACGCGGCTAAAACCAAGGAACAAAAAACAAAACATCGAAAGCTTCAATCACAACAGACTGCCAATGGTTTCGCAACTCGACCCTCACACCTGCTCTCTGAGAGCACAACTCATCCTAAAGGAATACCGGAGCAGTGGGAGCATATTTCCAAAGCACTTCGTACTGCCGCCGAGGAAAAAATTGGTTACCGGCGAGCACGAAAAAACAACTGGTACGATGAAGAATGCCGCGTTGCAACTGAAAGAAAAGACGCTGCCTACAGGGCTACGTTAAAAGTGAAAAAGGAAGCCAGACGCCTTTTCAGGAAGAAAAAGGCAGAAGTAGAAAGGCGTGAGTGCGAGGAGCTTGAGCTGCTAGCCACCAGGAATAACGCCCGAAAATTTTACCAAAAAATACGGCGACAGACGGAAGGTTTTAAGACCGGGGTAAACTCCTTTAGGAACGAAAACGGCGACCTTGTAACTGATGTCCAGATCGTGCTTAGATTATGGAGGGAACACTTCTCTGTTCTCCTAAATGGAGGCAGCGATTCGCCGCGCAGAGATGAAGAACCCGATCCCGCAATCGATGATGATGGAATATATGTCCCCCCGCCCGATTATGACGAAGTTAGAATAGCAATAACCAGATTGAAAAACAACAAGGCCGTGGGCTCTGATGGATTGCCTGCGGAGCTATTAAAGTACGGCGGCGAGGAGTTGGTAAGGCGCATGCAGCAGCTTCTTAGCAAAATATGGGCGGAAGAGTGCATGCCCGACGGTTGGAATCTAAGTGTTCTTTGCCCAATCCACAAGAAGGGGGATACTGCAAAATGCACCAACTATCGTGGAATCAGCCTTCTTAATATCGCATATAAGGTCCTTTCAAGTGTATTGTGCGAAAGATTGAAACCCACCGTGAACCGGCTGATTGGACCTTATCAGTGCGGCTTCAGACCTGGTAAATCTACCATCGACCAGATTTTCACAATGCGCCAAATCTTGGAAAAAACCCGTGAAAAAAGAATCGACACACATCACCTCTTCGTCGACTTTAAAGCCGCCTTCGACAGCACGAAAAGGAGCTGCCTGTATGCCGCTATGTCTGAATTTGGTTTCCCCGCAAAACTTATACGGCTTTGCAAAATGACGTTGAGCAACACCATCAGCTCAGTCAGAATTGGGAAGGACCTCTCCGAGCCGTTCGAAACTAAACGAGGTTTCAGACAGGGTGATCCCCTATCGTGCGATTTCTTTAATTTGATGCTGGAGAAAATTATACTAGCTGCAGAACTTAACCGCACTGGAACAATATACTATAAAAGCGTGCAATTACTGGCATATCCTGATGACATTGAATGAGGACAAAACGAAGTACCTGCTGTCATTGAGCAAAGAGTCAGCGCATATGCGCCTTGGCAACCACGCTACTGTTGGTAACCATAATTTCGAAATAGTAAAAGACTTCGTTTATTTGGGAACCAACATCAACACTAGCAACCACATTAGCACTGAAATCCAGCGAAGAATAAATCTTGCCAATAAATGCTACTTTGGACTAGGTAGGCAATTGAAAAGTAAAGTCCTCTCTCGGCGAACGAGAATCATACTCTACAAGTCACTTATCGTACCCGTCCTGCTATATGGGGCAGAAGCATGGACCATGACAACAGCAGATGAAGCGGCTTTTGGAGTGTTCGAGAGAAAAGTTCTTCGAAAGATTTATGGACCTCTACGCGTTGGCGATGGTGAGTACCGAAGAAGATTAAAACGCAGCGGCTGCGCTGGCTAGGCCATGTTATGCGAATGAAAGATGATGCTCCGGCCAAGAAAGTGTTTCTATCGGAAGCCTTCTATCGAAGCAGAGGTAGAGGGCGGCCCCCACTCCGTTGGAAGGACCTAGTGGAAAACGATTTAAACTCCCTTGGTGTGAACAATTGGCGCCGGTTGGCGGAGCGAAGGAGCGACTGGCGCGCCTTGTTGGACGGCCATAACCGTTTAGACGGTTAAGCGCCAATTAAGTAAGTAAGTTAGTAAACATAAACACCGAGGTTAGTACACTGTTTATGAGAGATGCTTCAGCACACATACACAATCGTATGTCACATTTCTACTGCTTTGTATTTGTTATACAAATGACGCTTATGTTCCGTTAATTTGTATGCCGCTCAACTGTGAGTAGTGTTCGGACTTCTACCAATAAAGTGGTAGATTTACCACCTTTTTTCCTGAAATATAAGTTCTACCACGCAAACTTAAAAATAGGTGGTAGATTTTTATAGAAGTTTTCTGAAGAAACCTTATTTTTTCCACAATTATTCAGAGAAGTGTAAGTCAGTTCTTACGAGGGTGCTTATATAACTTTACGTGAACTCAACGATGCACTTAGAAAAGCGCTAAAAATTTTTTCTTATATCTTACATCATCATACATCATACATCTTACATCATATATCCCCCATATCCATACCATCCTCCATATATATACATACCCATACCCACCCATACCTTACATCTTACATCTTGTATCTTACATCTTACATCTTACATTCAAAATTGCCCCACACCGTGATCAAAGATGTTTACACATCAAAAATATTCACATATGATATCAATTTGGGTATCAAAAGGAAGCTGTGCTGATGAGTGGTAATTTTTCTCTTGATGACGAGCGTCTCGAGATCATTTCATGTGTAGAACATTTTTTGAATAAATATACGAATTTTTCGATTTATGAAATCGTTATCGCTATCGATATCGCAATCGATATCAAAAACGTTGTCGAAATTATTACCCGTACCCATCCATACCCTACATTTCACATCTTACATCATACATCTTACATCTTACATCCTACATCTTATCTGGGGGATATATCCATACCATCCTCCATATACATACCCATACCCACCCATACCTTACATCTTACATCTTACGTCTTACATCTTACATCTCACATTTAAAATTCCCCCATACCGTGAGCAAAGATGTTTACGCATCAAAAATATTCACATATTATAATAATAATCTCACAAATGCGATTTTTTTAATTCAGGCGCAAAAACGAATAAAAAAGTTAGCGCTATGAATTATTATTCATATCGATTAATGATTCGTGAAAATGAAGAATCTCACATTCTGAAATGGAAAATATTGTTCCACCAATTTGTCGTGGATATGAATGCAAAAATTGAGACCGAGCGCTTAAACTATATCAAATTCAACCAGACTAAGTTACGACCTGAGGAATACATTCACTCACGGGATGCAGTGAATAACGATGGAAATGTGAATGACATCGGTAGAATGATCATATTACCAGCAACATATACTGGTAGCCCGCGAGACATGCATGAATATGCACAGGATGCCATGGCGTATGTTCGCGCTTATGTACGGCCGGATCTGTTTATTACTTTTACATGCAATCCGCAATGAAGTGACATCAAAGGCCGTTTCCTGGCCAATCCCCAATTGATCGACACGACATAAATGCACGTATTTTCAAACTAAAATTAAAATCACTTATGGACTTTATTGTCAAACATAGAGTGTTTGGAGAGGTGCTTTGTTATATGTATTCCGTTTAATGGCAAAAGCGGGGATTGCCGCACGCACACATTTTGATTGATTGGTTGATAAAATTACACCGGGTCAAATTGATAGTGTGATATCAGCTGAAATACCGGATGAAACGATTGATCCAGATTTCTTCGAAGTCGTCAAAAAAATATGATACATGGATCTTGCGGTGCATTGAATGTGAACTCTCCGTGCATGATTGATGTTCGAAGCGATACCCACCAGCATTAATTTCGGATACGGTCACGATGGATATCCGGCATATCGTCGTCGATCCACTGATGACAATGGTAAATCAACGATAATTAAGATGGGAAATCATAATGTTGAAAATGACAATTGTTGGATTGTTCCATATTGTCCATTGTTGTCCAAAACATTCAAAGCGCATATTAACGTGGAATACTGAAATTCCGTTAAATCAATTAAATATGTGAATAAAGGAAGCGGTATGGCTGTATTCGGTGCAGTCAAAAATGACAACGACGATATTAAAAAATATCAAATGGGTCGTTATATAAGCAGTAACGAAGCGATATGGCGAATTTTTTCATTCCCAATATACGAAAGACATCCAAGAGTCTTTCATTTAGCGGTTCACCTTGAAAATGGCCAACGTGTTTATTTTACTCCTGCAAATGCAGCGCTTAGAGCAACAACTGCACCGTCTACAACTTTGACTGCCTTTTTCATTTATGCCAATCGGACGATTTTGGAAGAACATTGCTATATGCAGAAGTGCCACAATATTTCACATGGGATAAATCCAGGAAAACATTTCAAAGGCGAAAACAAGGAAACCAGTTCAAGGTCATCCTTATGTGTTCTCAACAGATACATTAGGATGCATTTATGCAGTTCATCCAAATAATGCTGAGTGTTTTTACTTGCGATTGTTGTTAATTAATGTTCGTGGACCAACATCATTCCAACCTTTAAGAACAATTAATGGTGAATTGTGCGCTATATATCGCGAAGCATGTCAACAATTAAATTTGTTGGAGGATGACAAGCATTGGGAAGATACGCTTGCCGTTTCAGCTGTAATAGCCAGTCCACATCAAATACCAATATTATTTTCGATAATAATTGCAATGTGCTCCCTATCTAATCCATTGGAATTATGGCATAATATATGTATAAGGCAGATGATATTTTAAACCAAATGCGTCGAAATACTGCAAATTATGAGTTGGAATTCACGTTGGAAATTTACAATGAAGCATTGATAAGGATTGACGACATTTGTTTGTCGATGTCAAAGAAATCGTTTGTACAATTGGGCATGCCAGCAGCAAATCAGCCAATGCATCATATTGCTACGAATATTAGCAAAACTAAGGAGTGCTGCCAGCTCTAAGCCGATGCTAAGCAGTGACGTGAATGCACATCAATAATTCAATCATCATGCATCTACATAAACGAAGCAATAAATGCGTCTACATATATGTACCATGTATGGATACGAGCAGCGGAGAGTCAATGCACAAATACATGCATATATCTGAGATACTCCTATAAGTATGCAATGAGAAAAACTATAAAATTGTGCAATTGTAGTTACAGCTGAGAAGTTTGAGAGCTACTGGACTAGTAGATTCTGGAAGCGCCTAGAAGATGTATAAAATTGTGCAATTGTAGTTACAGCTGAGAAGTTTGAGAGCTCATGGACAATGCTAGTAGATTCTAGAAGATGCGAACGAGGAAACAAGAGAGTATAAAAGGCCGCAGATGTAGAGGCGCTGGAATTCAGTTTGATTTGAGTTGTCAAGCAGTTACGACTAAGACGATATCTAGCGAGCAATAGCAGTATTATTTTGAAAGTCAGTTTCATTTAAGCTATCAGTTTGGTTATTAAGCTATTCGTTGCACAGTTTGAGTGTTATTGTGAAGTATTTTAATAAAGGCCATTTTTGCATTATTCAATATTGGAGTTATTTATTCAACAGTTTAGCGATACGAATCTAGCAAAAGGATTTGCAGCAAATTCATTACAATTGGTGTCAGAAGAGGAATTGTTGAATAAATTCCAGAGGACAACAAGGACATGACAAAGTTCAGTGAATTGAAGATCCAGCAACTAAAGAAGGAGTTGGAGAGCTGTGGATTGAATACAACCGGCGTTGAACTTGAACTTCAGGCACGGCTACGAGAGGCAACGGAAGCAGAAGGAATTGATGTGGAAGAGTATGACTCTCATCTTGATGGCGAGGAAATAACAAAAATGGAAGAAACACCACAGACAATGGCGAACACAGACCTGGACATGATATTGGCTGCAATATCGGCACAAATGTCCGAAATGTCATCACAAATATCTACCAATATGTCATCACAATTGGAATCACAGGAGGCACGCATTTCAGAAATGTCGACACAGATAACATCCAAGATGGAAACTCAACTGGAAGAACAGAAAACATATATGGCATCCAAGATGGAAGCACAAGAGGAGCGCTTATCATTGCAGGTGGCACAAATGTCTTCGCAGTTAGAAGCACAGAATACAAAAATTGTACAGCTCGAGGACAAAATGGATGCCGAGATAGAAGCTTTGAGTGGTCGTATACAGGAGTTGCAAATAAATCGCCCAACAGTTTCAGCGAGTAATCCAAAGGTAAAAACTCCATCTTTAGACGGTTCTGTTCCTTTCCAGGTCTTCAAGCTACAGTTTGAGAAGACCGCAGCAGTGAACAACTGGAATGCGGAAGATAAAGTTGCTGCACTGTTCGTGGCATTGAAGGGGCCAGCAGCGGAAATCCTACAGACGATTCCCGAAGGAGAGCGGAGCAATTATGAAGCATTGATGGCTGCTGTAGAACGACGTTATGGAAGCGAGCATAGAAAACAGATATTCCAAATTGAGTTGCAAAACCGCCACCAAAGAGCGAATGAGACTTTGCAGGAGTTTGCCTCGGATGTTGAAAGGTTGGCACATTTGGCAAATGCGGACGCACCCGTGGAGTACACCGAGAGGGTAAAAATCCAGAGTTTTATAAATGGCATACGGGACGTAGAAACGAAGCGCGCGACATATGCAAACCCAAAACCCACATTCGCAGAAACGGTATCCTATGCACTGACTTAAGAAACAGCGTCGCTATTGAGTAAACCAGCATACAAAGCTCATCGTGTGGAAGTGGAGAGACCAGATTGGGTAGACACAATTTTGGAAGCACTGAAGGGATCTCAACAGAAGAATGCAGGAGTTATTAAATGTTTCAAGTGCGGCAACCCAGGTCACATTGCACGTCATTGCGATCTTGGTCCTAATAGTTCCAACAATGTGGGTGGCCGTAAACGCAAAGCTGGCGGAAATGAGCAATTGCGTGTCGGATGTAAAGAACGAAAACTTGCCCCGGCTATTGAATGTCCTGTGATATCTGTGTCGCAAATTGGAAGGAAATCAAGCAGTCTTACCATCAGAGGGAATGTGGATGGTAAAGAGCGTGTACTGACTGTAGATACGGGGGCATATCATTCCATGATTCGATCTGATTTGGTCTACAGGAGAGTAAAGTCATTACCTGGAGCAAGGTTGCGTACGGTCACAGGCGAGTATAATCAAGTCGAAGGCGAAGTGGTATGTGAGGTATTAATTGGAAAAGTCATGGTTCTACACAAATTCGTTGTGGCGGAGATCGTTGATGAAGTCATATTGGGAGTGGACTTCTTGTTTGACCATGACATCAGGAGCGATATGCGGAGAAAAAGTATGCGCTATAAGAAACAGGACATACCACTTAACTTTAGTCTGGAAAAAGGGTTCGGCAGTAATCGGGTACTGGTGGAAAAGACTCGACAAAGACCACGAAAGTCAAAGGCAATGGTTGATAGATCGAATGGGCCAAATAAATCAAAATCAAAACTACCTGCGAGAGAAACACTGGCATTGACAAAACCTAAAAGACGCAGGAAAACGAAGCAACGAATTTCCGAGAAAAAATGCGAGGGTAGTTTCAAGCCAGAGCGCACTACTGTGGGGAAACGTGGGAACGATACTGATCATGCAATGCAAATCCGTCCAGCGCAAGCTCTACGAAGTAGTTCATCGGCCAAACAACAGAGTGTGAAGGAACGAACCAGGGTATTGAGTGGTACGATGAAACACAGGTACCATGAGAACAATAATTCAAAAGGTTTCTTGGCGGGAGATTTGGTACTGTTATACAACCCTCACCGGCGGAAAGGTGTTCCATCCAAATTTCGGTGCAGTTGGGAAGGCCCGTACAAGGTTGTGAAGAAGATCAGTGATACCATCTACCGCATACAAAGCATTGAGAAACCACGGAGTAGAAGAGTGGTACATTTGGCGATGCTAGCAGCGTTTAGATCGAGAGATTTGTCTGATCGGGACGATCAGACTTAGGTGGAGGGCAGTGTTACGAATATTAGCAAAACTAAGGAGTGCTGCCAGCTCTAAGCCGATGCTAAGCAGTGGCGTGAATGCACATCAATAATTCAATCATCATGTATCTACATAAACGAAACAATAACTGCGTCTACATATATGTACCATGTACGTATACGAGCAGCGGAGAGTCAATGCACAAATACATGCATATATCTGAGATACTCCTATAAGTATGCAATGAGAAAAACTATAAAATTGTGCAATTGTAGTTACAGCTGAGAAGTTTGAGAGCTACTGGACTAGTAGATTCTGGAAGCGCTTAGAAAATGTATAAAATTGTGCAATTGTAGTTACAGCTGAGAAGTTTGAGAGCTCATGGACAATGCTAGTAGATTCTAGAAGATGCGAACGAGGAAACCAGAGAGTATAAAAGGCCGCAGATGTAGAGGCGCTGGAATTCAGTTTGATTTGAGTTGTCAAGCAGTTACGACTAAGACGATATCTAGCGAGCAATAACAGTATTATTTTGAAAGTCAGTTTCATTTAAGCTTTCAGTTTGGTTATTAAGCTATTCGTTGCACAGTTTGAGTGTTATTGTGAAGTATTTTAATAAAGGCCATTTTTCCATTATTCAATATTGGAGTTATTTATTCAACAGTTTAGCGATACGAACCTAGCAAAAGGGCAAATAAGAGGATTTGCAGCAAATTCGTTACAATATGTTCAATCGAGAACTGGAGCGTGAATACCATTATCATTGTAATGAACTAAACACATTTGTAACATCAAATTTAACGCAATTGAATGACCAAAAGCAACATGTTTATGATACAATCATGAAAAATGTTAGGCATGGAACTGGTGGATTGTTGTTCTTGGATGCTCCTGGGGGAACAGGCAAGACCTTTTTGATTTCATTGATATTAGCAACAATTCGATCAGATATGACGTTGCATTGGCACTCGCTTCTTCCGGAATTGCGGCTACATTAATGGAAGGCGGCCGCAAAGCACATTCTGCATTAAAGTTGCCTTTGAATATGCAGGTAAATGAAACACCAATATGTAATATTTCGAAAACATCTGGAATGGCAAAAGTTCTTAAAGTATGTAAGCTCATCGTATGGGACGAGTGTACTATGGCTTTGAAAGATCTACGAGGAAGCCAAACAGTGTTTGGAGGTGCCATGATTTTATTGGCTGGAGATTTCAGGCAAACATTACCTGTGATTGCATTACCTGTGAATGCATGTTTAAAATCATCGTTTCTATGGAGACATGTAAACACGCTTACACTTAATACAAACGTACGTGTTCAACTACAAAACGATCCGTCAGCAGGTGAATTTTCACAGCAATTACTGAAAATCGGAAATGGCCAAATGTCTGCCGATCCAACAGGAATGATTATATTGCCTAACAATTTCTGCACTTTTGCACAGTCTAAAGAGGCATTGATACAGAGTGTATTTCGAAACATAGTTCAACATTACAAAAACTATGATTTGCTCAGCGAAAGAGCAATTTTAGCTGGGAAAAATAAGGACGTCAATGATATAAATGCAGCCATTCTGGATCAAATACCTGGTGACATATTTGCATATAAGTCAATGGACACTATTACTGATCAAGATGATGTCGTAAATTATCCAACTGAATTCTTAAACTCACTCGATTTGCCAGGCCTACCACCTCATAATTTACGATTAAAAATTGGAGCACCGATTATTATGCTGCGCAACATTAATGTGCCACGATTTGCAACGGTATCAGACTCGCTGTGAAGAAGCTAATGGGTAACGTTATTGAATCAACAATTTTGAAAGGGAAGTACAAATGAGAAGACGTTTTGATACCCAGAATTAAATTGATTCCGACGGATTTACCACTCGATTTCAAGCGTTTGCAGTTCCCTATTAGCTTTGCCTTCGCTATGACAATTAATAAAGCGCAAGTACAGTCTCTACAAATGTGCGGTATTAATTTAGAATACCCAATTTTTTCTCATGGACAATTGTATTTAGCTTGCTCACGAGTAGGCAAACCATCGCCATTATTCATTTACGCGAAAGATGGAAAATTCAAAAACGCTGTCTACCAAAAAGTGTTAAAATAAAGTTCGAATGAAATTGTATCAAAGAATTTGCTTTGTTTCGTATTAATTTTATTCTCTTTCAGCAAATCATTGAATTTATCGCCTAGCAAAGCGGGCAAGGGTACGCTATAGTGTATAATTCTTCTTTGCATGTCGATCTTGATGCCATGGTCAACTAAGAAGCCCACTCCCAATACGACTTCATCAGAAATCTCTGCCACATCGAATTTGTATGGAACCGAGAAAATTAAGACAGATGATGTTCTGGGTCACCCTGGTCCACATTTTGGTTGATATCTCGAAAACGCCTTCACATATACAACTCAGGGCTACTCCCTTTTAAAATACTTTTAATACCTTCCATTTTATACCCATGTCATACAAACACATTCCAGGGTTACCCTAGGTTCATTTTCCTACTTAGTTATTTTCCCTTCTTTTGTCTCCAAAGCTCTCAGCTGAGTATGTAATGTTCGGTTACTCCCTTAGCCTTCCTGACTTGTTTTTATTTACCTTAGGGGTAAGGTTTATTTGTAGTGTGATATGATGCACTATATTTTCCTTATTCTAAGGTTTATCTGTCAGGTGTGAAACCATTATTCCTTATTCCTAAGAACAGCTCATGGCGGAACTAATGTCAAAATCGTACTGCGCAGGAAGTAGATGTATCAAATCATATTAAAAAAGTACAAATCAGCTGTCACCGTGCTGCCACCTTGTATAGTTCCGCCATGCACCAGCTTATGCCTGTTTTTGCTGGGCTATGTTGTATATGTATACACATTTTTCAATGAACTCGTTAATACATAACTGCTTGGTTTCGTTTTTTTGCTTCTCAACTACAATTCCATCTAAAACAAGTAAGGACAGGACTGCCATCGGGTGTGCCGAAGTCTTCGTACCTTTCATGAATGGGGCTAATGTAATAACCAAATAATCAGCTGCTTAAGATAAGAAATATATAGTGAACAGATGTACGTACCTTAGCGATTTTTAAGATAAATATAAAATAAAACAAGTAAAGGTGTCTAAGTTCGGTTGTAACCGAACTTTATATACTCATCGTGAGCTTCAATTGTACATTTCATTTCAGATAAATTACTTTTCTACATAACACGTGGCACAGCCCGTTTAAAAAAAATGTCTCCCCATTTCCTCTTACAATAAAACTTGATAAGTGAAATATCATTGATTCAGAACTATTTTTTGCTAAGTTATAGCCCATTATTCTAGTATACCACCCTCTTAAACTTGTTTCATATCTAAGTTGCCGTGGTCTTTAACCGATCTCGTCCATTTTTTCTACAAATATTTCCTGCTATAGGGAAAATTTGTTTACCAAATTTTATTACGATCCGTTAATTTTTCTTAGAGTTATGGCTCCCAAAACATAGAAAAATGCTTAGTCATAAAAGGGGCGGTGCAACGCCCATTTTTTTAAATTTGAAGTTTTTCCTATTTATTGTTATAAATACTCTTTGGAAATGAAATACCATTGATATAAAGCTCTTTTTTGTAAAGATATAGCTTATCTTATTCGTCCACGACCCTTTTAAAAACCTTAAAACAAAAATTGGGCGTGGTTCTCAACCGATTTCGTAAATTTTTCTTCAAAGCATTCCTTATAGTAAAGGCAACCTCTCTATCGAATTTTGTTACAATAGGTTTTACGATTTTTGATTTATGATTAATAATATTTGTAAAATTGATTTTACAACAAGTGGGCGGTACCACGCCCATTTTAAAAAAAATTTTCAAATTTTTATCAAGAGTCTCAATATGAGTCCAAACGTCAAATTTCAACATTCTAGGTGTATTATTTACTAAACAATCCGGTTTTTGTGTTTTCCAAAATGTTATATATATACAAAGTGGGCGTGGTTATCATCCGATTTCACTCATTTTCAATACCAATCTATTCTGGGTCCAGATAAGCCCGTGTACCAAATTTGGTGGAGATATCTCAATATTTACTCAAGTTATCGTCTTAACGGACAGACGGACAGATAGACGGACGGACATGGCTCAATCAATTTTTTTTTTCGATACTGATGATTTTGATATATGGAAGTCTATATCTATCTCGATTCCTTTATACCTGTACAACCAACCGTTATCCAATCAAAGCTATAATACTGTAACGAAATTACTGCAAATCCTCTTATTTGCAACCTTCTACTAACGTTCGTATCGCTAAACTGTTGAATAAATAACTCCAATATTTAATGATGCAAAGTGGCCTTTATTAAAGTACTTCACAATAACACTGATACTTCACAACTAATAGCTTGCTTAAATGAAACTGATTGTCGCGTCTCCACTGTTGCTGCCTTTTTATACTCTGTGATTTCTCGTTCGCATCTTCTAGGCGCTTCCATTTCCAGAATCTACTAGAAGGCCATCAGCTATAAAATTACTACGTTTTTAGCTTCTCATATGCGCGTGTATGTATGAACACAATTATAATTGCATACTTTCGGGAGTATCTCAGATTTGTACATGGGGTTGTGCGTTGCTTCTCCGCTGCGTGTATGTACATATGTGTAGACATAATGATTGAATTATTGATGTGCATGCAAGTCACTGCTTAGCATCGGCTTAGAGATGATAGTATCCCTTAGTGCTGCTAATATTCGTTACACTGCCTTCCACCCAAGTCTGATCGTCCCGATCAGACAAATCTCTCGATCTAAACGCTGCCAGCCTTTCCAAATGAACCAATTTCATTTTGGTTTGTAGTTTGCCAATGGTTTTTATGCGGTAAACTACATCGTTGATCCGTTTTATAACTTTGTATGGGCCTTCCCAATTACACTGCAATTTCGGGGACAAACCTTTTTTTCGTTGTGGGTTGTATAACAGCACCAAATCTCCTTCCTGAAAACCTTCCGAATTAATTGCTTTATCGTTATCTGGCTATCATCTTGTCACTCATAATCTTTGCTCGTTGCCTTAAAAGATCGTGTATCTCTCTCAGCTCTTCTTCCAAGACACCAGTGGATTTCTTGACATTTCTCTCCGCATCGGCATCTATCCCAAACTTCAAATCAGCTGGAAGTCGAAGGTCATTGCCAAAAATTACTTTTGCAGGGGTTTGGCCCGTTGTCTTTTGCACTGCTGATCGGTAAGCCATCAGGAATAATGGTATGCGGGTATCCCACTCCTTATGGTACTTGTATACTACTTTCCTTAAATGCTCCTCCAAGGATCTATTGAAACGCTCCACCATACCATCGGACTGAGGATGCAATGCAGTTGTCCGTGTTTTTCGAATGCCCAATGATTAGCACATTTCCTGGAACACAGCTGATTCGAAATTCCTGCCTTGGTCAGAATGTAACTCCATTGGTACCCCATACCTTGCAACCCAATCGTCGGTAACCACTTGTGCTACTGTTTCTGCTTCTTGGTTCGGGGTTGGGTATACCTCTGGCCATTTGCTGAAATAAGCCATAACCACCAGTACATATTTGTTTCCGCAGTTGCTAGTAGGAAATGGACCTGCGACATCCGTAGCGATCCTTTCAAATGGTGCACCTGAGTTATATTACTTCATCTGGCCATGACTTCGGGTTTTGGGCCCTTTCGCTCTGCTACAAACCTCGCAGTTCGCAATCCGCTCAGTGACCGACTGACGGCAACCAACCCAATAGAATCTCTGTTTAATCTTCTCGAGCGTCTTTGTGATTCCAAGATGACCTCCGCTTGGACCATTATGCAGCTCGTTGAGAACGTCAGGAATCCTCTTTCTGGGAACAACTATCCGTTTATTCTTGCATTGACCATCCTCACTCTCCCATGCTCGATGCAAGCAACCGGATATCAATTCTAAACTGTTCCACTGTGCCCAATATGCCTTCACAATGGGACTCTCTGCTGACATCTCTTCTCTGTTTGGTCT
Organism: Eurosta solidaginis; assembly: GCF_040869045.1. Classification (NCBI taxonomy): domain Eukaryota; kingdom Metazoa; phylum Arthropoda; class Insecta; order Diptera; family Tephritidae; genus Eurosta; species Eurosta solidaginis. The sequence goes on along the minus strand of NC_090322.1, from coordinate 119,756,790 downwards.
TTCGTTTCGTTCGAGCCCTTGTATAGCATGTGACAGATCTGCATCTTCTAGCTGACACTTTCTTAGTTGTTCCTTGTCCCATTCATCCGCACACGTTATAGCCATTAGCCGGGCAAGTATAATGTCTTCTTTAGCCTCGGCCTTTGAACAGTGCTTGTATTCCAAACTATATGGTCTTCGTGACATTGCATCGGCATTCCCATGGGTACTACCTTTCCGATGCTCAATGGAAAAGTCATAGCTTTTTAGCCGCTCGATCCACCGTGCCAATTGTCCTTCTAGATTACGGAACTGCAGAAGCCATTTCAACGCTGCGTGATCTGTCCTAACGCGGAATCGCTGGCCGTAGAGGTATTTGTGAAAATATTTAATGCACTCTACCAATGCCTACAGCTCTCTCCGTGTAACGCAATAGTTCCTCTCTGGTTTTCCAATCGAACGGCTGTAGTATGCAACTACCTTCTCCTGCCCATCAATCAGTTGGGATAAAACGCCTCCCATAGCATATCCACTCGCATCTGTATCTAGAATAAAGGTTGCTCCTGGAATCGGATATGCCAACATTGGGGCAGTGCAGAAACGCTCTTTCAATGTTTGGAAAGCCACTTCTTGCTCCTTCTTCCATTCAAAAGCTTTATTTTTTCTTGTAAGCTCATGGAGGCTATGGGCTACGCTGGAAAAGTTTGGTACAAATCGCCGGTAATATGTGCACAGCACAAGGAAACTTCTTAATTCATGCAAGTTCTGTGGTATTGGCCAATTACTACCTCTATCTTTTCATTCGCTGTATGGATACCTTCTGTCGTTACCTTGTGACCCAAATAATTTACCAGCGCCAGCTATTCTCTGGAAAACTTCCTCCAAGTTTTTAAGATGTTCATCGAAGTTCTTGCCCAATACGATCATGTCGTCTAGGTATACCAATCATGTTTTCCAATGCAGTCCTTTCAATACCTGATCCATGAGTCTCAAAAGTAGCTGGTGCATTACAAAGTCCAAAAGGCATTACTGTAAATTGCCAAAGACCATCTCCGACGCTAAAGGCTGTTTTTTCTTTGTCTTCCTCCTTCACCTCCACTTGCCAGTAGCCACTTTTCAGGTCCAGTGTGGAAAACCATTTCGTACCAGAGAGCGAGTCCAGAGTGTCGTCAATTCTTGGCAATGGGTAGCTATCCTTTTTCGTGCCGTCGTCCAACTTGCGGTAGTCCACGCAAAACCTCATTTCCCATCCTTCTTCTTCACAATTACCACAGATGAGCTCCATGGACTAGCTGATGGTTCCATGAAGCCGCTGTCGCTCATTTCTTGTACGATTTGACTCACAACTTCCCGTTTTGCCAGTGGAACACTACGAGGAGCTTGACGTATCGGCCTCGCGTCTCCAGTGTCAATTTGATGTTTCACAACATTGGTGCGGCCTGGTTTGGAACCATCCTGGTCAAATATGTTTGCGTACTTTAGGAGCAGTTGCTTTGCCTTACTCTGATAATCTTCCTCTAGCCCCTCCGTCCATGCCGTGATGTCATTTGAAAAATCAGTATTACTAGATGAAACGTGTTCCTGGAGCTGTTCACAGTTAATAACTACTTCAGCCTTTTGGCATCTTCCCAAAATAGCCCCTTTGGTCAGTTTGAGTGGTGACTTGAACTCATTGAGTACTCTTACCGGAATACGTCCATCTTGTTTTGTCATAGCCAGGGTTTTTCCTACAAGTATGTTCGGTGCTGATTTGTTTGCTGCTTCACAACCCACAATTTGTTTGTCCCACAATGTCCATCAACCTTTGCCCAGATGACTGCTTCTGATTTTGGTGGTATTTGCTGACTCTCTTCCACCAGCACTCGTTTACTGGTGTAGCCTCTCTCGTAGCCGAAATTAAGTGGCACATCCATGTTCTTATATCGCATCGTCTTGCTTTGCATATCGATCTTGATGCCTTGGTCGATTAAGAAGTCTACTCCAATTATGATTTCATCAACAATCTCTGCCACTATAAAATTGTGTACTACCGTGACGTTCCCAATTGCGACTTCACATGCTACTTCACCTAGAACCGTGGTGTTTTCTCCAGTGGCTGTACGCACTCTTGCTCCATCCAATGGTCTTATTTTCTTGTTGACTAAATCCGCTCGAATGATGGAATGAGGTGCACCCGTATCTACAGTCAAAAAACGTTCCTTTCCATCCACATGTCCTCCGACAGTAAGATTGTTTGACCTTCTTCCAATTTGTGAAATAGAGATTATGGGGCATTCAATTGAGGGAGCCAGCTGTCGCCCTTTGCGGCTGACTCGCTTTAGTTTAACGATTGATTGGTCTTGGAGATCTGCTCATCTCCTTCAGCTCTCCGTTTACGACCACCCACATTGTTGGAACTGTTAGGGTTGGTGTTGCAATAACGCGCAATGTGCCCTGGCTTTCCACACTTAAAGCATTTGACTGCATCATTATTCTTCTGCTGCGTACCCTTCAATGCTTGCAAAATTGTGTCTACCCACTCTGGTCTTTCTACTTCCACACGATGAGCCTTATATGCTGGTTTACTCAATAGGGAGGCAGTTTCCTTAGTCAATGTATGTGATACCGTTTCAGCAAATGTCAGCTTTGGGTTTGCGTATGTAGTTCGCTTCATTTCCACGTCCCGTATGTCATTTATAAAACTTTGGATTTTTACCTTTTCGGTGTATTCCACGGGTGCGTCCGCATTTGCTAAATGGGCCAATCTTTCAACATCCGAGGCAAACTCCTGCAAAGTCTCGTTAGCTTTTTGGTACAGGTTTTGCAATTCTACAGCGGCCATCAATGCTTCATAGCTATTACGTTCGTACTCTGGGATGGTCTGTAATATCTCTGCAGCTGGTCCTTTTAAAGCCACGAACAATGCAGCAACTGTATATTCGGCATTCCAGTTGTTCGCTGCTGACGTCTTCTCAAATTGGAGCTTAAATACCTGGAAAGGAACAGAACCATCAAACGTTGGGGATTTTACCTTCAGAGTAGACGTTGAAGCGATTGGACGGTTCAATTGTAACTCCTGAATCCGATCTTTCAAAGCATCCATCTCGGCCTCCATTTTATCTTGTCTTTCACTAAAAACCACCAGCTGCGATGAGAATTTTGTTTCCTGTGCCTCAACTGCTCAGCCAACTTAGATGTCATATATGTCTTCTGTTCTTCCAGTTGAGTTTCCATCTTGGATGCCATATATGTCTTCTGTTCTTCCATCTTGGATGTTAAACGTGCCCCCTGCGATTCCAGCTGAGATGCCAATGTCGATGTTTGAGCAGTTATTGCTGCCAATATCATGTTCAAGTCTGTGCTGGTAACTGTCTGCGGTGTTTCATTTTTCTCCTCCAATTTTGTTGTCTCATCGCCATCAAGATGAAAGACATACTCTTCCACGTCAATTCCTTCTAATTCCATTGCCTGCCGTAGTCGTTCCTGAAGTTCGAGTTTAATGCCGGTTGTATTCAATCCACGGCTCTCAAATTACTTCTTCAGTTGCTGGATCTTCAATTCACTTAACTTTGCCATGTCCAAGTTGTATTCGAAATCTCCAGAATTTATTCAACAATTCATCTTCTGACACCAATTGTAACGAATTTACTGCAAATCCTCTTATTTGTAACCTTCTACTAACGTTCGTATCGCTAAACTGTTGAATAAATAACTCCAATATTTAATAATGCAAAATGGCCTTTATTAAAGTACTTCACAATAACACTCATACTTCACAACTAATAGCTTGCTTAAATGAAACTGATTGTCGCGCCTCCACTGTTGCTGCCTTTTTATACTCTGTGATTTCTCGTTCGCATCTTCTAGGCGCTTCCATTTCCAGAATCTACTAGTTGGCCATCAGCTATAAAATTACTACGTTTTTAGCTTCTCATATGCGCGTGTATGTGTGAACACAATTATAATTGCATACCTTTGGGAGCATCTCAGATAAGATATCTGAATATGTTTGTATGTGTGAGCGACACTTGCACAACCATTGCATATTTTCGAGAGTATAGCTGCAGATATTGGTGCTTTATCGGTAACCGTATAGGTAACCTTATAACAGCTGATTCGACCAACCTTATGAGAATCAATGCAATCGGTTATTGGTGCCGCTAAGGTCGTAACCGTATCGTAGCCAACCAATTGGTTTTTGGTTTACCGTCGAAACGATAAACTGAACGATAAGCTGATTACGTTAGGGATACGACTACAGCGATACGACATACGGCACCAATGACTCCCGCTTATCTCAGATTTATACATGTGGTTGTGCGTTGCTTCTCCGCTGCGTGTATGTACATATGTGTAGACATAATGATTGAATTATTGATGTGCATGCAAGTCACTGCTTAGCATCGGCTTAGAGATGATATTATCCCTTAGTGCTGCTAATATTCGTTAGAATTCTATGTCTGCAAAGCTCTCTGAGTATAAAAATAGGTAGGTACTTTGTGCGAGGATGCAAAGTTTCACGTTTTTTGTGATCTGCATGTAAAAACTATGACCACGAATCACTTATTTCAACAATATATGACGTAAGCGTAAGTATTTGATAAAATTTGAAGCTTTTAGCTGTTAAAATGATGCAGTAATTACGAAAAGTTTCTTATCTGAACAATCGGTTGTATGAGATATATACTATATATATTACCGATTTATAAAACAGACAACAATGAATGCTCTATACGTAAACATTCGGTGAAATTTGAAGCTTCTAGCTGTTAAAACGGGGCAGTAATTACAAAAAGCTTCTTATCTGTGGGGGATATACCCTATATATGTATGTACATGACCGATCTCATCCAGTTTTTCAGACAACAATATGTGCAATATACGAAAGCATATGGTGAAGTTTGAAGCTTCAATCTGATAAATTGAGGAAGATATGACAAAAATCCTCTTTTCTGAAAAATCAGTTATATGTGGGATATATGCTATAGTTGTCCGATCCGGCCGGTTCCGAAAAATATCTAATCAGACACCTAAATACACCCGCTCACTAAATTTTATCAAGATATCTCAAAAATTGAGGGACTAGTTTGCATATAAACAGACAGACGGACATGGCTAAATCAACTCAGCTCTTCATTGTGATCATTTCGGTATACTTATTGGTGGGTCTATCTATTTTCCTTTAAGAACTTACAATTTTGAGAATCGTGACGAAGTTAATATACCATTTCATTTTCATGGAAGGTATAAAAATTTGGAAAAGGAAATAAGTAATGAACCTAGAAAATCGCACATTTCATGGATTGTTGTATGCACATATATGTACATACGTATATACATATATACATACCTACTTGTCGAGTCTATTCGTACACATTCCAAGTTACAGTCACAGCAGTATGAAATCTTTATAAATTACTTCCAACGATTTTATGTAATTTACGAATGCTATAGAGATAAACAATTCAACAATTTTATCCGAAGCATGCAAATAAAAACTTTGACTTCGAAATCGACAATGTCGGCCCTCTGTTTATAAAGTGGAAGCAGAAAAAATCCACTTTAAATTTATGACGTATTTTAGCACGCTAAAATTTTGGCGGCCGCCTTGGTGTGGTGGGAGCGTGCTCGGCTACCATAAAGAAGATTCTTGGTTTAAAGCCCGGGGAAAGCAACATCAAAATCTTAAAAAAAAATTCTAAACGGGGTCGCCCCTTGGCAGTTGTTTGGAAAACACCCGAGTGCATTTCTGCCTGAAAAGCTTCTCAGATAGTGATAGAACAACACCAATACTGAGTGAGTAGTATCGATACTTTTCCAAAAAACTACTCGAGGATTTCGTACCCAATGCTTCTTACGAAGTCCTGGGTAAAGTATCAACACTTAGCCTCGATAATTTCCCCGATAGGTTAGGTTAGGTTGAACTGGCCGGTCCATGAGGACCACACATAGACTGAATGAGTCCGTAGTGTTAGTAGAAGTTTGTTTAACGACCAAATGGAAATACCCTATCAAAAACCAGGACCTAGGTTATAAAATAGTTACGTGCTCTTGGAAAATACTAGAAGCTTTCTAGGACATATGCCACTTGCTGCTTCTAGATCTCACAGCAGTATCACTCCTCATAGCTGGAGTCTTAACCTGGCAAGCGCAGGACACGAGCACAAAACTTTCTCGATGGTTTCCTCCTCCAACCCACACTTCCTTCATCTGCTATCTCTGCCCACGCCTAATTTAAAGGTATGTGACGCCAGAAGGCATTAGCAAGTCAAAATACCCGTCATGAGTCTACAGTCCTCTTTTTTTAATGGTACGAGCAAGTTTGTTAGTCTAAGGTTGTAAGACCCACACATAATCTTTGACACTTTACAGCCCCGTGCTTGTGTCCACGCCTTTTCCGCTTGGTCTATCATGTGCACCTCTCGCCTTCGCTTAATCCCACCTAATCTAATTGGGATATTTAGGGATCCAGCTTCAAGGGATGCACCCTTCTCCCTGTCCCGATTCTTTCCAGGATTGCTTACACTCTAACAGGCTTTTAGATGCTGTGCTATGCTAGACTTTTGCGTTAATTTCTGCTTGGCTATCAATATAAAAGTTGACACCGCTGCAGTTTAGGCTATTTTCAACCAGTGCTTCTACTGATTTGTGACGGCTAATACTTCCGCCTGAAAAAAGCTACAGTGATAGGATCTGTTTATTACCGGATCAGCACAGTATACCGCAGACCCTACTCCTTCCATTACTTTGAAACCATTGGTGTACACATGTATCGCCTCCTCCGCTCGTTCTCCGATACTTTACCCAGTGCCGATGGTTTACAAGCTAAAGCGCTGGACCCACAAGAATTGGATGTTGAAGTATTTTTGTTTGAAAAGATGTATTTTCCTTATCTTTTATTGCTTTATAAAATTCCTTTCGAGATCTATGCTGCAACCATAAATTGAAACCTGTAAGCGGTCCTCATTTCAGGCTTCTATCGTTGCAGGCAGAGCGCATGTAGAAAGTAGTTCTATAAAGTAAATTAATAATGAAACAAGTAAAGATGTCGAAGTTCGGGTGTATCCGAGCATTATATACTCAGCGTGAGCTTCAATTGCAATTTTCATTTCAGATAATTTACTTTTCTACATAACACGTGGCACCGCCCGTTTAAAAATATGTCTCCCCATTTCCTCTTACAATAAAACTTTATAAGTGAAATATCATTGATTCAAAACTATTTTTTGCTAAGTTGTAGCCCATTATTCTAGTATACGACCCTTTTAAACTTGTTTCATATCTAAGTTGACGTGGTCTTCAACCGATCCCGTCCATTTTTTACTAGAAATATTTTCTGCTATAGGGAAAATTTGTGTACCAAATTTTATTACGATCCGTTAATCTTTCTTCGAGTTATGGCTCCCGGGACATAGAAAATTGCTTAGTCATAAAAGGGGCGGTGCCACACCCAATTTTTTTAATTTGAAGTTTTTCGTATTTGCTGTTAGAAATACACTTGGAAAATGAAATACCATTGTTATAAAGTTCTTTTTGCAAAGATATAGCTTATTTTATTCATCCACGATCCTTTAAAAAATCTTTTATATAAAAGTGGGCGTTGTCCTTAACCGATTTCGTTAATTTTTCTCCAATGCATTCCTTATAGTAAAGGCAACCTCTCTGCCAAATTTTGTTACGATAGGTTTAACTATTTTTGATTTATGATTAATAATATTTGTAAATTTGATTTTATTACAAGTGGGCGATTCCACGCCTCTTTTAAAATTTTTTTTCAAATTTTTATCAAGAGTCTCCGTATTAGTCCACATGTCAAATTTCAACATTCTAGGTGTATTATTTACTAAATAATCAGGTTTTTTGTGTTTTCAAAAATGTTATATATATAAAAAGTGGGCGTGGTTATCATCCGATTTCGCTCATTTTCAATACTAATCTATTCTGGGTCCAGATAAGAACGTGTACCATATTTGGTGAAGATATCTCAATATTTACTCAAGTTATTGTGTTAATGGACAGACGGACGGACGGACATGGCTCAATCAAAATTTTTTTCGATACTGATGATTTTGATATACGGAAGTCTATATCTATCTCGATTCCTTTATACATGTACAACCAACCGTTACCCAATCAAAGTTAATATGTGTTATAATGTGTGCAAAGCACTCTGAGTATAAAAAATAGCTATTTTGAAATAAAAAACTTCAAGTTTGGATTACAAGGGAAAAACCAACAAATTTTTTTAGCGTTTTCTTATGATCTGGATACCGCGCTTTAAGATTTTCTACTAAGTTCACAATACACGGTTTCATTCAAAAAGAAGTTAGGACGGGACTGTCTTCGGCTGCTCTCTTCCCCTGCTTCTATAGGCGGGTTCGCTGGATTTCAAAGCGGAACTTACGGGGCGGGTATTCAGGCCAATGATATAAATACCGTAAGCTCTGCAGCTAGTATAATTTTCTCTCTGAAACTTCGTTTAGTTTTGAACGGCTCGGAAATGTCCTTCCCAATTTTGACTAAGTCGGGGTCCAATTCATGTTCTGTGAATTTATAAAATGAAAAAGAATTTTCATACATGTGACCAAATTTTTGGATGAGTTTTTTTCATTTAATCACTTCACAGAATGTGAATTGGCCCCATTATTGGTTGTGCTCAAGGTCATTTTGTACATTGGTATACGTTTTTCGAGGCAACCAAATTCAGACAAAGCGGCATATAGGCAGCTCCTTTTTGTTCTATCGAAAGGTGGCATTAAAATCAGCGAAGAGGTTATGTGTGTCAATTCATTTTTAGCAGGTAGTAAAAATCTACTAGATGGTAGATTTACCTGGTCTGAAGCCGCACTGATAAGGTCTAGTCAGCCGATTCACAGTGGGCTTCTATCTTTCGCACAGTCCCCCTTATTGTTATGGCTCGTTATGGCTTAGAATATAACCGCGGCAGGTATGCCTGTTGTAAGAGGCGATTCAAATACTAAATTCATTCAAGGGGTTGTCTGGCGCAACCCTTTTAAGGGGCTGCCAGCGCTATTTATAGCTTCTCCAACTCAATTGTCAACCTTACCCACCCGTGGCGAATACTGTTTCTTTAACAGCCGAGGCTCTGGCGACCCCAAGCTCCTCATGTATCTAGGGGGTGCTGCTTGTTAACGGAACGTACTGGACCTGCATCCGGCAAAGGACGATCAACATCGACAACACTACCTATAACTCTCATTATCGCTACAACAATAACACCAACAACATTCCAATCGTCGGGCAAGCGTTCGCCCGACCATATTTTGCAAAAAGCTGATGCATGCCCTTTACCAACTCCTCGCTGTCGTATTTGAATAGCGCCCACGACACTTTTGTTTTTTTAATGTGGCAATTGATAATCGGGTTGGTTGGTTATTCCATCATCACTTTTTCAAAACTTTATATAGCTAGAAAAGTACCGAATGACCACGTGAACCTACTGTGAAATTTTTGTCAAGATAGGTTGAGTACTTTGGACGCTCATAGGTTGCACACACATACACACATTCATTTTTATACTCAGCTGAGCAGAGCTCACAGAGTATATTAACTTTGTTCGAATAACGGTAATCCGTAACGGCATAAACTAATCGAGATAGATATAGACTTCTATATATCAAAATGATCTGGGCGAAAAAAGAAATTCATTTAGCCATGTCCGTCCGTCCGTCCGTAAACACGATAACTTGAGTAAATTTTGAGGTATGTTGATGAAATTTGGTATGTGGGTTCCTGGGCGCTCATCTCAGATCGCTATATAAAATGAACGAAATCGGAATACAACCACGCCCACTTTTTCGATATCGAAAATTTCGAAAAACCTAAAAAGTGCGATAATTCATTACCAAAGACGGCTAAAGCGATGAAACTTGGTAGATGTGACCTTATGACGCAAAATAGAAAATTAGTAAAATTTTAGACAATGGGTGTGGCACCGCCCACTTTTAAAAGAAGGTAATTTAAAAGTTTTGCAAGCTGTAATTGCAAGCAGTCGTTGAAGATATCATGATGAAATTTGGTAGGCACGTTACCCCTATTACTATATGTGTGCTAAATAAAAATTAGCGAAATCGGATGACGAACACGCCCACTTTTAAAACAAAATTTTTTTAAAGTCAAATTTTAACAAAAAATTTAATATCTTTACAGTATAAAAGTAGATTATGTCAACATTCAACTCCAGTAATGATATGGTGCGACAAAATACAAAAATAAAAGAAAATTTCAAAATGGGCGGGGCTCCACCCTTTTTCATTTAATTCGTCTAGAATACATTTAATGCCACAAGTTGAACAAAAATTTACCAATCCTTGTAAAATTTGGTAGGGGCATAGAGTCTATGACGATAACTGTTTTCCGTGAAAATGGACGAAATCGGTTGAAGCCACGCCCAGTTTTTTTTACACAGTCAACTGTCTGTCCTTCCGCTCGGACGTTAACACGATAACTTGAGTAAGAATCGATATATGTATCTTTACTAAACTCAGTTCACGTAATTATCTAAACTGATTTTGTATTGGTATAAAAAATGGCCGAAATCCGACTATGACCACGGCCACTTTTTCGATATCGAAAGTTAGTAAAAATGAAAAAAATGCCATAATTTTATACCAAATATGAAAAAGTGATGAAACATGGTAATTGGATTGGTTTATTGACGCAAAATATAACTTTAGAAAAAACTTTGTAAAACGGGTGTGACACCTACCATATTAAGTAGAAGAAAATGAAAAAGTTCTGCAGGGCGAAATCAAAAGCCCTTGGAATCTTGGCAGGAATAATGTACGTGGTATTACATATATAAATAAATTAGCGGTGTACCCGACAGATGATGTTCTGGGTCACCCTGGTCCACATTTTGGTCGATATCTGGAAAACGCCTTCACATATGTGCAGTTGTGGAATGCTTTGCATAATAAGGTAAAGTTAGAATCAAATCCTAAGCGCTTCAAATTAGCTGTACATCGCACCCTTTGTTCCTGAACATTCTTATGTGTTTTACTTTTTCTTTTTCTTTTTTACTTACCACCATGGAACATATTCTGTATAGTTTGAATGTTACTTCTATTTTTGTTTCTAGCTTTTAAACTTACTTTGTACTAGTAATAAGAATAATAACAAATATGGCACTGTAAAAGACTATGTCTTATATGTGTATTTTAAATAAATAAATAAATATACCACTAAGGGCCACGCCCTTTTAAAACCCTCATTAATACCTTTAATTTGATACCCATATCTTACAAACATATTATAGAGTCACCCCTGCTCCACCTTTATGGCGATATCTCAAAAAGGCGTCCACCTATAGAACTAAGGCCCACTACCTTTTAAAATACTCATTATCACCTTTCGTTTGATACACATGTCATACAAACACATTCCAGGGTTACCCTAGGTTAATTTTGCTAAATGGTGATTTTCCCTTATTTTGTCTCCAAAGCTCTCAGCTGATTATGTAATGTTCGGTTACACCCGAACTTAGCCTTCCTTACTTGTTATTTATAATAACCCTGAAAAAAATCGTGCGCTTAATCCCTAAAGAGATTGGTCTCCGATTGTTCTCTTTTGTATACATTTGGGCATAATTGATCCCCTTTAGTCCTTTTCGGGTACAGTTGGGATTAGAGATTACGATTTCTCGAACATGTTCGAGAATAGATTTCTCGCTAGTCTCGCCTTCTCGCGAGATTCTCGAATCTCGAATTACTCTTAAGGCTCGCGAGATTCTCGATCTCGAATTACTCGTAAGGCTCGCGAGCTTCTCGAATCTCGAATTACTCGTAGCTTCTCGACATTCTACTTAATCGATTCATTGGCTGTTTTATAAAGAGCTTACGATTTCTTCTGGAGCACAAGCCAAAATTTTCGCAAAACCACATGTAAAAACCGCGAAATGTATAGAATATTGCCAATGCAGTGACTGAATTGAAAGTCGAGAAGATCGCGAGTATTACGAGAAAGTCGAGATTCGAGAATCTCGCGAGCCTTACGAGTAATTCGAGAATCTCGCGAGAAGCCGTGTTCTTGATGTCTCGTTGAAAAATAAAATATTGCGAACAAAATTATATGTATAATAAATATGTTTTGAGTTAAATGTCAATGAAGCAATATAATTAACAAAAAATTTACAAGTAAAAAAAAACCAAGTGTATAAATACTGTCCATACAGCGATTAAGTAAGAATGTCGAGAAGCTCGCGAGATTTACAAGTACTTCGAGACACGAGAATCCCTCGGGTCTCGAAAATCTCGCTTGTAAGCTCTAGTTGTGATTACTCAGTTTGAAATCTATGTACCCCATTTTAAATATTAATAAAAACGGCAACGAAGTTAGTAAAATAAAAAGGATTACAGGTGATTGAATCGAATTATTTAAGAAAAATGCGGAGCCCTATACCGAACCTAAATTACTAGGACTTAACGACTACGCCGGAGTTAGAGTTATAATTTCTAAGAATATTTTTTATTCCTTTTTGAAAAGCGGGCGAACAACTTACATAAAATAGATTTGGTGGCTTCGCAAACCCTTCGATTGTGCCACCGGACCCTATTTGAGTCCTTATTGAACCGAAATGGGACTAGTCTTCATATGTTCCCATATGGGTACAAAGGGGATGGATCCTATCGATCCCTTTCGGGTATAAATGGGTACAATTAGTCTCTTCATAGGACAAGTTCAAACAAACGGGAAGAGTTCAACTCAATCAGAGAGATCAAAACTGGCATTGGTCGCATACTCCTTTGCGACTAATCCCGGATTCATCATAGACTAATCACAATAAAGGAAAATGCTTTCTCTTTCATTTCTTTGCAAAACATATGTTTCTATATTGTACCACTGTGCAATCATCTGTGAGGCTCAAAACATATATAAATGAGACATACACTGATACAACAACAATAACAACAACAACAACACATAAACATACCTATATATGTGGGCGTGGGCCTTTTCAAAATTAATATATAGGGTACATATACTCAACTATCAATGGTTTATGGCACATAGACTCGCACCACCCACTTTTAAAATATTTTATATAGCCAGAAAAGTACCGGGTGACCACGAGAACATACCCTGAAAATTTTGTGAAGATCGTTTGGGTACTTTGGACATCTATAAAACACACACACGCCCATTTTTAAATAGTTTTATTAAGCTTGACTTAACAGGCCGGCCGGCCCGCCGCACGGCCGTTGTGAACGAATTTTGTAATTGAAATTTAAGTAACTTCCCGATAAGCTACAAGCTTGAAACTTGGAATATAGTTCAGAACCCGATGACATTGCAATAATGAGACAAAAAAACTCCGATAGGTGGCGCATGGATCTAAATATTTCAAAAAATCGTAATTGTGGGCCGATTTGGTTCATATTGGATCCGATAGGTGGCGCAAGGATCGAGATATTAAAAAAAATCGTATTTATTATATTGTAACGAATTTACTTGCAAATCCTCTTATTTGCAATCCTCTGCTAAGTTCGAATCACTAAACTGTTGAATAAATAACTCCAATATTGAATAATGGAAAAATGGCCTTTATTAAAGTACTTCACAATGACACTTATACTTTGCTACTCGCTGGCTTAATAACCAAACTGATTGATAACTCAAATTGAACTCTACTATTGGCCGCCAGATCGCGTGCTTAATCAATAACTGATTGATTGCTCAACTCAAACTGAATTTCTGCGCCTCTTCATCTGTTGCCTTTTATACCCTTTGGTTTCCTCGTTGGCATTTTTCCAGAATGTACTAGCATTGTCCATGAGCTCTCAAACTTCTCAGCTATAACTAAAATTGCACAATTTTATACATCTTTTAGGCGCTTCCAGAATCTACTAGTCCAGTAGCTCTCAAACTTCTCAGATATATGCATGTGTTTCCGCATTGACTCTCCGCTGCTTGTATTCGTACATGGTACATATGTGTAGACGCAATTATTTCTTGGTTTATGTAGCTACATAAAGATTGAATTATTGATGTGAATGTTTGTAGTTTACAGTCTCTCGCGCGCACATAGGCGTATACGTAAATGCATCTGTGTGTGACATCTCTCTGGGCTGCCTTATATATGTGTATACTTGATTTGATTATTAACGTAAATACTGCTTGGCATGGCCTTAGCATCGCCTTAGTGATGGGATAACTTAGTGATGGTAATATCCGTGACACTGCCCTCCATCTAAGTCTGATCGTCCCGATCAGACAAATCTCTCGATCTAAACGTTGCCAGCCTTTCCAAGTGGACCACTTTCATTCTGGTTCGTGGTTTACCGATGGTTTGTATGCGGTACACTACATCGTTGATCCGTTTTACAACTTTGTATGGGCCTTCCCAATTACACTGCAATTTCGGGGACAAACCTTTTTTACGTTGTTGGTTGTATAACAGCACCAAATCTCCTTCCTGAAAACCTTCTGAATTAATTGCTTTATCATATCTGGCTTTCATCTTGTCACTCATAATCTTTGTTCGTTGCCTTATCAGATCATGTATTTCTCTTAGCTCTTCTTCCAAATCACTAGTGGATTTCCTGACATTTCTCTCCGCATTGGCATCTATCCCAAACTTCAAATCAGCTGGCAGTCTAAGGTCATTGCCAAAAATTTCTTTTGCAGAGGTTTGGCCCGTTGTTTGCTGATCGGTAAGCCATCACGAATAATGGTATGCGGGTATCCCATTCTTTATGGTACTTTTCTACTACTTTCCTTAAGTGCTCCTCCAATGTTCTATTATAATCGTTCTACCATACCATCGGATTGAGGATGCAATACAGTTGTCCGTGTTTTTCGAATTCCCAATGACTTACACATTTCCTGGAACACAGCTGATTCGAAATTCCTACTTTGGTCAGAATGTAACTCCATTGGTACACCATACCTTGCAACCCATTCGTTTTTAACCACTTCTGCTACTGTTTCTGCTTCTTGGTTTGGGATTGGGTATACCTCTGGCCATTTACTGAAATAATCCATAACCACCAGTACGTATTTGTTTCCGCGGTTGCTAGTAGGAAATGGACCTGCGACATCCATGGCGATCCTTTCAAATGGCGCACCTGAGTTATATTGCTTCATCTGGCCATGACTTCGTGTTCTGGGCCCTTTCGCTCTGCTGCAAACCTCGCAGTTCGCAATCCACTCAGTGACCGACTGACAGCAACCAACCCAATAGAATCTCTGTTTAATCTTCTCGAGCGTCTTCGTGATTCCAAGATGACCTCCGCTTGGACCATTATGCAGCTCGCTGAGCACGTCAGGAATCCTCTTTCTGGGAACAACTATCAGTTTATTCTTATATTTACCATCCTCACTCTCCCATACTCGATGAAGGCAACCGGTTATCAATTCTAAACTGTTCCACTGTGCCCAATATGACTTCGCAATGGGACTCTCTGCTGACATCTCTTCTCTGTTTGGTCTTTCATTTCGTTCGAGCCCTTGCATAACACGTGACAGATCTGCATCTTCTAGCTGGCACTTTCTTAGCTGTTCCTTGTCCCATTCATCTGTACATGTTATATTCATTAGCCGGACATCTATAATGTCTTCTTTAGCCTCGGCTTTTGAACAGTGCTTGCATTCCAAACTACATGGTCTTCGTGACATTGTATCAGCATTTCCATGGGTACTACCTTTTCGATGCTCAATGGAAAAGTCGTAGCTTTGTAGTCGCTCGATCCACCGTGCCGATTGTTCTTCCGGATTATGGAACTGCAGAAGCCATTTCAACGCTGCGTGATCTGTCCTGACACGGAATCGCTGGCCGTAGAGGTATTTGTGAAAATGTTTAATGCACTCTACCAATGCCAACAGCTCTCTCCGCGTAACACAGTAGTTCCTCTCTGGTTTTCCAATCGAACGGTTGTAATATGCAACTACCTTCTCCTGTCCATCGACCAGTTGTGATAAAACGCCTCCTATAGCATATCCACTCGCATCTGTATCTAGAATAAATGTTGCTCCTGGAATCGGATATGATAACATTGGGGCAGTGCACAAACGCTCCTTCAATGTTTGGAAAGCCACTTCTTGCTCCTTCTTCCATTCAAAAGCTTTGTTTTTTCTTGTAAGCTCATGGAGGCTATGGGCTACGCTGGAAAAATTTGGTACAAATCGGCGGTAATATGTGCACAGCCCAAGAAAACTTCTCAATTCATGTATGTTCTGTGGTCTTGGCCAATCATTTACAGCCTCTATTTTTTCGTTCGCAGTGCAGATGCCCTCTGTCGTTACCTTGTGACCCAAATAATTGACTTCCTTTTTAAACAGCGCACACTTTTTGGGACTTAACTTCAGACCAGCGCCAGCTATTCTCTGGAAAACTTCCTCCAAGTTCTTCAGATGTTCATCAAAGTTCTTGCCCAATACGATGATGTCGTCCAGGTACACCAAGCATGTTTTCCAATGTAGTCCTTTCAGTACCTGGTCCATGAGTCTCTCAAAAGTAGCTGGTGCATTACAAAGTCCAAAAGGCATCACTGTAAATTGCCAAAGACCATCACCGACACTGAAGGCTGTTTTCTCTTTATCTTCCTCCTTCACCTCCACTTGCCAGTAGCCGCTTTTCAAGTCCAGCGTGGAAAACCATTTCGTACCAGATAGCGAGTCCAGAGTGTCGTCAATTCTTGGCAATGGGTAGCTATCCTTTTTCGTTACGTCATTCAACTTCCGGTAGTCCACGCAAAACCTCATTTTTCCATCCTTCTTTTTTACAAGTACTACCGGTGAGCTCCATGGACTAGCTGATGGTTCGATGACGCCGCTGTCGCTCATTTCTTGAATGATTTGACTCACAACTTCCCGCTTCGCCAGTGGAATACTACGTGGAGCTTGACGGATCGGCCTCGCATCTCCAGTGTCAATTTGGTGTTTCACAACGTTGGTGCGGCCTGGTTTAGAATCATCCTGGTCAAATATGTTCGCGTACTTTAGGAGCAGTTGTTTTGCCTTAATCTGATAGGCTTCCTCTAGTCCATGCGTCCATGCCGTGATATCATTTGAAAGATCAGTATTACTAGATGAAACGTATTTCTGGAGCTGTTCACAGTTAATAACTACTTCGGCCTCTTGGCATCTTACCAAAATAGCTCCTTTGGTCAAATTGAATGGTGACTTGAACTCATTGAGTACTCTTACCGGAATACGTCCATCTTGTTTTGTCATAGCCAGGGTTTTTCCTAAAAGTATGTTCAGTGCTGATTTATTTGCGGCTTCGACAACCCACAATTTGTTTGTCCCACATTCTCCATCTACCTTTGCCCAGATGACTGCTGATTTTGGTGGTATTTGCTGACTCTCTTCCACCAGCACTCGTTTACTGCTGTAGCCTCTCTCGTAGCCGAAATTAAGTGGCACATCTATGTTCTTATATCACATCGTCTTGCTTTGCATATCGATCTTGATGCCTTGGTTGATTAAGAAGTCCACTCCAATTATGATTTCATCAACAATGCCTGCCACTATAAAATTGTGAAGTACCGTGACGTTCCCAACTGCTACTTCACATTCTACTTCTGCAATTACCTGGGTGTCCTCTCCCGTGGCTGTACGTAATCTTGCTCCAAGCAATGGTCTTATCTTCTTGTTGACTAAATCTGATCGAATGATGGAATGGGATGCACCCGTATCTACAGTTAGTAAACGTTCCTTTTCATCCACATGTCCTCCGACAGTAAGATTGCTTGACCTTCTTCCAATTTGCGAGATAGAGATTATGGGGCATTCAATTGAGGGAGCCAGCTGTCGACCCTTGCGGCTAACTCGCTTTAGTTTAACGATTGAGTGGATTTGGAGATTTGCTCGTCTCCTTCAGCTCTGCGTTTACGGCCACCCACATTGTTGGAACTATTGGAATTGCTACTGCAATGACGTGCAATGTGACCTGGGTTACCGCACTTGAAACATTTCATAACTCCGGCATTTTTTTGTTGTGATCCCTTCAGAGCTTCCAAAATTGTATCTACGCACTCCGGCCTTTCTACTTCCACACGATGAGCTTTGTATGCTGGTTTACTCAATAATGACGCCGTTTTCTGAGTCAATGCATGTGATACCGTTTCAGAAAATGTTTGCTTTGGGTTCGCGTATGTGGCTCGCTTCATTTCGACGTCCCGTATGCCATTTATAAAGCTCTGAATCTTCACTCTTTCCGTGTATTTCACGGGTGCATCCGCATTTGCAAGATGAGCCAATCTTTCAATGTCCGAAGCAAACTCCTGCAAAGTCTCGTTAGCTTTTTGGTAGCGGTTTTGCAATTCTAGTTGAAATATCTGTTTCCTGTGTTCGCTTCCGTATCGCCGTTCTACAGCAGCCATCAATGCGTCATAACTGTTCCGTTCGTACTCTGGAATAGTCTGTAAGATTTCGGCAGCTGGTCCTTTCAATGCTACGAAGAGTGCGGCAACTTTATCTTCCACATTCCAGTTGTTCACTGCTGCGGTCTTCTCAAACTGTAGCTTAAAGACCTGGAAAGGAACAGAACCGTCAAAGGATGGTGTTTTTACCTTTGGATTACTCGCTGAAACTGCTGGACGATTTAATTGTAACTGCTGAATCCGATATTTCAAAGCATCCATCTCAGCTTCCATTTTATCTTGTCGTTCACTAAAACCCTCCAACTGCGATGATATGCGATCCTCTTGCGCTTTCAACTGCTGAGCCAACTGAGATATCATATATGTCTTCTGTTCTTCCAGGTGCGATGCCATATATGTCTTCTGTTCTTCCAGTTGAGATGACATTTGCGACGACATTTCTGAAATACGCATTTCTTGTGCTTCCATTTGTGATGACATATACGTTTTCTGTTCTTCCAATTGTGGTGACATGTTGGTAGATATTTGTGATGAAATTTCGGACATTTGTGCCGATATTGCAACCAATATCATGTTCAGGTCTGTGTTCGCCATTGTCTGCGGTGTTTCATTTTTCTCTTCAATTTTTGTTTTTGTCTCGTCCTCATTAGGATAAAAAACATACTCGTCCACATCAATTCCTTCTGCTTCCATTGCCTCTCGTAGCCGTGCCTGAAGTTCGAGTTTAACGCCGCTTGTATTCAATCCACGGGCTTCCAACTCCTTCTTTAGTTGCTGGATCTTCAATTCACTGAACTTTGCCATGTCCTTGTTGTCCTCTGGAATTTATTCAACAATTTCTCTTCTGACACCAATTGTAACGAATTTACTTGCAAATCCTCTTATTTGCAATCCTCTGCTAAGTTCGAATCACTAAACTGTTGAATAAATAACTCCAATATTGAATAATGGAAAAATGGCCTTTATTAAAGTACTTCACAATGACACTTATACTTTGCTACTCGCTGGCTTAATAACCAAACTGATTGATAACTCAAATTGAACTCTACTATTGGCCGCCAGATCGCGTGCTTAATCAATAACTGATTGATTGCTCAACTCAAACTGAATTTCTGCGCCTCTTCATCTGTTGCCTTTTATACCCTTTCGTTTCCTCGTTGGCATTTTTCCAGAATGTACTAGCATTGTCCATGAGCTCTCAAACTTCTCAGCTATAACTACAATTGCACAATTTTATACATCTTTTAGGCGCTTCCAGAATCTACTAGTCCAGTAGCTCTCAAACTTCTCAGATATATGCATGTGTTTGCGCATTGACTCTCCGCTGCTTGTATTCGTACATGGTACATATGTGTAGACGCAATTATTTCTTCGTTTATGTAGATACATAAAGATTGCATTATTGATGTGAATGTTTGTAGTTTACAGTCTCTCGTGCGCACATAGGCGTATAAGTAAATGCATCTGTGTGTGACATCTCTCTGGGCTGCCTTATATATGTGTATACTTGATTTGATTATTAACGTAAATACTGCTTGGCATGGCCTTAGCATCGCCTTAGTGATGGGATAACTTAGTGATGGTAATATCCGTGACAATATTGTAACAAATTGTCAGGAAAGAGTCATTATAATATTGAGTCCTTAAATGAACTAAATAGAATGAGAAATAATAGGCAATTAAATAAAGGCTAAAAATTTGAAAAGAAAATAATTAAAAAAAAAAATGTTTAAGTTAAACGGCTTTATTGAAAACAATACTTTCACTAAGTGATAATAATACTAAAAGCTAGAAAATAATTAGATAGGTCCTAGGTACTAGTCATCACACTCCTCTTCAATCTAGAGCGTTGATCAGAGAATTAAATAAAAGCGTCGGACGCGTAAAATTTCTATTGATAGTCATAAGTAAGACCAACTGAACCTTAATCAGGTTATGCTACGCCTCACATTTTCAGAAATTTCACGCGCCCACGCATTTAATTTAATTGTCTGATCAACGCCCTAGATTGATGAGGAGTGTGATGACTAGTACCTAGGACCTACCTAATTATTTTCTAGATTTTAGTATTATTATTACTTCATGTAAGTATTGTTTTCAATAAAACCGTTTAACTTCAACATTTTTTTAATTATTTTATTGTTTATAGGATTAAAAACAGCTAAGAATGGCAAAATTACGCTTATAAACACGTTTTTATACACCAATTTTTGAAAATTTTAACTGTATTTGCCTTTTTTTCATATTAGATTTTATGTAATCTTTAAGACGGTATCAGAATTTTTTCAAGAACTAACAGTTAATTTTTAACGAAATTAAAATTCGGCCATTTAAATTCTACCGCAGACTCGGAGTGCTGGCCAAACACTGCTGAGGGGCGACCTCGCTTGGAATAATTTTCTTATAATTGAAAAAACTTGTTTCTAAAATTTTAATGTTGCTTTGCCCGGGGCGTGAACCCAGGATCTTTGGTGTGGTAGGCGGAGCACGTTACCAATCACACCACGGCGGCCTATAAGTTACGACTCCAAAAAAGACTCCAACATTTTATTTTTTTAGTCTTCAGTCCAAAAGTTATTGGCTAACTCAACTAAATTTCATTCGCATAGAGTACATTATTTTACAACGTTGTCTGCTAATCAGCGACGGAGAGAGTCCCGACGTCACTATGCTGAAGGCAGGGGAGTCTGAGCAAGCTCATGTTGAAGGTGTTCCAGTTAAACCTGATGCGAATTTAACACGGCGATGTTCTAGGCGGTGGAAATTAACCCCCTTTTCTGTATTTCCGAACGATGCAGATTTCCACTTTGGCACTAGTTCCTTTACTGACACTTTTTCCATAGTTCCCAAATAGTTCAAAAATCTTTAGTATATATCCATTCCGTTTATTGGTAATTTTCCGATAGTTCGGATCTAGTGTACAAAATTGCAGTTAAGATCCAGTCCTTTTGTTTGTACTGTTTCTTTGGTTCCGAATCAGAACGTAAATCTATATGTTGCTTCTAATACAATTACATCCCCTTTTTCGATAGTTCCGAACCACTCCATAAATATTAGCTCCCATTTTAAGGTAGTTGTTTCCACATTTTATGTTACAAAACCCAAAACCCGGAAATTGCCCTCGTAAGAACTTAGGCATGTTTAGTATGAATTGACTCAAAAATAAGTTGATTGTCATTGTCTTAATAAAAACCCCTTTAGAATTTATGTATGAGAAAGGCTTTAAAGTGTGGGGAAAGAAGGCAAACTCAAAGTCGAAGCTCCTTAAATCTAGTAGCGTTTTCTTAGATAACGTATTTGTCAAATATTAAAAATGAAAACCCAAAGGGTTAATTTTTGAACTAGAAACAATCTAGTTACTATCGAACTAGAAATTTGCATCATTAGTTACTGGCTTCCCTACAGAGCATTAGTCGCCTTTCTAAAGGCGACGTTGATGTGGTCCTCATCCAAACACCGTGGGTAATTTACTCAAGAATTAAAACATACACCTAACTATAGGTCTAACGTTATTAGTTGTGTTAGATGGGAGGGGAACACATTTTTTTTTAATAAAAAAACGCAGTAGTTTTTGTACGAATTCAAACTTTTCAACACCCCAGATATGCGCACCGTAAAACATTATAGACTTACATGCGGCGTAGAAAAATTTACCCTTTTTTGAAACGCAAATGCGAGGATTATTTATATATTTAAACCATGTAGCATTTATCCTGTTTTAACCTCTGGCAGTTTTGTGTTTAAGTGGTTTGCAAATAATAGCTTTTAGTTTAAAGCTAAGGCCACACTGAGCTGCATTACACTGCGCTTCATTTTGTTGCCTATTTGATCAACATGGCCGCGCGCCGCATTGCTGCTGCCGCTAGATGTGAATTGCTTCATAAGAATACATGCGAAGAATATTTTTCAGTGCAGTGTAGTGCTGCTCACTGTGGCCTTAACTTAAGAGCACACCCAAGTGTTTGTACTCATTGACAAAAAAAAAACTGAGTCTCAATAATTCACTTCCATAATTCCAACAACAAGAAAGAGACTTGCTGAGCTCTGTGAAGTTGGCACCTACTTGGGCCAATAATTAAAAAAAACCATATCTCATTCGTTTGTCCACCGTTTGTCCATGTTTCTCCAGGAAAAATTTTCGTTTGTCCACCTTTTGTTAAAAAGTTATTTCAAAAAAAAAAAAAAAAATCGTGTGTGAAGTTGGCACCTCCATTTACGAGTAATTAAAAAAACCAAATGCCATTCGTTTGTCCATCGTTTCTCCACGATTGTCCAGGAAAATTTTTCGTTTGTCCACCTTTTGTTAAAAAGTTATAACAAAAACTTTTTTTTCGAAAAAACCCAAAAAATTTTTTGTTTCGCTTTATTGTGCTAAATCGTATGTCCGTCGTTTGCCCAAAAAAAAAAATTTTTTTTATAACTTTTTAACAAAAGGTAGCCAAATGAAAATTTTTCCTGGACAAACATGGACAAACGATGGGCAAACGACGGACATACGATTTAGCACAATAAAGCGAAACAAAAATTTGTTTGGGTTTTTTCGAAAAAAAAAAAATTTTTGTTATAACTTTTTAACAAAAGGTAGCCAAATGAAAATTTTTCTTGGACAAACATGGACAAACGATGGGCAAACGACGGACATACGATTTAGCACAATAAAGCGAAACAAAAATTTTTTTTGGTTTTTTCGAAAAAAAAAAAAAAAAATTTGTTGTAACTTCTTAACAAAAGGTGGACAAACGAAAATTTTTCCTGGACAAACATGGACAAACGATGGGCAAACGACGGACATACGATTTAGCACAATAAAGCGAAACAAAAATTTGTTTGGGTTTTTTCGAAAAAAAAATTTTTTGTTATAACTTTTTAACAAAAGGTGGCCAAATGAAAATTTTTCCTGGACAATCGTGGACAATAAATGGACAAACGAATGGCATTTGGTTTTTTTAATTACTCGTAAATGGAGGTGCCAACTTCACACACGATTTTTGTTTTTTTGAAATAACTTTTTAACAAAAGGTGGACAAACGAAAATTTTTCCTGGACAAACGATGGGCAAATGACGGGCATACGATTTAGCACAATAAAGCGAAACAAACAATTTTTTGGGTTTTTTTCGAAAAAAAAAAAAAATATTTTTGTTATAACTGTTTAACAAAAGGTGGACAAACGAAAATTTTTCCTGGACAATCGTGGACAAACGATGGAAAAACGAATGGCATTTAGTTTTTTTAATTACTCGTAAATGGAGGTGCCAACTTCACACACGATTTTTGTTTTTTTGAAATAACTTTTTAAAAAAAGGTGGACAAACGAAAATTTTTCGTGGACAAACATGGACAAACGATAGGCAAACGATGGACATACGATTTAGCACAATAAAGCGAAACAAAAAATTTTTTGGATTTTTTCGAAAAAAAATGTTTTTGTTATAACTTTTTAACAAAAGGTGGACAAACGAAAATTTTTCCTGGACAAACGTGGACAAACGATGGACAAACGAATGTCATTTGGTTTTTTTTTAAATACTCGCGAATGGAGGTGCCAACTTCACACAGGATTTTTTTTTTTTGAAATAACTTTTTAACAAAAGGTGGACAAACGAAAATTTTTCCTGGACAAACGTGGACAAACGATGGACAAACGAATGGCATTTAGTTTTTTTAAATACTCGCAAATGGAGGTGCCAACTTCACACACGATTTTTTTTTTTTGAAATAACTTTTTAACAAAAGGTGGACAAACAAAAATTTTTCCTGGACAAACATGGACAAACGTTGGACAAACGAATGAGATATGGTTTTTTTAATTATTCGCCCAAGTAGGTGCCAACTTCACAGAGCTGACTTGCTGCACTCCCTAAAAAACTAACATTTTTTACTTTGGTGAGGTTAAGCTCATCTCGCAGGAAAGTCAGCTGAATCACGATATCTTCGGCGTACATAAGGACTATTACTATAGTGTCAGCAACTTCCACACCGCAGGATTTATTGCAATCAAGTCAGCGCAGAAGTAAACCAGCGTGAATTTTATAAATGGTATCAAGCATATAGGCCCCTGTAAATTGATGTTAGATCAAGATCAACTTTTTTGATAAGAGCGGTTATAATAGCGTTGCGAAAAGATTAGGAGATTTGTTTCTTTAGAAATATTACCTTAAAAAAAGCAAGAAGCTGAGTTGAGGGACACTGTGGTGTATACTTAAAAATTTCGTAACTCATTCGGTGCCTTCTTTTCTCTGAGTCCTTTAAGTACAAGCTGCAGCTAAAGGATTTCAAACGGGGCATCGAGAAAAGTGTCCAATGTACCCAAAGTACTTCCTTTGTACCCAACAACATTCACTTAGCTGGTTGTAAAAATCGTTCAATGACAAACCCGACAATTAGCAACCCGCCACCAATCTCGCGAATCTTTCACAGTATTTAGAAGGCCAATTTTCTTGTACCGATATTTTAAATTTTCAAGGGAAACTTGGAAGTATCTTAAACGTAGCGAGACATATGACACATGAGCTTCTACATAGCTACTTACTATTCCTAAATTCATTTCGGTGTTGCAACATCTTTTTACGGGCCTTAAAGCATTGACTGGCAAACCAATTAAGTTCTAAAATAAAGTATAGTCTCTTCTCACTATCCGGGGCAGCAGCTTTTGTCTTATATATCAGCGTAGTCCCCAAAACTTCAATTACGTCGTCTGATCGCACAAAGTCATACCTCGGCATTGAGCTAATAAGATAAGTATATCTATGCGCATGCTTCGGCTTCCATACAAATTTAATAGAACATGCATTTGGAGGATCCTTATCTTCATTCACTGCAACCTCAAAGTTAATGCAAAGTGGCATATGATCAGAAATTTTTGTTTTACCAACTGAATATATGTACATACATACATATATGTACATACCCTATAAAGAATCCACTAATACGTTTGATTAACTTGAATTTATTCATTCATGAATCATTATTGATGGATTACATCAAAAAAAAAATTTTGCCACATCAACTAAATGATTTTTGGACTAAGAGCTGACACTAAAATTAACACAGAATATTTACTTTTATACTATTTTATTGTAACGTAGGAATACAATTTTCTTGTAACAGCCACATATTGTTTTAAATAATCTTTTCTAGTTATTTGGTAACATTTTAATACATTTCTGATAAATTTAATGATGATTATAAATTTTAATTATTCAAGATTTTTAACAATTAATGAGCTTAACACCGATAAATAATAATTGCTATTCAATTATTATTTTTGGTTTTTATTGGGAAAAACTGCAAATAAGGAAACATTTAGCATTAGCCAAGAAAGCAAATACAACACAATAGCCCAATGGTTAGGCGATTGTGATTTCAGCAGTTTGACCGCGGTTCGATTCCCGATGAAACCTGTTGAAATAAATAAAAACATTACGAAATTGCCTGACGATGATGACGTGCTGGTTTTCGAAATGGTATCAGCGCAATATTCCAGTAAATGTTTCCTTCTTTTCAGTTTTTCCTAATAAAAACCAAAAATAATAATTGAATAACAATTATTATTTATCGGTGTTAAGCTCATTAATTCTTAAAAATCTTAAGTAAAAATTGAACACACCATTAAACATACAAACATTTAATTATTAAATATGGAAAGTTCGGATATCAAAGAGTGGCTTTACTTGCTTTTTTCGCTGCAAAACTTTTATAATAATATCAATGCCAATAATATCTTGCCAAAACGGATTCAACACAAAGCGTGGCAAGTCCTGAAACTCGATCTTGAGATGAACACGATCTAAGAAAGTTTTTGATTCTTGAAAGGACGCTAAAGGAACGTTCTGCACTAGCTACAGTGACAGGTATAGTGCAAAAGATATGTAAAGCAACACAAATGTTGGGGAAAATCGTATACAGATTTTGAACATATGTAGATGGCATTTAGCAATTCCAATGATAACAGACCTTTATCAAAATTTGTTTCGTAAATGTGTTTCAAGTGAATTATTTCGCATTCTAAGCTTTGAGAAATATCCGACTTGTATTTTTCGACAAATTTTGCTGCGCTCGCCCGAACCGTACCTTCATCCATGTGTTCAAATTGTCACAAAAAGAAAAACGTCTCGTTCAAATTTTTCATAGCTGCAAATCGTTCTGTAATGCCAGTCATTACAAATCAACGATCACCAAGAATGTATTGTTTTTAAAAATCAGACTCTGAATCATCCGTAATCATCTCATTTAAATTATCTTCAGAACATCTTTTGGGTTTTCTCTTTCGAATGTCCGGAAACTTTGACGAGATGTTCAATTGAATAGCAACTGTTTTGCATTCGTTTAAAATTGTTTCCCATCTGCAACGTACAAATGCCGTAATTTTGACGGATCCTTCGTCGAACCAACTGATCAGTTGGTTAATAACCACCAACCGCAACAGAGGTTTTAATACCCTGCCTGCGACGCATCTTTGAATACTCGTGGCCTCGTACAGACATATAATTAAAGCTTGATTTACTTGTTTCGAGTTGTCTCTAAGAATTGCCTTTTTGTTTCTATTCCTTTTAGTCACCATGTAGGTACATACACTCTGTATGTAGTTTATTCCTAATAGTGTGGATATGATTTTTAGGCGCGCTTTTGAAAGCTTAGTAACATTTGTTCGGATTTTTCCAGTATTTGTTTTTAATACCTCCGCTGTTACTATTATATCAATATGATCATGTGTATTTAATTAGCGAGCTTTGCTCATATTGCTTTATACAATGGTTTTTGTTATTGATATTAGAGACCAATTGTACAGCGAGCAACGGGACATTCATATGGCTCAGTAGCTAAAGACATTTTGCCTTTGCACTGATATGAATGTTGCAGATTCGAGTTCAATGCTCAGCTCCCGAAAAGATACCTGATGAAGAAGTGAAATTCAGAAACATGTCCTAGTAACCATCGCCGTTTGTAAACTTTACAATTTTTCTCTAATATCAATAACAATAATAATAGGGGGACTCATGATAGCATATAAACTTATAAGGTGTAAAATTATATACATTTACACACGCTGTTATATGAACGCACCTAGTAATACTCTTGATAAACTTGATTGTTTATCAGCTGTATTATTGCCGAACAACATTTTTTGATTGTTATACAAATTAAAAAATTCCAAGACTAAGTGAAAAATCAAAACTAAAACGCCTTTACTTGCTGATGTTGGAGATTTTTGATGAAAATGCCTGCTGTAATGTCTGCAAGGTTGCATTCCTTTGAGTTTACCGCGTTTACACAATGAAATGTGCGCGTAAATTTATACAAATTGTGTAAATGATTTTTCATACAAAATTTGACAGCTCGTGCGTAAACTAGATAAATTTATACGTTTACACACTTTATAAGGCATTTATACGGTTACATGAGTCCCCCTAATAATAATTAATCCGTGCTCCAGTTTTCGTCCTCGCAAGGATTTTTTAGGAGGGTAATTCTTTGATTTCATTTTATAATTTATTCGATAAAGTTTTGCCTGCGATACTCAGACCCAATAAATGTGCAACATACGGGTCATTAAATCATTTGCTGGCAGATATGTAGTTACGCTGAAAATATGATTGCCGAAACACGATTGCCTTTTTGAAAACAAATTTTCCAATACTTTCCATATCTTCTCCGGAATATCGCTTAAGCGTTCTATCCACTATGTTGCTGCTAGACCCTAGAACACATGAAAACAATTTATGCCGAGTTAATAACCTCCTTTTTTTGAATTGGTCATAAGCAGGCTCATCAGAAAATATAAACACATAACAAGCATACGCATACATATGTACAATTATTCCGGCTTGTAAAACGACGATCTTGTGAAAAAAAGAGTATAAACGAACCTGAAACGAAACGAAATGTGAAATGAAAATATTTGTATTTCTTAAAATGTTTTAGCTGTCGCTATTCCTTTTTGATTTACTTCATTGAAGAGGCAGAGCTAGCAAAAACCGGGAATAGCTGGTGAGCAAATAGTGAGAACCATCATCCCGCAAGCCAGCTAGCCAAAGAGAACAGAGATAAGATTAAACCCACATTTTAAGATGTTGGCGTCGTATAATAGAAGATCTTGTTGAAAACCGGGATAGTATGGCAGACAAAAAATAAATGAAAAAGTAGGCTTATGAAAATTCCTTAGCTAGTTGTTGTGCAGTCATCGGTTCGGTTATTTAGCTATCCATTATATGAGTTTGCTTTCTTGTATGCAAGTTGAAAGGCAGTTGATGGCATCCAAGCAAAAAACAATATCATATCTGGTGTGCCAATGTAACCTGCAATAACTTGTATTGAATTGGTCTTAGTTGATTTAGTTTGTTTAGTGAGGTTCGTTTACATTCGCTGTGGTACGCTGTTTATTACTTTGCTTAGTTGGTTGTCTCAGGCTATAACACTAACAAACATACATAAGAAATGGTTAGTTAAATTCGTCCCGCTTTGAATAACGAGTAACACGGACTTGCAGCGGTCAAGGTAAGGATGGCGCTTTTAAATTTATTTTAAGTTTTATACAAATCGATCGTACTAAATTTTACAGTTAAAGTGACAACGATTTTCTTAAAAAGAGATATGTAGGTATTGAAACCTTTTATTTTTCTATATTCGACAAGGTTTATATTACTTACCTAATTGGCGCTTAACCGTTTATATTACTACACACATAAAATTAAGAATTTAGTCATAATGGATTTTACTAGATTAGGTGTTGTTGTTTTTAAGTTCCAGGTCTAGCTGTCATGATGTATAGCGCGGAAGCATGAAGGGTGTTGAGGGAATCTAGGTTGGCTCTTGGGATATTCGACAGAAAATATGTCCTTGAGACATAAACGACTTATATCCAAGGCGTTTATTGAGAAGCTGTAGAAGCTTTACGCAGCTCTTATGCTCCGGCCTCCATATCGTCATATGTGCAAAAAGGAGAGATACAGTTGGAGGAAGACTTGTTGTGCCCGATTGGCTTCAGTTATTGAAAACCAATGATGATTTGCGTGACTTGCTGGACAAAGCTCTCAGTCGCCTAGATTTTTAAGTTCAGTTCAGCTTATTAATAATTTTGCTTATACATATCTACATAAATTTAAAATTTAATCATTGATAATTAGAGAGAAATTGCAAAGTTCACAAACGGCGATTGTAACTAGGACACGTTTCTGAATTTCACTTCTTCATCAGCTAGCTTCTCGGGAGCTGAGTATTGAACTCGAATCTCCAACACTCATAACAGGGTAAAGGCAGATGCCTTTAACCACTCAGCCATATGAATGCGCCCATGATCGCCTTGCAATTGGTCTCTAAGTTTTGCCTTTGTTGTAATTCATTTTGTTCGCCATGTGTAGCTAGCCGATGAAGAAGTGAAATTCAAAAACATGTCCTAGTAACAATCGCCGTTTGTGAACTTTGCAATTTCTCGCTATATATCAATAACAAAAACCATTGTATAAAGCAATTTGAGCCAGTCTCGCTAATTACATACACTTAAAATTCACAATCACAATATTATAGAGTTTGTAAAAATAAAACATAATTAAAGACATAAGACATTATATGTTGGACATAACATAGCGCCAAATGCCAATTCTATCTATATTAATAATGCAGTGAGGTGAACTGTTTAATGAATGATAAGCTTTATGATATTGAATAAAGATAAAACACAACAAAACTTATAAAGTCTCAACAAACAAACTATGTACATCAGGTAAAAAATGAAATGAAATAAAAGAAAAGAAAAAAAATTGCCTACAACGCTTAGAGATTCAAATTTTTAAGTGTGTGCCTGTAGCAAAACTTCGATTTCCATATACCACTTGCCTAAAGGTAAGAATTTTTATTGACAGATAGAGAACATCTTTACAAAATTTTTTTGCGTTGATTCTATTATTGCTGGAGACTAAGGCTGCATAATAACGATATTTTTACCAAAAAACGTATAAAAATATTTTTGTTTTTATTTGCTTTTCAAGCACTTTAACGTTATCTGTCGAACGAAAAATTGTTTTTTCCTGGTATTAAAAAACAGTATCAGCAAAATTTCGTTTTCGAGCTCGAGTTTTTTTCCATACGACGCCGACAATGCCGTGAAATCTGCTAATTCCATCCAAAAAAATTTTGCGGAAGAACAAAAATGTATTCAAAATATATGAAGTTGGCAGCTTTTCGTAATTTTGTTGGAACTAACAAAGTAAATTTTTGGCATTTTTTATTAGCAATTCTGGATATTAAACAAATATTTCTCCATGTGTAGAAATCGTCCCTCATTCCATCAGTGTCGAATAGTCCGGCGTCGCGGATTTAAGATATTGTTTGAAGAACCATTTACTTCCGACTTTTATTCAAAAAATTTGTGGTTGCCGTCTTGCTTACGCAATAAAAGCACAATTGTGCTATGAAATGCAGGCCCCTGCTTTATGAGATTCAGTATTTAGTGCATTAATGTTGTACCACACAGCCTGAGATATTTGTAAATGTGTGTGTCAGGTGAAATTTCAGTGAAAATCAAAGAAAAACTGAAAACTACCTTTTTTAGTACTTGTATCAATGTTTAATTATAAGGTGTGAAAGTTTATTGAATATTAATAAGGAGAGCAATTAGAAAATCGGCCAGCATTTACGGTTTTACATGAAATCCTCGATATAATGAACTTGCTTGTTCCAGTTTTTGTTTTATATCATAAAAACGAAACTACCATGTCTTAAACAAACTTCATAGTTTTAAATTCAAGATATTAAGAGCAATCGATTGGTATCACACTTACTTACATGGGATTATTGGTTTCATCAAACTTTTCTTTTATTTTCGAAAAAAGAAGTATTTGGCCTGGTTTAACTGATGTTAACTGACTGAAAGAATAAAAGTCAATAAGTTTTATAATAAAAACTTTTTAAAGTAAAAAAAACTTTTCAGAGACTGTTTTCGGAAAAAAGTTAGAACTATTTTTAAAACTGACATTCAGTTGTGGACCTTGCAGAGTTTATATAACGCAAGGGCTCTTAATATAAAGTCCGTTGGGATCATACCCGGAATTAACTGCGAAAGTTGCGGTATTCTCTCTGTTTATTTTTTGCTGCGATACTACCACCTTCCGGTACTATTCCGACTGCCGCGGGATGGATGTTTTCGACCTTTCAAACCCCTTACCAGCGATGTATTCTATGCACCTTTACGCACTTTTTATCGCTAGCCTATAATATTGAGAATTACCAGCTAAAACTTCAGTGAAACTTTGAGGAACTATGGCTAAAGTTAGTTGAATTAAGCGAACATTTCTTTTCAATATTAGTAGTTAATTGACTGAAATTTTTTTGTCGTTTAAGACGTTTTGCCAATTATGGCTCGATATCTATGCACATACATACAAACGTACACATGTATTTATCACTCATTCTACAAGTTGGCAACATTACTTGCTGCTAAGGTTAATACACTGTCATAGATATTAATTGAATTCTACTCCACTCCTCATTCTGTAAATTCAAAACGCGGCTGCTTGTTTCAAGTTAGGTATAGTTGGTTTGATTCGTAAAGGCCAATGTACGAAGATATTTAGACAGACAACCCGAATGGAATGATTTTCTCAAGAATTCAAAGCGGAAAAAAGAAAATGTCTCAAAATATTACAACTAAGCAGAGAGAATGTAAGAAAGAGAGAGATTAGGAGAAAGAGGATAGCGCCTAACAGAGAGCTGTAAAACGCACAAAACATGAATTTACAATGTGTGTGTATGTATGTATGTTTGGCTTATAAAACTTAATTAAATGTGAAGAGAGCATTCGTGTGGAGCCAAAATGTGTAGCAAATCAGAGCAGCGTTGCCGCTTTGCGGGTAAGTATCCAAATGTGCGGAATTTTGAACTTTTTGGGAAATTTCATACAACATGCAACAGCAGTTCGACCCAGATATGCTCATCAGAAGCACGTAACTATTTTCAAAGTGCTTTCTATTTATACTGTCAACCGGTTTTAGGCAATTTATCAGAAGGATTTAAAAGTAGTGATTCAACAGATTGTGTTGATAATTTGTTTTTTGAAACTGATATACCTACAAACAAGATCATTATAAAAGTCCTTCGAGCGTTCCCATAGAGGTCTTACCATAAGCAGTGGGATATACATATGTATGTATGTATACACTTATAAGAAGTACCGCTATGGAACGCTTCCTTTTTATAAGCTTTTATTTACTTTCACTTGGCTGTTGTCTGTAATCAAATCTTGCAAGTTAAATTTGATACACTTCCCGGTGTCCGATTGAGCTGAAATTTTGCACACATGTATAACTCCGATGACAATGCAATATTACTTTGTGAGAATTGGCTAAATTAATCGATAACAGATTTATCGGTAAAGATATTTGTTCACAGGGGAATAAAAGCCTAAGTCCTTTGTTTAGAGGGATGGTGAGTAACCTACAGCGCCTCAAGAAAGAGGTAACTTCGCTTTGTTTGTGTATACAACGAACGTAGACGTTAGGCTGTTATCGCTCAATGTTGCATACTTTTCTGCGCACTTGATTTTGTTTTACAGATTTAACCCACAGAGCAGAGATCTGCAATGAGTAGTTGTAAACTGAACGCGACATAGGCAAAGTCACAATAAAATATGATTTTAAGTTAGTTAGCACTGTTTGACACAATTTTATATGTGCTCTCTGTTAAAAATGCTTCAACTAACTTAGTCACATTTTACTGCGAGTACGAATATGCCCCAATATATTCGCATCATGATAAAGAAAATCGTGTACTCATATTCAGTCAGGCTTATTTAAACGTAGCGATTCGTATCAGTAATTTGGTTGAGAGTCTTTTTCATCCTGACACCGCGTTAGCCATTGTGAATGATGACTAAGTGTGATATCTTATCTGTCAACTGCCTGACAGGATGTTCAATATGGGCACTTTTTAGCGTTTTGACAGGGTGTTCAATATGGCGGCGTCTATCTTCAGCGGGTGATAGAAAGAGATACAGAATGAGACAGCGATAGTCAATTACAAATCAGGTGATCCAATCACTTTGGAATTTTGACGTCTATGCAGAAGATATCACACTTAGTTATCATTCACAATGGCGTTAGCGTTGAACGCGAAAGATCTGACAACTGAAGATGCTGATATCCGAAGTGAAGCCACTTTTGGCAAACACATACGATATGTTTTCTCGAAAATCTGTATATTCATATGTATGCATATATGTATTTAACGTTTTGTTGTTGCAAGAATACGTGAACATGTGTATGCACATATCTACAAATTTATTTGATTGAGTTGAACAAAGCATGGGGCGCATTACAAAAACACAACTGCTGGCGAAGTTGATTAGTGATAACTTCTTGGAACGCACAGTTGCAACTTTACGAGAAATTAGTGAGCATAAAAATTTTCTGCTCTATTCACACAACGTTCGGGGCTGTAAAGTGTCGAAGATTATGTGTAGGTCTTACAACCTTAGACTAACAAAGTTGCTTCTATCATTAAAAAGAGAGGAATGTAGACTCATGACGAGTGTTCTGACTGGACACTGCCTTCTGGCGTCACATACCTTTAAATTAGGCTTGGTCAGTGATAGCATATGTAGGAAGTGCGGGTTGGAGGAGGAAACGATCGAGCACGTTCTGTGCTCGTGCCCTGCACTTGCCAGACTAAGACTCGAGCTATTAGGAGTGATACAACTGTCAGATATAGAAGCAGCAAGTGGCTTAAGTCCTAGGAAGCTTCTAGTATTTGCCAAGAGGACGGAATTATTTTATAACATAGGTCCTGGTTTTTGATGGGGTTTTTCAGTTCGGTCATTAAAAGAAACTTCTGGTAACACTACGGACTCAATCAGTCTATGTGAGGTCCTCATGGACCGGCCAGTTCAACCTAACCTTACCTAACCTTCACTCAACGTTTTTATCGATTGGTTGTTGGCAGTTGGGTTGAGTTATCGTTTCAAAATCACAATTTCTTTCACTCAGCTGATAGCTGATTATTAGCAAGATCAATTAATTAAATAAAAATAAATGTAAGGCGAGATAACCTCCGAAGAGATCTAAGGCCGAGCTTCTCTTCCAATTTGCGTCGTGCTCCTCTTGATTTTCCCTACAAATTGGCCGGACGGAACCTACATGTTTTATGCCGACTCCGAACGGCATCTGCAAGGCAGATGAATTTTCACTGAGAGCTTTTCATGGCAGAAATACACCCGGAGCGCTTGCCAAACACTGCCGAGGGGCGACCCCGCTTAGAAAAATTTTCTTCTAATTGAAAAACATATTTCTAAAATTTTGATGTTGCTTTGCCCGGGGTGCGAACCCAGGGCATACGGTGTGGTAGGCGGAGCACGCTACCATCACACCACGGTGGCTGATCAATTAATTGATGGAACAAAAAACAATGATCAGATTGATGTTAATAATATAATACACTCAGACATTAACAAAACACGAGGTCTTCCAAAAGAATTAGAAATATTTGTTGGTGCTAGAGTTATGTTGAGATCTAACGTTGACGCTGCTAAGGGACTTGTAAATGGAGCAATAGGTCACATCACTGAAATTATATGGCCATATTACAGACGTGTTCAACTATACCATAACGATATACCATCGGTTCGCGTAGACTTTGGTAACGATGGCGTTCACATAATACAGCCTAAATCAGTTAAATTTCCTTCTAAATTTAATCACGGCACAGCTGAAAGAAGAATGCTCCCCATTGTCTTGTCGTGGGCTTCAACTGTGCACAAAATGCAGGGAACTACTGTAGATCATGCTGCTATTTATCTAGGCTGCAAATTAGTAGGTGCTGGTCAAGCTTATGTGGCTTTAAGTCGAGTTACGTCTTTAGCAGGTCTTCGAATCGAATAACTTGACTGTTTAAAGTTGACTCCGAAGAAGCCTTGTAATGTTGATGCATTAAAAGAAATGGATAGGATGAGAAACGTTACAAATAACTAAGTAAATATTACATAACTAATTTAAACAATATTTTGCCCTACTAAAAATTAAAAAAAAAATTATATTTAAATTAAATTTAAGAAAAAAGCTTTTATTACGTGTTAATAAAACGAACTAAAAAGTAAAAAATCAAATTAAAGCAAAAACATTTTTTTTTAAATATAAGCTTTTATTATTGGTTAATAAAATTAACTAAAAAAGTAAAAAATAAAATTAAAGAAAAAAACTTTTTTAAAAATAAGCTTTTATTATTGGTTAATAAAATTAACTAAAAAGAAAACAATAAATAACACTTTATAAGTTCATTGTAACCTTTGACGATAATTAGGCTCTTCGTCTGCGACAAAAAAATTCCATATTGTACATAATTATATATTTTTAACATTAAAACTTGATACCTAAATTATTAAATCTTACGGTTTACATCACGGTCCTAATTGTTCTTTTTAGTTAAATTTATTAACCAATAATAAAAGCTTATTTTTAAAAAAGTTGTCTTTTCTTTAATTTTATTTTTTATTTTTTAGTTAATTTTATTAACCAATAATAAAAAAAATTATTTTTAAAAAAGTTTTTTTTCTTTAATTTTTTTCAATATCTAATTACTGGTGAATTTCTATTTCTTTGGGATGAATATCTGTCAGTAAAAAATAACCCCGGAAAAGTTAAATTGACGAATCATGCTGAGTCGCTTAGATCCTTTGTTTTAAAATTCAATACAAATATAATATTTTTTAGTTAATGGTTGGGATCAACTCAACTTACAGTGGAAATGTAGCACAATAATCCGACTTTTTGAAAATATAGATAGTTCATGTCACACAAAGTTACCTGCTTCACAATACTTGCATCGATTAAAGTTTGCATTCCCCGACTAACTACAATAGTTTCATCGTCACTTAAAAGCTTACTGCAAATAAAGCAAAATCGCGAAATTTTTCTTTTAATAATAATGAAAAACTCTAAAATAGTAAACACCTATAATAAAAGGTATATTCACTCGAACAGAACGGCCTGCTGTGATGCTAACAGAAAAAATCATGAGGACCATTTTTGTAGGGAATTTCGAGATCTACAACTTTTGTCTGGGTTATTTTTTGATAAAACTTACCGTTTTCGAGAAAAACTCAAAAACCGAAATTTTGACCTTTGATCTCGGATAACTTTTGTACATTTAATAAATCATATAACACTGCCATTTGCCAACTCAACGTTTTGTGGTCTTGTGGCTGAGCTTGGTAAGGGGCCGCTCTCATTTATGTGTGGATAATCCTAAAGTGCGTAGGTTCGAATTGAACTCGATTTTTTCAATATATTTGGTTTTTTAATTTTTTCTTTACTGATTTTATATTTAAGAAAAGAAACAATAATCTTTAAAGCGTTTTTGGCAAATAATTCTCATATTTTCATGTTTGTGAACTGCCCCGGCCCCCATTGTCTCAAAAATGATGTTCACCCCAAATAGTTTCTAAGCTGTAAAGGTGATCACCAAAACTTGGTTTTTCTCGTAATTTTTTTATCTTACTATGATAATGTATGTTTGTTTAATGGTGTGTTCAGTTTATACTTATATTTTGATATGATAATGAGATGATAATGTTTAAATTGACCGGACTGCTGATACTACCAATGAATATATTTTCAACTTAGTGCACGCATATCTTTCTTCACTCATTTGAGCGGAGCATAGAAAACTTCCAATAATTAAAAAAAAAATTTCACTCAGCTGAGTAGTAATGAAAAAATAAAATGACTGCAATAAATTTTTTGAGTCGTCGTGGAGAAAGGCAGCACCATCACTAAGCTGAAAAAAAAACTAGTGGGCACTAAAGTTTTTCCAATACAGTGTAATTCTAATCAAAGTGGAGTGCAATCAAGATTAAATGCACTACCACGAACTATGAGATTCAGCTACGAAATTCATAGACGCATTTTCTTATATTATGGGAAATAAAAAAAAAATTTAAGTGACGAAATTCGGTATTCGGTGCGCCCGTTATATTTATTATATTTAATATATTATATTTAATACTGAAGTCAATATAATTAGGTCCAAAATTTTTTTAAGTTAGAGGCGAAATAGATACAGCTATCTACTAAATTCAGTGCCACTAATCATTTTTCTATGTTAGCCCAAGTCTTTGAGATATTACCCAAGGTAAGGACGGGATGACCTTAAGATATTTAAGAACAATATGGATATTACTGAAAGGAGCTGTTCAGATTATCAAGATAGGATGCTTTTCAATTGTATGTAGCAACAGGTTGGGGGAGATATCGACCAAAACTCACTACAAAAACTTATCATATCGCTGTTGTTAGATTTTAAGATGCGTACATTAATTACAGTACATATTAATAGGAAAAATTTCAAATTTAAATGTGGAAAGACGGCTGTATCTGGGTACTACACATTTTATTGTAATCACCTGAGTATATTTCTTGCATATTTTAATCCAATCATTCAGCTGTCGTTAAAATTACAAAAGTTTCACACAAAATTGTCGCGCTCGTTTCAATGGTAACTCCCAAAAGTAATTTAGTCATCATGTTTGACATTTTTGTAATTACGAATAATATTAAGAAAAATGCATGATCTCAAATCTCTTACCGCCATCACCTAGGGTAAACTCATTACTACTTACAAAGCAATTGGCTAGCCGATTGCATGCTACGCGTCCCCGATATGGTCGCCAAGCCTAAAGATTACTCACTGGAGAAAAATACAGGCCTGGCAAAATACTGCCCTCAGAATCGATACGGGCTGTCTTCTTATGTCCCCAGAACACCACCTACACAATGAGGCGCGAGTACTCTCCATTAGGGAGAGAAATGAAATGCTGAACAAACAGCTTCTGTTAAATACCCAGAAACTTGGGCATCCCAACAGACAACCCGCTGGGGGTTTGCTTGCTCTTTCATGCCTTTGCAAAAGAAATGTCTTTACAGATTAATACTGTTTTCAGACAGAAACTTAATGATCTCATTTCACCTGCTAATGAAATCGTAAATTTTTTGCTTTCACAAAGAAGTAACTGCTCGATTAGTATGAAGGATGAGACAGACAATCATGGCGGAACGATACAAGGTGGGAGCATGGTGACATACCTACAAACAAACAAAATTCCATGTACTTGTAAATTCGATGGACAAATGTCAAAATCGTACTGCGCCAGTAGTTGATGTATCAAATCAAATAAAAAAAGGTTATAATCAGCTGTTCGATGCGGCCACCTTGTATCGTTCCGCCATGCAGACAATGACATTTGCTTTGAAAACTAAGAAGTGGAAACGGAAGCGGAACGCTGCCAACAGAGTTGCATTGTGCTTTTGACTTCATTAGGCATTCGATTAGCTACTAATGAAATAATAATAGATTCGAATTTTGTAGGGAAGATTGAGCTCAATAAGCGTCTTAATGTAGAAAACTGCCTTTATTATTCAACAAGCCGTCTGTGTGAAAACAGTATAATATAGTATAGGGTAGAAATACTAAATTATCAATGGTTTGAGGCAAATAGACTCGAATTTTCTACAAAATGAAATTTCTATTGGATGTGGGCGTGGCACCGCCCCAATTTTCAAACTGCTATTTATAATTCCGGTACAGCTCGTCGTTTAATCTTTTACGTTCCTGCCGGGTTTCGTTTAGTAAGAAAATGTCAAAAACGTGTGTTGATTGACGCATTTGGAGCTGTGTAAATGTGATATAAAATAAGCTCAATCGTCATTGCAATGAAAATTCGTCAAATGTGGCAACGCTGTATCATCTCCAAAGACAAGGTGCTGCTCTGAGACCGGCAGGTGAGCGAAGGTTGCTAAGAGAGCCAATAATAAACACGGCATGTTCCTGCAATTTCAAGTCATTTTCCAATTTATTATGATTTTAGTTTTTCGCATACCGATTTAAAATAAATGCGAATATTGTAACTATGTAGTAAGTATGTAAAAATTTATGATTGTTTATAACGTTTATTCGTTCCATTTCATATCATCTCTATGGGATTATTTATTTTTACGTAGGCACTTAAGTTTTTATGTATGTATTAATTTTACTTAAAGTACTTTTGAGGCCAATGGTTGGCGTGCAATCTTTAGGTGCGCGGGCACGTTTTAAGGGTATTCATACACATGTACATACAGCAGGTATGTATGTATGCATGTGAGCACTTATAGGAGGAAACTGATCTATTTAATATTAAAAATAAAATAATAGTTACGGCGCAGATAAGTTTTGTGTGAACAGTTGTGGTATCTGTTGAGATTTAGGATGTGACTTAGCTTAGCTTTGGATTGAAATGAACTGGTTGAGGGAGAGGTGGGCTAGGTAACGAGCGTTAACCAACTTTGGCTGAAATATTGAAGTTACAAAGCTGAATGTATAAATAAACAAATTAAATGGTAATTACATAAAATTTTCTCAGGTGCGTTTTATAGCTACATATATATGTACATATGTGTGAACATCTGCATATATATGGGTATTTGTGTTTTAAATAAATAGATATGTATGTGGAAGGTTTGATGTACATCCTACGTACATTTATATTTATCCGTGCTAAATAGGTACACTTTATGCGAATTTTTAACTTGTATAGTTATTATGTGATATGTTGTTGTTGTTCTTGTAGCGATAAGGTTGCTCCCCCAAGGCTGTGGGGAGTTTATCGATGTGATGGTCCTTTGCCGGATACAGATCCGGCACCATAGCGCCATTAAGGTGCTAGCCCGACCATCTCGGGAACGATTTATGTGGCCACATTAAACCTTCAGGCCTTCCCCTCCCTCCCACCCCCAAGTTCCATGAGGAGCTTCGTTAAATAGGTAGAGTACACAGGGAGCAAGTCGGAGTAAAGATCATGTGAGGACTGAAAAGAACTATCGGCATAGTCTGCAAACTCTTTTTGAATCAATTTCTCTAGTAAAATTGGACCGCTTTAAATAAGCGATGCGTAAGAAAAGTCAGACAGAGGCACCATGTCGACACTTTCATAAACGTTTCTCCACTTTTTGACCCAGTACGACCCTTGTCTCACTGTCTCCTCTGCTACAACTCGCAATATAAAGCATGTAAATGCGTAAGTGTGACTGAATAGCGACGATAAACCTGATTCAAGGTGTAACATATAGTTTGGTGTATTAGCTAGTAAAAAAATTAACTTTTTAAAAAGAAGCGAAGAAGTTTCTGTACGTATTCAAACTTATCAACATCCCAGACTTGCGCACCATAAAACATAATGGACCTACATGCTGCCTCGAAAAATCATAAGCAGTGTAAGTGGATGTCATTGCGAAACTAATGGGTAACGGGTCATATAATCCTCGGCGCATCTACATAATTAAAATTTTACAAGGACCCTGAATACATTTTTTTAAATTTAGACCAAAGTTTGCAGACGTTTATGTTCACAACATTGATTTCAATAGTCTTCGTTAAATCAAAACGATATTTTAGAATGAAAGTCGACCGATTTTAAGTTGAAAGATGTTAACTGCTTTTTCCGGCCTTATGATATAAGAGCTCATTATGGATGACCGCGTAGCTTCAGTTTTCAGACTAGTTCGACTGTCCACTACGTTGGGGTAGTAGCACACACGATTATTAGCTCGACTGTCTTGGGAAAGCTTTTGCT
Organism: Eurosta solidaginis; assembly: GCF_040869045.1. Lineage (NCBI taxonomy): Eukaryota > Metazoa > Arthropoda > Insecta > Diptera > Tephritidae > Eurosta > Eurosta solidaginis. The sequence goes on along the minus strand of NC_090322.1, from coordinate 119,715,898 downwards.
TCACCACTTTGAGTGAGCGAAGGACAAAGCATACCTGGTAAATATATGTGCCTACGTGTATGTGATATTTAAACTTGGTTGATATGCTACAATTAATGTGATTCACTCCAAGGGACTAGTTTTGGATAGGGCCGCCAACTTTAGGAAATGTCAAACCGCGATATTTGGGTGTTGAAGGATGAAGTGTGAAAATTAAAATTAACATTTCAGACGCTATTTTATAGTTTCGAAAATAAACAACAGATGTTTGAATGTAAGCCCAAGTGATTTTTCAAACCCTTGTCATACGTACATATATCTTCAACTTAAGTATGAGGTGAGAATCATTTGAAAGGAGTGTTTAAACTACTGGAACCTAATAAAGGATTTGCATCACTGATTTCGCTTCTTTCAGCCAATCGCAATATACAATTTTTTAAAAAATCGGCACCTTTTTTGGGTAATTTGCTTTTTTTTATACAGCTTGAGGACAATTTTAAAGCATGTTCGCCTTGGGTCATTTTATTTGAAATCAGTGTTCATTAATCTGGTCGACGGCCAAAATTTACCAGAGACGCCGTTATGAAATTCGTATGTAAAACCACCCCCTGATTTCGAAAATCGAGTTCATTTTTGATTGTATGGTACCGTTTTTGAGATATTTGCAATTTACCGTTATTCGAAAAAACCATCTTTTTGGCTCCCTTTAATTACGTATATCTCACGAACGGGTGAAGCAATTGCAAAAATTTTCTATAAATGCATTATACATTGTTTTTTGCTCAACCAGATAGTTTTCGAGATATTAGCTTATCATTTCAGATTTTTTTTTTTATGAAAAAATATTAAAAAAATTACTTTTTGCGAGGGCAGCATTCCAAAACCACAACTTTTTTTCCAGATATTTTTTCTTTACGTAAAGCTCTGTTTAATTGGAAAAAAGATAAGCTGTCATCGAAGAAAATCGATGCCAAACTACGTAAGTTATAAGCGATCAAATAAAAATACCCAGGTTGCGCAATTTCAACGTATACCTCAAAACGTAGGTATGGTATAAAGAAGAGTGAAATATCTAGCTATGCTCTGTTTCTGTTTAGTTAAAAGTTCAATTTATGAATGAAATTACCCATATTTTTAACTTTTTTTTTAAATTTATTTATGTTTATACTATATTCTAACAATCTTTATCTTAATTTGATTTTACTATGTAGTCGAAATAATTATGTGTTCTACTTTGACGCTTATTCAGTTTAGGATCGGTTTCTCTTATAAGAAACCAGCAGTAATCCCCATCATTGCGACGTCCCAGAATCCTTGATATCGATTCTCAATTAATTTCATATGCTGATGAAACCTTTCGCCATGTTCGTCACTTTCGTCGCCAAGGTTTGCCGGAAAAAAGCTCAAATGTGAGTGCAGAAAGTGAATTTTTAAAGACATATTTACGCCTGGAAAGAAAATATTAGTTAGGTAAACAAGTTACAGAATTTTTGGGAAATTAATTTTAATAAGCCTTTAATATTTACCCATTTTCGCATAATTATTGATTAAGTCGTTCACTATCTGCTCGTAGTTAGGGCTTTTGTGTCTACCGAGAAAAGAAGCAACGACCTTTTCAAAGGATTCCCACGCTGCTGCCTCAACTGATGAGAGTAGTCCTTTGAATTGATTATTGTTGATCAACTTTTTTACATGTGGTCCAACAAAAATACCTTCCTTTAGGCTTGAGAAATATCTGGAAAAATTGTTTTCAAATAGTCGAATGCTTCGCCTTCTTTGTCCAAAGCCTTAACAAAGTTTTTAATGAGACCGAGCTTGATGTGTAAGGGTGGAAGTATGATTTTCTCTTTCTTGACAAGAGGGGTGTATTTTATGTTATCCACACCAATGGTAAACTCGACTCTTTCCGGCCAATCCTTTCTGACGTAGTGGTCCTTAGGAGCTCGGCTATCTCACTTGCAGAGGAAGCAGCAGTGCTTGGTGTAGCCACTTTGTAGACCGCATAGCATTGCAACGACTTTGAGATCAGAACATATTTTCCAATCATGCTCTTCATATTTGATAAATTTGAGTAAATTTTGCTTTTCCTCGTAGGTTTCCTTTGTATTTACTGCATATGCGATCGGGATAGAAGGCTTTTTGTTACCAATATGAAATAATACATCCTTCAAACTCAGTTTATTGCTGTCTATGAACAATCGCCACTCTTTTGAATCATATGTTTGACCAAACTCTTTGAATAAATCAGGAATGTTGTTGCAGTAGCATATACTGTCTTTCTTGGTATAGTGTTTGGAAAATGGTTCGTGACGAGTTCTAAAATATATCACCTTAACATCGAATGACACAAATTTAAATTATTGCATACGAGAAGTGTGGATCTCGGCCTTTTCCATAGTTCCAAATCTCTTATCCAATCATTAAGTTGTGCTTGTGACAGAACGTTTCTCTCGTTTCCCATGTGAAATTCAGTACAACTTGATTCCGCGCACTCAGATATTACTGTTGACAATGGAATTGGATCCGCAACTGCCGTTGAATGTAGTACTGGTGATGTCACTGTAGGTACGCTGGCATAGGTTACTCTTCTTGATCTTCCAACGCCAAGTACTTTTGTTTGACAAATATAACACTCTATTGAATGGCAAGTAGGTTCTCTCCATATCATTGGTGTATCAAATTTTATTTGTTGTCCTGGTTCCGACTGAATCAATTCTACTCGACACGATATACACAAAGTGTTCGGTGTCCATGGTTTTTCAGCATTTTTAGGCTCAATGCCAAAATACTTGGAGTATAAAGTTTTGATATGATCTGAGAACACTCGCCGTCGCCTTATGATAGTATATTGGTCACACATGAAACAGAACATATCTGGATCGTTATTACGCTCAAAATCTGGCGTCCTTTTACTCATTTTATTTTTTTTAATAAATCACGGTTTTGAAATTTGACTTATGATAATTTCATTCATAAATTGAACTTTTAACTAAATAGAAACAGAGCATAGCTAGATATTTCACTCTTCTTTATACCATACATACGTTTTGAGGTATACGTTGAAATTGCGCAACCTGGGTATTTGTATTTGACCGCTTATAACTTACGTAGTTTTGCATCGATTTTCTTCGATGATAGCTTATCTTTTTTGTAATTAAACAGAGCTTTACGTAAAGAAAACAAGTAAGGAAGGTTAAGTTCGGGTGTAACCGAACATTACATACTCAGTTGAGAGCTATGATGACAACATAAGGGAAAATAACCATGTAGGAAAATGAACCGAGGGAAACCCTGGAATGTGTTTGTATGACATGTGTATCAAATGAAAGGTATTAAAGAATATTTTATGGGGGATTGGGCCATAGTTCTATAGGTGGACGCCATTTAGGGACATCACCATAAAGGTGGACCAGGGTTGAGTCTAGAATGCGTTTGTACGATATGGGTATCAAATGAAAGGTGTTAATGAGTATTTTAAAAGGGAGTAATCCTTAGTTCCATAGGTGGACGCCGTTTCGAGATATCGCCATAAAGGTGGACCAGGGGTGACCATAGAATTTGTTTGTACAATATGGGTATCAAAAGAAAGGTGTTAATGAGTATTTTAAAAGGGAGTAATCCTTAGTTCCATAGGTGGACGCTTTCGAGATATCGCCATAAAGGTGGAGCAGGGGTGACCCTAGAATTTGTTTGTACAATATGGGTATCAAAAGAAAGGTGTTAATGAGTATTTTAAAAGGGAGTAACCCTTAGTTCCATAGGTGGACGCCGTTTCGAGATATCGCCATAAAGGTGGAGCAGGGGTGACCCTAGAATTTGTTTATACAATATGGGTATCAAAATAAAGGTGTTGATGAGTATTTTAAAAGGGAGTAATCCTTAGTTCCATAGGTGGTCGCAGTTTCGAGATATCGCCATAAAGGTGGACCAGGGGTGACCCTAGAATTTGTTTGTACAATATGGGTATCAAAAGAAAGGTGTTAATGAGTATTTTAAAAGAGAGTAATCCTTAGTTCCATAGGTGGACGCCGTTTCGAGATATCGCCATAAAGGTGGAGCAGGGGTGACCCTAGAATTTGTTTGTACAATATGGGTATCAAAAGAAAGGTGTTAATGAGTATTTTAAAAGGGAGTAATCCTTAGTTCCATAGGTGGACGCCGTTTCGATATATCGCCATAAAGGTGGAGCAGGGGTGACCCTAGAATTTGTTTGTACAATATGGGTATCAAACGAAAGGAGTTAATAAGTATTTTAAAAGGGAGTGGGCCTTAGTTCTATAGGTGGACGCCGTTTCTAGATATCGCCATAAAGGTGGGCCAGGGGTGACTCTATAATTTGTTTGTACAATATGGGTATCAAGTGAAAGGTGTTAATGAGTATTTTAAAAGGGAGTAATCCTTAGTTCCATAGGTGGACGCCGTTTCGAGATATCGCCATAAAGGTGGAGCAGGGGTGACCCTAGAATTTGTTTGTACAATATGGGTATCAAAAGAAAGGTGTTAATGAGTATTTTAAAAGGGAGTAATCCTTAGTTCCATAGGTGGTCGCAGTTTCGAGATATCGCCATAAAGGTGGACCAGGGGTGACTCTAGAATGAGTTTGTACGATATGGCTATCAAATTAAAGGTATTAATGAGAGTTTTAAAAGGGAGTGGTGTGAAGTCGTTTTCCAGATATCGACCAAAATGTTGGCCAGGGTGACCCAGAACATCATCTGTTGGATACCGCTAATTTATTTATATATGTAATACCTGCCAAGATTTTAAGGGTTTTTTATTTCGCCCTGCAGAACTTTTTCATTTTCTTCTACTTAATATGGTAGGCGTCACAACCATTTTATAAAGTTTTTTCTAAAGTTATATTTCGCGTCAATAAAACAATCCTTAAACCTTACCATGTTTCATCCCTTTTTTCGTATTTGGTATAGAATTATGGCATTTTTTCATTTTTCATAATTTTCGATATCGAAAAAGTGGGCGTGGTCATAGTCGGATTTCGTTCATTTTTCATACCAAGATAAAGTGAGTTCAAGTAAGCACGTGAACTAAGTTCATTAAAGATATGTTGATTTTTGCTCAAGGTATCGTGTTATCGGCCATGCGGAAGGACAGACGGATGACTGTGTATAAAAACTGGGCGTGGCATCAACCGATTTCGCCCATTTTCACAGAAAACAGTTAACGTCATAAAATCTATGCCCCTACTAAATTTCACAAAGAATTGGTTAATTTTTGTTCGACTTATGGCGTTAACAGTATCCTAGACAAATTAAATGAAAAAGGGCGGAGCCACGCCCATTTTGAAATTTTCTTTTATTTTTGTATTTTGTTGCACTATATGATTACTGGAGTTGAATGTTGACATAATTTACTTATATACTGTAAAGATATTAAATTTTTTGTTAAAATTTTACTTAAAAAAAAAAAAAACTTTTTTAAAAGTGGGCGTGGTCCTTCTCCGATTTTGCTAATTTTTATTAAGCGTCCATATAGTAATAGGAGTAACTTTCCTGCCAAATTTCATCATGATATCTTCAACGAGTGCCAAATTACAGCTTGCAAAAGTGTTAAATTACCTTCTTTTAAAAGTGGGCGGTGCCACGCCCATTGTCCACAATTTTACTAATTTTCTATTCTGCGTCATAAGTTCAACTCATCTACCAAGTTTCGTCGCTTTAGCTGTCTTTTGTAATGAATTATCGCACTTTTTCGGTTTTTCGAAATTTTCGATATCGAAAAAGTGGGCGTGGTTATAGTCCGATATCGTTCATTTTAAATAGCGATCTGAGATGAGTACTCAGGAACCTACATACCAAATTTCATCAAGATACCTCAAAATTTACTCAAGTTATCGTGTTAACGCACGGACGGACCGACGGACATGGCTGAATCAAATTTTTTTTCGATCCTGATTATTTTGATATATGGAAGTCTATATCTATTTGGATTCCTTTATATATGTACAACCAACCGTTATCCAATCAAACTTAATATACTCTGTGAGCTCTGCTCAACTGAGTATAAAAAGTTGTGGTTTTGGAATGCTGCCCTCGCAAAGAGTAATTTTTTTCATATTTTTTCATAAAAAAAAACAAAAAATCTGAAATGATAAGCTAATATCTCAAAAACTAACTGGTTGAGCAAAAAACAATGTATAATGCATTTATAGAAAATTGTATCATCTTTCCGGTTCTGTAAACTTTTTTGCAATTGCTTGACCCGTTCGTGAGATATACGTAATTAAAGGGAGCCAAAAAGATGGTTTTTTCGAATAACGGTAAATTGCAAATATCTCAAAAACGGTACCATAGAATCAAAAATGAACTCGATTTTCGAAATCAGGGGGTGGTTTTACATACGAATTTCATAACGGCGTCTCTGGTAAATTTTGGCCGTCGACCAGTGTAATGAACAATGATTTCAAATTGCTTTAAAATTGTCCTCAAGATGTATAAAAAAAAAAGGCAAATTACCCAAAAAGGTGCCGATTTTTTAAAAAAATTTATATTGCGATTGGCTGAAAGAAGCGAAATCAGTGATGCAAATCCTTTATTAGGTTCCAGTCGTATGACGCATTTATAGCACATTTTATCATCTTTCCGATTCTGAAAACTCTTTTGCAATTGCTTGACCCGTTCGTGAGATATACGTAATTAAACGGAGCCATCTTTTTGGTTTTTTCGAATAACGGTAAATTGCAAATATCTCAAAAACGGTACCATAGAATCAAAAATGAACTCAAATTTTGAAATCAGGGGGTGATTTTACATTAGAATTTCATAACGGAGTTTCTGGTAAAGAGAAAAAGTTGAAATTCGTGGTTCAGTGTTATTAGTTTTTTGAAAAAATATGCAAAATGAGCATATAAATTTATTATATAATTTTTCTTTTAGTGTTTTGTTTTAATAACTTGGTGAATTGGGTGATGCAAAGTCCGTGTTAAGCTGACATCGAAAGCGCCTGTTTTTTTAAACAACTTTTGAACAGTTAGAAAGAGTTAAATTTCGCATTTAGTTTCTTATAACTGGCAGTGATGCGCTTCCGTTGATACCACTACCGACCAATCTGCGACATGAACAATAAATGGCCTAAACAGTCTGAAACGAGTAGAAAATATAGTAACGCGCCGGACGCCGTGTAGCCGTGAGGAAAGCAGCAGAAATATTTGAGGAAGCGTACTTTTATATGCTAGATATGTAAATATATTGATAGTCAGGTGGCGATCAAGGCAATAGTATCTTATTTACGAGGTGTCCTAGACTGTAAAGAAACATTGAAGCACCCTCGCTCAGGCCAGTTCATGCATATATACTCGCTTCCCGGTCATAAAGGGATAGAAAGTAACGAAAAGGCCGATGAGTTGCCAAAGGAGGGTGCAGCACTCCACCAATCGACGGTAGACGCCCCAATGACCTATCGAGCAGGAGAGGTGTGGACAGAAATTAACTCATATCTCTAAAGAGATAAGACTTAAGGCTCACGATGGGCATACCAACTAGACATTGCCTCGGCGTGGCATGCTATAATTTAGGCCTCATAAGCAACAGAAGAAGTAGGAAGTGCGAGCTGCAGGAAGAAACGGTTGGCCACGTTATGCGTTCGTATCCTTCTAGTATTTGCCAAGTGGAGGAAGTTATTCTGTAACAAAATTGAACTTTTAACTAAATAGAAACAGAGCATAGCTAGATATTTCACTCTTCTTTATACCATACATACGTTTTGAGGTATACGTTGAAATTGCGCAACCTGGGTATTTTTATTTGACCGCTTATAACTTACGTAGTTTTGCATCGATTTTCTTCGATGATAGCTTATCTTTTTTTTAATTAAACAGAGCTTTACGTAAAGAAAAATTATCTGGAAAAAAAGTTGTGGTTTTGGAATGCTGCCCTCGCAAAGAGTAATTTTTTTCATATTTTTTCATAAAAAAAAACAAAATCTGAAATGATAAGCTAATATCTCAAAAACTAACTGGTTGAGCAAAAAACAATGTATAATGCATTTATAGGAAATTGTATCATCTTTCCGGTTCTGTAAACTTTTTTGCAATTGCTTGACCCGTTCGTGAGATATACGTAATTAAAGGGAGCCAAAAAGATGGTTTTTTCGAATAACGGTAAATTGCAAATATCTCAAAAACGGTACCATTGAATCAAAAATGAACTCGATTTTCGAAATCAGGGGGTGGTTTTACATACGAATTTCATAACGGCGTCTCTGGTAAATTTTGGCCGTCGACCAGTGTAATGAACAATGATTTCAAATAAAATGACCCAAGGCGAACATGCTTTAAAATTGTCCTCAAGATGTATAAAAAAAAGGCAAATTACCCAAAAACGTGCCGATTTTTTAAAAAATTTTATATTGCGATTGGCTGAAAGAAGCGAAATCAGTGATGCAAATCCTTTATTAGGTTCCAGTCGTATGACGCGTTTATAGCAAATTTTATTATCTTTCCGATTCTGAAAACTTTTTTGCAATTGCTTGACCCGTTCGTGAGATATACGTAATTAAACGGAGCAATCTTTTTGGTTTTTTCGAATAACGGTAAATTGCAAATATCTCAAAAACGGTACCATAGAATCAAAAATGAACTCAAATTTTGAAATCAGGGGGTGATTTTACATTAGAATTTCATAACGGAGTTTCGGGTAAAGAGAAAAAGTTGAAATTCGTGGTCCAGTGTTATTAGTTTTTTGAAAAAATATGCAAAATGAGCATATAAATTTATTATATAATTTTTCTTTTAGTGTTTTGTTTTAATAACTTGGTGAATTGGGTGATGCAAAGTCCGTGTTAAGCTGACATCGAAAGCGCCTGTTTTTTTAAACAACTTTTGAACAGTTAGAAAGAGTTAAATTTCGCATTTAGTTTCTTATAACTGGCAGTGATGCGCTTCCGTTGATACCACTACCGACCAATCTGCGACATGAACAATAAATGGCCTAAACAGCCTTAAACGAGTAGAAAATATAGTAACGCGCCGGACGCCGTGTAGCCGTGAGGAAAGCAGCAGAAATATTTGAGGAAGCGTACTTTTATATGCTAGATATGTAAATATATTGATAGTCAGGTGGCGATCAAGGCAATAGTATCTTATTTACGAGGTGTCCTAGACTGTAAAGAAACATTGGAGCACCCTCGCTCAGGCCAGTTCATGCATATATACTCGCTTCCCGGTCATAAAGGGATAGAAAGTAACGAAAAGGCCGATGAGTTGCCAAAGGAGGGTGCAGCACTCCACCAATCGACGGTAGACGTCCCAATGACCTATCGAGCAGGAGAGGTGTGGACAGAAATTAACTCATATCTCTAAAGAGATAAGACTTAAGGCTCACGATGGGCATACCAACTGGACATTGCCTCGGCGTGGCATGCTATAATTTAGGCCTCATAAGCAACAGAAGAAGTAGGAAGTACGAGCTGCAGGAAGAAACGGTTGGCCACGTTATGCGTTCGTATCCTTCTAGTATTTGCCAAGTGGAGGAAGTTATTCTGTAACAAAACATGGTCATCGAACAAAGTCTGGTAACACTATGAACACACTAACACACTACAGTCTATGTGAGGTCTTTATTGACCGGCCAGTTCAACCTAACCTTACCTAACCATCTTCTATACAGAAGGAATTATGCTGTTGTCACCTTTTTAAACGGTTTTATTTAGCTTGAGTTGACAGGCTGCACGGCCGCATGCACGGCCGCACGGCCGTTGTGAACGAATCTTGTAATTGAAATTTAAGTAACTTCCCGATAAGCTACAAGCTTGAAACTTGGAATATAGTTCAGAACCCGATGACAATGCAATAATAAGAAAAAAAAATCGCCGCTCGGTGGCGCAAAGATCGAGATATTCGCAAAATTCGCATTTGTGGTCCGATTTGGCTCATATATGGGACACATAATACATGCAAGAATAGAAATCGACCTGTGAAAAAATCGCTGCTAGGTGGCGCATGGATCGAGATATTCGCAAAATTCGTATTTGTGGTCCGATTTGATTTGGTCCATATTTGGAACACATAATACCTACATGAATAGAAAGCGACCTATGATGCCCGATTTGGCTCATATTTGGAACAAATATTGCATACAGCCCAGTAGAAGTGACATCAAAATATTTTGGAGTTGGAGGAGGGACAAGCATACGTGGCGCAGAGTCGAGTAAATTCTTTGGAAGGATTATGTATTGAGGACTTAGGTTGTTACAAATTGTCAGGAAAGAGTCCTTGTAATAATGAGTCACTAAATGAACTAAATAGAATGAGAAATAATAGGCAATTAAATAAAGACTAAAAACTTGAAAATAAAATAATTTAAAAAAAATTTTTAAGTTAAACGGTTTTATTGAAAACAATACTTACATGACATAATAAAAATACGAAAAGCTAGAAAATAATTAGGTAGGTCCTAGGTACTAGTCATCACACTCCTTATCAATCTAGGGCGTTGATCAGACAATTAAATAAAAGCGTTGGACGCGTCATATTTCTATTGATAGTCATAAGTAAAACCAACTGAACCTTAATCAGGTTATGCTACGCCTCACATTTTTAGAAATTTCACGCGCCCAACGCTTTTATTTAATTGTCTGATCAACGCCCTAGATTGATAAGGAGTTTGATGACTAGTACCTAGGACCTACCTAATTATTTTCTAGCTTTTCGTATTTTTATTATTTCATGTAAGTATTGTTTTCAATAAAACCGTTTAACTAAAAGATTTTTTTAAAATTATTTTATTATGAATATTATATTAGACTCGTTGCTGAAATTACGTGAAATTCATATATTCCGAATAATCATCCTGAATGGTTTCAGTTATTTCGGACTAAGAAATAAAACCAAAGTATTTTTAGAGGGAATTATGTTATTTGTTGTCTTTTTTTTATACACATTTTTTTGTTTTTGTTTTTTGTTAATGTAAATGGAGGGTTTGTTTGTTTAATGGTGTGTTCAATTTATACCTATTATTTAAGAATTCATGAGCTTAACACCGGCAAAACTTTACAAAAACAAATCTACATAACACACAAATTAATATAGAGACATAATGTCTCAATTGTATTGTTAGTGTAGAAATGAGATAAACTGAATTAAGCCAAGAAACAAATTCAAGCAGGATAACCTAGTGGTTAAGGCAACTGCAGTTTCACCGTGTGATTCGCGGTTCGAATCTCGGTGAAACCTTTGATAATATTACGAAATTGCCTGATGGTGATTACGTGGCGGTTTTCAAAATGGTACTATCGCAATATGCCAGTAAATGTTTCTTCCTTTCAGTTTCTCTTAGAAAAACATAATAATTGAATATTCAATTATTATAAGCCGGTGTTAAGTTCATGAATTCTTAAATAATAAGTAAATGGAGGGTGTTATATATTGCTGCTAAAAATTTGTCAGGAAAGAAATTAGTAAATCGGCCAAAAGTTACCATTCTCTATGGAGTTCACGAATTAAATATAGATATTTCTTTCAGAATTTCGCGACTTATTTTTTATGTTATTACCTTAAATGATTGGTTTTAATTTGCTTTTTAGTGTTTGAATAAATCGATGTTTATCATTTATAAGACAGTTGCAACTGACGGTACTCCCTTCCTTTTTAATTATTAGCGATTAAAAGCACGTATGCATACTTGCATATCATGGGCTTAGATTGTATACCTGCTAACCGCCGTCAAAAACTTTTATATGGAAAACAAAAAACTATTTTAATTTTTCATTAAAACCCGAAATAAAGTGGGTGTATTTTATGTGAGACTAATATCACTGCGTTACAAAAACCAACGTTCTGTCCTATGAACTAGAGGTTTACGCCGGTCACTTAATCGGCGGCGGCGGCGTATCCGGCGCGCCCAAAAAGTGATCGGCGTAAACCTCTGAATTGAATGGCTGGACTTCAGAGTATCACATTGTCCACAACTAATGAATATGGAAACATACTGCTGACGTCAATGGTATGTTTGACGATCTGGAACAACATCATTAACTTGCGGATGAGTATCTGGGAGGCTTTTAAAGCGAAAATTTAAAAAAATAATATTTAGAAAGGTTTTGTTTATATGTATTTAAGGAAATCGACGTTTCGGCCATTTCGGAAAGATTCGCGGTTTTTGCCTCTCGCGGATATTTCAGAAAATTGTCTTGCAGAGAGAGGGGAAATACTTAAAATGGTAACACTTCTGTAGCGTAGTTTTACTGAAGGAGATGTTCTGGGCTAACTGTAATACCCGTCGTAGGCACGATTTCTTTAAATCATTTATGGCTCCTTGTTGGTTACGCACAAAGGCGACTGACGGTTGCAACTGGTGGTCTATTAAAAGTCATGACTCTCGTGGCACAGTTTTAAGGATTAGCATCAATGCTGGCGTATTGTTGATCGCACCAAAGGGCGCCTTCAGTTTTTTTTTTCGGCTGTTTCTAAGAGCTACAATTCCCAACGTGCGAATAATAGCAATCCCGACCACCAGTCGCTACCACGCATCCTGGCCCTTATACAATATGCGAACGCAGAAGCTACAGGACTGCGACTTCCAACTCATACCTTCGTCGACGTTACTTTCCTAGAAGCTCTAGGTGTAGCTGCGAAGACTTTCTGACGGATGTTTTGGTCACGCTATGCTACATCAAAAAACACCTTGCAACATTAGGAAGTAACTATTCTGCCAAGGATGCCGCCCTCGATATCATTACGTAACTCATGGGTGAAAATCGTATAATCCTTGGCGCATCGACATAATTTAAACTTGCAAGGACCGTGGATAAAAGTTTTAAAATGTAGACCAAAATTTCCATACGTTTGTGTTCGATAAATTTACTTCAATAGTCTTCATTTCAAGAGCTCATTATGGACCGCCTTCAGTTTTTAGACTAGCTCGACTATCCCCTACGTTAGGGTAGCAGAACACCCGGTCATCTGTTCGACTGTCTTGAGAAAGCTTTTGCTTCACCACTTTGAGTGTTCTTGCGAGGGACAAAGCCTCACCTGGTAAATATATGTGCTTACATATTCACATTTGTAACAGGAGGTGACATTTAAACACGGTTGATAGGCTATATCCAATGTGATTCACTCCAAGGTACTAGTTGGGGATAGGCCACCAACTTTACGAAATGTCAAACCGGGAGACTTGGGTGTCGAATGATGAAGTGTGAAACTCAAAATTAAGATTTCAGACGCTATTTTATAGTTAAGCAAATAAAGTGAGTTTTCCAACCCTTCTCATACATGTTGCAGATATGTACATGCAACTGAAGTATGAGCTGAAAATCATTTCAAAGGAGAATTTAAACCACTGGAGCATACTAAAGGATTTTGAATCACTGATTTCCCCCTTATTCTTTAAGCCACTCGGGATATACAATTCGGCATCTTTTTCGGGTAACTTGCTTTTTTAACAACTTGAGGACATTTTGAAAATGTGTTCTACATTTTGGGGCATTTTATTTAATTTCATTGTTCTTTATTAATTTAAAAAAAAATATGCGAAGTGAGCATTTAAATTTATTATATGTCGAACTTTTCTTTAAGTATTTTGTTTTAATAACTTGGTGAATTCGGTAATGCGAAATCCGGCATTTGAAGCGCCTGTTTTCTCAAATAACTTTTGAACGGATAGAAAGTATTAAATTTCGCAATAGGATTTTTATAACTGGCAGTGATGCGCATCCCTTGATACCTCTTTCGACCATATCGGACCAATTTTCGAGACGAACAATAAATGGCCTAGACAGTCTCAAAAGAGTACAAAATATAGTAAGGCGCCGAACGCCGCCGCGCCGATTTTTTTGAAAAATGCACGTGTATCGCGATTTTCATGTACACCTCAGAATTTTTTTTATGTATGGATAAATTATAAAGCTCGTAGTGTCCGCCTGTGTGAAAGACTTTGGATCGATTTTTAACCCTTTTTACGTGATCCAATCGAGCTGAATTTTTGCAGGCAGACTCGTGGAAATGTCTGTATCACGACAAATTAAAAAAAAATAGATTTTTATCAATTCTCAGATTTTCCTGAATTAAAAAAAAAAAAAATTTCTCACTTTTTTCGGCATAACTTGAAGGGACTCCAAATTTTTAAACTACTAACGCGTTCCGAAAAAAAAATATTTTTCGACCCATCCTACTCCATATATTTGTAGTTTATCAATAGTAACTTTCTAACACTAAACTGTGTATGACTTTTACAACACTTACAACTGCTATGACAGATGAAACATTGAATTGCACAATCAATATTGCATCATTTAAATTTGTTTAATTTATTGTTTTATACAACACTGTGCCGTTTGTGTGTTTGTTCCGATCACCTGACAGTTGCGACAGTGCACTTTGACAATTGTTTTAAATTCTGTTGTGCAAAAACGTATTTCTATGCATTTCATCTGAGAAAAAATGCAGTGCCCGACTCGAAATAACTTTTGTTACGTTTGTGGATTATTCGCACCAAGTAAAAATTTTAAAAATATTACGAAAACAGTGGTTTGTTCGTTTCAGAAAATATTCAAGACTTCTTATGTTCTTTACTTGTGGTATACTCCGGAAGTCGTGTGCGACTATTGCTATAGAAATTTATGCAAGTTTACTGATGGAAGGTCAACAATAAAGTACCGCTGTACTAACAATTTGGTCACCATGTACGGTGCACTGCAATGAATTATGCTACTTTTGCGTAACTTTCACTCAAAATCAAGGGTACCAATACTTTCGCCGCAGCAAAATTCGCTACGCTAATGTAGAATCGGTTATTCCAGCGGTTCTGTACTCACCAGAAGAACGTATAGCGGCTTCAATGGAGCTTTTTGATGATGTTCCCGAAAAATGCTTACAAACGCCAAAATAAAAGGCCTAAGCATTGAAATTTTTAATGTAACAATTTTTAATTTTAATATAATAAAATTAATAAAAAAAATTCGGATTTTAATGAGCTGGAACCGTTACAAAAAGACCGATAACCATTTAAAAAAAAATTCAGGAAAATCTGAGAATTGATAAAAATCTATTTTTTAAAAAATTTGACGTGACACAGACATTTCCACGAAAAAAAAGTTCTGACGTGTACATGAAAATCGCCGATACACGTGGATTTAAATTTTTTCTTCAATTTCCGAAAAAGTATATTTGGTTCACAGGACAGAATTTGTGTAAGGCGGTGGATTTAATGCTACTGTTTTGCTTGGGTTATGCATTGCCACCATCCAGTGAGTTTTCTAGCTCCATATCACACTCAATTCTCACGGGAATGCTCCGAATTATTGGGAGACTTGGGAAAGAGAGGTGGTGATATTGTACACATGCGTTGTGATAGGCAGATGTCGCTGTTTGTTTCATTTAACACCTAAAAGTCAAGCAGCGACATATATTTAAAAAAAATTGGTTTATTAAAGCCATTCTGCCAAACTAAAGACCGAATTAAACCCAACTTCTATCTGGATTTATCTGGCTCAAATCGTTGCTGCCGCATTTACATGCAAAATTGTTTATCTGGCTCCGGATCATTACGACGGAATGATGACTATTAGCTCCTTCCATATCAAACTGCATCAAAAAATAAATTTTGAGAAATATGGCAGGTTTACACTCTAAACTGACCACATACTACGTATGTATTAACATTTATGACTTACTTCATATCTCGACCTATTCATTCATATGTCAAATTAGTGTCTTTTACTTTGCCATCACGATGTCGTATACATATGTACACATTTATATATTGTTGGTGATAATTTTGACGATTGTTGTTGTTATAAAAAATTATTACTATTATGGATGAGGGAGTGTTTGCGGTGCCGGCAGCGGGTAATTGTATATATGAGTTGGGAACGAAACGAGCACAAAATGGAATTTTAAAATTTCTGAATAAGTAATTGAAATTTTGAAAGCCACTAAGGTAACGATAATACAATACGTAAATACAACCACACCAACGGATACGTTAAAAGTTGAAGTCGAAATTATCTAAAGCGGGCAAGTAAAGTTGTCGGTGTAAAATATAAATGCTCGCGAAAGAAAATGGAATATGGAATAATACAGCAACAATGAAATATTTTATTATACGAGTGTAAATAGTAATTGAGTTTACCCCATACGTACATATGTACATATATGCAAACATTGTTGAATAGTTGGTTTGGGCCTGTGCGACGACTTGACATCTCGTACATACTACAGACTTCACAAAGTACGTGCGTACATTCGACCGTTTAAATTTTTTTTAGTTTTTGTATACCAAAAGTTTAATTTGGGTGTAAAATATAGACTTTTGAGACATGAAAGATGTCCGGATCTTACTTGTCTATGTAAAATAACGAATAGCTAATTAATTGATACATAGTACCTGTTCTTGCGATTAACTTTTCACAAGAACATTTTTTGGTTAGCCTTATAATAGTTGTGTTTTTTTTTTAAATCTATGGACGTTTACCTTAAATTTTATATGGACTGCTAAGCGTCAAACTTTAAATACACCTCTGAAATTGCTGCGCATAAAATTAGTATTACTAAATTTCAATACTCATTATACCCAGATGCAACTGAAATGTGTGTCTATGTTTCACCTCTGCACCTCATAAAATGGTGCGTGTCCACAATTCATCGCAACTGATTCAGCTATATGCTATACATATGGCCACCAGAGGTTTGTGTCTCCGATTTTAGGTACACCCTGTTCTGTAGCTAGTTATTTAACCACTGCCGCTAGATGCGTCTCCTAAGCATTATCTAAGCGAGGATAAGCGTTTTTTTTATGCGCAAACGTAAAAAACGCGGCTAATGAAATTGTATAAAGTAAAGTTTTGTGTTCCACGAATATTTCCCTTGATTGCCTATCCTGTGACGGCCATAGATTTGTTGCAAGCCATTCGAAATTTAAGTACGATATAACCATATGTATATATGTAAATTAAATAAAATAATTAAAAAAAAAAATTTAAGTTAAACGGTTTTATTGAAAACAGTACTTACATGAAGTAATAATAATACCAAAAGCTAGAAAATAATTAGGTAGGTCCTAGGTACTAGTCATCACACTCCTTATCAATCTAGGGCGTTGATCAGACAATTAAATAAAAGCGTTGGGTGCGTGAAATTTCTAAAAATGTGAGACGTATTATAACCTTGTTAAGGTTCAGTTGGTCTTACTTATGACTATCAATAGAAATTTTATGCGTCCAACGCTTTTATTTAATTGCCTGTTATTCCTCATTCTATTTAGTTCATTTAGTGACTCGTTATTACAAGAACTCTTTCCTGACAATTTGTTACAACCTAAGTCCACAATACATAATCCTTCCAAGACTTTACTCGACTCTGCGCCACGTATGCTTGTCCCTCCTCCAACTCCAAAATATTTTGATGTCACTTCTACCGGACTGTATGCAATATTAGTTCCAAATATGAGCCAAATCGGGCATCATAGGTTGCTTTCTATTCATGTATGTATTATGTGTTCCAAATATGGATCAAATCGGACCACAAATACGATTTTTATGAATAGCTCGATCCTTGCGCCACCTAGCGCGATTTTTTTCATAGGTCGCTTTCTATTCTTGTATGTATTATGTGTTCCAAACATGAGCCAAATCGGACCACAAATACGATTTTTGTAAATATCTCGATCCTTGCGCCACCTAGCGGAGTTTTTTCTTATTATTTTATTGTCATCGGGTTCTGAACTATATTCCAAGTTTCAAGCTTGCAGCTTATCGGGAAGTTACTTAAATTTCAATTACAAAATTCGTTCACAACGGCCGTGCATGCGGCCGTGCGGCCTGCCTGTCAAGTCAAGCTAAATAAAACCGTTTAAAAATGCAAGGCGCGATAACCTCCGAAGCTTCTCTTTCTATTTGCATTGTGCTCCTTTTAATTTTTACTACAAATTGGCGAGACGGGACCTACACACATATACATATAAGCACATACACCTATATAATATATACGTATATAAAAGGAGAAACAATTGTTATCTACTTTAGAAATACCAGCTAATAATATAAATGGATAGTTTAAGGAGAATGTCACTATTTAAGATCTCCAATTACGAAGCCTAGAGAGTTACAAACAAGCATACATACAAGTGAAGCTAATATAAGCGTATTAAAATGGGAAACTTTCTACGTTATTTTATTAATTCTTAGATTTTTGTGAACTTATAATCGAAGATAAGTAGGTACCAGGGCCGGCTCAAGAGAATTTGGGGCCCTAGGCGAGTTATTATTTGCGGCCCTTTTCTCCCGTATTTATAGAAAGAAATTGGAGATCAGAAAATTAGAGACCAGAAATATTAAATTCAAACTTAGTCTCAATAAAACAAAACAACTTTTCTTTTGCATATTAAATATATTTTTTTTCAACAAAAGAACGAAAATATAACACACAAAAGTATTTTTAATTATCTTAGAGTTTACCAGAACTTCATTTTTCGCGCCTAATTTCCTGCTCTATTGATAGCAATGCTAAACCGACAAGCCTTTCTTGAGTCATGGCCGAACGCAAGTACGTTTTGATTAATTTCAGTTTCGAAAAGCTGCGCTCGCCACTCGCAACCGACATTGGTATCGTCAACAAAATAATAAATTGGGCATGAGACCAGACAAGTTGTGTTGTAAAATATAACTAAGGTGAAAATAAATTTTTTTTTAATGAAACTAAATATAGGGCCCCTATAAAATTTCTTTTTTTTTTTTTTTTTGCAAAAAGGATTTTTAGTACAAAAGTCTTTATCGCATTTGGTGCCCCCTAGAACTTGGTGCCCTAGGCGGTCGCGTAGTTCGCGTATATGGTAGAGCTGGCCCGGGTAGGTACATAGTAAGTATCTAATTCACTTCATTCACAAAAAGCGGCTATGTCTGAATTCAAGATAAAACAATTTGTGTTTAGTTAATTAGCGAGCCATGCTCATATTCCTTATATAATTGTTTTTGTTATTGATATTAGAGAAAAATTACAAAGTTTACATCTGCGTATTAAACTCGAAATCTCGAATATTCATACTTTATACTAGTGTAAATGCAGATGCCTCCATCCACGTAGCCATATGAACGCCCCGCTGCTCGCTTCGCAGTAGAGACCGAGAGCTAAGTGACGAAGAAGTGAAATTCAGAAACATATATGTTCTCTAATATGTATCTAAAATAATGTTTGCTTTTTAAAACGGGCTTATGTTCATAATGGTACGTATCTATTAATTAAGTATTTGTAAAATTTTCATTGCCGCTCGCCTCTTCTAGTCGAAAGACTAGTGGAGGTAAATAGATGCATACATACATACGTACATGCAAACAAAACAATGAATATTGCTTAAAATACTTATATTTGTGTTGTTTACGTCTTACCGCCCCACCTTACTCTATCTCTTCGTTCATAGTTTTGCTCCGGCTTGTTTCTTTGTAATTCTTATTATTATTATGTTGATTTTTGTGTAATTTTTTTGTTTGTTTCGTTTTTGTACAAGAGTATTTCATTTCTGGTTCGTATATTATTTTCTTTCCCATTTTGCCTTTTATTATAGTAGATGTATAGTAGTTGTGTTGTAGCTGTTTGTAATGCTGTTGTTGCCGTTCCAAAGTTTTATTTGCTTTAGTTGTTTTTGTATGTTCACGTATATTTATTAAAAAGTTTTATGTTCTCTACTTTTCCAGTTTTAGAGTCAGAGTCGGCCGGTACGTTGATTGGTTTGGTTCGTTGCGTTTTACGGATTGGTTTTTCACGATTTCATTGGAATGCCTTGACTTGAATCGAATTGGCATGCAATTGATCAAAACGGATCAGATCGCATAGAATTACAAATGTAGAAGAATCAAATACACATGCATACATATATACATATGTATACATGTGAACCTCATACATCAAACATATGTTTGTATATAAAGTGTTTTAAAAATGTTTGACACAAAAGTGATTTGTTACAACTACAAATTAGAATATAGTGAGAGTGCATGTAATAAATAAGCAAAAATTATACAACAAAAATGTGAAAACTTATGACAAAATAATTAGATTACTTACATAAAATTTAGGGCAAGTCGTTTGCTGAATGTACATATACATATTTGTAATTAAAATTTTTTTGCTGATTATCAAACGCGCAGCAGCTTACAAAAGCCATATGCACCCATACACCTATACAAATATAAATTAATTAACGCAGCGGTCCTATATACATACATATACACATACTTTCGGTGAATAGAGCGCATACGCGCCCATCCACCCACCAACGCGGTTAGAATGACAAACGAACGAATGAACGTTTGTGACGTACTTAGTCGTCGTTGACTCGTGAGTGTTTCACATTGCGAATGGCGTACACACACTAATGCAGCACAGTAAGAAATTTACAAGCCTCACACACACGTTCGTTGGCATAAGAATTTAACCAAGTGACTTAATGATACGATGAGAGCGATTGTATTATATTGAGAAATTCTCCCAGCCTTTTTGGACGCTACGACGTTGACTCTAATAAATTAGAAGAAGCAGCAGGCAGGCTGGTACGAAGTCTCATATAAAAATGTAATAAACAGCTGCAGCAATAACGTACATTCGCACTGTATACATTTATACAAACAAGCATACATACGCACACATTCACTTACTAGCATTTTGTGGAGGTAAAGAAGTTGCAAGTCAACAGATTCGCTCAGTTGCCTCTTCTGGCACTTTGTGCGTACCACACTGCTCATCTTTCTCTATACACTGTTCTGGTTGAAGTTGGGGCAGCTCAGCAGCTGGTTTTTGTTGTGGCATCATCATCGTGCCAGTGGGACGTAGAGTATAAATTGACGCAAATGCTACTGCGATTGTCGCATGCTGCAAAATGGAAGCGAACAATGTGCAACTTTGCCGCATATGCATCTCGACGAATGTGGGCTGCACGCAAATGATTTCGATATTTGGTGAAGATTCGCTCTGGCAAAAAATCACAACTTTAGCTGATGTTAAGGTATTTATACATTTGTATGTATGTATGTATATGTGTAGGTATATAAAATAATTAAGCTAAATTTTTTTGCGTGGATATCCTACTTTGTATACATTAGGATGTGTCAAAAAATTACGATATTTTTTTTTTCGCTCTCACCCGAAAGTATCAGAGAATGTGTCCAAACCAAAATTGTATCAGAGGCGGAGCTTTTAACTTTAATTTTTAGAGGCCCTCTACGAAACTTGAAGTTTTGCCATTTAAATAACACGTGAACTGGGGTTTTTAATATCCTTGCCCGTTCTGATGTGATGTTTCAATTTTTCTCAAATTATTAAATAAATTAAATTTGAACAAAAAGGATGTCCAAGCTCAAGCCAAACCGATCAGTATATACCCAATGTGTTCTGGTATACATATGTGTATACATACATATTAGAGGTTTACGCCGATCACTTTATCGGCGGCGGCGGCGTAGGCTCTATTATATACTAGCGGCGGCGGCGTGGGCGGCGCGCCGGCGTACGCCGGTATTCTTACTTTAAAAAGCTTGATTTTTCTATTTAAAAAAATAGTATTTAGGAAAGGTTTTGTTTGTATGTATTTAATAAAATCAACGTGTTGGCCATTTCGGAAAGATCCGGGGTTTTTGCCTCAAGATCTCGCAGACCGTTCAAAAATTTCAGGAGTAGCTCCTTGCGGAGGGATTGCCCCTCCTTCACTTACTCCAGATAGGCTTCGAACCTAACCCCGGTCTTTCAAATTGGTAGTGCTGCGTCTGCTGAAAAGAAATAGAGATACATAAAATAGCCACACTTTTGTTTGCATATCTCGTGCAAAGCGTAGTTTCGCCTAGGGTTAACTCCTAATAATCGTCGCGAACACTATTTCTTAAAATCATTTGTGGCTCCTTTGCGGTCACGCACAAAGGCGACTTACGGTTGCTATTAATGGTATATTAATACTCATGACTCCCGTGGCACAAGGCGCCAGTTTTTCGGCTGTTTTTAAGTGCTACAATTCCCGATGTGCGAACAATAGCAATCCCGACCACCAGTCGCTACCACGCCTCCTGACCCTCACATCATATGCCAGCTATTGGACTGCGACTTTGAACTCATACCTTCGTCGACGTCACTTTCCTAGAAGCTCTAGGTGTAGCTCCGAAGACTTTTCAACGGATGATTTTGTCGCGCTATGCTGCCGAGCTACACCAGAGAAACACCTTGAAACATTAGGGGGTGATTATTCGGCCAAGGACACCGCCTTCGAAATCATAAGCAATCTAAGTGGAAGTCATTGCGTAATCGGTGAAAATCGTAAAACACTCGGCGCATCTACATAATTAAAATTTTATAAGGACCCTGGATAAAATTTTTAAAATGTAGACCAATGTTTAGAGACGTTGGTGTTCACATCATTTATTTTACCTTCGTTAAATCAAAACGATATTTTAGAATGAAAGTCGACCGATTTTAAGTTGAAAGATGTTTACTGCTGTTTTCCTGCCTTATGATATAAGAGCTTATAATGGATGACCGCGTAACTTCAGTTTTCAGACTATTTCGACTGTCCACTACGATAGTGTAATAGCACACACAGTCATTAGTTCGACTGTCTTGGGAAAGCTTTTGCTTCACCACTATGAGTGTTCTTGCGAAGGACAAAGCCTGACCTGCTAAATATATGTGCCTACGTATTCACATTTGTAAAAGGAGTCGTAACGTGTAGGTGTTATTTAAACTTGGTTGATAGGCTATAATCAATGTGATTCACTCCAAGGGACTAGTTGTGGATAGGGCCGCCAACTTTATGTCAAACCGGGAGACTTGGGTGTTGAAGGATGAAGTGTGAAAATTAAAACTAACATTTCAGACGCTATTTTATAGTTGTGCAGAGATCTGCGCTGATTGCTTCAATCTCGATGTTATTTGGTTCTCCAGCGATTCCAGTTGAGTGGCCATATATGTCTTCTGTTCTTCCATCTTGGATGTTAAACGTGTCTCCTGCGATTCCAGTTGAGATGCCATTTGCGACGACATTTCTGAAATGCGTGCCTCCTGTGCTTCCATCGTGGATGTTGCTGTCGACCTTTGTGCAGATATTGCAGCTAATATTGTGTTCAAGTCTGTGTTCGCCATTGTCTGCGGTGGTTCGTTTTTCTCCTCAATTTTTGTTGTTGTCGCCATCAAGATGAAAGACATACTCTTCCACGTTAATTCCTTCTGCTTCCATTGCCTCTCGTAGTCTTGCCTGAAGTTCGAGTTTATTGTCGGTTGTATTCAATCCACGGGCCTCCAACTCATTTTTCAGTTGCTGGATCCTTAATTCACTTAACTTCGCAATGTCCTTGTTGTGCTCTGCAACTCTGGAATTTATTCAACAATTCCTCTTCTGACACCAATTGTAACGAATTTACTGCAAATCCTCTTATTTGCAACCTTCTGCTAAGTTGGAATCACTAAACTGTTGAATAAATAACTCCAATATTTAATAATGCAAAATGGCCTTTATTAAAGAACTTCACAATAAATAACTCTACTATTGCCCGACAGATAGCGTGCTTAATCGAAACTGATTGCAGCGCCTCTACCGTGGTTGCCTTTTATACTCTTTGATTTCCTCGTTGCATCTTCTAGGAGCTTCCATTTCTAGAATTTACTAGTTGGTTATCTGTTATAACTACAGATGTGCGTGTATAGCTATCATATGCGCGTGTGTTTGTGAGCGACACTTCCACAATTATATTGCATATCTCAGATAAGATATCTGCATGTGTTTGTGCGTTGCTTCTCCCTGCGTATACGTTCATCTGTGTAGTCATAATGATTGAATTATTGATGTGACTTGAATCACTGCTTAGCATCGGCTTAAGAATGGCAAAGGACCAGCCTTAAATTTAACGCTTGCATTGGGAGAGTCTAGAGTTGACAAGCTGTCTAATAAAATTTTGAGCTCTCAAGACCAATATGGTGAGATGTAAATTAAGGAAAACGAATGTCAATTAAGAAATTTTTAAATCAACAGGAAACTTTTTTTGTTGCGAGACCCTCTACATACAAGCTTCACAGTAAAGGTCACTATTTTGCAGCTTTCTTTCGACCCGGTCTTATATGCATTGAAATGTCACCCCATAAAAAAGTAAATCGATTTTTTATGAAGTTAATCTGGAGCTCTTTAGGTTAGGTTAAACTGGCTGGTCAATAAAGGCCTCACACAGATTGAATCTGTCCATATTTAATGAGTTTTATGAATCCTTGAATATTCTGCACCTTCTGTTATGGTTGGAATCGCTGAACTGTAGAAGTAGAACATAGTTCACAATTACAATACTCGCGCACTACACTATATCATGTTAAAATGAAACTGATTGGTTATTCCTCAGCTTGCACTGCTTTCAAACTCTCTGTTGCCTCGTTCGCCTATATCTTCTAAGGTCAATACCAGTGGTCGTCGGCTAGTGAAATAATTATTGGCACCACTTCACACGTATTATTATTCTCTCACGTTTTGTTGTCGCTGAAAAACCAGAGTAGCAACATCGGATAAGGCTATTGTTTATTTGCGCATTTTCGGAAAGATATTTTGCAAACAAACGCTCCTGCGCAGAATGTTTTCATTGTTTAATGTTAACAATTTATTTTGTTTAAATTTTTCCTTAGACTCAAGCAATAAAGTAGTATGTGTATGGCATATTTACAAATTTCTTTTTGTGTGTTAACAAACATGCGTACATACGTCCTACCTCATGGATTTTTTTATCAACTAAACCACTACTATTAAGATGTTTGTAGTTTTACGCACACAGCCACGGTTTTCATTTTGGTGACCACTGGTCTAGACCGTCAGCTAGTGAAATAATTATTCGACTTCACACACATTATTATTCTCTTTCATTTCATTTCATTCATTTCATTTTTATTGAGCATTTTTCTTATACCTATCTATTTACATATGTAGCAAAGTTACAATAGCAAAAAAAAAAAAATAAAAAAGTTTAACATTATGAAGTATAACTTAACGAATGCATAATATGTGTATGAGACCGTGTAGATATAAGAAAAAGGTAAGACATTTTTTATGTTAAGCTTAACATAGTGGCAAATGTCATATCTATCAAAAATATTGAAACATTAGTGCAGTGGGGTGACTGCTAAATATAGAAATTAAGTTATAATTTTTTTAAAACCTACATATGATTTTTAGCCTTATTACAAGATGCTACTATTGGAAAAGCTAAAAGTAAGTAAAAGAAAAAATTATGGTGTAGGTATATAAAATAAAGTAAAGAAAGTTACTACTATTATTTGCTTTTAGTCTCTGTTAATAAGCTGCTTATTGAATAGGTCGTAGCAAAACTTCGATTTCATTATGTGAGAAACTCAGAAGAAAGGATTTCACACATTTTGTAAATTGTAGAACATTCCTCTTGGCCCGAATTTCGGAGGGTAGTATGTTGAAGAGTTTCCTGGATACAATTGTATAAAACTTTGTTGAGCGTGTGGTTCTGGAAGGAGGAACAATAACTGTAGGATGAAAGTTTATCCTAAGGTTATAAGTTTCCGACCTCATACTCTGCAGATAACCACACCTAATGAAAAAGATTTTTAAAACTTTAAAATAATAAAGGTCCCTTATTGGAAGAATCCTTAGATCTCTAAAAAGCTCTCTTGAGGGATGCAGTCGATTTACACTAGATATTTTACGAATAACGAATTTTTGTAAAACTAGGATAGACTGAATTTTATTAAAGGATGCTCCCCCCCCAACAGCTGATACCATATAACAATTTAGAATGAACAAGCGCATAATAAACTGTTTTAAGGGTGTAGTTAGAGCAGCAACCTCTGAGATGATAGAAACAACGTAACGAATATTGGAGATAATGCTTTAGGCGGGATATGTGGATGCCCCAGTTCATATTTTGATCTACAGTTACACCTAGATACCGAAAGTCTTCAACAACGTCAATTATAAAGCACTCGTTATTACAAATAGCGAGCGGATTAAAAATACCATACTGAGCCATTTGGCACGAATTATCGTGGAGAGCGAGACGCTCACAACTGGAGGAGTGGAAAACAATGTCTACGTCTGGTCTTATTTTTGCATTCAAGCTAAAAAACATTAGCTTGGTCTTATTGCTAACAACGAGCTTGTGTTTAGCGAACCACGTTCTTAAAACATGTACATCATGATTTATGCTACTTATCAAGTCGAACGTATTTGATGAGCCGTAAGCTATCGCTAGATCATCTGCAAATGCAGTGACCTTCCCTAAGAATGGCATGTCGAAAATTGAATTTACGTAGACCAGAAATAAAATAGGACCGAGGACGGAACCTTGTGAAACGCCAACTTTAATTGGATTAGAGCTACTGAGGGTTCCGCAGACTTTAACGCGTTGTACTCTTCCAGTAAGATACGATTTGAACCACTCATGTATAAATCCTCGAAAGCCAGTATTTGCTGAACAAGCAGAGTAGCAACATCAGGCCAGGCTATTGTTCATTGCGCGTTTCCAAACAGATATTTTGTAAATTATTTTTTGAGTGTTAGCAAACATGCATGCATACGTCCTACCTCATCGCTATTTTATCAACTATTAAACCACTACCAGCATATTGATTTTACTCTTACTAACACAGCCATAATGTCAATTTTGGTGACCACTGGTCTAGACTTTTCACGAACAGTTGTATCTCATAGTTGGTTATTTAGCTATATACATGTATATGTGTGAGTAATGTCATCTTCGCTCTTATCTGATGATAAGATCTTGTGTGGCTGTTTTTCTTTCTTCTTTCCTTTTAGCTGCTGACTGCATGTATGTATGTGAAGTGTTCTCTTAGCTTTGATGTTTTCATGTATATGTGACTGCTTTCTTTGATGTTGTTGTGCATTTACTAGCAGCATAGTGATGTATCGAAATGCTAATATTCGCCACAATATTGCTACTAGAATTTGTTTGACGACCAAACGTAAGAACCCCGTTCAAGTGCCAGGACTTATGTTTTAGAATAGCTTAATTGCTGCCATACGAGTCATAAGCCACCTTTTCATAGGCCGGGTCACATATATATTGACGCGACTGCAGCTTAAACACGCTTCCTACAGAATTCCTGCTGCTGAAAGGCGCTGCACTAAGTTGGCAGCCTGTAGGGTCTGCTTTTTTCTGGATCTACACAGTAAACAGCAGATCCGACCCCTTCTGTTAATTACGAACCATCGGCATATACGTGTTTAGTCTTTTCTGCCATTTATGCACCCTGGCGCCAGACCAGGATTCAAGGGGTTGTGTAGCGCAATATATAGCTTCTCCAACCCAATTGTCAACCTCACCTTCGAGCGGCGAATCCCGTTTCACTAACAGACGTGGCTCTGGCGACCCCAAGCTCCTCATGGAACTTGGGGGTGGGGAGGAGGGGATGGCCTGAAGGTTTAATGTGGCCATATAAATCGTTCCCGAGATAGTCGGGCCAGCACCTTAATGGTGATGTGTTACCGGAGCGTATCGGATCTGTATCCGACAAAGGACCATCACATCGATAACACTCCCCAAAGCCTTCGGGGAGTAACCTAATCGCTACAACAACAACAACAACAACCTACGGCTCAATTGTGGCCTCAGATCTCTTTCGAAGCTCACGTACGGGACCGGGACCATGTATTCTGTTTGCCCGATATTAGATGGCGCTATACTGCTATGGCCATGCGGCCTGCGCTCAAGCTGCCTCGGGGCCTTAAGCCTTGTTGCAGTGGCTAACGAGATATTTTAGGCTATACGGTCTGCCAGCGGGATGTGTAGAGAGGCATGCAATGGTGCTGTCGGGGTAGTTTTAAAGGCTCCCGTTATGCTTTATTATCATTGATAATCTGTAGGCGATATGCAGTAGTATTTTGGTATACGTGCCAATCAAGAGCCCCATAGTAAAGAATGGGTTTGAAAATTGCCGTAGATACTTAATGAGAGATTTTGGGTGATAGGCCTGCCGTGCATCCTGGCACTTTCTTGCATGCATACAATGCCGCGGAGGCTTTCTTCGCTCTCTCTTCCACGGAAGCAAACGTTTTTATTGCCCATTCAATTTTGGTGTTTGTCACCGGTCCTAGTACCTCTCGCTCTGTATTAGGAGTGAAGACGTTGGTACATAACTCTTCCGCATCATTTCCTGATGGGAAGTGTGTGTTAATTAGTGCATCAAGGGACTCTTCACTTCTGTGTGACCATTCCCCGTCGTCCTTTTTCATCAAAGTAGTTAAAATAGACAGTAGCCGTTTCCTCCTTAACGACATATAAAGACAAACAAAATAAAATGCAGCGAAAATAATATTGATTTTTCGCGTTTTTCTATTTTTCACAAATTATTGAAAAAAAAAAAAATAATTTTTCATTGTCATTTGGTATAGGGTCTACAGGTGCGTCTGACTCGCGAGTCAGCTGTGTACGTGTTGACTTATCAAAATCGAACACATTTTGATTTTCACGAGTCAGTCAGAGTCAAATCTGTGTGAGTACTCTGCAAACAATGCGATTAGTCTATGATGAATCCGGGATAAGTCGCAAGGGAGTATGCTACCAATGCCAGTTTTGATCTCTGTGTATGAGTTGAACTGTTCCCTTTTGTTTGAGCGTGTCTTATGAAGAGACTAATTGTACCCATTTATACTCAAAAGGGATCGATAGGACCAATCCCCTTTGTACCCTTATGGGCACATATGAAGACTAATCCATTTTCGTATCAATAAGGACTGAAATAGGGGCCAGTCGCATTTTTAACACCAATGGTAGTAGAAGGATACAATAATCCGAAGGCAGAAACAAATTTTACCTAGTGCAGGGATATAATATTTTGCCCGATCCAATCAGAAGATGAGTGAATTTATTACTAATGGCTATGTTAATTTAAAAATGAAAACATCTCCGTAAAGCAAGTGTTAATGATCCACCGCAAAATGTTAATGCAGCAGAGATAGTGAAGGAACAATATAAAACCACAAAAGTCTTTGTACTCCTACGGTTACGGGCGGACATATTCTTTTTATACTCTGACTTATACCCTTAAGAGGTACTGTTCGAAGGTCCCCTTTGTACCACAACGGGTGATGCCCTGTTTCATTACTGTCGGGCAGGTCCTCTTCGTACCTCTACGGGTGCTATCGGACAGATACTTTTTCTTCGCCTACGAGTACTGTCGGATAAATCCTCTTTCTACCCATGCAGGAATTCTTACCGATTTTATAATTTTTTTTTAACTTTAATACTGTATCGAATTTTGGGAAATTCTGATTATTTTCCATCTTCTGCTATCGTTCGAATCGCTAAACTATCAAATAAATAACTCAAATATTCAGTATAGCAATATCTCCTTTATTTACAACTTTACTGTAGTAGTACTACACAATTACAATATTCGCGTACTTCACTAATATCGTCTAAAATCAAACTGATTCTTTATTCCTCAGCTTGCGCTGCTTTTATACTATCGGATACCTTGTTTCCACATTTCTTCTTAGGTCTAGACTTTTCGCTTATTTTTGTCTCCATTATGTATCTGATATTTAGGTTTCTCTTCTCGTTATATGCGTGTGTATGTGTGAGTAACAACTTCTGCTCTTAGCTGCCGACTACATATCTGTATGTGAATTATTCTTTTTGCTGTTAGCTTAGCAGTTTACATGTATGTGTGGCAGTTTACTTTGCTGTTGTTGTGCATTTATTTACTAGCAGCATAGTGATGTATAGAACTGCTAATATTCGCCACAAAACAATATTTTTATTTTCTTTTTCGTATTGGTATTGTAGAAAAATATAACAAAAACAAAGCCTGCTATAATGAAATCTAGGATACTGGTATATTAAGCTCGGTATGCGGATACTTATGAAATAATTCGTTTTATATCCATTTAATTATTTTTATTTTACACATTCCGTTTCGTTTTGATTGTTTCTTAAAATTTGCTACCTAAGTTTCAAACTTACTTATACAAACTGTACCCAAAAAGGACTTGAGGGGATCAATTATACTCAATAAAGACAAAAGATATCAATCGCAGATCACTCTCTTTAGGGAATAATCGCATGACTTTTTGCAGGGTAATACTAAAATAATTTCACTAAAACATCGAAACTAACTCTAACTCACTGCGTAGACCCTATTACATTGACAATAAAATCCGAAACACGAAGCAAAACCGACTAGATTTTTCATTACATTAGGCGTTCAATAAAGAAATAATAGGATAATTTAGAATTTGTATTTTGTATGGAAGATTGAGTTCAATAAGGGCTTTAATATAAAAAAACTTGACTAATTATTTCAATAAGCCTCTGTGTGAAATTAGCACTAAAAAGATAATATCAGCTGTGAGCATTTTAATAATCAAAAAGAAATCTGTAACATGGGTTCTCCTTGTCCCATTTTTAACATTGTTTTTCCCCAAAATGAACTCGACTTGAAATTTTTAAAACATTGTGAACCTATGAGGAAAAGTTGCTCATTTTAATTATGAAAAAATTGCAAAAAGAAGCAATTAAAAGTCATTAGTTCAGGTAAAATTTCGAAATAGATTTAAGGCGCGGGAAGCGACCTCTAAATCTAAGTTTTCCAATCTCATCTTGGGTCAGCTTTCATTGTGGATACATAAGTATGTGTCAAAATCATTATTGGAGCATTCCACGGCTGGCACGAGACAAATCGTACAATGAAATTGCTTGTACGGAATAGACACGAAACTCAATTGTTCAGTTTTAATTTGATTATCTCCATTGGCTTATATTACGTGGAGTTTACTTATTCCGGGTACAGACCCCCAGTAGACCCCCAGGAAGGTTCATCTTGAATGTTGTAAGCTATTTGAAGTTGATATTAATTAATACATAAAATAAAAGAATGCTTGGCACGAAAAACGTTGGGAGTGCCAATAGGAAAGGAAAACAAAACCTTTAATACGGAATAGATCAAAACTTTTGTATCTTATTGCATGTGCAGAATTGATATTTGAGCAATGAAATAGAGCAGTATTAACGAAAATTTGCAAGAGGCTAGGTTGTGTAGAAATTGGCGTCCACATCGTTTTCCGCGCCAATTATTCAACCAACCTTAAACAGCAAGTAAACCATAATACTTGGACACGGTTAGGGGGTGTCGCACCGAGACCAACATTTATGTGCTATCGTTTACTGTAGTACTATTGCTTTTTGGTATACGGAAAAAGCAAATTTTTATTTAGTGAATATCTAGAAGTATCTTAACTTTGACCCCTGCTCGACATCTTAACCGTGACCAAGATTTATATGCGATATTTTTGAAATTGGTATTACCGTTGGAACGAGTGTTATTAAATAATATTTTATTTGATTCATAGTGACCACCCTAAACGTGAATGCTTATATGTTATTTTACTCGTTTTCATGTTTTTTCAAAAATTTCAGTACAAAATTGATGAATCTTGCAACCGATTTTTGATTAACTTCCCGTGGAGCCAGAGTCTTGAAACTTCCAACGTGGTTTAGAAATCGATGACAATAAAACATCAGGGAAAAACTGTCGCTAAGTGCGCCGAGAACGTGATATTTAACAACGTTATTCGAATTTGAATGTTTTGCGATCGAGTTGTAAGGAAATCACGGGGAAGATCCAGAGACTTCAAACTTTGTACATACATAGCTTAGAGTTATATTAAAATGCAATACTAAAAAAATTCTTCAAAATGCGTCAGAGATCGAGATAATTAGACATTTAAAAAATGCATACAGAGCGTGTGGAATGGGGGGGGGGGGGTTCGATTTTAAACGAGCTCATCATTAAGCTAGAAACTTGAAACATTTTAACAAAAGGAAAAAAAAATTCCGTTAGGTTTCACAATGATCGAGATTAATAGAAAATTCAAACGAAATTCGGAATATTAGGATTGGTTTTAGCTAACTTTCCGGGAGGAAGAGACCTAAAACTTCCTTCAGAGTTCAATGAGAGCTTAACATACATACATACATATATGACAAAAAGTTCTCGCTGTCGTTAAAATTTCAAAGTTCATCCATAATCATATATATTCTGTGTTCAATGGCACATTTTTAGCTGCGTTTTATTTCCATTTATATAAATGAAGTGTTTATAATTTATATCTTCTTTTTATTTAGTATATTTTTTTATAGTTTTTTATTTTTATATTAATTAAAAATTCTTCTTCCATTGGAAAACTATTTGGGAGACCAATTATAAAATCGACCGAAATTTCTTTTGGAATCCTCAGTTACATTTGGTTAAATGGTTTTATTGTATAATTGAATGTATGCCATTGTATTAATACCTAAACATAAGTAGAAATGCGGTACGTAAAAGTCGTGCATCAGTACGTATTCATACATATATGGTACATTCATAAATATTTATCTAAAATTTTCGAAATAATTCACTTCCCAATGGTTTATTTACGAGATTTTTTTTATTTCTTTTTTTTGTATGTATGTATACCTACATATACAGATGTGATATTTACTTAGTAACAAAATACACGAATGTGCATTTCCATACATACATACATACATTCATAACAATCACAAACAGCCAGTCTTTTAATTCTACACAGAATATCTTTTGCTTTTGTCAGTTTAAGTCTTTCGTGTCCCTTATAAACACTCATGTACACATGTATATTTCCAAAATAATTTTTCTAAATTATTTTATTATTCTTTCCAATTAATATGGGCTTTGTATGCGTGTGAATGTGTGCCCCTTTGCGCTTATACAGTAAATTTATGTAAATACGTACATTTACAGACTTAGATACATACATACGTATGTACATATATTGTTCGAATATGCATGAATTATAATTTTTGTTCAAACATCTTGCATGTATGTACATAAATGTCTATATAAGGGTGGATCTTTCACCTAAAAAAATAGTTTTTTCAAGCCTCACCCCGCAAAAAGGAACACATATGTACATATGTTGTTTCGGCTTGGTTAGAGTGTGTCGTTCAGATCTAAGTTCAGATTCCCCTATGAAGACTCAATACATCAACATCTGAAGTTTAACCACTAACCTCAATTGGGGGCCAACATTTTACTGTGCTAAAATTTACCTTAATATGATCGTTTGAAGGGCTTAGAATGGTTGATGTCCGCATATGGACCACCCTTGTGTATATATATATATATATATATATATATATATATATTAGGCCGGGTCGATTTGTGGGGAGGCAAAAAATCGCCCATTGCTCTATGAAAATCATATTCTAGGGATCTAAATAAGAAACTTTGCCGAAGGAACCATACCTCTAGAACGAATTCTGATGTCCCCCCTTTGGGTCGTAGGGGCAAATTTTGAAAAATCCCACTTTGAGATGCCTATGTTTTTTTCTTTTTGGAGGTTATTTTTCTCTTTAGAAATTTATTTAGTCAGAACATATGTAAGTGAAAAAATGAATTTAACTTAGTAGGTAATAGAAAATAAATTAAAAAAATTATTAGAAATTAGCGCTTTTACAACCCCCTTTTAAAATCAAGGCATCACTGTGATGCATTTGCATGTCGTAAACATAGTTGTGTGGGTTTTTTATTCAACCGTTTTAAAAAATGAAGGTATCACTGTGACACAATTGCAGATCGTAAAATTGCTTGTGTTGTTTTTTTAAGCCACCGCAAGACACAGCAGGTAGAATTGAAATTGCCCCTACCCAAAAGTTCGACCCAAAGGGGGGACATCAGAATTCGTTTTAGAGGTATGGTTCCTTCGGCAAAGTTTCTTATTTTGATCCCTAGAATACGATTTTCATAGAGCAATGGCCGATTTTTAAATCGACCCGCCCTCATATATATATATATATATATATATATATATATATATATAAAGTGGAATTTCGTAGGTTCGAAAATTATTTTTTTTCGGTATGCGCAGTGGAACTTTTTTTCCTGAGCCCAAATCCTATTGAAAAATCGATGGCGCGATATGGGTTAACTTTCGTCCATACAAATCGACCCAGCCCAATATATAATCTTTTACATTATTTCTAATTTCTGTTTTTATGTACAGGCCCGTTTTTCACTCTTATTTGGAATCCAAATCTATAAACAAAGTTTTGGTTGTATTTTTTTGGGAATTATAAGTCGAAGTGCTTTTGTTTAGTTACATATATTTTATTAAAATAATTTGTTAAAAATAAACGAGCACACAAAGAAATCTATTTGTACTATGGCACTATTGTGAATATTTGATTACAACTAACACTGCATTACCGGCAGTTGCTAGCATTCACCAGATGTCAGCGCAAGCGCATGTAAGATTATAGATGTTTGATTGATAGAACAGCTGATTTCTGTTGATATTTGATATGAGACTTTTATATTTGATGCGCAAGGCTCGTCTCTATTATAACTCCTGCAAAAATCGCTAGTAGATGATACACGGATGTAGATTGTACTCTTAGGTCCGGTTTTTCAGTAGTTGGTTAAGCTAAGCTTAAACTAAGTTTGCTTTAAACTCCAGTTAAACTACTGAGCAGTTTTTCAGTCACAGTTTAAGGCCGCCTTTGGGGTATGCTTTTTTATTATCTAATTTGTAGATACGGCAACAGCTGAATTTTGTTTACCCAACAAACATGGAGAAACAATTCTCCAGCGAAATATATATCTAGTTTCGGAAGTGATATCCAACATCATTATTTAATTATTCTTAAACCAGATAGTTCTTGAGTCCAACTTCATTCTCCAATCGCTATTCAACCTTTGAGAAATTTTGCAAAATTTAAAGTTTTCGAGTTGATCGCCAACGTCATTAACATTTTCCAATTATTATCCTAACTTCGAGAGATTTTGAGAAATGTACAGTTCTCAAATGAATATTCAACTCATTTCTCCAGTTGATATCCTACATTGCATATCGAGTTGAGGTGGAGTGGAAAAAAATCTCCAAGGTGGTACCACCAAAACCACCATCGAAAATAAATTATATAGTAGGCCGCCGTGGTGTGATGGTAGCGTGCTCCGCCTACCACACCGAAGATCCTGGGTTCACACCCCGGGAAAAGCAACATCAAAATTTTAGAAACAAGGTTTTTCAATTAGTATAAAATTTTTCTAAGCGGGGTTGCCACTCGGCAGTGTTTGGCAAACACTCAACCTTGTAGATGCCGTTCGGAGTTGGCATAAAACAAGTAGGTCCCGGCCCGCAAATTTTGTAGGAAAAATTAAAAGGAGCACGACGCAAATTGGAAGAGAAGCTCGGCATAAAATCCCTTCGGAGGTTATCGCGCCTCACATTTAATTATATATATTTCATTTTGTTTTCGTGAAAATACTGTAGTTGGAATCTTACATTTGAGTCCAGTTAGAGAACCACAAGTTGTTAATTACATTTTTTCAGCTTAAGTAATATCAGTTTTTGCTATATAAAAAATTTCTTCTTTTCCTGAGTAACAACACTTAAGATTTTAGAAGTATGCCTAGTTATCAACATGGGCTCTAATGGTACTCAAGCCCAAATAACTGATAGGTTAACTAGAGTTTAACCCTGCCAAATCGGCCGCTTAAGCTTCGCTTAAACTTCAGTTAAAGTAGCCTGAAAAACTGCAGAATAAGTTTAAGCGTAGCTTAACTGACAAGTAGGAGAATAGGAACAAATCCGTGTGGTTTCACAATAGGCCTATAAAGGCCTAAGTGTGCCGCTCCAATGTGGACGGCAGCCACTTGAACCTAACCTAACTGACAAACTGAGTTGAACTCATATTGAAAAACCTGGCCTTAGACCCGCTTGCAGAACGGCAAGTTAACTTTTAAACTAAGACTTAAGCCGACCTGAGTGGTTAAACCCAAACATTTTTGCCAAGTTTTTGAAATTAGCTCTGAGCTAAAAGAATAGCTTACCTTTCTGCAGGTGGGCCTTAACAATTACTCGTCCCACTTTTGTCGTAGATAAATACTTGGAATCGTTTGTATGCTTAATTTACTAAATGGTCCTAAATTCCTGCTGAAATTTTTTACTCTAAAATTTTATTGCAAATCTCTTGTTATTTATAACACAAAAAGTTATTAATTTTTTGTTTTTTAATCCATATAAAATAAAATTTTACATAAAATGAGCAATATTTAATTTATGGGAAAGAGTGAGAACATGAATATTTTTCGCAAATTTGTAGAAAAAATTAGAAATTGTAGCTCTACCTTAAATTTAAAAGCATGTACTTAAGGTATGGAACTCTTCGATTTATTCAAAATAAAAAATTATATAAATGTATTTATACTTTCAAAAGTTACGAGATAGGAGAAATAATAATTCCACTTAATTTTTGCAAAGTATGAATGTTTTTAAAAACAATGTATAGGTAAAAGGCTGTGGTCTCTATCAACCTATCTTCGTTTTTGAAGTAAATGTTGTTTTTCGAAGGTCCGCTTATAAAACTTTGTCCCAATATTGGTGCCATTAGCGCCTATAACTTGTCTCGTTTTACCTTCCCAACGAGGCGCGAGGGAGTTTTTGTTGGTGGGACACTACATGGTAGAGGAGCACTTTGAAGTATTCCAATACCACATAAAAAGAGCACATGGCACATAATTTTTGCAGGGCAATTTGTTGATATGTATTGTGAATATTCTCCGTACAAAGACTTTTGTTCATATCGCTTAGAATAATTTTGCCGTTTAAATTTCTTTTCATAAATTTTCGGCACAAAGAGCTACATAGACATACGTATGGGTGTTTCCAACGTAACGGACGTTGCATGCTGGCATACTTTTTTGGATTAAAAATCTGTAGTAGGCAGTGGATCCGAAAATTGTATTTTGTCATAAAAAACATTCTTTGACCTCTACTAAACACAATAAAAATATTTTCCGAAAGCGATACACAGCTACTTTATACCGCTCTAAATTTGCTGTTCGGACGTGCTAAAAACTGAGGTACGTTTCTGAGGTGACATAACATTTTCCTAGAACTAAGCGAAACGGTTTGTGCTGCATTAAAATGTTGTAGGAATTGTAAAAAAGAATATACAAGGATTATATCTGCATAACTTTTATCTCTGCAGCAAGTTTTTTGTTGGTCAAAAATGAAATTGAACCTGTTCGGATGTTCCATTTTTTGTTTGTGGTAAACTCTGAACTTTTCATGCAAATAAGAAACGTTCATATTTTATTGTAAATATCCAAAAATATGCCAAAAATTGCAATAAATCTTGCAAAATTTATTTTGCAACTTTACCACCGAGATATGAGAAATTCTGTTTCAAATAAATTTACAAAGAAATAAGAGAAAATTTTTTAAAAAGTGTTCGGACGTTTCAATTTTTGACATCCTTACCATCTTGACTGCTAGTGCTTATCGCAATATGGATAATCTTACTTGTGTTATGGCTATATTGCAATATTAAGGGCGATATGACTGACATCTATGTAAAAAATGATCAGAGGCAGATCTTAATTGTTTTGCTCTAGGTTTACTATCAAATTTGTTTGTACATACTCTTACATGCCATACGTATTGTTTTCAATAAACTATGGATATTGTGTTGTACGCGTTAAAATATTGGGTTACTTCCTGCAGCAAATATTTTCTCTTAGTGGACTTTAAATTTGAGCTCTAGGACTAGGGACGCAAAGTGGAGCCCCTTACGTAGATGTTGTAGGATGTAGAATTTCAGACGAGGTGGCAGCTGGTTGAAGAAGGCTTCTTTCTCAATGCATCCAAATAATTAGTAGCACAGTGGCATTATGAAATCGTAATCAAAATTTGCATGATTACAATTAAACTAAAAAAAAGATGTAAGGCGCGATAACCTCCAAAGAGGTTTTAGGCCGAGCTTAACTTCCAATTTGCGTCGTGCTCCTTTTTAGTTTTTCCCACAAATTGGCGGGATGGGACCTAGTGGTTTAATGCCGACTTCGAACGGCATCTTTAAAGTAGATGAATTATCACTGAGAAGCTTTTCATGGCATAAATACACTCGGAATGCATGCCAAATACTGCCGAGGGGCAACCCCGCTTGTTTTTAAAATTTTGATGTTGCTTTGCTCGGTGATCTTCCGTATAGTAGGTGGAGCACACTACCATCACATCACAATTAAACTAAAAGTAATTATAAATTTGCATCACTATGAGCACTACAATTATGATAATTTTTCTTTAGAGAGTCAGGATTACGCTAGAAAGCGTGCTTGATATATTAAATATTACAATTATTCTATTTGCAACTACATATTGTAACGAATTTACTGCAAATCCTCTTATTCGCAACCTTCTACTAACGTTCGTATATCTAAACTGTTGAATAAATAACTCCAATATTTAATAATGCAAAATGGTCTTTATTAAAGTACTTCACAATAACACTGATACTTCACAACCAATAGCTTGCTTAAATGAAACTGATTGTCGTGCCTCTACTATAGCGGCCTTTTATACTCGGTGATTTCTCGTTTGCATACTTCTAGGCTCTTCCAGAATTTACTTAGTTACTGCTATATAATTATAACTACACGTGTATAGTAGCTCTCATATGCGCGTGTATTTTGTGAGCGACACTTCCACAATTATATTGCATATCTCAGATAAGATATTTGCATGTGTTTGTGCGTTGCTTCTCCGCTGCGTTTACGTACATATGTGTAGACATAATGATTGAATTATTGATTTGCATACAAGTCACTGCTTAGCATCGGCTTAGAGATGATAGCGTCCCTTAGTGATGCTAATATTCGTTACAATATTATGAAATTATAGTAAAATGAACCCCACGCCTTTTAATCTGAATTTGGTTATTCTGTTAATAACTTAAATTTTAATTTAATTAATTTAATTAATTTTATTTTGAGTAAATTATTTATGGCAAATTGTTCGACTTTCTACTAATGTACCATAAACCATTTGTGATTAATAATTTTTTTCTAATTTCTTTGTTCGGTTAGATATAAAAGCGTAGTTTTTTAGTTTCTTCAAACTGTTATTTATTTTTTATATAAGAATAAGAAGACAAATAACATGTGAATGGCTAATACATATATATTTAATACATAATATGTATATACCTTGATATAAATAAAGTTTCACTTTGTAGTAAACAAAATTATTTTTTTCACCGGAATCATCCATATACTGTTTTTATTGTTTATTAATGGCCTTCCTACTGTTCTGACCCATTGAACCTCCTTAATGCTTGCCGATGACGTTAAACTTTTTATGTCTATTCGCACCTCAGAGGACCAGGGCTGACTCTAGAATTTGTTTGTACGATATGGGTATCAAATGAATGGTGTTAATGAGTATTTTCAAAGGGAGTGATCCTTAGTTCCATACGTGGACGCCGTTTCGAGATATCGCCATAAAGGTGGACCAGGGGTGACTCTAGAATGTGTTTTTACGATATGGGAATCCAATGAAAGGTGTTACTGAGCATTTTAAGAGGGAGTGGGCATTAGGTCTATTCGAGATGTTGCCATTAGGGTGGGCCAGGGGTGACTCTAGAATGTTTGTACGATATGGGTATCAAACGAAAGGTGTTACTGAGCATTTTAAAAGGAAGTGGGCATTAGGTCAATAGGTGGACGCCTTTTCGAAATATCGCCATTAGGGTGGGCCAGGGGTGACTCTAGAATGTTTGTACGATATGGGTATCAAACGAAAGGTGTTACTGAGCATTTTAAGAGGGAGTGGGCATTAGGTCTATAGGTGGACGCCTTTTCGAGATATCGCCATTAGGGTGGGCCAGGGTGACTCTAGAATGTGTTTGTACGATATGGGTATCAAATGAAAGGTGGTAATGAGCATTTTAAGAGGGAGTGGGCATTAGGTCTATAGGTGGACGCCTTTTTGAGATATCGCCATTAGGGTGGGCCAGGTGACTCTAGAATGTGTTTGTACGATATGGGTATCAAATGAAAGGTGGTAATGAGTATTTTAAAAGGGAGTAATCCTTAGTTCTATAGGTGGACGCCTTTTCGAGATATCGCCATAAAGGTGGACCAAGGGTGACTCTAGAATGTTTGTACGATATGGGAATCAAACGAAAGGTGTTACTGAGCATTTTAAGAGGGAGTGGGCATTAGGTCTATAGGTGGACGCCTTTTTGAGATATCGCCATTAGGGTGGGCCAGGGGTGACTGTTTTTACGGTATGGGTAAATAACGAAAGGTGTTACTGGGCATTTTAAGAGGGAGTGGGCATTAGGTCTATAGGTGGACGCCTTTTCGAGATATCGCCATTAGGGTGGGCCAGGGGTGACTCTAGAATGTGTTTGTACGATATGGATATCAAATTAAAGGTATTAATGAGGGTTTTAAAAGCGAGTGGCCCTTAGATGTATATGTGAAGGCGTTTTCGCGATATCGACCAAAATGTGGACCTGGTGATCCAGAAAATCATCTGTCGGGTACTGCTAATTTATTTATATATGCAATACCACTAACAGTATTCCTGCCAAGATTTCAAACGCTGTTGATTTCGCCTTGTAGAACTTTTTCATTTTCTTCTATTTAATATGGTAGGTGTCACACCCATTTTACAAAGTTTTTTCCAAAGTTATATTTTGCGTCAATAAACCAATCCAATTACCATGTTTCATCCCTTTTTTGGTATTTGGTATAGAATTATGGCATTTTTTTCATTTTTCGTAATTTTCGATATCGATAAAGTGGGCGTGGTTATGGTCGGATTTCGGCCATTTTTTATACCAAGATAAAGTGAGTTCAGATGAGTACGTGGACTAAGTTTAGTAAAGATATATCGGTTTTTG
Organism: Eurosta solidaginis; assembly: GCF_040869045.1. Taxonomy (NCBI): domain Eukaryota; kingdom Metazoa; phylum Arthropoda; class Insecta; order Diptera; family Tephritidae; genus Eurosta; species Eurosta solidaginis. The sequence goes on along the minus strand of NC_090322.1, from coordinate 119,675,260 downwards.
CTCAAGTTATTGTGTTAACGGCCGAGCGGAACGCCAGACGGTGGACTGTGTATAAAAACTGGGCGTGGCTTCCACCGATTTCGCCCATTTTCACAGAAAACAGTTACCGTCATAGAATCTATGCCCCTACCCAATTTAAGAAGGATTGGTAAATTTTTGGTTCGAATTATGGCATTAAAAATATTATAGACAAACTAAATGAAAATGGGCGGAGCCACGCCCATTTTGAAATTTTCTTTTATTTTTGTATTTTGTTGCATCATATCATTACTGGAGATGAATTTTGACTTAATTTACTTATATACAGTAAAGATATTAAATTTTTTGTTAAAATTTGAATTAAAAAAAAATTTTTTTTAAAAAGTGGGCGTGTTCTTCATCCAATTTTGCTAATTTCATCATGATATCTTCAACGACTGCCAAATTACAGCTTGCAAAACTTTTAAATTTCCTTCTTGTAAAAGTGGGCGGTGCCACGCCCATTGTCCAAAATCTTACTAATTTTCTATTCTGCGTCATAACGTCAACCCATCTACCAAGTTTCATAGCTTTATCCGCCTTTGGCAATGAATTATCGCATTTTTTCGGTTTTTCGAAATTTTCGATATCGAAAAAATGGGCGTGGTTATAGGCCGATATCGTTCATTTTAAATAGCGATCTGAGATGAGTGCCCAGGAATCTACATACCAAATTTCATCAAGATACCTCAAAATTTACTGAAGTTATCGTGTTAACGGACAGACGGACGGACGGACGGACGGACGGACATGGCTCAATCAAATTTTTTTTCGATACTGATGATTTTGATATATGGAAGTCTATATCTATCTCGATTCCTTTATACCTGTACAACCAACCGTTATCCAATCAAAGTTAATATACTCTGTGAGCTCTGCTCAACTGAGTATAAAAATTTAAGTCCAAGTGCATCACGTGGAGAGCTTTACCAGCATATAGCTAAACCTTTGGGGACAACCTAATTGCGCCGTCTACAAGCTTTATTGATTTAGGTGTTACAATAGATTTTAAGTCTCATATTGAAAGTTGTGTGAACCGAACTAAAGGGCTAAAATGCTACAACATTCGTTACACGTTGGTCAAAGGAATTCAATGGCCCTTTACCAAAACGCTATTCACCTCCTTCAGTGACGGATCTAGGATTGTACTTCCGGGAGGGGGGTTTACTTCATTATTTTATGTCGTATATTTCATTGTAACATGATGTAGGCGGGTGCATTTATTTTGATTTTTACCGATGGCCAAAAAAGCAAAACGTTCTCCAGAAAAAAAATTAGATTATGCAACAGTTAAGGAAGTCTAATTTCGGGTGAAACCGAACATTACATACCCAGCTGTACACTTGAAATGCTGTTGTTGTTTATTTTGTGTGCTTAATAGTGTTACAAAGCTGCGCAATAATACATATACATATGGTTCTATACTGAACTAATTTTTCTTCGAGTTGTGGCTCCCGAAACATAGAAAATATTTTAGTCATAAAAGGGGCGGTGCCAGGCACATTTTTAAAAATTTTAAGTTTTTCCTATTCATTGTTATAAATCCACTTGGGAAATGAAATACCATTGATATAAAGCTCTTTTTGTAAAGATATGGCATATTTTATTCGTCCACGACCCTTTAAAAAATCTTTTATATAAAAGTGGGTGGTCCTAAACCGATTTCGTTAATTTTTCTTCAAAGTATTTTTTATAGTAAAGGCAACCTCTCTGTTGAATTTTGTTACGATAGCTTTAACGATTTTTGATTAATAATATTTATAAAATTGATTTTATCACAAGTGGGCGGTGCCACGCCCATTTAAAAATTTTTTTTAAATTTTTATCAAGAGTCTCAATATCAGTCCACACGTCAAAACTCAACATTCTAGGTTTATTATATACTAAATAATCAGGTTTTTTGTGTTTTCCAAAATGTTATATATATAAAAAGTGAGCGTGGTTATTTTTAGATTTCGCTCATTTTCAATACCAACCTATTCTGGGTTCAGATAAGCTCCTGTACCAAATTTGATGAAGATATCTCAATATTTACTCAAGTTATCGTGGTAACGGACAGACGGACGGACGGCTCAATCAATTTTCTTTCAATACTGATGATTTTGATAAATGAAAGTCTATATCTATCTCGATTCCTTTATACCTGTACAACCAACCGTTATCCAATCAAAGTTATAATACCATGTGTACAAATACAGCAGGGTATAAAAAGAAAGTCGAAGATAAAAATTACAAAGCGTCTGCCCAAGAAAATGGGCCAATGTCATGAAGCGGTATCCACTTTCATTGAACTTCAGCCAGCAATATTCGAAGCCTTTGAAGAGATAGACGAAGGGAAAAACGACAAAACTTCAGCACAAGCTTCTCAGTTTCAAGCTGCTATTTCTAGCGTTCAATTCCAAACGTTGCTGTTGTTGTTGTAGCGAAAAGGACACTCTCCGAGGGCCTAGGGGAGTTTTATCGATGTTGATGGTCCTTTGCCGGATGCAGATCCGGTACGTTCCGGTAAAAAGCACAATAAAGGTACCAGCCTGACCATCTCGGGAAAAGATTTGTTATGACCATATGAAACCTTCTAGGCCATACCGCCCTCCCACCACCTTGATCCATCAGGAGTTCGGGGGCGCCAGAGCCTCGGCTGTTAATGAAACAGGATTCGCCACGGGTAGCTGAGGTTAACAATTGCGTTGGATAAGCTATATAATGCGCTGGAAAGCCCTTGAGAGAGTTGCGCTACACAAGAAGCCACGCATCAGCAAACATCAATTAAATAGATCCAACGTTGATACTGATAGCGTCGAAGATTATTGTAGAATCGCATTCTATATTCCATTCCTTGATGCATTCACAACTCATATCAAGAGGCGTTACATGAAACACCAACTAATTTTCGAAAATTTCGGTGTTTTGTTCCCCAAAAATGATGCTGAAAAATGGAATAAACTGCATGAATTTTATGAAAGTGTTGTGAATTATTCCAAAACCGAGTTTGCAATGGAATTCAAAATGTGGAGAAGGCGAGTCGATGGTCAGAATTTTAAAAACGTGTTTGATGCACTTGAGGTGGGTACAATATTGATTATTACCTACAAAATATGTATGCTATATTTCGTATTTATCTTATTTTTTCAGATGGTGAATTCAAATGCTTTCGAACATGTAAATAATATATTGCGCATATTAGCCGTTCTACCAGTTTCGACAGCAGCACCAGAACGCACATTTTCTGCCCTCAAAAGGTTAAAATCATACTTGCGGAGTACAATCAGTCAAGAACGTTTGAATGGACTCGCTTCATTGAATATCCATTGAACACGAAAACCGCTCCCGTAAATCCACCACTGACCTCCTTTTTTGGAGCATTCCTAAAATATGCTTCACTAGCGTGGAGATAATGTTACGAAGTTCATTGCGATAAATTTGAATCGGTCCAAAAACATTGAGAGACTTATCATGTTGTTGTGTTAACAATGCTTCGCTCCATTCAATGGGTTCGACTACTCACAAATTGTCATCAAGCTCCTCAAACGGGAGTCAAAGGAAACTAACAGTTTCAACAGGGGTGGACCATAGGAAAGTCGTGTTAGAGGCGTTGGTTACACATTACAATTGAAAAGATGGTTGGTGTCACGTGGATACACATCGCATGCATGGCATACATAACGTATGCCGATTGTGGTTATGAGTAAGAGTTCGACCTGTTACACTATCCAGAACGATGTTGGGCCAGGGTGAGTCGTGTCTCCCTTGGTAGTGTGCTTTCTTCTTCTGGAAGGGTAGGATGGTGTATATTGAAACAGGGTTCAGCGGGCGCGTCCTAGCAAATGCGTTTACCGATTCTGTGTGAATTTTGCCTAGGGCTTCCTTATGATTGTCTGGATCAAACGGCTGCATTGGCCGGACCTCACGATAACCAACGTTTCCAAGTGCTGTTGGGAACTACTTAAGGATTTTGTTGCGGTTTTGTATTTTAGATAAAATTTCGGTGACTTGCGCCTTGAAGATTTAAGTGTTATCGAACGTTACCCTTAAGATCTTTGGGTGACTGACGGTCGGCAGTGTAATACCATAGGCGTGAACGTTCAATACTTACGCCATCTCTTCATTCCAAGTCGTAAAAAGAGTGGCCGTGGATTTGGTCGGTGATAGTACCAGGTCGCGCGAGGTGAGGAAACTAAAAAGTTTGGGGAGATATCAGTTTACTCTAGAAACTAACTCGCCTATTGGAGGGCCAGGTTTTGTTGACTTTATCGTGCCGTCGTTGGCGTAGAAAGTGATAGTAACTCCTTCTGGTGGGGAAGGGAGCTTTGATATGACGAAATTAAACAGATGCGGGGGTTGGACAGCACCCTGTAGGGGCTTTAATTCCCCTGGGTTTTGAGGTTTCGTTGAAACGACGCTGGCAATTCAGATAATTTGCGGTCCATCTTTTAGACAAAGAGGAAGCGGTGAACTTTCTATGTTTTGGAGTAGCGTGCCCTGGTTGCCTTTGTCAAAAGCCCAAGTCTTTGGAATTCGTTAAGGAATCTTCCCCCTACTACAGCCGCTTACAACGTATACAGTTGCCTACGTTACAGAGTCTTAGGGAGATGATTGGTGCTTTATTTATGGTAGAACTTATAAGAGGTAAATAGCCCGTTTCTGCTTAGAGAGATTGTGTTTAACGTCCCCTTCAGGCCGTCGAGGCATTTTCAGCTATTTCCTCTAAGTCGCTCTTCAAATAATATACATCTCACCTTGAATAATTAAAAAAAAGGAGTGCTCGTGTAGATGTTACCTTAAATAAAGGCACTAGAGCTCGACTTTATGACAAAACATGGGGGCTACCTCCCAAAATGATATACTGGCCATTTATAACTTCAGCCTTGGTTATAGGAAGCATTTTCTTATAAATTTCTTTGTTACTGACCTAACTCGTACATTCCAATATTGTGAGACATATTCAATCAAGTATTCTTGATTGAAAAGATCTAAGGAGGATTTCCCCCCAAATTAATTAAAATTTTATTTTCAAAAATAAGAAATTCTTACACATTACACTGAAATTTTTACTCAATTGAAAGAAAAATTTGTTTAACAATATTTTTTTCGCTTTATGTAAGTGTTCCCATTCATTTTATGAAAATTTAGATAAAAAAATATTCAAATATCGTACCATTGTGGATAAGACAAGTGTGATAACTTCTGCATAGACGTCAAAATTAAAAATAGAATGATTTTCAATTGACTATCGCTGTCTCATTTTATATCTCTTTCTATCACCCGCTGAAGGTAGCCCTATGCGTTGCCATATTGAACACCCTGTCAAAACGCTGTCAAAGTGCTAAAAAGTAGCCATATTGAACATTCTGTCGAGCAGTTGACGGATAAGATATCACACTTCTGTTATCCACAATGTATCGTACCCCCAGATGATTAAACATATTCAAATATAAAAGTATATTTTATTCGAAAATTAAATTAGATATCTTCGGGAGAAAAGTGTACCCTCAATTTGATTTTTTTTGAATAATCATTAATGAACACAGTCATATTCTGATCATATTTAATAACATTTTTAAATAATATGAAATGATGTTTTGGAATCATTTTTGAATACAATTATGATGTATTTTCCATACTATTTTTAACATAGTTAGTTACTATACAGTAAACATATTTCGTCAGGGAATGAAAGCATCCGGAAGTGAGCTGTTTGAACCGCAGATGACACAGGTCAACAAAACAAATTTTTTTTTATACAGGGGTTTTCCCTATATATTGGGATTCTATGTTCAATTCTATAAAAAAATGCAATTACGAATCAAAAATATTTGGTTTTGTAGAAGTTATAGCGATTTGAAAATTTTGCATTTTTGCACCAGGCTAATGTAGGTCCTTTCGCGCTATTTCGGTCGATAGAGGGCGGCGGGTAGCTACCTGATCTACTTAAAGCACAACATACTCATCTTAAAAAAAAACCAAAAAAAATGTGGCTGAGAAACAGTAAAAAGGAGATAAAAGGTCCCAGATACACATGATTTTAGGTAGATTTGGCAATTCGTTAAGTACATATTGTAACGAATTTACTTGCAAATCCTCTTATTTGCAATCCTCTGCTAAGTTCGAATCACTAAACTGTTGAATAAATAACTCCAATATTGAATGATGGAAAAATGGCCTTTATTAAGTACTTCACAATAACACTCAAACTGTGCAACGAATAGCTTAATAACCAAACTGATATCTTAAAGGAAACTGACTTTCAAAATAATAGTGCTATTGCTCGCTAGATATCGTCTTACTCGTAACTGCTTGACAATTCAAATCAAACTGAATTACTTCTTACTCGCTGGCGCCGCTTTTATAGTTTACGCTGCATACTTCTAGGCTCTTCGATTTCCAGAACTTACTAGTTGTTTCGGCTACAAAATCGCCAGCCACAACTACGTGCACAAATTATTGCTCATTCTTGTGACAACTCAGATAAGATATATGCATGTGTTTGTGCATTGCCGCTCCGCTGCTCGTATACGTACATATGTGTAGAGGCAATTATTTATTCGTTTATGTAGATACATAAAGATTGAATTATTGATGTGAATGTTTGTAGTTTACAGTCTCTCGCGCGCACATAGGCATATAAGTAAATGCATCTGTGTGTGACATCTCTCTGGGCTGCCTATATATGTGTATACTTGATTTGATTATTAACGTAAATACTGCTTGGCATGGCCTTAGCATCGCCTTAGTGATGGGATAATTTAGTGATGCTAATATCCGTGACACTGCCCTCCACCTAAGTCTGATCGTCCCGATCAGACAAATCTCTCGATCTAAACGTTGCTAGCCTTTCCAAATGGACCACCTTCATTTTGGTTCGTGGTTTACCGATGGTTTGTATGCGGTACACTACATCGTTGATTCGTTTTACAACTTTGTATGGACCTTCCCAGTTACACTGCAATTTTGGGGACAAACCTTTTTTTCGTTGTGGGTTGTATAGCAGCACCAAATCTCCTTCCTGAAACCCTTCCGAATTAATTGCTTTATCGTACCTTGCTTTCATCTTGTCACTCATAATCTTTGCTCGTTGCCTTACCAGATTGTGTATCTCTCTCAGCTCTTCTTCCAAAACACCAGTGGATTTCTTGACATTCCTCTCCGCATCGACATCTATCCCATACTTCAAATCAGCTGGCAGTCGAAGGTCATTGCCAAAAATTACCTTTGCGGGAGTTTGGCCCGTTGTGTCATGTACTGCCGATCGGTAGGCCATCAAGAATAATGATATGTGTGTATCCCAGTCCTTATGGTACTTGTCTACTACTTTCCTTAAATGCTCCTCCAATGTTCTATTGAAACGTTCCACCATACCATCGGACTGAGGATGCAATGCAGTTGTCCGTGTTTTCCGAATGCCCAGCTTCTTGCACATTTCTTGGAACACAGCTGATTCAAAATTCCTGCCTTGGTCAGAATGTAACTCCATTGGTACACCATACCTTGCAACCCATTCGTTTTTAACCACTTCTGCTACTGTTTCTGCTTCTTGGTTTGGGATTGGGTATACCTCTGGCCATTTACTGAAATAATCCATAACCACCAGTACGTATTTGTTTCCGCGGTTGCTAGTAGGAAATGGACCTGCGACATCCATGGCGATCCTTTCAAATGGCGCGCCTGAGTTATATTGCTTCATCTGGCCATGACTTCGTGTTCTGGGCCCTTTCGCTCTGCTGCAAACCTCGCAGTTCGCAATCCACTCAGTGACCGACTGACGGCAACCAACCCAATAGAATCTCTGTTTAATCTTCTCGAGCGTCTTCGTGATTCCAAGATGACCTCCGCTTGGACCATTATGCAGCTCGCTGAGCACATCAGGAATCCTCTTTCTGGGAACAACAATCAGTTTATTATTGTATTTACCATCCTCACTCTCCCATACTCGATGAAGGCAACCGGATATCAATTCTAAACTGTTCCACTGTGCCCAATATGACTTCGCAATGGGACTCTCTGCTGACATCTCTTCTCTGTTTGGTCTTTCATTTCGTTCGAGACCTTGCATAACACGTGACAGATCTGCATCTTCTAGCTGGCACTTTCTTAGCTGTTCCTTGTCCCATTCATCTGTACATGTTATAGTCATTAGCCGGACGTCTATAATTTCTTCTTTAGCCTCGGCTTTTGAACAGTGCTTGCATTCCAAACTACATGGTCTTCGTGACATTGCATCGGCATTTCCATGGGTACTACCTTTTCGATGCTCAATGGAAAAGTTATAGCTTTGTAGTCGCTCGATCCACCGTGCCAATTGTCCTTCCGGATTACGGAACTGCAGTAGCCATTTTAAAGCTGCGTGATCTGTCCTGACACGGAATCGCTGGCCGTAGAGGTATTTGTGAAAATGTTTAACGCACTCTACCAATGCCAACAGCTCTCTCCGCGTAACGCAGTAGTTCCTCTCTGGTTTTCCAATCGAACGGCTGTAATATGCAACTACCTTCTCCTGTCCATCGACCAGTTGTGATAAAACGCCTCCTATAGCATATCCACTCGCATCTGTATCTAGAATAAATGTTGCTCCTGGAATCGGATATGCTAACATTGGGGCAGTGCACAAACGCTCCTTCAATGTTTGGAAAGCCACTTCTTGCTCCTTCTTCCATTCAAAAGCTTTATTTTTTCTTGTAAGCTCATGGAGGCTATGGGCTACGCTGGAAAAATTTTGTACAAATCGGCGGTAATATGTGCACAGCCCAAGGAAACTTCTTAATTCATGTAGGTTCTGTGGTCTTGGCCAATCCTTTACAGCCTCTATCTTTTCGTTCGCAGTGCATATGCCCTCTGTCGTTACCTTGTGACCCAAATAATTTACTTCCTTTTTAAACAGCGCACACTTTTTGGGACTTAACTTCAGACCAGCGCCAGCTATTCTTTGGAAAACTTCCTCCAAGTTCTTAAGATGTTCATCGAAATTCTTGCCCAATACGATGATGTCATCCAGGTACACCAAGCATGTTTTCCAATGTAGTCCTTTCAATACCTGATCCATGAGTCTCTCGAAAGTAGCTGGTGCATTACATAGTCCAAAGGGCATTACTGTAAATTGCCAAAGACCATCTCCGACGCTGAAGGCTGTTTTCTCTTTGTCTTCCTCATTTACCTCCACTTGCCAGTAGCCGCTTTTCAAGTCCAGTGTGGAAAACCATTTCGTACCAGAGAGCGAGTCCAGAGTGTCGTCAATTCTTGGCAATGGGTAGCTATCCTTTTTCGTAACGTCATTCAACTTCCGGTAGTCCACGCAAAACCTCATTTTTCCATCCTTTTTCTTTACAAGTACTACCGGTGAGCTCCAGGGACTAGCTGATGGTTCGATGACGCCGCTGTCGCTCATTTCTTGTATAATTTGACTCACAACTTCCCGCTTCGCCAGTGGAACACTACGTGGAGCTTGACGGATCGGCCTCGCATCTCCAGTGTCAATTTGATGTTTCACAACGTTGGTGCGGCCTGGTTTAGAACCATCCTGGTCAAATATGTTCGCGTACTTTAGGAGCAGTTGCTTTGCCTTACTCTGATATGCTTCCCCTAGCCCCTGCGTCCATGCCGTGATGTCATTTGAAAGATTAGTATTACTAGCTGAAACGTGTTCCTGGAGCTGTTCACAGTTAATAACTACTTCAGCCTCTTGGCATCTTCCCAAAATAGCTCCTTTAGTCAGTTTGAGTGGTGAATTGAACTCATTGAGTACTCTTACCGGAATACGTCCATCTTGTTTTGTCATAGCCAGGGTTTTTCCTACAAGTATGTTCAGTGCTGATTTGTTTGCTGCTTCGACAACCCACAATTTGTTTGTCCCACAATCTCCATCAACCTTTGCCCAGATGACTGCTTCGGATTTTGGTGGTATTCGCTGACTCTCTTCTACCAGCACTCGTTTACTGCTGTAGCCTCTCTCGTAGCCGAAATTAAGTGATACATCCATGTTCTTATATCGCATCGTCTTGCTTTGCATGTCGATCTTGATGCCCTGGTCGATTAAGAAGTCCACTCCAATTATGATTTCGTCAACAATCTCTGCCACTATAAAATTGTGTACTACCGTGGCGTTCCCAATTGCGACTTCACATGATACTTTTCCTAGAACCGTGCTGTCTTCTCCAGTGGCTGTACGCAATCTTGCTCCATGCAATGGTGTTATCTCCTTGTTGACTAAATCCGCTCGAATGATGGAATGAGATGCACCCGTATCTACAGTCAGTAAACGTTTCTTTCCATCCACATGTCCTCCGACCGTAAGATTGTTTGACCTTCTTCCAATTTGTGAGATAGAGATTATGGGGCATTCAATTGAGGGAGCCAGCTGTCGCCCCTTGCGGCTGACTCGCTTTAGTTTAACGATTGAGTGGACTTGGAGATTTGCTCATCTCCTTCAGCTCTGCGTTTACGGCCACCCACATTGTTGGAGCTATTGGCACCGGTGCTGCAATGTCGTGCAATATGACCTGGGTTGCCGCACTTGAAACATTTAATAACTCCGGCATTTTTCTGTTGTGATCCCTTCAGTGCTTCCAAAATTGTGTCTACCCATTCTGGCCTTTCTACTTCTACACGATGAGCCTTATATGCTGGTTTACTCAATAGGGCGGCAGTTTCCTGAGTCAATGCATGTGATACCGTTTCAGCAAATGTCAGTTTTGGGTTCGCGTATGTAGCTCGCTTCGTTTCCACGTCTCGTATGCCATTTATAAAACTCTGGATTTTTACCCTCTCGGTGTATTCCACGGGTGCGTCCGCATTTGCGAGATGAGCCAACCTTTCAACATCTGAAGCAAACTCCTGCAATGTCTCATTTGCTTTTTGGTAGCGGTTTTGCAACTCAATTTGGAATATCTGTTTTCTATGCTCGCTTCCGTAACGTCGTTCTACAGCAGCCATCAATGCTTCATAGTTGTTCCGCTCTCCTTCGGGAATCGTCTGTAGGATTTCGGCTGCTGGCCCTTTCAATGCCACGAACAGAGCTGCAACTTTATCTTCCACATTCCAGTTGTTCACTGCTGCGGTCTTCTCAAACTGTAGCTTAAAGACCTGGAAAGGAACAGAACCGTCAAAGGATGGTGTTTTTACCTTTGGATTACTCGCTGAAACTGCTGGACGATTTAGTTGTAACTGCTCGATACGTCCTCTCAAAGCATCCACCTCGGCCTCGATTTTATCCTGTCGACCACTGAAGCCTTCATGAAACTGGGTTAGTTTTTCTTCCATATGCGCTTCCAGTTTAGATGATATACGGGCTTCCTGCTCTTCTAGTTGTGTGGAGATCTGAGATGATATCTGTGCTGAAATTTGTGCTGACATTTCCGAAATACGCGTTTCTTGTGCTTCAATCTTTGATGTTATACGTGTCTCTTGGGATTCCATCTGTGATGACATATACGTTTTCTGTTCTTCTAGTTGAGATGACATATACGTTTTCTGTTCTTCTAGTTGAGATGACATATACGTTTTCTGTTCTTCCATCTTGGATGTTAAACGTGTCTCCTGCGATTCCAGCTGAGATGCCACTGTCGATGTTTGAGCAGTTATTGCAGCCAATATCATGTTCAAGTCTGTGCTCGTAACTGTCTGCGATGTTTCGTTTTTCTCTTCCATTTTTGTTGTTGTTTCGTCCCCATCAGGATAAAAGACAAACTCGTCGACATCAATTCCTTGCGACTCCATTACCTCTCGTAGCCGTGCTTGAAGTTCGATCTTATTGCCAGTTGTATTTAATCCACGGTTTTCCAACTCCTTTTTCAGTTGCTGGATCTTCAATTCACTGAACTTTGCCATGTCCAAGTTGTATTCCCAATCTTCGGAATTTATTCAACAATTCCTCTTCTGACACCAATTGTAACGAATTTACTTGCAAATCCTCTTATTTGCAATCCTCTGCTAAGTTCGAATCACTAAACTGTTGAATAAATAACTCCAATATTGAATGATGGAAAAATGGCCTTTATTAAGTACTTCACAATAACACTCAAACTGTGCAACGAATAGCTTAATAACCAAACTGATATCTTAAAGGAAACTGACTTTCAAAATAATAGTGCTATTGCTCGCTAGATATCGTCTTACTCGTAACTGCTTGACAATTCAAATCAAACTGAATTACTTCTTACTCGCTGGCGCCGCTTTTATAGTTTACGCTGCATACTTCTAGGCTCTTCGATTTCCAGAACTTACTAGTTGTTTCGGCTACAAAATCGCCAGCCACAACTACGTGCACAAATTATTGCTCATTCTTGTGACAACTCAGATAAGATATATGCATGTGTTTGTGCATTGCCGCTCCGCTGCTCGTATACGTACATATGTGTAGAGGCAATTATTTATTCGTTTATGTAGATACATAAAGATTGAATTATTGATGTGAATGTTTGTAGTTTACAGTCTCTCGCGCGCACATAGGCATATAAGTAAATGCATCTGTGTGTGACATCTCTCTGGGCTGCCTATATATGTGTATACTTGATTTGATTATTAACGTAAATACTGCTTGGCATGGCCTTAGCATCGCCTTAGTGATGGGATAATTTAGTGATGCTAATATCCGTGACAATATTAAGAAACTCATCGAAACTTTTACTGACAGATTGGCAGGCCTAGCAATAGAGCATGCCAGCTACCTGATAGCGTTTTTGTAAGTAAAATTTTTTTTAAGAGGCTGTAGTTTCTTGGGTCACTCTTCGTGGGCGACACTATGTTTTTGCATATCACAGAGGAATGATGTCTTCGAGAAGTTGTAAACGGGCGGCTAATAATTCGTTTTGCTATATATGTGGCGAATGTATTAAAAGAAGACAAGCAAAGTTTGATTTAACTAAAAACAAGAATTTGCGAGACCTACCTAGCCTACTTCGGTCTACCAGTTAAAAACCAGGACAAAAAATGGGCTCCACATGTTTCATGTAACTCTTGCAGAAGCATTCTGGAGCGTAAGTTTATTTTCTCTTTTTTATTTTACTAACTGTTTCATATATATATACATATATCTGCATATATATAATTGCATAATAACTGATATTGTTATGAAATGCTTTACGTTTTATTATAGTTTGGTACCAGGGTGAGAAAAGAGCCATGAAGTTCGCAGCGCCGAGGATTTGGAGCGAACCGAGTAATCATGACACTGATTGCTATTTTTGTGTAGTGAAAACACTGAAAGGCAAACGTTTAAGGAAAACAATATATCCGGAACTACCATCGACATCCGCTCCAGTACCACATTCGGAACAAAATCCTGTACCTGATCCACCTGTGTTGGAAAAGCAACTATTCACTCAAGGCAGCTTTCAAACACCGAGTTCATCTGCATCCGTACATTCCGAATTTGAACCAGGAATACCACATCTCATCAACTCTGAAGATCTCAATGACTTAATAAGAGACTTAAATCTATCAAAAGGCAAAGCAGAGTTATTAGCATCGCGGCTTAAACAACGAAATTTACTTACTTCTGATGTTCGAATATCTCGGCAAAGAAAGCGTTATGAAGAAATTTCTTGTTTCTACAGTAAGGAAAATGGACTCTCCATACATCTCAAAGAAAATTATGACAGTATTAAAATGCTATTAACTGCAATCAAATATACGGAATACAAGTGGGAAGTTATTGGAGACTTCAAGATGGTTTGTTTTTTTACTGGAATGCAAGGTGGATATACCAAACACTCCTGTTATCTTTGCCTATGGGATAGCAGAAATGATGCCGCCCACTATCGCCAAAAACATTGGGCTGAACGTACTGAGTATGGAGTGGGAAGATTTAATATTAAACATGAAGCAATTGTCGATCCTAAAAATATATTGATGCCGCCATTGCATATTAAATTGGGCCTTATTAAACAATTTGTGAAGGCTCTTAATATTGAGTCTGAAGCTTTCAAACATTTGCAGACTTTTTTTCCAAAGCTGTCGGAGGCGAAAATTAAAGCTGGAGTCTTTGTTGGCGCTCAAATAAAAAAATTATGAACTGCGATATTTTCCCGGCGTGGAACAGTTTTAAGGCAGTAGTTCATGGCTTTCTTGGAAATCATAGGGATGCAAATTATTATGAGCTGATAACTGGCATGATTACGAATTTTTCCACCATCGGATGTAGAATGTCGCTAAAGATGCACATGTTACATTCACATCTGGATAAATTCAAAGATAATATGGGAGCTTATTCAGAAGAACACGGGGAGCGATTCCATCAAGATATAATGGAGTTTGAGAAACGCTACCAATTTTCTTCGATTGTATGAAAGCTCAATATTTAGTAACAAGGAGTAATCAAATTGTATTAATATGGGAGAAAATTCGAAAATTAATCATCCAAATGCAGTGTGGGTTGTTTTCTGAGTGCTCAATTTTTTTAGGCAGAAGTCCATACAATACCAGTTTGCGGTAGAGAATGTCTATGAGAGGCTTATCCTTGAGGATTATCCACATTATGTCAGACAGCTATGCAGCCTTACTTGCCTTGCAGTCTAACACAATTACTTCTAAGCTAGAGGATGGATACATTTGAGTCCTAATTGATATGAGAGCCAAAACAGGTTCCCGGGCATCATGGACATGAAGGTTATCAACAGGCATACTACCTAACCAAGCAGGGTGCTTGAGCAGCATTCTAGGGAAGCCATAATTAATTGAAAAATAAATCAGTTCAGACGCCACTGTATTGAGTGCTCAGGCAAAGGCAGGCCAAATTGTTTATACTCCCAGCAATGAGAGTATCAGCCAAATTCAATAATGTTAGCTGAGAGGACCTAAGAACGCTCACTGTGTACTATACGGGACACTGTCGCATTTGTAGCAAATCGACAACTGTGCATTGACCTAATATACTTTTTTACAGTGAAGCCACCGTTATGCCAAAACTCACCGCAAGAAATATTTGCTGTCCCAAAAGTGATGTTGGGTAGCTTACAATCATCTTTACTATTATAGAAACCTATAAATAACAAAAATGTGTTCCGAAAAAGTTCGATTAGTTTTTCGGCTGATCGCCTAACCCAATTTATATTTTTAATATGTATAAAAATTTAAGTACAGCCGTAAACTCCTTATCTTAAAAAAAACTGTTTCCTTGTTTTCTTGGACGAGTTCTCTGCGGGAAAAGACTGGCTGATTTCGTGTTAAGCGTTTATTTTGTTATTGTAATTTATTTTCTCTTTTTTTTGTTACTTTGCCAGATATTCTTTCCTTCTTATATTTTGTATAATTTCATTTCATTTTAAATATATGTTCGTATGTACATATGTGGGTAACAATGTTTACATACATTTTATTATTTCAACATTTTCTATTCTCACTTACCTTACCCTGAATAAATTTATGTACACGTGTATGTGTGTATTTATTTAAAATATTATCTACCTATTCGCTTGTGTGCGTGTCTGTTTGTATCTATCATAATTTCAGGCGAGTATTTCTGTGTCGAACCGCCTAATCTATAGTCTTATTTATTTATTGTTTTTATCATTCGACATTCGTATGTTTGCATGTATTAAGATATCCGTAAGTCCATACCCGGCTTACTGCTAGACGCTAGAAACTCATTTTGTCTAATTATAAAACCACAAAGTACATACAAACATGGGTATGTTTTTCATATTTTATACAATTTACCGTTCGAATGTTGTTTTTGAATTATTTATTTGGCTTCATGATGGCGGTATTTTTATGTTGATTTCATAAATTCAACAACGTTCAACGCTAGAAGCATTTGATTACGAGTACATACTGCATATACATACATATACATATACACTGGGCATAAAAGTTAAGTTATAAAGTTGTAGGTATTGAAACATTTGCTTTTGCCTATCGTATATTTTAAGTGTTTTTATGAAAAAAGTTATTGCCAGGTAAAAAGTTTGGTTTAAACCTTTGGTTTAAAATATAAACATTTTAAACCAGAGAAATCTGGAATAAAAAAAGGTTTGAGTACCAAGTACTGGTGATATTCGATATTCCTGGAAAATAATTTTTAAAACTTTTACAGAGATAACTTCACAAGAATCAAATAGTTCCGACCTTTTTGAGAAGAGCTTCGTCGGCTTCCTATTGGTAACAAACCATAGGGTTTTATAATCGGCTTACTATCGATAACGAATAGTTATTGTAGACTAATCGGGTTGTAATCGGCTTATTATTCCGAGCCATCTACCTTGTTTATACCAACTCAATAACCGTGTGGTGCAAAACCGATTTGGCTTACCTACAATATACTTACATTTTTATGAAGCGTTCCTTTCAGCTTATCAATTGAACAATTTCTTTTAAAATGAAGGAAAAATCTCCCTCTCACTCACATTCATAATACCTACTTTTCTCCCATAACCGGTTTCCGCTTTTTCGAACATTGTTCAGAATACGAGGAAAGGGAGAAGTGAAAAAGCTCTCACGGAATTTTTATTTAGAATACGAGGAATGGGAGAAGGGAAAAAACTCGCACGGAATTTTCGTTTAGAATTGGGCTGTATGACTTGCAGTAGTGTTCAAAAATAAAATCAATAGCCAGATTTAAATATTTCGTATTTGCTTTAAAACTATTTAAGATTTTAGATTTATTGAAATTTCAATATAAATCCTAAGAAGTTAAAAACACAGTAGTAAATTAATCAGCCCTATTTGGTGCTTAACCGCCCAAGCGATTTTGGGCGTTTCGTAACAAGTCACGCCTGCTATCCATATTTCGCGACGATGACGGCAACTGAGAGCACGAAGGGTGGTCAAGTCTTCCTCAATGGAGGTCTCCCTTTCCTATGCTTCCAAACTGCGGCGTCGACTGAAATATTTTCTTCAGCGAAGCGTCTTCGTCCGTTCGCATAACATGGCCTAGCCAGCTAACCTTTAGGACTTTTATTCGCTGCACTATCTTCATATCTGCGTAAAGTTCATACAGTTCATCATTAGATCTCGTTCGATACTCGCTGTCGGCACAACACGGACATGACCGTAAATATTCCGGAGAACTTTTCTTTCGAACACTCCAAGGGCAATCTCATCTTCTCTCGACTTCGTCTATAATTCCGTGCCATATACCAGGATAGGTATGATGAGCTACTTGTTCGGCATGATTTTTGTTAATCGAGGGAGGACTTTACTTTTCCATTGCCTAATCTGTGCAAAGTAGCACTTGTTGGCAAGAATTATTTTCCGTTAGATTTCTAAACTGACATTGGTTTCGCTGTTTATGTCGGTTCCCTGATAGACGTAGTCCTTCACAATTTATATCGTCAGCGGTGACGTGGCGGCCAGGGCGTGAATGCGCCGATCCTTTCTTAGATGACCGCAAGTACTTCGTCTTGTCCTCATTCCCCGCCAGACCCACTTATTTGCCTCTTTGTCTAATCCAGAGAAGGCGGAGCTCACGGGGCATTTGATAAGGCCAATAAATTGATATTATCATCAGCATACGCCAGTAAATGTACGCTCTTATGAAAGATTGTGCCATCACGGTTAAGTTGTACTGCTAGAACTACCTTCGCTAATATTAGATTAGAGAAATCGCACGAAAGGGCGTCACCTTGTCTGAAGCCTCGTTTGATTTCGAATGGCATGTTCAAAGTCCTTAAGGAGCAGGTGGTGTTGCTCAATGTCATTTGCAGCCCTTTGCAGGGAGCTTAAATTCAGATGTATCTGCATACGAGCCACTTCTTTTCGCGCTGACAAAGGCTGATTTCAACAAAAAGGTGGTGAGTGTCGATTCTCTTATCTTGAGTCTGCTGCAGGACTTGGCGCATCCTAGAGGTTTTGTTGATGGTAGATTTACCAGGTCCGAACCGCGCTGATAAGGTCCAATCACTTCGTTGACTTTAGGCTTTAGTCAGGATCCCACTTCTTGTGGACTGAGCAAAGAACACTTAGATAACAATAGTCGGATATAGGCTCATCCGACCATACTTTGCATACTAGTTCAAACCATGAGGGGTTAGTGGTTACAATTCGAAACCAAAATTTTTCACTGTGTGTGGTATGAAAGTACATATGTATTAGGTTTTAATTCAAAGGAAACATTAGTATCGAAACGCGAATATTAGAAACAAGTTTTTTTAGTACCTTTGGTAAGTTCGTCTGATATAAATTTATTTCCAATCATGATACATGTCACAGTAAAGCAGAGTGGCCCAACTGTGATACCATTATTTGAGCTAGGGCCCTTTCCTGCTTTGAATATTTAAGAAGCTGAAAGGGTTTGCCCTGCTAATGTAGCCAGAAGAGTTAAGCTCTGCTTAATCGATAAAAGACTTGTTCAGATGTTCCATAAGTGTTATAGCTGAAGGCATGTAGTGTTCTACACGTTCTACCTACTTGTAGTCCCCACAGCTCGTTTAAAAGACATTCGATAGGATACCCATGCATTCACCATGTCTTCCTGTCAGACATTAACATTAAAAAATTTGTTTTTTCTTATCTTTATAGCAAGTAATTGTATTCATAAACATATTCTATTCTTCTTATTACTTCTTTAGTCTTTCTTACTTACGTAATTGGCGTTTAACCGTTTCAGTTAAAGGCGTCCAACAAGGCACCCCAGTCGCTTCTTCGTTTAGCTAACTGGCGCCAATTGGTGACCCCAAGGGATTTTGAATCGCTTTCCACCTGGTGCTTCCAGCCGAATGGGGGCTGCCCTCTAGCCGTGCTTCCATAGATCCGTTCCGATAAAAATACTTCCTTAGCCGGAGCGTAATATAGCCTAGCCGGCGTAGCCGCTGCATTTCAATTTGCTGGACTATGTTGATGTCCGTGTAAAGCTCGTACAATTCGAACCTTGAATCATTTATGTATACTAATTCAGCATTTATTATCGTCCGCTTATGAGGTTTCCAATGTAGCTGAGCAGTTTTAGATCTCGATGGTTAAAAAACCACTGTCTTACAACTACTCGGACAGGATTAGCCTGGTTTCATTGGACCTTTTGAGGGCAGCGCACTGTCACAACGTCCATTAGAAAAGAAAAAAATGGCTCGGAAGAAATCTTCAGATATTAATATTTACATTAAATCAATAAATGCTAGGCGCGAGAAGCTTTTCATAGCAGAAATACATTCGGAGAGTTTGCCAAATCACTGCCGTGGGGCGACTCAGCTTAGAAAAATTTTATGTATGTCTGTTTGGAAGAATGAAAATCAATATTTTTTTAAACGGTCTAATGTGCATATATCGTACGTCATAAGACAATTTTTTGTACTGTACATACACTTTGCAAATGTGCTGGAATTTCTTATGTCCATTTTTGGTAAATTTTATTTTAATGACATTAATTCAACTTCTTACATTTTAATTTCTTTTTTTTTAATGTTCCATGAAATATGTGCCGCACTAACGACTCGAGTTGAATAAAAATTTTATAAATCAAATTGTGCTTTTTATATTTACATGAGTTAACCCACTCAGCTTTTAGGTGATTCAATTTTTAATTTCCCTACATATCAGTACAATTTGATTACTCTTTCTGACTAAATAATGAGTTATCATACAAGTGAAAAAAAGAAATAATCAAATATGAATACTTTTGATGATCAAAAACTGAAAATCATTTTTCGATCACTTTTTGGAATCATTTTTGAAGTCCTTTGATGATTAGATTTTAATATTTCATAAAAATCAACAAAGAGAATAATCAAATATGAATACTTTTGATGATCAAAAACTGAATATTGTTTTTCAATCACATTTTAGAATCATATTTGAATCAAATGTGTTTAGTTTAGGTCATCAAAAATTTTTAATAATTTTTCAATCAGCTTTCTGAATCTTTCCGACTATCTTTCTTGACTGAACAATAAATTTTATACTTGTTAAAATTTTACTTTTCATTGAAAATCTTATTTTTTCACGTGCACACATTTTTTCAATCATGAAGTTAGAAAAAATTGTATACAATTTTTTTTATTTATACAAAATATATTGTAAATGTGGCTCGTAACCGAAGATGTCCCCAATCATTTCTCCACCTTCGGTTTCCAAGAAAATATATAATGATTGGACAATACAGTTTTTGAGCTATTTGACCCAGGTAAGTGAAACTCTCTTGACATACCTGGAGATGTCCTCAACATCCCGTACCGTATCGTATTTTAAGATATTGACGATCATAGCTGATGTTGGATGTTGTAGTCGCAGGTGTATATCGGTCATGTTTGTTTGCGAGTGACCTGTGGTTCAATTAGCTCACTTTCGCATGCTTTCTTCCCCGGATGAAATAAGATTAGCATGTAGTATCTTATTTTGTATGAGATATGAAGAATAAATGCATGATAATCGCATTCAAAAATGATTCAAAAATCTCAACCAAAATGATTGAAATATGATCAGAAAATGACTGTGAAAAGCATTCAAATATTACTCTAAAACAATTAAAACCCAAATTTTGCAATGATATTAGATATGAACTAAAGCGTTTCGAAATATGAATCATAAATGATTATTCAAGAATAATCACATTTATGGTACATTTTTCTCCCGACGATACGTTAATTTTCGCACAGAAAATGCTTTTAAATTGGAACGTTTTTAATCATCTTGGGTTATGATATTTAAATATTTTTTTATCAAAATTTTCAAAAAAAGCTGGCTGGGAATACTCATGAAAATAGATGTATATGATAGTATGTACATTAGAGTGGTCTTAAAAATTTGTTTTCCGCTAAAAGACTATACCGCCCACACACATTATTCCAAGGTATGTAAGTAATAAATATTACAACTCCTGCGCAGATTAAGGCATGGCACATTCCCATTTTTTTAATTTTCGGGAATAATGCCCGACAAAATCTTATAAAAAGTTGTTAATATGCTGTTTCACTTACTCCTATAGTGTATTTATAACAAGAAAATGAAAAAGTTAAAAACAATTTTTGGAAATGGCCGTGGCACTTCCCATTTTTCAATCCAGCATTTTCCATTTTTTCGGGCGACCAATTGATGTATCAAGTTAAAATTCGGTGTATATTTCTCCCACATTGTTTTTTTTTTAACAAAGGATCATAGACCAATATTAAAGGCATTATCTTTGCAAAAATATCTTTACATCAATCGTATTTTACTTTAAAAATACCATTATAACAAAAAATTTAATTTAAGAAACTAAATTTTTAAACAAGGCTCGCCAATCGCTTCTTCGCTCCGCCAATAGGTCACACCAAGGGAGTTTAGATCGTTTTCCACCTGTTCTTTCCAGCGAAGTGGGAGCCGCCGTCTTCCTCTGCTTTCATAGGCGGGTTCCGATAAAAATATTTTCCTTCATTTGTATAACATGGCCCAGCCACCGTAGCCGCTGCGTTTTAATTTGCTGGACTATGTTGATGTCTGCGTAAAGCTCGTACAGCTCATAATTAAATCTACTGCGGTATTCGCGATCACCAATGCGTAAAGTTGCATACATCTTTCGAAGAACTTTTCTCTCGAACACTCCCAGAGCCGTTTCATCTGATGTTGTCAAGGACCAAGTTTCTGCACCATATAGCAGGACGGGTACGTTAAGTGATTTGTAAGGTATGATTTTCGTTTGCTGAGAGAGGACTTTACTTTACAGTTGCTGACCTAGTCCAAGGTAGCATTTATTGGCAAGAGTGATTCTTCGCTGGATTTCAGAGCTGATGTTGTTGTTAATGTTGATGCTGGTTCCCAAATAAACGAAGTCTTTTACTATTTTAAAATTATGGCTGCTTATATAGCGTGGTGTGCAACGCGCAGTTACGCGGACTCTTTTCTCGATGACAGCAGGTACTTTGATTTGTCCTCATTCTAGCTAGAAAACTCACTGGATGATGGCTAATATGTGTGAAGTGAGAAAGTTGGATCAAAAAGAGAAATAAATGCTGTTAGGAATCAACCTGATGCAAATAAGTGGCTTTTTCAAATTAATGGAGAACCATAATACAGTTTTAGCAAACATGGAAGAAAAACAAGAAAGGTTGTCTAAGTTTGGATGTAAACGAACAACATATACTCAGCTAGAGATCTGTCGTACAGTTCTTTTAGTTCAGCTTTTTCGCCCTAAGCATTATTGAAATAGGGGTCTTTATTTACTGATTTTAAGTTTTTTGTTAGAACTATTCCTCTTTGTATAGGAAATAAGTGTAAAAAGTTTCTTCACAGTAGGTCCATTCTTCTTCACAGATCAAAAGAGGTTGCCACACCCATTTAAAAATATTGAAGTAACGCAGTCGGTCTTCGAGTTATGGCTCCAGAAACGGTAGCCAATGCATGATGAAATAAGAGTCGGTGCCACGCCCGTTTCCAAAAATTGTTGCTGTTCATTTATTTGTTATAAATACACTTTAGAAGAGAAATAGCATATTGAAAACTTTTTATAAGGTCTTGTCGGCTTTCGAAAATAACAAAAAACCCGATTCTGGAAATTTTCAATGGAAATATGCCACGCCTTAACCTTAAGTTATCGGCCCAAGAGTTTGGAAATTAATTGCCTACGTACAAAGGAATAATTTGAGGGGCGGTACCGCTTTTTTATTAACTTAAATTTTTTTAATACAAAATATGTCCAGTCTAATGTACATATGTACGTATTTATATAAATATGAACAAATATACATATGGTCATACCTTTGTATGTGTTAATTAATATCTACGTACATATGTATTTACTAGAACCTGTACGCCTTAATACATACATACATTTTTCCTTTTTCGCTTAGTTTTTTTCCTAACATTCATTGCCTAGTTTTCGCCATGTTTTTATGTATGAACTACATTCCAATTTCCTATTTGTTATGCCATTGTGTAAACTTTCAAATGTCTCCCCTCCTCCAATTAAAACTGGTCTTAAGTTATTTCATCTATGTTACGGTGCATGATCTATATTTTAATTCTGTATACAATATTTCCCCCTTATATGCATCCCGGTCATAAGCATTTTCCGGTTAAAACCACCAATTTTTTTCTAAAGTTTTGTAATTTTCCCGCTTATAAATACTGAATAAAAAAAGCTATGTCGAATTTATTTGGCTTCTAACTAAATTTACTGTATTAACCATATTAATATTATTACTGCATTTATCGACTCTATGCATTCTTGCCTGCTACGGAGAATCTACTCACGAACATATAATCGCAGAAGCCATCCCAGGAGAAAATTTTCTTTCTGTATAAGCACTCCCCGCTTATTAACACAGATTTTCGTGCATTTTCTACGGTGTTTATATCGCGGAAATGCTGTAATTGATATAACCACCAAATCTTCACCTTATATCAAAATAATAATTTTGAAACGAAATAACTCCCCCAAGGAGTTTTTACCAAGCTTCTCCTCCAATTTGTGTTTTGGCTGTGTATGATTTTTCTTATGAATTCCCGAGAACTACAACAGAATGTATGCATACCGGCTCCAAACGTTTTTTTATCGTCAAGTAATTCATAGCAGAAAAACACTGGGACGATTTGTTGACAGCAGTCTCTTACCTGAAAAACGTTCGGATATATCGACCAAAATATGGACCTTAAAAGGACCATAAAATTTTTATTTTCAATATGGCTTTTGAACGAAAAGTGATACCGTGATTTTTAGTGAGTAGTGTGTTTTGCGAAGATATGTGAACCGGGTTCCTAAATAACAACCAGAATGGGACTCCAAAAAGTCCCCAATTTTGTTTTTATAGGACTTATGAGTATTAATTAAAAGACGTTATTTAGTTCTTCAATAAAATTTGTTTCGGAGATATTGTGAAAAATGTGAACAAATATAGGCCTTCGGTCTACCTCGAAGACTATCACGATACATAAATCGATTTCGAAAATAGCGACCAAAATGTATACTTAAATCGCTATGAAATATATGTACATATTTTGTACAACATGGGTATAGTAAATAAAAAGCGCTGAAAAGACTGCATTATAGAAAAATTATGTTTAGATTGGCCCAAAATTTGTTGAAATTCAACCACTATACCTTTGCTTTCATTTTTTGCTTTCCTTTTTTTCTTTCCTTATAATTTTTTGTCTTTCCTCTACTTTATTTTGAATTCCTTTACCTTTCTTTCCTCTCCTCTGTTTTTTTTTTAAGTTTTTTCATTTAATCTATTTGATATTGTTTTACTTTATTTTTTATTATTTATTTTATAACCAACAAAAAACCCACCAAAATGAATGATCTCGCATGTTTTTGTAAACAATGAATCAGCAATGAAAATTGCATTTTGCCCAAATCTTGTGTAGCACAACCAAGGCGAGTCCATACTAGAGATATACGCCGCCGATAAACGCCGCCGCCGCCGATTTTGATCGTTTTTCGCACGCCGCCGCCGAATGTCAAAAATATCGGCGCGTTACTATATTTTCTAATCGTTTAAGACTGTTTAGGCCATTTATTGCTCATGTCGAAAATTGGGCGGATATGGTGGAAAGGGGTATCAAGGGATGCGCATCACTGCCAGTTATAAGAATCCAATTGCGTAATGTAACTCTTTCTACCCTTTCAAAAACAGGCGCTTTCAATGCCAGCTCAACAAGGATTTTGCATCACCCAATTCACCAAGTTATTCAAACAAAACACTAAAAGAAAAGTTATATAATAAATTTATATGCTCACTTTGCATATTTTTTTTTCAAAAGATTCAAAAAATAATGAACAATGAATTCAAATAAAATTACCCAAGGTGAACATATTTTCAAATTGTCCTTCAGTTGTTAAAAAAAAGCAAATTACCCAATAAAGGTGCCGATTTTTTTTCAAATTTTATATTGCGATTGGCTGAAAGAATAAGCGAAATCAGTGATGCAAAATCCTGTAGTAGGATTCAGGGGTTTAAACACTCCTTTGAATGATTCCCACCTTATACTTACGTTGAAGATTTATGTACGTATGAGAACGGTTTGAAAAATCACTTAAGCTTACATTCAAAAATCTGTTGTTTATTTGCGAAACTATACAATAGCGTCTGAAATGTTAATTTTGATTTTCACACTTCATCCTTCAACACCCAAGTCTCCCGTTTTGATATTTCCTAAAGTTGGCGGCCCTATCCAAAACTAGTACCTTGGAGTGAATCACATTGGTTATAGCCTGTCAACCAAGTTTAAATATCACCTACACGCAGGGCATTTTTTAAGTAATACGAACGTGGCCAAATGGCCACGTAGTAGTCCGCCGTGGCCACGTAGTAATCATAATCTGGCCACAACTAAATTTCGAAAATGCGTGAACAACACCTAACTGAAATAATGTCAGAAATTTTCTGAACATATGTACATGATTTCCCCAAAATGTCAAAGAATATATAACTTGCTAATTCTAATGAAGTTTTTTGGTGCTAATCGAAGAAATTTATCAACGAATGAATGATACATCATCAAATATACTGTCAATGAGGATTTATATGGAAAAGAACATAGGTACTCAGGACTTCCGTGACATATATAAATTCTGCACGTGCTCGAGGATTTTTGTCAGCATATAATAAAAAAATTTTGGGCAAGTATATAATAAGTTGGGTATGAAAAATAACTATTCCTGGGATTACTTGTTTTATTGCAAATGTTTTGGTATGAGTGAGTCACAACCACGGTTGCCACAGCATTGATTAATCAACTGACTGGCATGGCTGCTATTTACACCATCATGATTTACCATCATGTTCTTAATGGCAATATTCAAAAGCTGACCGGTGTGGTCAGTCATGTTTAGCAGGGTACAGTAGTTGGCAGCACATGTCATATGTTGAAAAGTCGCGTTGATTCAGATATCAAATAAAATACGCGTCTTTTCAAAATCGACGTTACGAAAAAAAAATTCTTTTGCATTAAATGCATAAAATTGCTACACTGACCTACATGTAGAATAAGTGCTTTAATTTTCTCCAAAGCAATCTTCCTCGTTCACGTGTATAAATTTCATAAAATCTCCTATTAAGAAGACTCGGAAGACTTTCTCTTTTCGTCCTTCTTCCTTTCAACTGGTTTCCGTTCTACGCGTTTCTCTTACACTACAGTAGGTTCCGAGTCAACATATAATGTTTTCAGACTCGCGCATGTATGTCGGTAGAGTAGTGGGTGTTCGAGGAGATATTTTTCTATTGGCCACCTAGTGAAAAATCCTTAAAAAATGCCCTGCCTACACGTTACGGCTCCTTTTACAAATGTGAATACGTAGGATCATATAGTTACCAGGTGAGGCTTTGTCCTTCGCGAGAACACTCAAAGTGGTGAAGCGAAAGCTTTCCCAAGACAGTCGAACTAATGACCGTGTATGCTACTACCCCAACGTCGTGGACAGTCGAACTAGTCTGAAAATTTAAGCTACGCGGCCATCCACAATGAGCTCTTATATCATAAAGCCGGAAAACAGCAGTTAACATCCTTCAACTTAAAATCGGTCGACTTTCATTCTAAAATATCGTTTTGATTTAACGAAGACTATTGAAATCAATGTTGTGAACATAAACGTCTACAAACATTAGTCTACATTTTAAAAATTTTATCCAGAGTCCTTGCAAAATTTTAATTATGTAGATGCGCCGAGGATTATACGATTTTCACATGAGTTACGCAATGACATCCACTTAGAATGCTTATGATTTCGAGGGCGGCATCCTTGGCCAAATAGTCACTCCCTAACGTTTCAAGGTGTTTCTCTGGTGTAGCTCGGCAGCATATCGCGACAAAAACATCCGTTAGAAAGTCTTCGGAGCTACACCTAGAGCTTCTAGGAAACTGACATTGACGAAGTTACATATGATTTCGAAGTCGCAGTCCTATAGCTTCTGTGGTGGCATATGGTGTGAGGATCAGGAGGCGTGGTAGCGACTGGTGGTCGGGATTGCTACTGTTCGCACATCGGGAATTGTAGCTCTTAATCATCAGGGATTTTAGCTCGAAAAAACTGGATTCGCCCTGTGCCACGAGAGTCATGAGTATTAATAGACCATTAATAGCGACCGTAAGTCGCCTTCGTGCATGACCGCCAAACAGCCACAAATGATTTAAAGAAATTGTGTTCGCAGCGATTGTTAGGAGTTACCCCAGGTGAAACTTTTGCACGAGATATACAGACAAAAGTGTGACCATTTTATGTATCTCTATTTCTCTTCAGCAGACGCAGCAGTACCAACTCCAAAGACCGGGGTTAGATTCGAAGTCTGTCTGGAGTAGGTGAACGAGGGACAATCCTTCCGCAAAGAGGTACTCCTGAAAATTTTTGAACGGTATGCGAGATGTTGAGGCAAAACTCCCGGATCTTTCCGAAATGGCCAACACGTTGATTTCCTTAGATACATACAAACAAAACCTTTCTTAAATATTATTTTTTTTAAATAGAAAAAATCAAGCTCTTTAAACTAAGAACACCGGCGTATGCCGGCGCGCCGCCCACGCCGCCGCCGCCGGTATATAATAGAGTCTATGCCGCCGCCGCCGATAAAGTGATCGCCGTAAACCTCTAGTCCATACCAGGTGGTGGCAAAGCGAATTCAGCCAATTCGCCGTGCAGACGAATTTCAAGTCAAAAGAAAATTTTAATTGATTTCGATTAACTGCATATTAAAGTACAAGGCGCTATATGGAAAATAATCAAGAAGAAGCAATCAGCTGTTGGGATAACAAGATCTGCTACGGAATCGTAACATACGATCACGGATCGAAAACTATTTTCACTCAAGCGATACAAATTTGGTTATGCAACTATTTAAAAAATAATAATATATTGTAACGAATTTCGTGAAATTCCGCTTATTCCAAATCTTCTGTTAACGTTCGAATCGCTAAACTGTTGAATAAATAAGTCCAATATTCAATAATGCAAAAATGGTCTTTATTAGACTACTTTGAAAGTACTTCACAATAACACTTATACTTCGCAACCAATAGCGTGCTTAAATCAAACTGATTACGGACTACTCACCTTCTGCTGCTTTTATACTCTTTGTCCAAACTCTAGACGTATCTTCTTCTAGAATCCTCTACCTGGTCACTAGGCATACGCGCGTGTATTTGTAGTGTGTAACCATATGCGTGTGTATATGGGAGCGAAGTAGTAGCTGATGATGACATGCGTTTGTGAGTATGACGGCCCATACATGACACAAAAGCCATGCGCAAATATAAAACGACGGAATTTGGGCAAATGAAAATTTTGACATACACGGCTCAAAAACAATGCGCAATTTTCATTTTTAATGTAGCGCAACAAATGAAACATGTGTTTTAATTTTATAAAAAATGCACTAATTGTATAAAAAAAACACTATTTATTTTCCACAGTGCTGGTAATTCACAGTATAAGTCGAAAAATTCGCACCAGAAGCGTTTATTTTCCATTGTATTTATAACTTTTATATTTTAGTTGCAAGGCCAACTCAACTCATTGCAGCACTGCGCAATATTCATTTTTCAACTAGCGCAACAAATGAAACATGTGTTCTAATTGTATAAAAAATTATTATGTATTATTGAATTTGTGTGAATTCCTGTTACAAGCTAGATATGGTCCTTACGCCTTCGATATTAACATTTTTAAGCAATAATTACTGATGTTATATTATCAGAAACCACAGGTAAACTGTGTAAGATTCACCACACACGAAGAAAAAAGCATGTGCAATAATTGCAGACATGCATAAATATCAAAATCGTTTTGATTTTAGCGCAGTTCTCTGCGCAAATAGCGCAACCAGTGCACACACCGGCCAAAACCTTGTGCAAATTGGTAATTGGCACAAGGATACTTGAGCCGTGTAATTGGCGTATATCTCTCTGCTGCTTGTATGTATGTGCGTACATGATGATTAATTTGTTTACGTTCATAGAAGTGTGGCAGCTTGCCGTATTGTTGTTGTGGCTTTATTTACTTAGTATCAGATTAGTGATGTGAGTATCACTTAGTGTTAATAATATTCGTCACAATATTATGGATCTATTGAGTGCGCGTTGTCCCTAGTTCACATATTTCATTAATCCGATAAACCATTTCGGAGTTATTGTGTTTTAAAAAACGGCATTCGATCACGTATCGTATGTTACGATTCGACCCCTGGTACTGAATTCGCCTTGCTTCCAAAGAAGGATGCATCGAAAGGTTAAATTTCAAGTTGATCAAGAAATTTCAATCGTTTCCGTTGAATGGTATTGTTAAAGCAATTACCAAAATAAATTTATTTTCGTTTTTAACCGAAACTAAATGATGTCGTTAATATTGAAACGTTAATAAACACGTTAAACTTTAACACGAAGTGTGCTATCAAAGCCATATCACGCATCCGGTTGTGTGTGAAATTACCGTTAAGGGGGAGCGTTTCATAACGTTTATAGCGTTAACGATGTGGTTTCGTTTCGCGGCGAATTGCATAATTTTGATTTTTAACGAAGCGAATTGGTATCGTTTCGTTTGTTGAGCATCCTTGTTTCCAAAAAAACAACTATGTACACACTCTTCGTGAGCATTCGCTCTGAGACGATTTTTTAGTTAAGAGTTGGCTCGCAAGATCTAGTCTGATTACTTAGTTTGTTTATATGAGGCTTCCTGGGTTTCTCAACACAACAACATTATGCAACACATGAAGCGTCCGTAGTGTGCGTGTCAACAGTATAACACCCAATAACCATTTTTGTCAATACTCAGTTTGAGATACGTTTGAGAATCAGTCCATTTCTCACATTTGAAACGTTAGTTTTCAAATGCATTTCAAATAACCGTTGATAGCATTCTCAAGCTAAAAGGCACATTTTTAATATGGAATTTTTCTTTATTTTCAAATTGAGAATTTTTGGATTCTCAACTTTTTCTCAAACCAGAATAAAGCGGAAAGAAATGGAATCCACTGTTGTGCCACTTTCGGTAAGGAAATTTATTATTCGCCTCACTTCACTTTTAACTCGTTTAGATTTATGCATAATGTAGTACAATATCAATTAATATTATTAAAATGTATAAATACTTCCATATTTTTTCACTTTATGTCCAACTTCACTCAATAAAATCGCTTGTTTACATTTCCAGCTAAAGTATGCAAATTAGAGATCGACGAATTATCAAAATAAGCATGTTGTACTATGTTTTGTTTTATTTTTGGGTTTCATGAACTCTTATTATGCACTTTAAGATTTAGACACATTGGCGCAAAAAGTATTCACATTATTATTAACGAAAATATTTCGTGATATCGATGGTTTTCAACCAGAATGGAACGAAATGCAAGAATATCTCAAACCATTCTCAAGTTGAAGAACAAGGTTTGAGAAAAAGTGGAGAGAATATTTAGCTTCAAATGATTAATAATGCTGAATATCAAACTGAGATTTAATGTTGCCAAGTTGAAGATCGACGTTTGAGAAAAGGTTGAGAAAATATTTTGTTTCAAATGATAAATAATGTTGAATATCAAACTGAGAATAAATGTTTTTCTCAACAATTTGAGATTTTTGTTTTCACTGTTTCTTGGGTGTTTAAATATGTACGTGTTTATCATTTGTGGTGTTGTGTTTGCAAATATAAAGGAGAATACTTGAAAATTGAAGATTATTTCGCCTTGCCCATTCACATAAAAATTTTACGAAGTACTGCTATAAACATTCTCACTATACAAGAAAAATACTTGCTAACATATTTTGTGTCCTATTCGTTTGTTAAATTGCAGTTTCAACTCTGAAAAATTTGTTAAAAGTACCAGAGTGGGAAAAAAAATTTCACTTGCAAAATGTGAAAGCACCCTTCTTAGCTAAAGAAAATCTCGAATTCTTCTTCTTATGCTTTGCTTACAACAAAAGCTGCAAGTTGGCTACTTTTTCATATCAGATGGTGTCAGTGTCGCTCAATCTGCCGTTCTCCATAAAAATACATGCAATCTACTCATCATGCATAAAATTACGTTAAACGCATCTATATGAAAAACTGCTTATGTGATGGGGCTTTGAATCATTCTGATTCTATATGGTACTCTGTGACAAAGCCTTTTTGTGTTGTCGCTTTTGGGTAAGCAGCAACTGTCACCTGAACTTTGGGTTGGTTATGATCATTGATTTAATCGTTAAATATAATGAGTTTGAGACGAATTCACAATAGTTTCTCTTATGTAATTATTGTACCGCTATATTTGACTTTTTTGAAATTTGTTATTGCCTACACAGCTCCTTGAGAAGACCTATCGATATATATGTATCTAAATGTTTATGCCCTAGAACAAAGCCGGCCAAAAGCTGCACATTGTGCAATTTGAGTTCGTATTTTCACACCGACACTAACGATATGTGATCACGATCGTTTGCTATCGCTTGTCACTCACTGAAATCAACAGTGAATGCAAAAGGAAAAGTCCATGCTACTTTTTGGGCACATAATAAAAACAATATGCTGCAATGTTAAAGTGACTTAATACGTTTTAATTAGTATTATTCAGTTTCCTTGAACATACATACATATTAATATTGACAATTTAAATATTAATAATTAATAATAATTAATTAATTATTAATAAATATTGACAATTTAGTATAAATATATTTTTATACGTTCTACTTAGTTTTATTAATTTTCATAAATTTTTTTTTTATTGAATAACTTTGTTTTGAAAATATATATTTCTATCTTTACATTTACTTTGTTTTATAGTTATTTTTTAATGAAAAAGTGATTTTTTTAAGTAAATTTTGCAATGAATAAACACAAAAGTTGTATCTGACTAGCTCGACCTCCGCGTTCTTAGTTATACGAATATAAGTAAATATAGTCAGGATTAGCTTGAAATCAAATAACCAAAAAAAAAAAAAAAAATTAAAAAAACCAAAGTCCTTTTTAATTTCAAAGTTCACAGTCCACATTTTCTTTTAGCACACTGTGGGGAATTGTCACTCAATTTTTACTTATGCAATTGTTTTAGTATTTGTGTGGCCGGCTCTGCCCTAGAACTATAGTTTGGCCGTGAAAGGGTGAGCGGCGCCTTACTTTTCGATATTTCAACCCAATTTTTATTGCCGGCCTTTTAAATATCTACAGCAATTACAATAACAGTTTTGTACCTCTTTTCGTTACAGATAGAAAAAGGGGACACTCTACCGCAACAGGTGTGTGTGACATGTGCCAAAAACGCTATATCAGCGTGTTTATTCAAGAAAAAGTGCGAAGATGCCGATAACTTTTTTCGACAACAACTACTTATACAAAAGTTTGAGAGCAGGAGCTCGGCAGCTAATAATGTTGCACCCGTGCAACCGGAGGTTGATTCCACGGATCAAGCTCCCGAGATAGCGGCAATGGACAGTTATGGTGGTAGTGACTATGAAGATCAACCGAATCAAACATACATCAGTGCTAGCGGTCAGCTAAATGGTGCAATGACTGAAGAAGATGATGGTGAAATAAAATTTCCTTATGGCAAGCAACCATTTGATTTTCATTCGATTCGTCTGATGCATGAATATATGCAACAGCAATTGAGTAAAATAAATGGTTCGCATAAGGACACTAGTGTTGGCCATAGCGGTGCGAATTCGGATGATGAGGATCCACTACCACTCATGCCCGAGGTCGAAATTCTAACACCGTCTGACGAAGTGGTGGTAAGTGGAAGTAACCACGATAACCCAAATGTTTTCGGTGGTATCGAACAACCTACCTTGCGTGGCTATCAGTGTCCAGACTGCTTCCAAATTTTCGAAATGAAACAGATTCTCAAAGCACATATGCAAAGCGTACATGGTACCCAGGGTCCAGTGTATGAGTGCAGTAATTGCAAAAAGACATATTTTTATAAACGATTTCTGGAAAAGCATATAAGGCGTGGTCGTTGCGTTAAAAAACGACGAAATCAGACGTAAGCATATCATTGCACTATAATTTCTTTGATTACTTGTGTGTTTGTATTTGAATATTTATTTTTCAATAGACGACCGATGCAGTGCTCCGATTGTCATGTTTTGTTTCCCACCGGTCATCATTTGGGCTGGCATAAACGTACGGGATGTCCGTTACGAGCTGCTAAAATGTAAGTTTCGGAGTTTTATCGTACGTACCATTTTACGTTCTCGAAGAATATGTGAATTGATTTACGTTGTTTATTTACTTATAGGCCGTTTCAACAGCTTCTAAAGCAGAATATAGTAGAATATAACAACTTCCCGAAACGCGTTGGCGTACGTAAGCCGGAGAACGCTCTTTATATGCACAACAGAAAGTAAGAAAATTATGATGAATCCTTAAACAAAAACCGACAAATGTACATAGGGTGCTTTGATAGTTATACAAAAAAATTTTGAACTTTTTTAGTGCGGTTTCAAAAAAAAAACAACATTGTACGATACACATATGAAGGTTTGACAGCAGGATCTCACATATACTAAATTAGTCCACAGTGCTAAGGTGCGATATACCTCCAAGGAGATTTATTTTTCCTACAAATTGGACATCGTTTTCTAACTTACGAGTTCTAATTGGTTTCTAATGTGAATTTTAAATTGAAGCGCATTTATTTAAAATCAATTTATTTTTCGTTGTTTTATTATTTCAAATACTTTTAATGGGTTATAAGCTTAAATACTTAGTATGAATATAATTCAAAGGCTTCTCATAATACTTCAAGACCTAACTGAACTTAAATTTCCGCTGTCACTTACTCCTTCAGTATTTAGCTTGTTGATTTGAGGTATGGGTGAGGACACATGTCAACAGTTTGCTCACTTTCCCTCTCACTTTTTTAATCATTTTCACTTACTAATTTTAATTATTTCAAATGAAAAACATATTTTACAACTAAAAATATTTTCACACAACTTGTCGTACAAATAATAGAAAACTGTGAAAACATCGCATTTCTAGTGTTTCTCAAATCGTTCTCTAATCGAGTACTAACCCAGTTCTGTAATCTGCTTTTCGATTAGAGATGCATAAGAGAACTACATTAGAATTCTAATGTAACGTTCTCTAACATTAGAAATTATGTTTGCTGGAATGTGTCGAGCCTTTCGGGCTGACTGAAGCTTATCAAGCGATCACAGGAACAAATTTACGAAGTTTCGAAAATCAGATAAGTCTAAATTTGGCTTGAGTATAAGACCAAACGGTTTTTCAACCCTTTTGATGTCTTCAACTTAAAAATGAGGGGAGAAACATTTACAAAGGTTATTTAAATTCCATTGAAATCGGATACAATTTTTCAATGTAAGAACCATCGAGACCCCCTTATAGGATCTCAACAAGCAGCAAGGAGCAGTTGAGCATTATTTTAGGTTTCACGCATTTTACTCAAAAAAGCTTACGTTAAACTTCATAGTAGACTCAAGTATTAAGTTTTGAACTATGACGACTCTAGACTCATGGTTTATCGTCTATTCTAAAATCCAGAGTAGCCGCGCGAGAACCAAAGGATTCACAGCCCTAAAAAAATAGACTAGAAGTGAAATCATCCAGAGCCTTTATGCACAGCTGCCAAGAGTTGAAGAGATTACAAGGCATAATCGAAACAGCTGTGGCCTTGTCCGTTCAAATGTCGCATTGTCTACATTTACATCGTTCCCAAAATATTCAAAAAATTTAAATTAAAAACATTGGGTAGAAAAAAGTATGATATCTTATCCGCCAATCTGACTGACACTTTTTAGCTCAATATGGCGGGGAATACGGTTGGCCATCTTTAGCGTGTGATAGAAAGAAATGCAATATGAGACCGAGATAGGAACTTTATTAATCAGGTGAGCGTGTCAATATGTTATTTTGAAGTCCATGCCGAAGATATCATAATTGTTTATCCACGATGATTAAAAATTGCTTTTAAAATGTTTTCATACATTGAGCAATAAAGACTGAGCAACAACAACATATTCTATATATAATTTTGCAAAATTAAATAGAGTGGCCTGAAATAATCAATTCGGGAATATTGTATAAAAATTGGACACTTGTCCAGCAGCATCCATAAAGTTTCGAGTATCAGTATCGATTGAGTATATTTTGGACGGTGTAGTTGTCCGAAACTGAGAAATTAGTACTTTTTGGTTACTGAGTACTTTTTTGGGGCTGAAACTTCGTGGGCTTTTTTATTGAGTACATTCTACATACTAAATAGCTTTAAGATACTGAATACTTTGTAATAGTTTAGTACGGTTTACTTTTTTTAGGTAGTGAGTTCAATTGAGTACTCATAAAAGATTTATATAAGAACGAGAATGCTACTTTTCTCTTAGGTCTGGGTTCTCAGTGCGTAAGTAAATTCTGCTGATCATCTTAGCTTAAGGGGCTGCACTGACAAGCCGAACCTAATTTGTATTGTGAGAAATTTCGATCATTTCCCCGATTGATTTGTTGTTGGTTCGTATCACTGCACGATCAAATAAATATACTCAAAAATTCTGTAAAACTTCTCTTTATTCACTATAACAATTGTAGTAGAATTTCACACGCCAGTGTGATGTGATAGGCCGAACTTGCAAATATTCGGTGCAGTATAGATATATGATTATGTTGGCAAACCTTCAATATTCTTTGTGGAAGCACTGTAATGTATTGAGGAATATCAAAATAATTTGCAAATTTTCTTCTTTAAAGACTTCATATGGCCAACAATAAACGTAAGGGACGTACCCGAATTAAACTAGATTCGAAGAAAATCGCTTTGGCCAAACAGCTGATTCTGCGAGAAGCCACAACTACCGTTATAGCCAACGAGTTAAACATTTCAAGAACATTTGCCTGGCGCTTGCGAAAGAGTCTTGTTAACGGTGTGAGCTTGCACGAACGCGTCATTGACACCAACGGCGACGAATGTGATGAAACGACAGCTCAACCGATGGCAGCAGATAGCACTGACCAACAACCGCAGGCGTATCCTTTGGCGCAACAAGGAGAACAATTTGTTCATAGTGAGCGCATGGTGAAACAGGAGAAGTCCGAGAGTGATGAAGAGTCCGAGGAATGTGGAGCTCAAATGATGGCTTGTAGGCAAGAAAGTGAAGTCGTGTCGCAAGAGCACATGGAAGCGGTAAGAGGAAAAACAATCGCACTACCAGAACAGCGAGAACAGATTTATTCAGAGCAGACCGCGCTGGCAACGGAAAAACACTTACGTACTGAACGAAAGCTATTAACAGAAAATTGCAAACTGATGGAGCACCATCTGTTGCAATTACAAAAGCAACAACAGCAAGCAAATAATGTTAATGATGAAAACGGCAACGATAATGATAATGAAGAAGATGATGATGACGATGATGATAATGATGGTGACAATGATGACGATGATGATGATAACGACGATGACAACGAAGATGACGACGACGACGATGATGACGATGATGATTCCAATGATAATAATGCAGAGACTGAAGTGACTGAAACTACCGCAGAAAAAACGAATGATGCTGACAAAGTAGAGGAAATACAGGCACAAAAGATACAATTGAAACAACATCAACTACAACAAAAGTATCAGCCGAATGATCACAAAGCACAACAACAACAAAATCAAACAAGCTCAATTCTTTCACAACAATTGATGCTCGGAACTGAAACAGTAGGTAATTTAAACCAAAGGAATCTTAAGTCGCATCATCAGCGTGATTTGGTGATTCGGGGTAAAGAGGTTCAACAGTCGAGTTTGTCAGTAAACAAAACATATCCGTCCGCAGCAACTGTTATGTAAGTATTGGAAACTTTGGGCTTTTTAGAAAGGCAAACGACCCTTGCTTAGGACAAAAAATGCTTGGTCATATTGCACTTGACCCGAGCTACCGCGAGATTGCTCGGCGAATCCAGTTCTTGAAGAAAAATACCCAGAACTTGCAGAAGAGGAACGCACTCTCCCTAGGGAAACGCGCGTTACTCTAGCTCAACTTCGATCTCGGTACTATAACAGGTTAAACTCTTACCTATCCAGAATCAAACCCGACATACAAAGCAAAATGCTTGTAACGTGTCCTCACATGACACCAACCATATTTTCAATCGTAATGTGGAACCAACACCCCTATCACTATGCTCCACTGTAAGTTTCTTTGGACTCCTGTTAGAGGACATTGATGACAATTTGTGATCGGTCGTACGGGGCGAAGCACTGCTACAGCAACAACAATGAGATACCCCTCTGCTTTAGAACCTTCCATCTGTACCCAACTTTTAAATATAACTTTTTGGTATACATCGTTTTGTTCATTGTACTTGTACGTAGTTTTCATGAGGTCAAATTTGACCGCAAACCTGGTCATATAAATGAAAACGGCTTGTCATACAACGTCAAATGAATTCGCCGTCCGTTTTGACCTAAAACTGATAGTTAAGTTGTCGGAAAATAATAAAACGGGTTATGAAATAAATGAATACAGAAATTTAGCTTGGCTTTTAACCACGTGCTACTTTTTCGACTTCATCTCTATTCTCGAGTCTGTTGTGTGACCAAATGGAAACGCATTTCACACCAAATGACAAAATAAGTGGGTCTCTTTAAGGCAGTTTTGGATGTCAGTCCTTTAGACCTAATGAAAACCAACCATTACTCTTAAAATTTCTCTGACTTGTATGACTATTTTTTAGTAACCATTCGTACTTCTCCAGGGATATTATTTTCTAGGTCTTGCCGAAAGTCTATGCGAATAAAATTTCTAAGATATGATAAAAAACAAAATTCAAGGCACGAGCTTCTCTTCCAATTTGCGTCGTGCGCCTACGTGTTTTACACCGACTCCGAAAGGCATCTGCAAGGCAGATGAGTTTTCACCGATAAGCTTTTGCTTGGCAGAAATACACTCGGAGTGCTTACCAAATCACTGACACTGGGCGACTTCGCTTTGAAAAACTTGTTTCTAAATTTTTGATGTTGCTTTGCCAGAGGCTTGAACTCAGGATTTACGGTGTGCGGACCTCGCTACCACTACAGCCGCCAAAATCAGATATATAAGTATTTTACACATCCACAAAGAATTTAAGACCTTAAATTTCAAAGTTTTTAAAAGGTTCTTTCATTTCTCATTTGGTTCAAGTTGTTGTTGTTGTTGTAGCGATAAGGTTACTCCCCGAGGCTTTGGGTAGTGTTATCGATGTGATGGTCCTTTGCCGGATACAGATCCGGTACGCTCCGGTAACGCAGCTCCATTAAGGTGCTA
Organism: Eurosta solidaginis; assembly: GCF_040869045.1. NCBI lineage: Eukaryota > Metazoa > Arthropoda > Insecta > Diptera > Tephritidae > Eurosta > Eurosta solidaginis. The sequence continues at coordinate 119,637,187 of NC_090322.1, read as the reverse complement.
GCCCGACCATCTCGGGAACGATTTATATGGCCACATTAAACCTTCAGGCCATCCCTCCCTCGCTCCCTCCCCACCCCCAAGTTCCATGAGGAGCTTGACGAATCCTTGAATCTAGTATTTTAGTCGCCTCTTACGACAAGCATACCTACCGCAGGTATATTCTAACTCCCCAACCCTCTGGGGGGATTTGGTTCATGTCGATTCACATAATTAAAAATTTACCAAATGCGCTTGGTCTTTCCAGACATCAGATACCAGTTAATCTCTCCATTCACTCCAGTCTTCGAGCACAAATCAATGAATCAGAAGACAGGTAAAAATACTTTTTATTAAATTTTTACCCGTTCATTAATATTTCGGTACTTTTGACTCAGGCAAATTTCAACACATTCTACGACAGGTCACGCAAAGAAGCCTCGCAAGCCAAACGTTTTTATTGACGACGAAAAATATTCAATGGCGAAAACGCTGGTTGCACAAAATGCATCTACAATGGAAATAGCGCGTGCTCTTAATGTCTCACAGATGACAGCCTGGAAAGTGCGCGATGCCATTGTAAAAGGACTGCCCCTTTCGTATCGCAACAAAAGGGACGGACCTAGTGGTTCAAATGGTTCCAGTGTTTGTAGTGAAGCGACTGGAAATATTGTAAACGATAGTGTTGACTCGCAGCAGTTGGCACACCAACTGCTATTGCAACAACAACTGCAACAAGAAAAATACCGACAAGAACAATTACAATTGCAGCAGCAGCAACAGCAACAACAATTAAAGCTGCAACAGAAGCGCATTCTACAGCAACAACAAGAGGAACAACAAGAACGTTTACGTCTATTACAGAGGCAACAACAATTAAAAGCGCAGCAACTTATGCAAAAGCAACAACAACTACAAAAACAGCCACCACAAAAGCAGCAACACCATTCTCCAGATCTGGGTCACAACGGGGAACAGCGCGTAAAGTCCCAACCGCTGTCCCCACCTGCTACCAGTACTAACGTCCCAGCTCCTGTCAAGTTTGTACATCCTCGCCGACGTTTGAAAGCGGCCGAACGTGAACAACGCGACAAAGAAATAACACGCGAGATACTTGAGCTCATCCGCGAAGATAGCAATATCCAGTATTGGAAGGTTTCAGCGCGCCTTGCCGAGAAGGGCTTTCCCATTTCACCATCTTCGGTATGCCAAAAACTAAAATCCATGGGCATACACCGTCGCTGGAAACCGGGTGATAAGCCACCAATGACGGTAGACATGGATCAACTGAAGGCAGTGAATGTCATAGCTGGTAATATGACACATTCAACAAATTCTGCTGAGGAAAGTTTAGAACAACAATTTGATATGGGTGGTGCACACTTTCTAAGTGCCTTTACGCGATGAATCATGGTGTACATATTTATGGGAGTGTGTATCTGACTGTACTAACATACGGATAAATGAATATGACTTCGTATAAACTCTGCAGCTAGAAAAACATACAGGTCGAGTGGCGATCGCCCTATCTTGAGGTAGATGGCGTTGTTGTTGTTGTAGATGGCGTGTGGCAAGACAGTCTCTTTTCTAGACATAATACATACACATATTATAGTACATATGTACATATATAGTTTATACAATATACGTATGTATACTTGGCATAAAGAACAAAATATATTGATTATAAAATTATATGCAGTATACAAACATGAAGTAGTATAGCCAATTAAAAGACACAATTATTGTTAATATAAAAAATAATCATTTAGATATAAGTAAGTTAAAAAATGAAAATTAGATTCATACAATACCACGCCTATGCAAAAAAAAAACAGTATTCGCAGGGAAGATAAAAATAACTTTATTAGTGTTAATCTTACTAATTCACACAATTCCCTTAATAAGCTTTACGATTAAATCATTCCATTTTTGTCACCGAATACAACAAGTATACAACATACAAATATGTTAAGTAAATTTGTAATGTTCAAAACAAATGCTTGGAAAAGAAAACAACTGAAAGTCATTAAATGACGATAATCACAGCTTCCATTTGTTAAAAAAATGCCATCTATAAAAAAAGCAGCTGAATATTTACTAACTTTGCTTAAGTAAAATAACGAAATTAGAGTAAACAGTAAAGAAAGCTATCAATGTAATGGATTTTCAGTTTAAGTATTTAGATTCTTAATTAAATCATAAGAATGCACATGAAAGACTACCTTGAACAAAACATTAAGAAATTAGAAGACTTTATTTTTAAATAGTTATTACTGCAATATTGCAACTCCGCGTAGTTTTCAGTAAGTTTTATAATTTTTTTTTTAATACTCGTATGTATGAATGGAAGTACAGCGTCTAAATTGTTAGTTCCATCGAAAATTCTGGTCAAAGATTTATCATACGTTATTTTTTGTGTACATTAGGCTGAAAAAAAAAAAAAAAAAAAAATGTTTTTTTCATTCTGGTATAGTGAAAGTATTGTTCATATCCGAGAAGACAACCTGTAAAGAAATTCAGCTTTTTACTTTTAATGTTTAGAGGCATCCTCATCCACCGACTTTAGTTTTTCCATACAAATCGTATGGAGCAATCACGTGCAATTTAGGGATGAACTTTAACCTCGATTATTCGAGTTTTTTTGTTAAGTAAATTAAAAAAACAGATATCGCTCCTTTAGGAGCATAGAGCAAAAACGAGCTCTCTCCACCGAGTTCTGGTATGGGCTAGTCATTCGGCGTAAACAGTTCTAATACATGTCGTTCGGGGTCGTCCTCTCCGCCGAGTTCCTTGTGGGTTCCAGTCAAGCGCCCATTTTGCTATACATGATTCACTTTTTCGAGTAAACTTAGCAAAAAATCTTGATGGACTGGTCATTAAAATTAAAAGTGTAGACATTAAAATGAAAAGCTTATATTTTTACAAGCCATTATTTGGATGTCCTCAACAACATTTTTGCTTGGTAGCCTGGACCATATGTACGTACATAGAGTCAAAAGATAAAATAAAAATTATTAGAGTACAACGAATTTTTTTACGACCAAACTAATATACATACATAAGTATATGAGAAATAAATCTGAAACTCTTGATACATTAATGTATGAACCTAATTACTACATTCATATTATTGGATTTTTAATGGACATTGAGAAAGTGTCGCTAGAAGTTCATTATTCATTCATCGGTCTCTTATTAGGATGTTCCATCGTCACGGGTTGGAAAACCAGCTGGGGATTTCTGGTTCTAAGAGATACATATGTTGAAACGATTACCAATCAATTAATAGAAAAACTCAAAATATCTCTGTATTTTCGCAAATTACAATAAGTTTTATAATTGTCACAGGGGGGAACAAAAAAAAAAACGCTGTCCATTAGTCAAAATATGCATATTATTAAAACTGCGAACATATAGCTTTTAATCCCTCTAATGGTGAATCACAAATTGTTTGACAGATTATTCAAAACAAGCTATTTCAACCATATTGAAATAGTTAAATCAGCACTTTACTTTAAGAAGAAAAAAGGGTAATGAAAATACATTTGAAGATAAAATTTTAATTCTTCTAATTTCAAAAGAAAAATTATCCTCGCACCAAGGCACACTTTCTCATGGAACCTCCCTATGGTGCTATGGAGTGTTTTTTATAACCGACACTTGGGAACACTTGTCTTTACAAATGTCGAATACAATTGCTAATATTTATATTCATGCTTACCATTTTTTCGTTCTTTTATTGCATTCATTAAAACTAAAAATAAAAAAAATAAAAAATAATTCCTTATTCATAGACTGCTCTAATTTTATATGAAAAACAACAACATATCAAATATGGGAGGTTTGAGATAATGGAGACCTTGTGCCATATATGTAATACTCCTATATTTCTGCAAAAGGTTAGGTACATTCCCAAACATCACAGTGCCGATATATTTCTTTTTAAACGTTTTTGTTTTTGTATTCAATAATCGAATGTACCTAAATTTAAATTTTTTCTTGTCACACTTATGCTGATAAAATCACAAAAATTTTATAGGCTGTTGATTTCGAATTCAAAACACTGCGAGAATTTTCTATTAGCAATATAGGAGTATTACATATATGCCTTGTGCATTGCCTAAATATGAGGTTATAGAGTTAATCCGTTTGAGCACCATACAAACTTTATTCTGCCCATGTATGTAATGTAGTAGTTTTGCAGGCAAAAAAAAAAAGCATTTACATTTCTCTTAAGGCTTACTTGCAGAACGGCAAGTTATTTTTTTAGCTCAGAGTTAGTTTAGAAATTTGTTAAAAGTGTATGAGTTTAACCTCTCATGTCAGGTTAACTCTGAGTTAAAAAGTTAACTTGACGTTCTGAAAGTTGGCCTAAGTGTACCAGTACGTTGTTCGTTTTCAGATGCTCTGTTTTTGCTTTAAATAATTTCAAATTTAACTGAAGTTATATTTTACCCCCCTATTGCGAGTGTTGATTTCAGTAGATAATCGACCGCTGAGCGATAATCGATTATCTTATAATGGATAAAAATTACGTTATAGGTATACATACATCGAAAACTTAAAAAAAAAACCATCAAAATCTGTTTCGTATAAGATGACTGTTTATAATGGGCCAAAGATTGGGCGATTAATTTGCATGGTAAAAAAATTAAATAGATAAGATGGAATCGATAAATAGTTGATTCATCCGATCGGCATTCCAAATAGGGGGGTTAGATTCATAAAAGTTTCTTTCTTTTAAATACTGTTGTATGAACGTATGCTAAGCAAACATATAGTTAGCTTCATTCACATAGACCCAAACAAACAGATTTCTCGAAAAGAATTTTAGTAAGGAACTTTATGAATCAAGCTAGCGACATTTACATTCAAGAAAAATCAAAAGACCCCACCAGCCAGAGTTGTAATCACCAGGCAAGGCAATTCATGGATTCTCATTCATGAAATAACAGTTCTAGCAAGTTCACGAGTATAAGTTTCACCCCATCAAATTATACCGGTTTCTCATATATAGTTCGCAGCTAAAAAAAAACTATACTTAAAGGTTTACGTTTGTATAAACAAACATATATTAACCAATGAATGCATTCCTTGCAGTATTGCAATCCGAGAAATACAATAAAAAAATTTAAGAATAAGCAAAGGAATAATTAATTATTCATTGTTACAATTTTCGGTTTTTACTCCGGAATAACAAAAAAGTATTGCAATCCTCTGGGACTGCAATCAAAGGAATAATTATTCCAAGTTGAATGAATTCCTTAGTCAACTTTCCGGAAAAATAGTTTCTTTGTTATTAACCCGAGCCATAAGCAACCAATGTTCAAAATTTCAAACAAATCGCTTAGTTAATAAATTTTTTGGAAAAGGTCGGTCCCTGGTCCACTTCTCGGAAAAAAAGTTTCCCTATTAGTAACGCAAGCCATAAGCTACCTATGTACCCAAATAGGTCGGCCCTGGTTCACTTCCGGGAGAAAAGCGCCATCTAAACTAAAATTCTTGCCCTGACTGCCTGTGTAGTGAAACACAAAACTCGAATTGTGCAGCAATTCCGCGTGCATTTGTCCCGACACACAAAGTTGCCTGTTTTGTGTATTTCAATGCACACTAAGAGTTTTGTGTAATATTGTGCCGCACAAATACAATACACAAAACCAATTCGTGATTCGTGTTTGGTAGCGTGCATCGTAAAGTCTAATACTATGTACAAACACACACCAAATTGGCAATTCATACACTGAAAGAAATGGTGCTAGTAAAATCAACAAATCGGTTTTGTTGTTCTTGACTTAACGGAGATTCGGTGAAATTGATCGAATTATGGTTAAATCGACCGAGTTCTTTGTCAAGGGAACAAATTAGTTTACTCATTTCAACAGAAGAGAAATTGCCGCTCTTAAATTAACAAAATTCCGTAAAATTGACAGGTTCCTAATCAATCTAACTGATTTTTTTGTTAACACAACTAATCTCACTGGTCATTTCAACAGCGATCAACAGTCAATACAGCGGCCGCCGTGGTGTGATGGTAGCGTGCTCCGCCTACCACACCGAAGACTCTGGGTTCACACCCCGGGCAAAGCAACATAAAAATTTTAGAAATAAGGTTTTCAATTAGAAGAAAATTTTCCTAAGCGGGGTCGCCCCTCGGCACTGTTCGGCAAGCACTCCGAGTGTATTTCTGCCATGAAAAGATCTCAGCGGAAACTCATCTGCCTTGCAAATGCCGCAACATAGGTACTTTCGTACAAAGCTGTCGGAACAACTTTTTTTGTTCACTACTAAAACGGTCAATTATGAATCAACGATTTGTGCGCAGTTGATTCAAAATCTTGCGATGGATAAAAATTGACAAATTTCGGTTGAATTGACCCGTATTTCGGTTGATTTTACCAGTCTTTTTCTTTCAGTGTACCATTTGGGCAATTTATTACGCAATTTATGATATATTAAATTGTAATAACAAACTGCCAATTTAAAAAAAAATTGCGTAATAAATTGTTAACAATTTTTGTTGTTATATCGGCCTACTGATTTTAAGATCGCGGGTTCGAATCGAGCTCAAGGCCTAACAATAATTTTGTATCATTATTATTATGATAAATTCTTTCTTAATTGAAAAAATTTTTTAATTAGAATAGAAGAAAGAAAAAATTTAGACAACTGCCAAAGCTCGTTGTATAGATCCATTTCGGGAACTGCTAAATTCCTTCATCGGCAATGTTTAGGCGCCGCTGCTATAACCATTCAGCCATCACAGCGGTTTTTTGTTTGTCTTCATTAATCCTACTTCTATTCTGGTTCGTGCCAATTGATATTCACAACACTGCGACATCTGTTGCAGAATGAATGTGAAAATTGGACTTGTTTGATGGCAATGCCGCCATAGTGTCATATTTTATTGACACTTTTTCCCCGTGCTCTGGGATATATTAACAATTTTTGTTGTTATATCGGCCTACTGATTTTAAGATCGCGGGTTCGAATCGAGCTCAAGGCCTAACAATAATTTTTTATCATTATTATTGTTATGATAAATTTTTTCTTAATTGAAAAAATTTTTAAATTAGAATAGAAGAAAGAAAAAATTTAGACAACTGCCAAAGCTCGTTGTATAGATCCATTTCGGGAACTGCTAAATTCCTTCATCGGCAACGTTTAGGCGCCGCTGCTATAACCATTCAGCCATCACAGCGGTTTTTTGTTTGTCTTCATTAATCCTACTTCTATTCTGGTTCGTGCCAATTGATATTCACAACACTGCGACATCTGTTGCAGAATGGATGTGAAAATTGGACTTGTTTGATGGCAATGCCGCCATAGTGTCATATTTTATTGACACTTTTTCCCCGTGCTCTGGGATATATTAACAATTTTTGTTGTTATATCGGCCTACTGATTTTAAGATCGCGAGTTCGAATCGAGCTCAAGGCCTAACAATAATTTTTTATCATTATTATTGTTATGATAAATTTTTTCTTAATTGAAAAAATTTTTAAATTAGAATAGAAGAAAGAAAAAATTTAGACAACTGCCAAAGCTCGTTGCATAGATCCATTTCGGGAACTGCTAAATTCCTTCATCGGCAACGTTTAGGCGCCGCTGCTATAACCATTCAGCCATCACAGCGGTTTTTTGTTTGTCTTCATTAATCCTACTTCTATTCTGGTTCGTGCCAATTGATATTCACAACACTGCGACATCTGTTGCAGAATGGATGTGAAAATTGGACTTGTTTGATGGCAATGCCGCCATAGTGTCATATTTTATTGACACTTTTTCCCCGTGCTCTGGGATATATTAACAATTTTTGTTGTTATATCGGCCTACTGATTTTAAGATCGCGGGTTCGAATCGAGCTCAAGGCCTAACAATAATTTTTTATCATTATTATTGTTATGATAAATTTTTTCTTAATTGAAAAAAATTTTTAATTAGAATAGAAGAAAGAAAAAATTTAGACAACTGCCAAAGCTCGTTGTATAGATCCATTTCGGGAACTGCTAAATTCCTTCATCGGCAACGTTTAGGCGCCGCTGCTATAACCATTCAGCCATCACAGCGGTTTTTTGTTTGTCTTCCTTAATCCTACTTCTATTCTGGTTCGTGCCAATTGATATTCACAACACTGCGACATCTGTTGCAGAATGGATGTGAAAATTGAACTTGTTTGATGGCAATGCCGCCATAGTGTCATATTTTATTGACACTTTTTCCCCGTGCTCTGGGATATATTAACAATTTTTGTTGTTATATCGGCCTACTGATTTTAAGATCGCGGGTTCGAAACGAGCTCAAGGCCTAACAATAATTTTTTATCATTATTATTGTTATGATAAATTTTTTCTTAATTGAAAAAATTTTTAAATTAGAATAGAAGAAAGAAAAAATTTAGACAACTGCCAAAGCTCGTTGTATAGATCCATTTCGGGAACTGCTAAATTCCTTCATCGGCAACGTTTAGGCGCCGCTGCTATAACCATTCAGCCATCACAGCGGTTTTTTGTTTGTCTTCATTAATCCTACTTCTATTCTGGTTCGTGTCAATTGATATTCACAACACTGCGACATCTGTTGCAGAATGGATGTGAAAATTGGACTTGTTTGATGGCAATGCCGCCATAGTGTCATATTTTATTGACACTTTTTCCCCGTGCTCTGGGATATATTAACAATTTTTGTTGTTATATCGGCCTACTGATTTTAAGATCGCGGGTTCGAATCGAGCTCAAGGCCTAACAATAATTTTTTATCATTATTATTGTTATGATAAATTTTTTCTTAATTGAAAAAATTTTTAAATTAGAATAGAAGAAAGAAAAAATTTAGACAACTGCCAAAGCTCGTTGTATAGATCCATTTCGGGAACTGCTAAATTCCTTCATCGGCAACGTTTAGGCGCCGCTGCTATAACCATTCAGCCATCACAGCGGTTTTTTGTTTGTCTTCATTAATCCACTTCTATTCTGGTTCGTGCCAATTGATATTCACAACACTGCGACATCTGTTGCAGAATGGATGTGAAAATTGGACGTGTTTGATGGCAATGCCGCCATAGTGTCATATTTTATTGACACTCTTTCCCCGTGCTCTGGGATATATTAACAATTTTTGTTGTTATATCGGCCTACTGATTTTAAGATCGCGGGTTCGAATCGAGCTCAAGGCCTAACAATAATTTTTTATCATTATTATTGTTATGATAAATTTTTTCTTAATTGAAAAAATTTTTAAATTAGAATAGAAGAAAGAAAAAATTTAGACAACTGCCAAAGCTCGTTGTATAGATCCATTTCGGGAACTGCTAAATTCCTTCATCGGCAACGTTTAGGCGCCGCTGCTATAACCATTCAGCCATCACAGCGGTTTTTTGTTTGTCTTCATTAATCCTACTTCTATTCTGGTTCGTGCCAATTGATATTCACAACACTGCGACATCTGTTGCAGAATGGATGTGAAAATTGGACTTGTTTGATGGCAATGCCGCCATAGTGTCATATTTTATTCACTTTTTCCCCGTGCTCTGGGATATATTAACAATTTTTGTTGTTATATCGGCCTACTGATTTTAAGATCGCGGGTTCGAATCGAGCTCAAGGCCTAACAATAATTTTATATCATTATTATTGTTATGATAAATTTTTTCTTAATTGAAAAAATTTTTAAATTAGAATAGAAGAAAGAAAAAATTTAGACAACTGCCAAAGCAAACAGATGTCGCAGTGTTGTGAATATCAATTGGCACGAACCAGAATAAAAGTAGGATTAATGAATTTTTTCTTTCTTCTATTCTAATTTAAAAATTTTTTCAATTAAGAAAAAATTTATCATAACAATAATAATGATAAAAAATTATTCACCCCTATTATGGTTGTCAACGTCAACTGTCGCTTCGTATCAATATCAACATCACGTCGTATCAATCAGGGCTGTCATGGAATCCAAGTCGGTTTTGCGTTTTGTCGGAATTTCAAACCAATATTGATTTCAATTAGTGTCATAAAACCGCATTGGTGTTGCTCTTTTCGAATGTAAATAAAAGCGATGTTCGAATCAGCTGTTTTGCGATGCACCGGCAATTTTGATGTTAATTTTTTTGGCAAAATTTTATAAAATAGTTGTTTTGTGCAATTAAACAGAAATATATATATATAGAAATAAAAAAATTTATTGACATCAAAATGGCATCAGCAGTTGTAGCAGTTATATTATGGAATTTATATTTGGAAGAAGAAAGTTGCGAGAGGGTCAAAAGGAAAATTTTGAGAGATCGCAGCAATCCGTTTGAGTTGCCAGAGACAGCGTAATTAAAAAAATGTCTTAATGTGGGTTTCTAAATATTTATAGTGTATTTGCAGTTACATTGAATAATATTGCATAAACAAAGAGGCTTTCCGAATGGTATTGGACACCATTGAAAGATGCTTAACCCGCTCGAAAGTTCTGCCAGTGCTGCAACTAGGAGCTACATTACGATTTTTAGCTGAAGGATCCTATCAAAGATCAGTTAGCAAAGATTCTAGCATGAGTGTAGGTAGAAGCACGTTGTCAACGATTTTAGATGATGTGCTTCGTGAAGCCTTTCGCAATATCTGGATGTTTCTCCATAAATTCAGTCAAAATACTGTTTTGGATTCAAATTTTATGTTTTCCCCTATTAAGAATGAAAATATATGTAAATTTACATTTATTTTTATAAAATAAACCTTTATTTACTTACATTTTTAGAAAATACTCAACTGCAAGAGAAATACAACTAGGAAAAAATTAAATCCAACAGCATTTAACTGATTGGATTGTTTCCGATAGCAAAACCGATATTATCGGATTCTGTAACACCTAAAACCGACACTAATTCCAATTCGAACATTAAACCGATAACATTGGATTTCATGACACCAAAGTAATTATTTTGTCGTTTTTAAATTCGATTCCGACAACAATTGGATTCCATGACAGCCCTGAATATCAACGTCGCGTCAATACAATTCTGGTATTTACTTCGTCAATGTATTGACGTTGACGTGTTATCGATAATTTCAAAGCAAAACTACGATCCTTATACTTTTGACAATTGTTTATTTACAATTCGTTGTGCATAAAAAGTGTTTAAGTTTCGTTTAAAGATTTAAAGATGTTTTTTTACGAAAGTTCGAGCTCAAGCGATGAGGAGAGGAAGGAGATGTTGCTCCTCAGAAGAAGCGAAATGCGCCAAAGATCTCAAATATTCAATTTGCCAGATACGAAGTGAGTACCATAACTGCTCATTGAAATTTCTATTAGTGCACAAGCGAAAATTACACGCTAAATATAAAGAACTTCTTTCTAAACTTTTGTGAAGATATTAGTGGATGATTAAATTTCCCATTAGTACACCAAAAACGATTCTACATCCTAGAGCGGTGTGTACTAATGGAAAATATAATCGAATTGTTAGATGTTTGCTAAATTTATTCAACCACCTTTCGTGTTTATGTTTAATTTATTTCAGATTTGTTGATTATTTTCGGCTAAGCAAAGAAGCTTTCAAATTCTTTCTGGAGAAAATCGTTCCATCAATGAAAGTAGCGAAGCGAACAATTATTTCTAATGAAATAAAGCAGGATTTTTTTCTAATTCTAAAACAAGCTGCGCAAATTGATTGCTGTTTTTTATTTTCATTTTTTTTATCCATTTTCCTAAATTAAATAAAAGCTAAACAAATAAAGTGTGTAAAAAGGTATAATTCAGAATTATTTTACCAAATTTTTACAGCAGAATATTTAATTGAGCGCTTGTCGTCACCAAAAACTGTGTTGACAGATTTTATGTTGACACGCGTCAATAGAATATCAATATTGTTGTAGTCAAGACCAAAAAAGCATCAACAGCTGTCAATAGTTATCGACATTGACAACGCCGATACCATTTCATGAGCGTCGACACTATTTTTGACAATATTGACAACCGTAATAGGGGTGATTGTTAGGCCTTGAGCTCGATTCGCACCCGCGATCTTAAAATCAGTAGGCCGATATAACAACAAAAATTGTTAATATATCCCAGAGCACGGGGAAAAAGTGTCAATAAAATATGACACTATGGCGGCATTGCCATCAAACAAGTCCAATTTTAACACCCATTCTGCAACAGATGTCGCAGTGTTGTGAATATCAATTGGCACGAACCAGAATAGAAGTAGGATTAATGAAGACAAACAAAAAACCGCTGTGATGGCTGAATGGTTATAGCAGCGGCGCCTAAACGTTGCCGATGAAGGAATTTAGCAGTTCCCGAAATGGATCTATACAACGAGCTTTGGCAGTTGTTTAAATTTTTTCTTTCTTCTATTCTAATTTAAAAAATTTTTCAATTAAGAAAAAATTTATCATAACAATAATAATGATAAAAAATTATTGTTAGGCCTTGAGCTCGATTCGAACTCGCGATCTTAAAATCAGTAGGCCGATATAACAACAAAAATTGTTAATATATCCCAGAGCACGGGGAAAAAGTGTCAATAAAATGACACTATGGCGGCATTGCCATCAAACAAGTCCAATTTTCACATCCATTCTGCAACAGATGTCGCAGTGTTGTGAATATCAATTGGCACGAACCAGAATAGAAGTAGGATTAATGAAGACAAACAAAAAACCGCTGTGATGGCTGAATGGTTATAGCAGCGGCGCCTAAACGTTGCCGATGAAGGAATTTAGCAGTTCCCGAAATGGATCTATACAACGAGCTTTGGCAGTTGTCTAAATTTTTTCTTTCTTCTATTCTAATTTAAAAATTTTTTCAATTAAGAAAAAATTTATCATAACAATAATAATGATAAAAAATTATTGTTAGGCCTTGAGCTCGATTCGAACCCGCGGTAATAAATTGTTTCAAACTGCAAATGCAACCTTGTAAAGTGTGCTTATTGAGTAGATTTAGATGTCACTGGAGTAGGGATTGTCAAAAGAAGATGGCAAGCTCAAAATGAAACGAAAACATTGAACACTTTCTTACAACACACAAAAGTTTCAAAGTTTTATGGTTTCATTCCATTCCATTCGCCTAATACCAACACGCACATTTTGACAGTCTGAACAAAGGTATGTTGTTGCTGTAGAGATGAGCCAACCAGCTATCAAATTACTATTGTGTAAGCTAAATTGAGTTGTATGAACACCACTTAATTTAAATCGATTTCCCTCAATTTATTTTTCTGTTTGAACATAGTATAACTATACAATTGAATTGTGCCGTTTTGTAAGAGTGCACACTCTGGTTCAACTACAAGAAAATCTGTCATATTTTGTTGGTTTGAAAAAGGTTATTGCAATTTGTGTGCTGTGTTTAACTACTGAAAACCGGGAACCCCTGCTGACCAAGGAGAGCTTTATTGACCGACATCTTTTCTCTCGTCCTATTAAAGAACAACAAGCGCCTAAACTAACATCGACCCTGCCAAAGCAACCGATTCATGCAGAATGTTTTCTCAAGGACGTTTTGGTTAACTGCATCCTCTATACATATTTATGCGGTACAGTCACTTTGCGTAGTTGCAATTTTTGAAAAGAGAATTAATTAATACATTTAATGCATTCATTCGAATAAATACAAATACGCCACGAAAATGTATGGACAAAAAAACAGCGACTACCTATACCTAATCTAGTAATTTGACGGCTCTTAACAAATAAATACTCTTGCACAAGTTAGCTCAGGGAATAAAGCAAGAAAAAAGAATTAAAGTTGAGCACCTCAACTGCAAATAAACTGACCTGACATAAACAATATGTCTTTTTGTTTATTGAGTTAAAATTTTTCATAAATTTTTTTTTTCATCAAGAACACAGATTGAATATTTCTAACAATAATCAATCCTTGTCTCAAAATCCATAATAGTTGCACATTTAATAATTTTTTTTAATACAAGTTTATCTACTCTTAAGAAAGTTTCTTCTATAACCAAAGAAAAAAGTTTTAGTATTAGGCTTCGTGAAACGGGTTTCTCACTGGCAGAAATCTAGGCCAATACCCTGTAACGCGACGCGACAAAAAAACTGATACCAAAGCTGTCAACTTACAAACATTTTTGAAGGCTTAATAAACATATTTGAATTTAAAAAATTGGGAGATCCGAAATAGTGTTTTTCTCCCAACATACTCTTTTTTACCTTTTATGCCCTCATTTTAAAATACGAATCTTTAAAACAAAGTACTAATAAAGCTTTTAGAACAATGCTTGCTTTTCAATAGGCAAAAATTTGACCAAAAACTTGGCAATATCAATGAAACAGGCCTGTCATAAATTAACCAATAAGTGAAAACGTCATTTGTTAACTTGTTAGCATTTTATTTTCGATTGCCAACTGTCGTCCCATAAATAAATAATGCCAAATCGATGTCGAGTCAATTATGTGACATATTGGAAGCGCTGTTGCCTCCAAATGACCAGCGGATTAGCTTGAGGCAGTTTTCGATGTCAGTCATTTTGACAAAATGAATACCAAGCATAAGAACTTTATAAAATCTCCAATATATATTTTGAAATTGCCCGCTCCAATATACATACATTGGATTGGACAACACTACGCTAAATGTTGACATCAAGCGGAACTTCAATAATCAGTTTTTTAATCGAAAATGACAAGGTAATCAGGTTCATTCTTATACCATGCATTAACTTATGAACAGTTTAAAAAAATAAAAAATTAATTTTTAAGTTTCTAGTCGTATAACTCTTAAATTCTTAAAAAAAATATTCCTACTAAAACATCCATGCATAGTAATACTAATCAAAAAATGGTAAAATACAGTTTAAGGTATAAATCAATTATTGTTTTAAAAAATTTCGGTTATTTTGCTTATGTTGCCTACATTTATCGTAAATTTTTGGCCACAAAACAGTTGGGTATTACTTATGGAAAATATTTGTAAAAGTTTTGGATAGACGAATAATAAAGCGTTAGTACCAAATGAAAATTCTCTGATTCAATGCTGGCTAAAGTTTTTTTTTTTACTTAAAAGAGTGTGCCAGGGTGGAACGTCCATTAACGTTGGAGATACCAATAGATCAATTTTCGCTTTATGCTATTGGAAAGACTAATGCGCGGGACAATAGACATACATTCATACATATCTACATAAATAAATCATGAACAGTTTTTTCAAAGACTGGTAATAAATTAATTTCATTTCATTCTCACTATAAAAGAAAAATACTTGCTAACATATTATGTCTCCTACTATTTTGTTAAAATGCAGTTTTAATTGTGACAAATTTTAGAAAAGTACCAACGAGTTGGAAAAATAGTTTCACTTGCAAAGTGTGAAAGTACTCATAGCCAAAGCAAATGTCGAATTCTTCTTCTTATGCTTTGCTTGCAACAAAAGTTGGAGGTTGGCTACTTTTTCATGTCAAATGGCGCTATCGCTCGATCTGCCGGTCACCATTAAAATAAGTGCAATGTACTTATCACTTACAAGATTGTGTTGAACGCATTTATATAAAAAAGTTCATTGTGACATGGCCATTACATATATATAAACAATAATTACATTCATTTAATATAACTATTCAAAAGTTCACTCATTGACTGTACTTCTATCGTTTGAGTATAGCACTCATATACATATATGTAGGTACATGTGTATGTGAGGAGAAACACAGTTGTTATTTAATACGCCAATTACACGGCTCAAGTATCCTTGTGCCAATTACCAATTTGCACAAGGATTTGCCCGGTGTGTGCACTGGTTGCGCTATTTGCGCAGAGAACTGCGCTAAAATCAAAACGATTTTGATATTTACGCATGTCTGCAAATATTGCACATGCTTTTTTCTTCGTGTGTGGTGAATCTTACACAGTTTACCTGTGGTTTCTGATAATATAACATCAGTAATTATTGCTTAAAAATGTTAATATCGAAGGCGTAAGGACCATCTCTAGCTTGTAACAGGAATTCACACAAATTCAATAATATATAATAATTGTTTATCAATTAGAACACATGTTTCATTTGTTGCGGTAGTTGAAAAATGAATATTGCGCAGTGCTGCAATGAGTTGAGCTGGTCTTGCAACTAAAATATAAAAATTATAAATACAATGGAAAATAAACGCTTCTGGTGCGAGTTTTTCGACTTATACTGTGAATTACCAGCACTGTGGAAAATAAATAGTGTTTTTTTCATACAATTAGTGCCTTTTTTATACAATTAAAACACATGTTTCATTTGGTGCGCTACATTAAAAATTAATATTGCGCAGTGTTTTTGAGCCGTGTATGTCAAAATTTTCATTTGCACAAATTCCGTCGTTTTATATTTGCGCATGGCTTTTGTGTCATGTATGGGCCGTCTAATACAAAAATTTTTGAATATAAAGATGTTGCGTGCGCGAACTTCGGTGGAAAGCAGCGGAGCGTAACAAAATTCTAGTAGGTCACTTTCACCACACCAAAAACTTTAACACAATTTTCAACATAATTTAAGCACAGAAATACACTGATTGGAGTTTTAGAGAGTAAAAATGTGAATTCTGAACACATTAGATGAATAAAAAGTGTACAAATAATTGTTAAATAACAAATACAGACAGTGGTAGTTTAACAAATTCTGCTGTGGTAAGTGGTGAATGTGACCTACTAGAATTTTGTGAAGCTTGCCTCACACGATTTTTCGTCCATGCAATGTCTCTGTATTATATTGTTTCTGTTTAATATCAGCGAAAATAAAGCAGCGGCTGCGCTGGCTAGGCCATGTTATGCGAATGAAAGATTATGCTCCGGCCAAGAAAGTGTTTCTATCGGAACCCGCCTATGGAAGCAGAGGTAGAGGGCGGCCCCCACTCCGTTGGAAGGACCAGGTGGAAAACGATTTAAACTCCCTTGGTGTGACCAATTGGCGCCGGTTGGCGGAGCGAAGGAGCGACTGGCGCGCCTTGTTGGACGGCCATAACCGAATTAAGTAAGTAAGTAAGAAGATAAAGCCTTAAGTGCAATTAGTTAAAATACTGATTACAAAAACAAAAAACCATTGGCCAATTTATTGAGTCAAATGTTAAAGTCAATAAAAATAAAAATATTGTACTTATGTGCATGATGCCTACGTAGACACTTACTTCTATGTACTTGTGTACATAACTCTAATCATATTCACCCTTATCGCGAAGTTCACACGGAAAAGTGTTCGCCTTCACTTTTTTTGTTCGGGTGAACTTTTTCCGCCTATCGGCAATTTCGGGCGAACAAAATTTCACTTCGAAACAGCTGATTCTCTATTGTGAATTAGCAGCGAACAAATAATTTACTTGCAATTGTGTAAATTTTGTACATATTTCTTTAAAATACAGCAAAAATAGAGATAAAAAAGTATAAAAAATGTTTAGTATTACACTTAGGTTGGTATTGATTGAGCGCGAGGAGAACATAAATGTGAAAGCGATTCGGAGGTAATTAACGGACTGTTCTAACCTTTTGGAGCTAAGTTATCCACTGGAAGTTAAAAACTTCCATTTTCAGCACTTTTGATTAAAAATTTTACTTTTTTTCAATTAGTTTTCAGCAATAATAGAGGTTAAACAAGCCGGCATTCAAACATTTGATAGATATTCTTAACAACTCTTTGCCACCAGTGAAGCAAAAATTTCGAGTCCCAACAAGTGTAAAGTTGAGTACATGTCTTCGTTTTTTCGCATAAGGAAAAGGCGTTGGAAAGGACCGTGAAGTGGGTCTTAGCCAATCTTGTTTCAGTGAGGTGCTCAACATTTTGCAGCCGTTGCTTTGTCCACAATGGATAACTTGGCCGACTGATACGTCATAAAAAATAGAATTTACATACTTAGCAATACAGGAATATCACTTTTTTCCACTCAGCTTCCTATTGTGCATTATTTATTGATTTATTTCTAATAATAAAAGTACGTAGTATGTATAATTATAAGAGTGTCAAATTTCAAACAAAAAATTATTTACATTTTGTTTTTCTCTCGTTCGCCTGTAAAATATAAGTGAATAAATTTGGGTTTTCCTGCTATTTATTTCGCCCGAACAAAGAGTTGCCGATTAGGTGAAATCTTTTTCGAACACGACAACGAAGGCCTTGAGGAGTGTTATCGAGTTGATGGTCTTTTGCCGGATGCAAAAAAAAAATATATAGTTGGGTACAATGCGCTAAATTTCCATTTCCTCTACCACTAAATTTCATTTCACATTTTAAGTAATTTAGTGGTAGTTGAATGCTTAGTGCACTGCAAATTTAGAGCTTTATGCCAAAGCAACCTCAGATAATTGTTTAGTTTATCATCCTTAGTTGGACCACAATTCCTTTGATTAACCTATAACTGGATGTCGCTGTGCAAGCATATTTTTTCTCGTCTAAATTAAGTTATGAAACTTTTTTTGTACTACATATGTATATGGCCAAACCAAATTTGGTTTCAAATGTGGATTATACCGGTTTTCATTACAATGAGTGTTTAGAACTTGCAGATATATATAAAAAAAAAATTTGTTGGAGGTGGTAAAGTGGAAAAAGTGACATCAGTGAAATATAAAGTGCAAGCTTTACGTTTGTTTTATCTAAATAATTTTATTTGGTACACAACGAAAATTTTTAAATATGACTTAATAAATGACTTTATGACATATGTATGTCATGTGATTCTGGTACATAATTATTTTCGGAGTCCGAAATTAGCCGCGCCCTGTCTTCATGACTTGTAAATCTAAAAGCAGTAAAATGAAATTTACTGCTTTTTTAATTTTTTATTTTTCATAGAAAAGTTTAATTTACACTGCTTTTATGCTTTGAAATCATTCTTACAGTAAAATTTTATTATATTTCTAAATTAATGTTAAAATATAACATATCTAAGTATAGCCAGTTTTCAGGAAATAAAAACAGTAATATTTATTTACACTGCTTTCTTGCCTTGAAAATTTGATTTGGTTGGGAAATTTAAGATATTTGAAATACAAAACAAATTTTAAGCCTTATTTTATTTTTAAATTTTAATTTTTTAATGATTAATTTTAAAGTTAATGAGTGAATTGGTGTCGCAGAAATATATTACCATCGAAATTCCTAAAATACAGTAAGTGCAATTAACTTTTTTTTAGATTTTTGAAACATTTCGGTTCTGTTTTCTTTTCAAGCAATTTTAAGATTTTAGACTTGTCCAAATAAGTTTTAAATTGGAACGAAATAAAATTTAAAAAAAGCAGCAGTTAGTTGAGTTGTTTCTAATTTAGTATAAAAAAGTTTCAAAAATGGCTTAAACCGATAAATTTGTTTAAAATTTAGGCTCAAATTTCATATTTATTTATACACATGTGGGAAAGTGAAGCAACCATATTCAAAACGTTATCAAAAACATAAATTAACAATTGTTTTTGTTTTTGTAAGCCATGAGCACTTGGGAATATCAAACAAAGTAATTGACAATAAACAAAAATCCAGCATTATCAGTGATTTGCGCCAGATGGCGCAACACTGAATAAATATAGTTGGTAAAAAGGAATAGAAGTAGCAAATTTGCCAGTCAAACAAACCACCGCTGTATAGCTAAATGGTTAGCGCAGCATGCCTAAAGCGTACTGATGATGAAGGCTTAGCACCCTTCGAAATGGATATATCTGCGCAGCTATGGCAGGTTGTCTGAAAAATTTTCTACTTACTATTCCAAAAACAAAAAACAATTTTTCAAATTTAGAAAAATTAAAAAATAACAATAATTATCATTAGAAAAAAATTATTGTTCTGGCCTTGAGCTCGAATCGAACCTTGAAAAACAGAAATTAATAAAATAATTAAGGCAGTAATGCAAAAATGGTTCTTAAATAAGCTTTGGAGCCGCCGTTGTTGCAGCAGTGTAACCTTCTGTGACAGAGTTTTATGCTGCGTTTGATTTGTGAATGATGATCCTGCGATTGTCAACATTTTACAGAACGAACGCGCCTAATGTCAAACCATGGATAGTTTTATGCCTCAAGAACGCCATCCTCAATCTCGAGACAAAGGCGGACAATTTTTCATCGAAGGTCATCATCATAGCATTATAACCGACACTTTTAATTTCTTGCTTTACATAGCTAATACAATCCCGTTGGATATTAGCGGCCGCAATAATGTGTTGATTTACTACTTTCAAAACCCTATGCTCTGGTCCCGGAAAAAGTATTATCAACGAAACTTTAGTGAAAGTGGTTTGGCAACACCTTCGAGTGTCATTTTGTCATAAATGTTTCGACAAAAAAAGCATAAAAAATTTTGATCCCACTAATTTTTACGAATATTATATAATAATAATTTTTCCATAATTCTCTTAATGGGGATCAATGTTGAAAATCTGAAGTAAACATGCGCAGATGGAAACCTTTGGTTTTACCTCTATCAATGGTTTCATTTTATTTATTTTTTATTTTACTCATTGTTTGTGCTGTAAATATTGGGTAGAACTGCATTCAATTTTATATTTGTGGGGAATCAACATAAACTAAAAATCCTATTTTCCTTATTATTTAAGAATTCATGAGCTTAACACCGGCTTATAATAATTGAATATTCAATTATTATGTTTTTCTACGAGAAACTGAAAAGAAAGAAACATTTACTGGCATATTGCGATGGTACCATTTCGAGAACCGTTACGAATTCATCATCAGGCAATTTCGTAATATTATCAAAGGTTTCACCGAGATTCGAACCGCGAATCACATGGTGAAACTGCAGTTGCCTTTTTGCAAATCAAGTAAAATAATTAGATCTTAAAAATAAAAAAATTGTTTATATAAAATAAACTACATTTATATGTATAACAAATTTAAATAAAATTGTTTTTAAGCCGTTTATAGTATTGCGAAAACCCGCCAGACCTAAAATAAAGCACCTAGGAAACGATGGTTATTATTTTTTAAATACATAGTAGGCATTTAACATTTTCAAGCACTGATATTTTTATTCAAACATACCTACATACATACTAAAGTTTAAACTGACTCATTATTTGATTATTTATATGACATTTCTCATTCTAAGCGAAAAACATACATATATAATCTAAATATATACATAGGTAGTTGTATAAGTCAAAATAATAATCGCAATAAAATAATAATATTTAAGAATATATATATAAACTTACCAATTATTTTGTGCATTTGACTGACCTGGCAAATTAAAGAATAAGTTTTAAAAACCAACTTTCCAACTCTTTATTTAAAGTATAATAGTAAATATTTAAAGGTAAATAGTTTATGTACCGAATTATATGGGTATTACGTCGTACTTGCTAACATATTTTGTCTCCTATTCTTTTGGTGTAATACAGTTTTGTATTGTGAAAAACGTTGGAGAAGTACCAAAGAGTGGGAAAAATAATTTCACCTGCAAAGTGTGAAAGCACTCATAGCCAAAGCAAAATGTCGAGTTTTTTTCTTATGCTTAACATGTAGTAAAAGTTGAAGATTGCCAACTTGTGTATAACAGATGGCGCTAGTGTCGCTTGATCTCGACTCATATATATGGAAATGTTCATTGCGACGCGGTATATGCTATGTGGCACCGACTCGAAAGTCGATAAAGCAGTGTGTGGTCAAAACCCACGCTAAAATTTTGTCAGCTCAATTCTGAATATTGCCATGGGAGTTCATCTCCCATGAATTTGTTTCTGCCAATAATAAATTCTCCCAACTATGAACCATTGTGTACAAAACAAGTGTGATATCCCATCCGTCAACTGCCTGACAGGATGTTCACTATGGCGATGCATACGGTCAGTCGGCTATTTTTAGCGGGTGATAGAAAGAGATACAGATGATATCACGACAGTCACTTTAAAAATCAGGTGATCCATTCTACTGGTAATTTTGACGTCTATGAAGAAGATGTCACACCTACTGGCGGAAACTTTCCCAGCTAGAGCTGAACTGTGCAATTCACATTGGACAAATAAAATGACAAAAAAGGTGCACATGATCCCACCTTTTTTTCCGGAGTCGCTGAAATAATGGTTACAAACCCTCTCTTCTATAAATGGTAAATACTGTACACACCGAAATGCACAAAATACAATGAATTTCAAACCAACGCGTAATAAATAAATTCTTTTTGACCAAAAGGCAATAATTACAAAAAAAAAAAAAAAACACAATTATCTGGCTAAGCTTCAAATAGAGTTGTCCAATAAAAGTGATTTCTTTGCCTGTATATATATTCTTTCAGAACTGCCATAGTATCATACATATCTTTTGAAAATGTGTCTCCATTGAGGACTGGGCACTTCTTTTCATTTATATAGGAACTTGTTATTTATTGGCCACATTTATGGCGTTTTGGCTTGGAACTGCTCATATGAAGTGTTATGATATGGTTTGTTATACAAATGTGATAGCTTAGTGGATCGAGCATACTAATATAATCCGGAGCATATCGGTTCGAAACCTTGACATCGTCTACTAGATTTTTCATTTTCTTTTTAAGTGCACGCGTACACTTCTCGTGTTCTGCGGAGGGTAATAATTTACAACAGGAGTCAACTGCTAATGTGTGTCCAAAAATATCTGAAGAGGTGTTAAACGACGCATTTACCTTAGTATTAATAATCCGAAGGCGAAAAATAAATGTTGCGCCTGTTAAAAGATATTTCCGGAAAACCGAAAAATGACCCCGGACCTCTTCGGTGGGGTTCATATAACTTTTTTTTACAAAATTACAACACCCAATGAAAATTACCAACTTCAACTTCTTCAAATATTTTTGGACTCGTATTAGCAGTAGACCTGCGACCCCATTTTCACGAAGACCATTATAATCGTAATTTTAACCCAAATTTGGGTTTCTTTTCAAAATTATTTTTCGATCACATGTTGACAGTCTTAAAAGTCAGTTAGAAAATTTTATTGGTTATCAGAACAAAAATCCAAAGTGACGTTTACTCCCATTGCTTGACTCTTAACAATATTTTATTATTTTCGACCATGATAATTTCTGACATGCGCGACACAAAATTTTTACTTAATAACAAACTAAAAAAGTAAAAATTGCTCAGAAAATTGCACAAACTCAAGATATGTATATTTATTAGACTGGGTCGATTTATTAACCGATATCGCACCATCGATTTTTCGATAGGATTTGGTCTCAGGAAAAAAAGTTCCACTACGCATACCCAAAAAAATAATTTTCGAGCCTGCGAAATTTCATTTCTTTTGACTTTTTTCGACTTTGATTTTTAAGGTTTTTTTCATGGCATGCTAAAAAAAATTTCATTTGATTGTAAAATTTTCAGGGTACGACGCAAAAATGTCCGCTAAAAATGTTGGCGATAATAATGAAAATTTGCTTAGTAGGTCATGAAAAAAACCTTAAAAATCAAAGTCGAAAAAAAAGTAAAAAAATGAAATTTCGCAGGTTCGAAAATTATTTTTTTTTTGGTATGCGTAGTGGAACTATTTTTCCTGAGCCCAAATCCTATCGAAAAATCGATGACGCGATATCGGTTAACTTTCGTCCATACAAATCGACCCACCCTAATATTTATATTGATAAAGAATCAATACAACTGACATATTTCAAAAACAAAAAAATAAACTTTTCAAAAAGAAACTTGCACAGATTCAGATAGGGAAACTTTCTGTGGCACTGTCGTAGTTATAAAATTAAAAAAAAAAGATAAGAGAAATAGCAAATACAAAGATGGTGAAAACAAACCATCCATATACACGTACATATGTACATACAAATCCATAGAAACAATAACATATACCACATAGCATATATTTAAAAAAATGCCACGAATAGTTGTACCTGAATGTACGGTTTTTAGCTGAAAAAATGTTAAAGTTATTATTGTAGATCATAGATTTGCGTATGCAGGCAAATGTTTATGTTTTGTAATTGTAATAAAAAGATGATGGCAAAACGCATACAATTAAGCCAATACTAATAATAGCAACAACAAACAAAGAGAATTATTTTAATAACTGCAAGTTATTATTTTGCTATAAACATAGTTATACATACATAGATACGTAAATGTATTGTTATTAACATTCCATATATAAATATTAAAGACATTAATTAATTTACTATTTTTAATTAACTAATTAATTAAATTTAATTTTTAATTAACTAATTAAAAAGTGCTTTCTTCTTATGGTTTGAATGGTGAGTATTTTTTGCTAACTTTATTTTAGGCTATTTTTTTGTTTGTCCACCGGTAAGCACGAAACTTGGACCGCAACCCAGAATTAGAAAAATTCTTTCAAAACTCATCGATCTTACAATCAGTAGGCCGATATAAAAACAAGAATTATTAAACATCCCAGAGCACGGGGAGAAAGTGTCAACAAACATGACACTATGGCATCATTGTCATGAAACAAGTCCAATTTTCACATCGATTCTGCAACAGATTTCGGAGCGCTGTGAATATCAATTGGCAAGAACCGAATAGAAAAAGGAATAATGAAGGCAAAGAAACAACCGCTGTGGTAGCTGAATGGTTAAGCTCCCGAAATGGATCAATACAACGAGCTTTGGCAGTTGTCTAAAATTTTTTTGTTTCTTCTATTCTAATTTGCTTTTTTCATTTAAGAAAAAGTGTATCATAACCAGTGCTGCTCAAAATTGTTTATATGGAAGTGCAAATCACAATACATGCACAAAGTTATATGTGCATTGAAATTTTTTTGTATTTAAAAAAAAATAAATTACAAAAATTTTAATTGTTTGAGGTCGGGAAAAGTTGAAGATTTGGTTTCAAGTTACAAAATGTTTGCTTAAAGTATTACGTAAATAGTTATATCAACAACATGCAAGAGCCAATAAATTTAATTCTGAAAGTTGCGAAAAATTACATTGACCTATAGCCTCAGTTTTTGTAGTAACATATTTTATGTATATCGTCGGAATTTTGTTTTCAATAATCATACTAAAAGTGAATGTGGAGATTTCCGCGAATGTTGCATTGGAAATTGAATTTGAAAACTTTTGCAATGCTTAATTAGAGGCCCCGCGTGATTTGTTTTAAATTTGTGTTGAAATTTATATATATTAAAATTTACATATATATATATATTACATATATTAGCAACAGAGATTACTGAGCTGCTGCAATACCATCTGAATTTAATAAAAATGTTTAACAAGTAAATGATAGGCAGGGTTGCTTAATGGTTCCCCCCACTTTCAGTCAAAAAATGTCTCATAACCACGAAAAATAATATGCCGAAATAAAATACAAAATTACAGAAATTACACCGTAAGAGAATTTCTAGTTCAAAACTAGTGCTCTTCTACTGAATTCAGAACCACTAATAGTTCCCCATCTATCTCTTTTACATGCTTTCAACTGGCGAATTTAACATTGCGATGTCGTAGGCGATGGAAATTGTCCCCGCAACTATATACAAATTTCCACTTTAGAACTAGTTCTTTATTGGTACTTTTTGGATAGTTACGAACTAGTGTGAAATCTTACAGCTGATATCTAGTTCCTTCTTGGTAATAATATTTCGTTGGCCCGAACCGGAGCGAAATTCTACATGTTGCTTCTAGTATGATATTATCGCATTTTTCGATAGTTCCGGACGGGTGGAATAGTGTTGAAAAAAGGCATACTCATATGTAGTCGTAGCAATATTTTTGTTGGTGGCCTTTTTTAAATATATGTTAAATATGAAATATAAAAATCCAAACTGTCGATTTTATATTTGCAAATATAGCTACTAACAAAATAGTACTTATTTGGCACTCTAGGTCTAGTTCCGAAGCAGAAATTTGTATCACTAGTTACTGACTTCCCTTGAGGATAATTAACTAATATCATATGAAGTTAGAATAGGCTCCTATTCTTTTGGTAGAGTTTTGCTTATATTCTATGGTCATATGCCCCATATATTTCAGCTCTAGTTCAGTTTATTTAAATCAATTTTGATTACAAATTTTTTTCAGTGCTATTATTTTTTTGAATAATTTTTAGTTGTCAAATTTTTAGTGTAATTTTTTTCCATCATACACAAGTGCCTGAGCTTCATACGGGAGTGCTTTTTCTTTGCACTTTCATAAGAAATTCGAGCATTTTCATATGATTCAAAATTATATGTGAGGGCATATGGGAGTGCTATGCAAATTTTTTTATATTCAAAGCAAAAGCAAAAGTGCTGCAAGTGTATAGGGGTTGAGCAGCCCTGATTATAACAATACCAATAATAATGACAAAAGAATTATTGTTAGACCTTGAGCTTGATTCGAACCCACAATCATAAAATTTTAAATTGATAAATACTTAAATGTTTTTGGTTAATTTTTTGAAAAATTATAGCTTGGCATATGTAGATAATATTATCTCTGCCATACAAATCTTCACAATTAAACACCTTCTAATTTCTAATAGGCATAAAAATTCATATAGTAAATTGAGGAAACAATTTCTTTGTAGCGTGTCAAAATCTGGCTTAGAAGTACAATGACAGGGTCTATAGTACGAGCATTCCATGAAAAATCGTTAATTTTAGCCTATTTTCGAATTGCTTTTCTCATTAATTTTCAATGCTAATATATTTTAAAACTATCACACCTCAGCGTACCAAGAAGGAAGAATTTAAAATTAGTGTCAGCTTGAGAAAAAAATTGGTATAGAAAAAAAAAAAATAACAATACTTCTCAAAAATTGCCTTTATTTATATGACAATAATTTATTTTTGCTTGGATTCCAAGCTTAAAAAACTGACGAAACTTTATCGGAAAGTCAAATTACAAAAACAATTTCCAACAATAAAAAATAAAAAATATGCAAATAACACGGAAAAATTATTTCGCACAAGAATGTCGATTTTAGTTGTGTATTAATACACAAAATTTTCAAACTAATAGCAAAATTTACATTTGTCAGAAAAAATTAAGAAAAAACAGCCAAATTTCAAAAAAAAAAAAAAAAGTATTCACTGAGAAACTTTCCATAGCAGAAATATGTACACTCGAAATCACTGCCGAGGGACGCCCCCGCTTAGAAAACGTTTTCTAATTGGGAAAAATTGTTTCTTAATTTTGATGTTGCTTTGCCCAGGACTTGAACTCAGGATATTTGGTGTGGTAGGCGGAGCACGCTACGCTATATAATATAAAGATAAATCGAAATTTGAAAACTGAATATCGCATGTGTCCTGTAAAAACGATTTATTTTTAAAGAAAATTTCTTTTTCGAATAAACGTATTTAATTTTTTTTGTTATTCATCGAATTTATATGTGAGGCAGACCTGTTAAGTAATGATTACTAATGGTAATGATTCCATTGATTATTTGCTTTTAACGCCATTTAATGATTACTTGGCATTATTTTCTATTTTTGATGATTACTTTTTAATTGATTAAAAAAATAATTAAAAGAAAAACATGATTTTTTACGATTATTGAAAAAATCAAAAATAATCAAAAGTAATCAAAACGGCCTTTACGTGAGGAAAGTAATCAATTCCTTTCCTCAACAGCAAAAGAATTGATTACATTTCAATTCTTCAAAAAAAAAAAAAATACCAAAAGTAATTTCGTTTTTTCAGGCTCAAGTACAAAAAAATTTTTGTTTGTAATTGAAAAAAAAAAAAAAAAAATTACTTTGCTCAAATGTAATTTCTGCCCCAGTACTTTCAAAAGGAATTGCAAATGTAATTGAAAATTTTCCAATTACATTACAAGGAATGCCAAATTTAATTAATAATTTCCCATTTCTCAAAGGAATTGCAAAAGTAATTGAAAAATTCTTAGTGTAAAAAATGTTTTTGCGATTCAAGCTGTGATTTTATGAGTATAGTAACTTCTTGGACCATAAGAAAATGTTTGTAAACTTCGATGGCTTACGCATTGAAGGTGAGAGTGTGACCGAATGTTACTCCTAATATCTTTGAATGACTGAAAATCGATAGCGCAACACCATCCACGTGAACGTCCAATATCCCACGTCGCAAAACAGGGTGGCCGTGGATTTGGTCGGCTAGGTTCAGATAATTTGCAGTATATCTTTTTATACAAAGGGGAAAGGGTGAACCTTCTATATCTTGGAGTAGAGTACCGTGGTTGACTGTGTCAAAAGCTTTTGACAGCGCTGGTAGTGCTATGTATTTGTCGGAAACCATGCTGATGAGTGGCTAGGCGAAGATTCGCAGTAAACTGATGGAGCAGGAAGGTTTCCAATGTCTTCGCTACTGGCGAACGGAAGATACCGTTCGTTATGACTCATCTTCGTTAGCCGGTTTCCAAGGCTTGAAAACGTACGTCAGGTAGCTTTCTCCCTCAGCGCCATGATGTTTTAGCATTGGCATGGCTACTCCATCTGGACCTATTGATTCAGAAGCTTTGGCTTTTTTCATGGCATCATCAACCTATGTGGGGTGATGGTAACGGGTCACACGTCGTGTCTGTGTCTATGTTCCCCTCTGTTTGCACGTCATCTGGCCTTGTCTACTCAAGGACGCATTAGAAATTGCCGGCAAAACCCGCTCACGCATGTCTTCGAGTCGGCATAGTTGTATCGCCAAAGGCTATGGATATATTATCATTGTGTTTTTTCGGATTAGACAAGGATTTGACGATTGACCACGGCTTATCGACACCCAAGAGAGGTTGCAGTTATTTCGATGCTCTTCCCAATTGCACGCTTGTGTTAATTTACCAGCCGCGTAGTATTCAAGTTGAGATTCCTAATATGAGTCAAGTTATCTCTAGGCCATGATAGCGCCTGGCGGACTTTCTTTAGAGAATATTTTAATTAATTGTTGAACATATATCAGGTGAGCTAGAATCGTAGCCTTGAGCCTGGTGATAATGCAATGTATAGATCCTAATGCCCAATCCTGTGTCGGTATATTCGGATTCTGATTCTACAGAAGTTGCAGTGTATCTTTCGACTTGATCACGCATGGTATCCATACTTTAACTTTTGGTACCGTGGAGTTTTGCGCTTTATCCACCATATAAAACAGCGCATTCGTTCCTTGCCTTTGGAGGTTTGGAACCACTTCCTCCAGCCACTGCAAGCTCGCGATGTTGTCGCACGCTATCATCTTCACACCATGGAACATGCTGAGTACAGCCTCAGGATCAGGATCCTTTGAAAATAATGCAAAATCTATTCAAATATTTTTTTTCCTTTTTGTACATACCTTTCATGAAAATGTTCGGTCTGGTTCTCGGAAATTGTAAGTCCTTAAAGGAGATGAGAAAAACAAACAAATAAGCATACAGAAATGATCAGAATGACGAACTGTTGTCTATCCGTCTGTATGTTTGAATGCAAACTAGTGCCTCAATTTTTGAGATATCTTGAAATTAAGATAGCGCGGACATTTTAGTGTCCGATTAGACATTTGTTGTTGCTGTTGTTGTTGTAGCAATGCTCGCCCCACCTAATAGCCGCGACCGATCACAAATTGTCATCAATATCCTCTAACGGGAGTCCAAGGAAACTTGCCGTTTCAACAGGGTGGACCATAAGGAAAGGGGTGTTAGAGGCGTTGGTTCCACATTACAATTAAAGAGATGGTTGGTGTCATGTGGGGACACATTGCAAGCAGGGCATTCATTTTGTATGTCGGGGTTGATTCTGGATAGGTAAGAGTTTAACCTGTTACAGTATTCAGAACGAAGTTGAGCAAGAGTGACACGCGTTTCCCTGGGGAGTATGCGTTCCTCTTCTGCGAGTTCTGGATATTTTTCTTCAAGTACTGGATTCACCGGGCAATTCCCGACATAAAGGTCCGACGCCTGTCTATGGAGTTCACCAAGGACCTGCTTGTGTTTTTCCGCTTCATACGGCCGGGTTCTCAGGTGCCGTATTTCCTCAAAATGCTTACGGAGATGACTCCTTAGGCCCCTAGGCGGTGCTGGTTCGTCGATCAGATGTCTGTTGGGATGCCCAGGTTTCTGGGTATTCAACAGAAACTGTTTGGTCAGCATCTCATTTCTCTCCCTGATGGGGAGTATTCTCGCCTCATTATGCAGATGGTGTTCTGGGGACATAAGAAGACAGCCCGTGGCGATTCTGAGAGCAGTATTTTGGCAGGCCTGTAGTTTCTTCCAGTGGGTGGTTTTTAGGCTTGGCGAACATATGGGTGACGCGTAGCACGCAATCGGCTGGCTAATTGCTTTGTATGTGGTCAAGGGCGTTTCTTTATCTTTTCCCCAGGTACTGCCAGCAAGGGATTTGAGGATTTTATTACGGCTCTGAATTCTTGGAACAATTGCGGTTGCGTGCGCACCAAAATGTAGATCCTGATCAAACGTCACACCCAAGATTTTGGGGTGTAGGACAGTCGGTAGCGTAGTGCCATCGAGGTGGATGTTCAATATGGTCGACATTTGGGGCGTCCATGTTGTAAATAAGGTCGCGGAAGATTTAGTCGGTGACAATGCCAGGTTTCGCGAGGCGAAAAAACTGGAGAGATCAGGGAGATAGCCGTTTATTTTATTGCATAGCTCATCGATCTTTGGGCCTGGGCCTGTGGCCATTATTGTGCAGTCATCGGCGTAGGAACGACGACAGGTGACTCCTTCCGGTGGTGAAGGTAGCTTAGATATGTAGAAATTAAACAAAAGCGGGGATAGGACACTACCCTGTGGCACCCCTTGTTTAATTCTCCTTTGTTTTGATGTTTCGTTTCTGAATTGCACCGATGCCTGCCGACCACCCAGATAATTTGCGGTCCACCTTTTAAGACATGGGGGAAGGGTAGACCCTTCCAGGTCTTGCAGTAACGAGCCATGGTTGACCGTATCAAAAGCTTTTGATAGGTCTAACGCTACGAGTACTGTTCTATGGTGGGGATATTGATTCAAACCGCAATTTATCTGGGTGCTAATGAAATTTAGCGCGGAGGTAGTGCTATGGAGTTTTCTGAAGCCATGCTGATGAGGGGCTAGCTGCAAATGTGCTTGGAAATAAGGGAGCAAAATGGCTTCAAGCGTCTTTGCCACTGGCGATAGGAGAGATATCGGACGATATGACTCACCTACGTTAGCTGGTTTCACAGGCTTTAGTAGCGGGACCACCTTGGCCATTTTCCATTTCTCGGGTATGACAAAGGTGGAAAGAGACAGGTTGAAGACATGCGCTAAATATTTGAAACCCTCTTTCCCTAGGTTTTTAAGCATCGGCATGGCTATGCCGTCTGGGCCCACTGCTTTGGATGGTTTAGCGCGACCAATGGCGTCCTCAACCTCTCTAGCGGTGATGGTAATTGGTGACGCGCTGAGTTTGTGTTTATGTGCGTGTCTATTGGCTCTCCGTCTATCTTTGTCGACCGTAGGATGCATTATATATTGTCGGCAGAAAGCGCTCGCGCATTTTTTCGCATTCGACAGCACCTTATCGCCAAAGGCGATGGAAACTTTGTCTTTGTGCTTAGTCGGATTCGATAGGGACTTTACGGTGGACCAAAGTTTACCTACACCGGTAGAGAGGTTACAACCTCTTAGATGCTCTTCCCATTTCGCCCGCTTGTGTTCGTCCACAAGCAATCTGATGCGTTGGTTTATATCCCTTATTTGGGGGTCGCCTGGATCAAGCTGTCTTATAAGGTCGCGTTCCCTCGCTAAGCTCGCGGCCTCCGCCGGGAAGTGGGGCCGGATTTCGGGAATTCTCACGGCGGGAATGAAATGTGCAGAGGCGGATTCAATGACCTTACGGAAGGCACGCTCCCCTTGGCGGGCATCAGTCGGGATAGGAAGGGCAGCAAAGCTGCTGTCTGTTGCAGATTTATATTCTTCCCACTTTCCTTTTTTGAAGTTTATGAAAGTGCGTTTTTCGGTGACGATGAAGTCGGCGGTACGCTCGAACGAAATAAGTATGGGCAGTTGGTCGGATGCCAATGTTACCATCGGCTGCCAGTTGACGCAGTTTACGACATTTGTCGGGACCGACCGTATCGAACCCCGTGACATATATCCCCCTACAACCGATTTTTCAGAAAAAGGATTTTCGCCAATTATTTCTCGTTTTAACAATGTGGCAAGCGTTGTTGTCTGAAAAAATCGTCAACAAGGTCGGTCACTGATCCGCTTCCCGGAAAGAAGAGTTTCTCAAATAATAACCTGGTCAAGGAAATACCCCCGTACCACATTACCAGGAAATCGCACCATAAGAAAATAAGAAAGAAAACGGACCAAGCTGTGTATCTAAAGCAACAATTCTCCTTGAACATATACACAAATATTCCTTACATTGGGTCCAGTTTTTTGGGAGGAGTTCGGTCACAAATACACGTGCATATGATATACATTAGATTCTAGGGATCAAAATAAGAAACTTTGCCGATGGAACCATACCTCTAAAACGAACAATTTGGATCGAACTTTTGGGTAGGGGCAAATTTTGAAAAATCCCACTTTGACCCATTTAGAGTGCTCCAATCGAGTCCAAATGAATGACCGACCCCACTAACTTTGGAGGCCCGACCGACCGATGCCAGTGGCACACCCCCTGGGGGTTCACCATTCAAACATTTCAAAAAATCGCCGGTTTTACACTTTACATGAAAAAACTAGCTAAATGGCTATGTGGTAATAAGGCCAATTGACCTTATGGCCGTTGACCTTATGTCACCACACCATCACATTAATGCATTGTCACCGAGCCTTGATAGGTGTGCAAAGTTGCAATCAAACTTATCGCCATTCAAAGTGGTGATAAGGCCAATTGACTTTATGGCCGTTGACATTATGTCACCACACCATCACATTAATGCATTGTCATCGGTCCTTGATACGTATGCAAAGTTTCAAATTAATCAGACTTCTAGAAACCGGTGAAAATTAAGCGCAAAGATTCCGTTACATACAGGCCAAGCTAATAAAAGCGTGCTTAAAGTGAATTTAACTTAGTAATAGAAAAGAAATTAAAAAAAATTATTAGAAATTAGCGTTTTTACAACCCTTTTAAAACCAAGGCATCACTGTGATGCATTTGCATGTCGTAAACATAGTTGTGTGGGTTCTTTATTCAACCGTTTTAAAAAATGAAGGTATCACTGTGACACAATTGCAGATCGTAAAATTGCTTATGTTGTTTTTTTTAAACCACCACAAGACACAGCAATTAGAATTGAAATTACCATTTCATACTTATTACCTCGTCTCGTAGACCATATATAACGCAACAGTTTTTGTGAATGCATTAAGTCGTTGTGAAGAGCTCAAAGTGTGAAGTGCTAATTTCAGATAAAAAAATATTTCAAAAATAATAATAAGTGAAGTGATCGTTCCAAATCAAAAAGTTTACAATGAATCCACCATCCTCTACACCGCAACTACATCAACAACTATCGAAAACCCTATGAGTCATATATATAATTAGTATCAATGGGACTCACGGTTGCATCCGAACTGCGGCAAGCCCCGTCCAACTTCGGAGTGGCGCTCCATAAAGTCAAAAAGTTATACTTATATTTAAGAATTCATGAGCTTAACACCGGCTTTTAATAATTGAATTTCAATTATTATGTTTTTTCTAAGAGAAACTGAAAAGAAAGAAACATTTACTGGCATATTGCGATGGACCATTTCGAAAACCGCCAACGTAATCATCATCAGGCAATTTTGTAATGTTATCAAAGGTTTCACCGGATTTCGAACCGTGAATCACATGGTGAAACTGCAGTAGCCTTTAACCACTAGGCCATCCTTCTGGTATTTGTTTTCATGCTTAATTCAGGTTTTCTCATTTCTACACTAACAACACAATTGAGACATTCTGTCTCTATATTGATTTGTGTTCCATGTAGATTTGTTTTTGTAAAGTTCTTCTTCGTTGCGAATGAGAAGCTTTGTCAACTCGGGCTCAGTTGTACATATTTATGTATGTTTGTTTAATGGTGTGTTCAGTTTATACTTATATTTAAGAATTCATGAGCTTAACACCGGCTTATAATAATTGAATTTCAATTATTATGTTTTTTGAAAATTTTTGTTAAAAATTAAGTGGTGAACCGTCTTCTAAAACGTTAAATTTTTTCAAACCAACTGCAAAATTGTATGAGGCAACTGTTGTTGTTGTTGTAGCGATAAGGTTGCTCCCCGAAGGCTTTGGGGAGTGTTATCGATGTAATGGTCCTTTGCCGGATACAGATGCGGTACCCCCCGGTACCACAGTACCATTAAGGTGCTAGCCCGACCATCTCGGGAACGATTTATATGGCCACATTAAACCTTCAGGCCATCCCCTCCCTCCCCACCCCCAAGTTCCATGAGGAGCTTGTGGTCGCCAGAGCCTCGTCTGTTAATGAAACAGGATTCGCCGCGGATAGGTGAGGTTGACAATTGGGTTTGGAGAAGCTATACATTGAGCTGGCTACCTGGAGGGTTGCGCTACACAGACCCTTGAATCTGGTATTTTAGTCGCCTCTTACGACAGGCATACCTACCGCGGGAATATTCTGACCCCCTAATCCGCTGGGGTGGTATGAGACAACTGCTAGTAATCAGTTGTAAGATTTTGACGTCTTTGACAACTACACCAACACAAGGTTGTAAACGGTAATGCCACAAAAAGTTGTTAGACTAGACAACTCAACAGAAATTTTTTTGACAGGTTGAGTTGTAATCCATAATATTAAATTGCGAAATTTCAACCCAACCAGAGTTGAGTTGTAAACGGTAATAGGGGCATTAATTTAGCCCAGGCCGTTTGATAGTCGAAGATATATTTTTTTAGGCTACTGGTTGCACTGGGTATTCCGATTTTTCTTTTTGTACAAAAACTGATTTAATACCAAAAAGGTAGTACGCAAATACTAAATTTTTCCCCTTTTTCGCTACCCTAAAATACATACACGAAAGCAGTAGAGCTGCGGAAAAAGCGAGGTTATGTTGTTAGCATCACCTTCATTATTTCATCATAGCTTTCTTCGAAGCATTGTACAGGTCTACAAGTAGGATATGTAGCAGCACGCACATACACAGCCACGCTCACCTGATAAAATGCTTGTTCTTGTTCGTTTTTTTTGTGGATGCTATTAGGCACTGTTGTACTTCTTATGACCAAAAAAAGTTTAGTAGCTGCTATCGAAAACTGCTTAAAATTTTTTTTTCTTATATTACAAAGAAATATACTTATTTACTTTCAAACGAGCACTTAATTACATCTCTCTTTATAATAACCATATATTTTGGACAATTTTAATTAACAAATTGTGATACTTTATTACCGGGGACGATTGCTAAAACAGGACCAAAACCGTCGGGGGAGGTATTAATAGACGCGTTTTTGCCTCGCTTCCAATAATTCCAACACTTTTTCTCTTCGGACTATTGACAACAGGACAAAACGCGTCTATTCGTTTTTCTTTCCGCTTTTTTGGACGGGTTATTGCAGTCGACCTCGGTTTCAAACTGTTTTTCGCGGAGAACTTTTGAACGGGTAGAAAAATTTAACTCCGGTGTTTGTATTCTTAATACTGAAATAACTACGCGTCCTCAGATACCCCAATTGAAGACTTTTTTATAATTTTCTGAAGGACCCATATGGGTGCACTTAAAATTTCCTACTAAATTCGTTCAAAAAAATTTACCATCACAGCAACCCATATCTGATATTCCGATCCCTTTTTTGCTTCCCTGTGTCGCTTTCGACCAAGCAACCCCGGTAATTTTGACACTTCGTTCAGTGTCAAAACTCATGTTCCACGCAGGTTCCACTGGGTTCCACGCTAGTTTGACACTGACCGAAGTGTCAAACTGCCGTGTGTTAGAAAGGGAAAGAAATTGTTTCCCTCTCATACATATCA
Organism: Eurosta solidaginis; assembly: GCF_040869045.1. NCBI lineage: Eukaryota > Metazoa > Arthropoda > Insecta > Diptera > Tephritidae > Eurosta > Eurosta solidaginis. The sequence goes on along the minus strand of NC_090322.1, from coordinate 119,601,454 downwards.
TACTTGTAAACCTGTACAATGCTTCGAAGTCCCTTAATAAGTCAACTATGTGGTGGATTCTCTAAGTATAAATATATTTGGAATACCTTAAATATCGCATATTAAGAATGTTTTGTTTCATATTCGAAATTAAATCTTATATAACCAATTGGAGCACTCATATTGTTAATAGCGTGTTTATATACCATCCTGAAGTCCACCCATTCCCATATGGGCCTTTTGTTGGCTTTCGGTCCATGCCTTGGCTATCATTTGCTTTGTTTTTGTATCACCGCTATTGTACATCCTTTTCATTATATTCACAAGCCCATCTTCTGGCGAGCTATCATTACCGATGTTCTTAAACTCCTCATCTGACTTTTGCTTTATTCGCTTTTGTATTGATGTAAGGCATTCCCAATGTTTGCCCTCAACAGCTTTTTTCAAATAAAGAGCGATCATATCAGTTTTGACTTTGAGATAACTCTTTTCTGCTACAATTTTTTCAAGCAGGTTGTTAATAGTCAAACCATAATCCTTGCCGTTTAGATCGCTCACGTGCAACACCATCGACCGTTCACTGAATGTGACGCCAACATTTGATTCGTCAATGTTTTTGACGCCGTCCAATGTAACAAACAACTTAACAAATTTATCACTTTGATCCCAAGCATATTCCGATAATTCGACCAAATATCTGTTAGAGAAAGTGTAAAGAGATTAATAATATATATTGCTACTAGTAATATATTTTAGAATAGATACAGAAAACGAAGTTCAATGCCGATGCATAGAAACATCCAGACGTTTAACCAAATTCACCTTCTAAGGGGCGCATTTTTACCTTTTGGATAATAATCCTGCTCCGTTCGCTTTTCTTTCCTCAGCGATTTTTACTTTAATTTCAAGGTTTACGATTTCTTTTTCAGCGTCTGCCTTAGCCGCAACTAACACATTTCGCACCCGGGAACGTTCGGCCTCATTAATAAGTTTGCTAAACTCAGCAATATCTTTCTGCAACTATAAGAAATCTACTTTAAATCAAGGTCCATCAATTATTACTTTAAAATTTACTTCTTCCATAGACATTTTCAGTACTGCTACACTAAAGAGAACAATGCAATTTTGAGAATAACAATAATAAACGTGTTTTTAAAAATTACTTTCTGTTGTTTCTAATTTGTTCGCGATAATTCTTTGGAATACCACTTTTGTTGCTCAACAACCATCAAACTAGGTACAGGGTGTACTTAAAAATATGAAAACTTACTAAGGAGGGTTGCTATCCCCATTTTATTTCGAAAATGCAAGCGATTTGCGATAACACAAATTATCTAGATAAAAGAACGACACAGCATTAAAGGGCCAGTTAATGGAGATTTAACCATAACCAGATAAAACACCTGATCGAACCAACCTTATGGAAATCGTGTAATCCATTAATGGTGCCATACCATAACACTAAAGCCATAACCATATCATTGGTTTTTTGCCATATCCATAACATAAAAATATTTGAGTTGGGAATTTTATTAACTTTTTATGTTGGATAAGTTTTGACTGAGAGGCTTATTTTTTTGGTATATGTATGTTTCTAATTTTTTGCGTTTTCTTAGTTTTTATGGAATTTTCACGATTTTTAGGTTAAGGCACCAATAACCAATGATGCCAATGCCAATTTGGTATGGAAAAGTAAAAATATGGTTATGACCATGGCGTTATGACTATGTCAACTTTAACTCGGGATTAAAGGCCCGTTTAAACTTGACGTATCCATATCCATATATATAACAGCTGATCCAATCAACCTTACGGAAATCAATTTAATTGGTCTATGGTGCCATACCATAACGCCCTAGCCATAACCATACCATAGCCAACCAATTGGTTTTTCGCCATATCTATAACCTAAAAATATTTGAGTTGGAGAATTTACTAACTTTTTTTTAGATTTTATTTAATTTGTTTTGGATACTCTTTGACTAAGAGATTTTTTTTTTGGTATATGTTTGTAATTTTTTGCATTTTCTTCTTTTTTATGAAATTTTTACGATTTGTAGGTCAAGGCACCAATAACTGATGCCAGTTGATATGGATAAGTAAAAATATGGTTACGACTATGGCGTTATGACTATTTCGACTTCGCCAGACCCAAAGTTAACGTATCTATATCCATGTAAAACAGCTGTTCCCACCAACCTTGTGGAAATCAATGTAATGGTGCCATATCATAACGCCCTAGACACAACCGTGCCATTTCCAACCAATTGGTTTTTTGTTTTTCACCAAAAATGTAAAGCATTTACGGATTTAATTGTGAAATTATATGTATTTGGGGAGGTGCGTTGCCATATGTACTCCATCGAATGGCAGAAAAGGGGATTGCCGCACGCACATATACTAATTTGGCTGGTACATAAAATAACTCCAGATCAAATCGATAACCTTAAATCGATAACCTTATAACTGCTGATCCTGAGTTATTTCAAGTTGTCGTTAAAAACATGATACATGGACCGTGCGGTGAACTAAATGTGAATTCACCACGTATGATTGATGAAAAGTGTTCGAAACGATACCCAAGGTAATTTACTTCAAACACAATAACGGGCAATGACGGATATCCGTTGTATCAACGTAGATCACCTAATGATAATGGCAAAATGGCAACCATTAGAATGCATAACCAGGAAGTTGAAGTTGATAATCGTTGTGTGGTTCCGTATTGTCCATTATTATCGAAAATATTCAATGCTCATATAAATGTGGAATATTGTAATTCTGTAAAATCCATTAAATATATATGCAAGTATGTAAATAAAGGGAGCGATATGGCAATTTTCGGTGTTGTTGGTGATAATACAAATGATGAAATTACTCAGTATCAAATGGGACGCTATATTAGTAGCAATGAAACTGTCTGGAGGATTATGTCGTTTCCAATGCACGAAAGACATCCTGTGGTTGTTCACTTGGCTGTACATCTTGAGAATGGCCAACGTGTTTATTTTAATGTAGCAAATGTATTGGAAAGAGCAGCACAACCACCAGCAACTACGTTAACAGCTTTTTTTAAATTATGCGAAACTGATACATTTGCAATAACTTTGTTATATTCTGAAGTGCCTCAGTATTACACATGGAATGTGTCTTCGAAAAAATTTCAAAGACGTAAACAAGGAACAGCAGTTCATGGGCATCCTGGCATTTTCCAAAGAGATGCAATTGGGAGAATATATACAGCACATCCAAACAATGTTGAGTATTTTTATTTGAGATTGTTATTAGTTAACGTGAATGGCCCAAAATCATTTCAAGAACTGAGAACAGTCAACGGTCATTTGTGTCAAACATATCGTGAAGCATGCCAGCTTTTGCATTTGTTGGAGGATGATGCACATTGGGATTCAACACTTCATGATGCATCTATTTCGGCTCATCCTCAACAAATACAAATACTATTTGCCATTATATTATCAACATGTATTCCATAAAATCCACTTGAATTATGGAACAAATATAAACATTATATTGCAGAAGATATTTTAATTCGTATGCGTCATCATGCAAAAAATCCTGATTTGTTGATAACTTTGAAAATGTACAACGAAGCTTTGATAATAATTGAAAATATGTGTCTAACGATTGCAAATAAAACATTACTACAATTGGGTATGATCGCACAAATCGTGAGATGCATGATATGTTTGATCGTGAATTGCAACATGAGCAGGAATTCAATTCTAATGATTTGCGTTTATTTGTACAATCGAATATAACCGAAATGAATATTCAGCAAAAACATGTATATGAAACAATCATGCAAGCCATTTCCAATAATGCAGGTGGATTATATTTCTTGGATGCACCTGGTGGTACAGGCAAATCGTTCGTTATGTCACTGATTTTAGCGACTATTCGATCGGAACAGAAAATGGCATCGGCACTTGCATCTTCGGGAATTGCTGCTACATTATTAGAAGGTGGTCGGACAGCACACTCTGCATTAAAATTGCCATTGAATGTACAGGTGATTGAAACTCCGACTTGCAATATTTCAAGAAATTCTGCTATGCAAAAGTTCTGCGATTAACGCTAATTATTTTATGGGATGAGTGTACAATGGCGAATAAAAATTTACTAGAAGCATTTAATCGAACAATGCTAGATTAACGTGGCAATCAACAGCTTTTTGGTGGTGCTTTGATATTACTGTCAGGGGATTTTCGACAAACATTGCCTGTCATTCCTCGATCAACTTCTGCTGATGAAATAAATGCCTGTTTAAAGTCATCATTTCTTTGGAGATGTGTACAAAAATTTACACTGAACATTAATATGCGTATTCACCTACACAATGATCCAGCTGCCCATGAGTTTTCAAAACAATTGTTAGAAATTGGTGATGGCAAAATACAAATCGACAGAACCAACGGATTGATCACTGTGCCAAACAATTTTTGTACAATTACGAAATCGATAGATGAATTGATTGAATGTGTTTTTCCAAGTATTCTTCAGAATTAAAGAAACCATGATTGGTTGAGAGACCGCGCCATTTAGGCACCGAAAAACATTTATATCAATGCCATTAATTTTCAAATTCAAGGAAAACTCCCAGGTGTAGTCACGACATATAAATCAATTGACAGTGCTATGAATCAAGATGAGGCAATGCATTATCCAATTGAATTTTTAAATTCATTAGAACCGGCTGGTATGCCGTCGCATTGTTTGAATCTGAAAGTGGGTTCTATGATTATATTATTGCGAAATATTAATCCACCGAAACTGTGTAATAGCACCAGATTGGCAGAGAAAAATTTATTGCCAAATTTGATTGAAGCTACGATCTTAACTGGTAAATCAAAAGGAGAAGTTTGTTTAATACCGCGTATCCCTATGATTCCAACTGATATGCCATTTGAATTCAAACGATTACAATATCCTGTGCGTTTCTCATTTGCGATGTCCATCAACAAAGCCCAAGGGCAAACATTTAACGTTTGTGGTGTGAATTTGGAGGAATCATGTTTTTCACATGGCCAACTTTATGTTGCCTGTTCTAGAGTCGGTAACCCAGCCGTTTGTTTATTCATGCTCAAAATGGAAAAACAAAAAATATTGTTTATCCAAATGTTTTGGATTAAGTTTTAAAATAGCTAGCAAATAATAAAATATCTGTTTTTTGTAATAAATGAGTTTGATTTAATATTTCACTTTATACGTAGCGAAGCACGTACCGGGCCGCTAGTTGCTATTTAAATGTTTTTGTTATTGTATTCAAAAATCAAAACTCATTGCGAGCATATTTTAATAGTAATATAGGAGTATTACATATATGGTCTTGACCCCATAAACTTCACAATTGTAATTATTTAAACTAAAAAAAATAAAGTTTTGCGGAAATTAATGTATTCAACATCTCGTTAGCTCATATTCAACATCTCGTCAATTCAAATTCTCGATAACAGTGCGATAAACTGCCGATAGCTGATAGTGGCGATGAATAGTAAGTATCACCTCTAATCATGTTCCATGCTATGTTTATGGCATCATGCAGTGTGTAAACTATTTTTATCTGCTTCTTGAAAACTCCTTCACGAATAAATTGATCACCCTTA